>NW_006408541.1:14151534-14159629 GCF_000296735.1 Chrysochloris asiatica | reverse complement strand
TATTTAACAACAGCAACAAACCAACCTTACAAAAAACACCAACAATATCAGAGAATCACCTGAAATTACCATGCATGATAGTATCGCTTAGAACCTCTCAGCCTAGCTGTTGTTGTTGTTAAGTGCCATCGAGTCAGTCTGATTCATAATGGTAATGGGGTTTCCAAGGCTTTTTAGATGTTTGTGGGAGCAGAAAGCTTCATCTTTCTCCCACAGAGTTGGTGGGCTCGAAGTGCCTACCTTGTGGCTCACAGTCTGGTGCTTATAAATATAGAAGCATCCAAGTAAAGCAGGTCTATAATTCTGAAAATAGAGAACCAGCATTATTAGTTTGCAGCAATAACAACAACAACAACAAAAGGGAGTAATGTAACTATAGAACTTCCAAATGAAGATGAAATCAAGTAGATTTCAAGAAGAATAAACCTAACTGTAACCCTAAAACTAGACCAAGCCTTACTCCTAGGCCGACCCTAACACTAACCTTAGTCCTAACCATAACCCTAATACGAAACCTTAGATCTAACGTAGCTGTAGTTCCTAACCCTAACTTCTTAATGCTGCTCCTCATCTTACCCCGCAAAAAGGAATCTTGCCAGTGGTGTGTTGTGTGTCTTTGAGTTTAGTTGGTTCTGACTCATAGCAACCCCGTATAAGATTTCCAAGAGTGACCGGTGGGTTTGAACTGTTGACCTTGCATTTACCAGTCTAGTATTTATCCCACAGCATCACACCAGGGCTTAAATATATTATTGTTGTTAAGTGTCATCGAGTCAGTTCCAAATTACAGCGACCCTGTCTACAGTTTCCAAGAAATGGCTGGTGGGTTGGAACCAATGACCTTGTGGTTAGCAGCTCAGTGCTTATCTTACCATGTCATACCAGAGCTCATAAAAACTGTAAATGCTCTTTACGATAAATGTTCTTAACTTTGGTTTCTTGTGACTTACTGCTGTATTTGGTTTGTTGTTGTTAAGTGCCATTGAGTCAGTTCCAACTTGCAGTGACCCTGAATAGGGTTTCCAAGGAGTGGCTGGTAGGTTTGAACTGCCAGCCTTGTGATTAGCAGCCCACAGTGTCACACCAGAACTCCATTCGGTATGTAGATTTAGTAAATAAGAAGGAAATGACATGGAGAAAAGGGCCATGTTCATTGGAGTATGATGAGCTCAATGAATAGGGGTGACCCTTGGAAAAGCAGTGCTGATCAGGATCTAGAATAAGTGTGGAGGAATCACCGAGATTCATCTGCGCTCAAGTGCCCGTGTGTAGATAGGGACTGTCCATTTCAGAGATGGGCTCCTTGCCCCTTTTATCTGAGAAAGCCAGGGAATCTGCCAGAGCAGTAGTCACCCTGTCGACGTCGTTCCTCTTTGCAATGTTAACAGAACTTGAATACATGCTCATCATCTTGAACCTTGCAGCTGTCTTCGATCTTATTTGTAAAGCCGTTTCCTCCCGTGGTCTCTCCTTAAATTATATTTCTGCTCTTAAACTATGTGAAGTGTGGAAAGTTGGCAAGATAATTTTAAGTTCTCATATGGGGTGTGAAAAAATATGTCGACAATCTGGAAAACTTTAACCTAATTGTTGTACTTTTTCATGTACATGCTGTGAGATGCAGTCTCTCATTTAATAATTTAAAATGCTCCACGTGCTAAATAGGGACTAAATGCTCTGTAATTGCCAGCTGTCATTGTTCCTAGTCACTATCAAGACAATATAAAAGAATAGTAAACTTGCCTGTACAGCTTTTCATAATGAATCACAAAAGTTAAATAATATTTACTTTGTACTAAGCATTTCTGCATTCCCAGTACAAAGCTACATGCTTTCCATGCAATTTCTCACTTATTCCCATTGAAGTCCAACTCTAAACCAAACTCAAATTGCCTTCAAGTTCATTCTGACTCAGCGTGAACCTGTTTAGCCTTTCCAAGACTGTAAATCTTTACGGGAGCAGAAGGTCTCATCTTTCTCTGCATGGAGTGGCTGGTGGGTTTGAACTGCTGACCTCGCAGTGAGTAGTCCAGTTCTTATCCTACATCGCTACACCAGGAGAAGTTAAATAAGTTGCCCAGGAAACTGCTAGCAAGTGGTGGAGCCAGTGTGTGAACGCAGTCAGGCTTTAGAGTCCAGCATCTTAACCATGATTGCTGTAGTTTGGTGTTGTTGAGTCAAATTTGACTCCTTGTGACCGTGTCATGTTTTCATTATTAGTACCATGCTTTGTTGAAGCTCAACAGCTGCTCCTTGGAAACTGTATATGCAGACGATATGAGTAAGAACCCACTCAACAGCAACACTCAACTCTCAACTTAACAACACCAAGAGTCTTTAAGGAGCCCTGGTGCTCAGCTGCTAACTAAAGACATGGAAGTTTGAACTCAGTAGCTGCTCTGTGGTAGAAAGGTTGACAGTCTGCTTCCATAAGTCTCGGAAACCCCGTGGGGCAGTTCTCCTCTGTCCTGTAAGGTCACTGTGAGTCGGAATTGATGCAATAGCAGCGTGTGTGGAGGCTTTTTTTTTTTTTGTAAAGTTTTTATTGTGAGGTTTACATGGGAGAACATAAGCTTTACATTCATCCTATCGTATTTTGTTTCATTGCAATGATTACAGTCCCCTTCATGCATCATCACACAGCTCCCCCTTTCCCCACCCCCGGCCACCAGCACACAGTCCCTCTCCCTCCCTGAGTTCATTGTCCCCAGCCGCTCCATCTGTCCGCATCTCCATCCCTGGCATCACTGCCTCTCTGGGTAGGGTTCCGCTCTTCATTCTTCTCACTTGATGGTCCCAGGGACCTCCGCTCCTGGACTACAAAATCATTCACTCTCCTTTTGTCAAAAAACATCTACCTCTATATATTTCCTAGCCTCACAGTTAGACCTGATGGCAATTATTCACTATTGTACCATTCGAGTCTTATCCCCACTTCCTTTTGCCAGCATGGTCCCAACGGATTAGAAATCATTCAGTGGTGATTCTACCTTCCCCCACCCCATCTGAAACTAGGATCCCTCTTGAAAGCTTGTAAGCCAGTCACTTCTTGCCTTTATAGGCCCTCCCATTTTGGGTGGCTAATGTTGCCCATCCCTGTCAACCCTGTATACCGAGGGGGTGGGAGTGATCCTTGCTATAAAGATTTTTTCCCATTTTTGAGCTCCTACGTCCATAAGTATAGGTAAAGTTCATCAAATTGTAGCAGGTTACTGTTTTTCTTATTTTTTTTTCCTCCTCTTTCTTCTTCTTCTAGTCGAGTTCTGATCATCTAGCCAACGAAGCCAGGTCAAGTGGGTACTGTCTGCAAGTATGGGTGTTCTTGTGCCTCTCCTCACTTCATATCAGCTGGATGCTTCACTCTCCGCTGTAGTCCTCTGTGGCCATGTCACTGCCTCTGGGCCCAGGAGTCCCCGGGTCTTGCCGTATTGCTGGCCACCCAGATCTTGTGTAGAGTCTTTAAAATAACTGTTATACTGCTCTGAAGTTTCATTGAGGGTTCCACTTTTTCTCTAGCTGAATTTTGAGATGTATTTGAAAGCCTTTGGTCAGAACATCACGCCTTTTCCTGCAGCTTTTACTGCAAATGCCTTTGGATGCATTTCAACCTATGGATCATGGCAGTTCCATCCATGACCAATCACAGGGTGGTGCAGGACTGGGCAGGGTGTCACTCTGTTGTGCGTGGGTTTGCCATGCTCCGGAGCTGACTTGACAGCAGCGGACAGCAACAATAGGGCCTAATGGGACACATGAAGATGAAGAGCTGATTTCATTTGAGATATTAAGTTTTTCTGATTTATGAGAGCTCTCTTCAGTAGTTGAGTCTCTCTTATTAGTTTTGGAGTTAGGACCCATAATTGATGTCTGTGTTTGGGGACAGCAAGTAGTAGGAAATCAAGACTCAGAGGGCAACTTGCCCTAAGCCATACAGCCAGGTGAGGAAACACAGCTACAATAAATGCTCTGTCCTGACAGAGAAATTATAAAATCTGTCTTTCACTTTGCTCCCTGAGCTGTGTGATTTATGGGTTTTGGGGATGTGTGGGTCATCAGTGATCTTAGCTTGAGCTGTTTTCATGGTGTGATGGAGGTGAAAGCCAGATTGCAGTGGGTTGAAGCATGAGGGTGAGGTGGGGACAAGGCAGTGAGCATCAACAACTCTGTCCCAAAGTTTGGCTGTGATGTGAAGGGGAGTTGGGAGATGTGAATCATGGGAGTTTGGGGCTTTGTCTTTTCTTTAAGATAGAAGAGCCATACATTGAACTCTCTTAAATGTCCTTGAAGAAGAAAGCCAATTGAGGAAGTATTTCTAAATATTAGTTGTATACTAATGTGCCTAAAATATTCCATTGGCATGACTGTGTGGAAAGTTGCTTTTTCCACCGTCTGATGATGATGTTGTTGTCATTGCTGTTCTTCTGATTTTGATGTGTTCAAAAACCTTCTCATTATTAGGAAAAGCCTAAGTCAGATTTGAAAAATGTCATCAATTCTCCTAACTCAGCCTGTTGTTGTTAGGTGCTGTCGAGTTGATTCCAATTCCTAGCAACCCCATGTGACAGTGTAGAACTATCCAATAGGGTCTTCTTGGGTATTAACCTTGCAGATTACCAGCTCTTTCTCCCATGGAACTGCTGGATGGGTGCAGGCCACCAGCCTTTCCGTTAGCAGCCAAGTGCTTAACTATTGCCCATATGAATAAAAATCTTACCAAATGATAAAAATTCTGAGAAAGAACAGGATTTGAGACCCTGGTAGGTTGCTTTTTGTTAAAAAAGCTTTTGATGGTTATTTGGGAAGGTGTCGTCTCTCTAGAAGCATCATCTAAATATTAAATTGTTGTCAGTTGTTTGAAAGTCTTTAATTGTTGGGCTGGAGGAAAATTCATTGAGAACTGAGCTTGAAACTTTGCTTGTTCCTGGGTTAATAATTTAGCTTCTTTAGACTCCAGTTTCCTGAGAGACAAGAGTAATAATATTCATGGCTAAGTGAGCTCATCTCGTAAAGTCGCTGGAGCAGAACTTGTACCTGGTGTCAAGTCAGGCCTGACTCACAGCCACCCTGTAGCACAGAGTAAATTGCCTCACAGGGTTTCTAAGGCTGTTTCCAAGTCACTCCTGTGGAGTGACTGGTGGGTTTGAACCACCAACCTTTCAGTTAGCTGCTAAGTGCCTAGCAGCTGGCCGTGTACCTGGCCCCTGGCAGGTAGTCTGCTCAGAGTCAGGGGCATTGTCCTGGTATTTAAAGGATGCTTGGTGTTCTCTGCCTTCCTGGTTTCATGGACCTTTTTGCAAGTCTCCTACTCTGGTGAAAGGAATGGTGGGAGGAATTTAGAGCTCTGTCCCAGACTTGTAAATCTCAGGGGAGAGTCAGAAAGCAGTGCAGAGGGGAAACAGTAAGGCCATTCTTTATGGAAAACAGCGAACTTGTGAACATATATACTTAAACAGCAAGTCCATGGAGTCTCCTATATAAATAGCTCATAGCAGCTCACAGTTCTCACCATCTCACCAGGCTTCAGGGCCTGCCAGGAAAATAATTGCCTCTCTTTCCAGCAAGGCTATCGTCAAAAATAGTTGGGCTTTTGCAAATTCATTCCTTGCGTCTTACTGTAAGATGCTTGTTTTGGTTTATTGTCTTCATTATAAGTAAGTCTTTTAGCTCAGGTATTTTCTTAGGTTTTAGAGATTCAGGAGAGAACAGCCTTCTTGTCCTTTGTTGTTGTCGTGTTAAGTGCCGTCAAGTTGGTTCTGACTCATAACACCCCTGTATGGGTTTCTGAGGAGCAGCTGGTGGGTTTGAACCACTGACCTTGTGGTTAGCAGTCCAGTGCTTATCCTACAGCACCACACTATTCCTAATTTTTCATTAGTCCTTGAGTGTTCAGTTCATATTTATTGTTCTTTTGTCTGATGACTAGACGAGATTGACACACATTCATTCGATAGATCTCTATCTAGATGTCAAACTCGGTGCCATCATGCAAGGGAACGAAACAAACAAGGACCCTGTGCTGATGGAGTTTGCAGTTGAATGGGGGAGATGGGTATCAGTTAAATGACCGTGCCCTCTGTGAAGTCCTAGGAAGGAAAGAAACCTGTGCAAGCACGTTTAACAGAGGCATGAGGAAAAACATCCTACAGAGTGACTCTTGAGATCCAAATGATGGATACTAATTATACTACGTGGGGTCCTGCTGTGGCACTGTGGAATAATGCACTGGACCGCAAGGTTGGTTTAAACCACAATGTCAGCAGTTCAAATTCACCAGCCACTCCTTGGAAACCCTATACAGAACCCCCACGTAGCACTTAACAACACCAACAACAATCATACTAAGTAGGTTGGGGTGGAAGGCATTGCAGCAGTGGGAACACACATGCAAAGGCCCTGTGGCAGAGAAGAGTAGGTCACTGTGTGGTTGGAGCATGGTGAATGAGTGGGGAGAGTGTTTCGAGATGAATTGGGAGAGGTTGGGCAGGACCCCGTCATACAGAACCTTGGAAATCTTGGTGAGCAGCTTGATCTTTAGATTACAAGCATTCGGATACCATTGAGGAGTTTTAAACAGGGAAGAGAGTGGTAGGGTGACCAGGTGTGAATTTTGGAAATATCACTGAGAGCCCTGTGTTCAGAACTTCTTGGAGGAGGACCAAAGAGATCGCTGAGGCATGAGTGAAGAGGCTGTTATCATCATCCAGGGGAGAGATCTTGGTGGCCTGGCCAGAGAAATGGAGCAGTGTGTCTGGATTCCGGACTTGTTTGGCTAGAGAGGCAGAGAACTGTTAAGGCTGACGTCGAGATTTCTGACTCACCTAACTGAATGGATGATGGTGCTCTTCTTTAAGGCAGAGGAGCATATTGGGAGAGGAGTGTTGAGTTACAGCTGCCTTTGAGCATTTACTTGCACATGAAGAGTAGGAAGTGGATATGTGAGTCTGATGTTCATAAGAGAGGCCTGGGTTGGAAATAGTCATGAAGAGCTATGTGGGATTGAAGGTGTAAGTGAGGATGAGATGGCACAGGTGGGGGTGGAGGCGGCAGAGCCTGGGTCTGTGGAACTCCAGCCATCCTGGCTGGGCAGAAGAGGCTGCATCTGCAAAGGCGGAGAATGTGTGGTTCTGAAGCAGAAGCAGAGAGGCTTCATGAAAGAGGGTGAGGTCAGTTAAGCCAATTGCTGCTTGGAGGTTCAGGTTCAAATGAACACTGAAAAAATGCCCATCAGATTTAGAGACTTGTGGGCCATCGCTGATCTTAGCTGGAGCCGTTTTGGTGGCATGATGGAGGTGAAAGCCAGATGGCTGTGGGTTGAAGCATGAGGGGGCAGTGGGGACACAGGCAGTGAGCATCGACAACTCTGTCCTAAAGTTTGGCTGTGATGTGAATTCAGGGGAGGAGGGAGATGTGACTCACTGGAGTGTTTTGTTTTGCTTTTGTTTCTTTTGAAGGTAGAAGAGGCTTCAACTTGTTGAAATGTCATTGGAGCCAGTTAAGGAAGAAGGGAATGCAGGAAGGAGGACAGTTTATTCGTTCAGTCACCAAATATTTATTGAGCACCTGCTCGGTGCCAGGCCACCTTCTAGGTGCTAGGGATTCAGCAGTGAACAGAACAGACAAAACTCTGCTGTCATGGAGCTTGTATTTTAGACCAACTGACACGTAACATGACGGGAGTGGTTAATACCATGAAGAAACGAGACAGAGTAAAGTTTTTTTTTAATGTTTTATTGTAAATTATATAATAGTTTACACGAGAGAACCTCAGTTCCATATTCATTCCATCGTATATCATTACATTGCCATGGTTCCAATCCCCTCCATGCATCATCTTCCGACCAAAGGGCATATCCTAGAAGCCCGTGCTCTACACTCCCCTCTCCCCCCTCAGTCTTCAGTCCACAGTTCCTCTCCCTCTCTGGATCCAAAGTCCCCAGCCGCTTCATCCCTCCATGTCATCATCTTTGTGTCCATCTCAGACATCTCCGGTTTTCTGGGTGGGGTCCCGTTCTTGGCTCTTATCCGTTGGTGGTCCCAGAGACCTCCACTCCTAGACTGGAGAAATAATCGCTCTCTTCCTTGCTACAAAACATCT
>NW_006408541.1:14147149-14151036 GCF_000296735.1 Chrysochloris asiatica | reverse complement strand
GCAGCTCCATTCTCCACTTGAATCCTCCGTGGCCATGTCACTGGGCCCAGGAGTCCTCGGGTCTCCTCGCACTGCTTGCCAACCAGGTCCCCAACCGGGTCCACAGAAGCCATCTGACTATTGTGAGGCTTAGCTCGCCGCTTCATTGCTGCCTTTACCCCATTTCTCCCCAACGGTGATGCGTGTGTTTACCAATCCGAGCGTGCATTTCCACCGAGTCTCAGTTTTTGTTGTTTGTTTGTTTTTTTTTTGGGGGGGGGGGCTACGATAGAGTAAAGTTTTTAAAAAGCAAGTAAAGAGCTACGAGTGATAAGGAGGGGTGGGATGGACAGGTGTTGAGGAGGAAGTGACACTGAGCAGCCGTCTGGAGGAAGTGAGAACGTGAGCCTCACTGCTCTCTGGGGGAGCAGTCCAGGCAGCACGAGCAGCAAGTGCAAAGTCCCAGAGCCAGAAACTTGTTTGGCGTGTCCAAGAGAAGCAAGTAGGCTAGTAGGGCAGAAAGTGAGATCCGTAGGGTCGGAAGGGGCCAGATCACAGAGAGTCTTGGGGGCCAAGGTCAAGATTTTGGATTTTGCTGAGTGAATTGGGAAGCCATTGAAGAGTTTTGGTTGAAGGAGAGATGTAATCTGATTTGTAGAGCAAGATTTGTGTAGAGCAAGATTTGGGGTGGGAGAGAGGGTACCAGACCAGAAGCAGAGAGACCAGTTAGAAAGAGTCTTTTAGGGTGGTCGTGGTGGAAGGGTGTGAGAAGGCATCAGATTCTAGATCAAGCCAATAGCATGGCCTTCTTGAGAAGGCAGGTGGGGACAGGAGACTGCGGAGGTAGAAGGATTGTACACCAACTCTGAAAGAACAGGAGAGGGTGCAGAGTGGGTACAGAAGCTGGTCAGCTTGTAAGTTGCCTACAGGGAGCTGAAGGAGTCACCTTGTGGTTTCATATTTCTGCATGAAGTAGGAGGCTACCAAATTGGGTGTGGGTAAGGAGAAAGGTGATTAATGGTGCTGATAGGTGGTATTTAAGGAGACCAGAGAAATGTGCAGGGAGCCCTGGTGGCAAGTAGCTAAGTGCAGGGATGCTAACCAAAAGGTCAGTGGTTCAGACTTACCAGCAGCTCCACAGGAGAAAGATGTGATCGTTTACTTTTACAAAGATTACAGCCTAGAAAGCTCTATGGGACAGTTCTCTGTTCTGCGGATCACTGTGCGTTGGAGTCTTCTTGATGGCAGCAGCATTGGATGGGGATGTGCAGTGCTCACTGCAGAGAGTTAGAGAAGGTAGTGTTAACTGGCAGTGTTAGGGTTTCCTTTACTTGTGATTACGACTTTACAGACTTACCAACTTTCCCTGTTGTCGGAGGTCTAGTTAGGTGGAGACAGGTCAAAAGAGAGGGTAATGTAATTGAAGTTTGAGATTTTGCCAGAAGTTAAGACTAAAGGTCTGAGAGTCAGCGTTACGAGGTTATTGATTGTCTCTCCGTCTGATAACAACCCTGCCAATGGGATCCATCTGGACAATGCAGAAACAAGAATGCTGACATGTTGGATGAAGTCAAAAAAAGGACCTACTGGTCTTTGAACAGATTAGCTGGAAGGAAATAAAGTTGTAAGCAGAGAACAGGAAGGAGCCGGATGTGCTTCCCTTGCAGATTGGGAAAAGATTCAGTGATACCAGTCTGGCTTAGAGAGGAGGAGGTCATTGGCGTGGAAATAGAAGAACTTGAGGGACGGTGTTGGTTTTGCACTGGAGTCCTGTTGGCAAAATGGTTAAAGGGCTCATCTGCTAACTGAAAAGTCTGCAGTTCAAACCTACCAGCCACTCCCCAAGAGAAAGATGTGGCAGTGTGTTTGTTTAAAGATTACAACCTTGGAAGCACGATGGGGCAGTTCTACATTGTCCTGTACAGTCACTGTGAGTTGACATTGGCTCAACTGCAATGATTATTTTGTTTTTACTTTTGGGTTGGTTTGTGTGGTAGGGAAGGCTTTGGCAGACCTCGTTTGAGGAGAGGTGAAGGTTTGAAGGGCTATATAATGAAACTGTGTGGACCAGTGATGGGATTATTGGGCACTGTTGTGTTTTGCAGTTGATGATGGTCCTTGTTGGGAATGGCAGGAGAATGGGAGCTGATGTCAAAGTTACTGTTGAGTAAAGGGTGCGACCTGAGAGGCTCACAGGCGGCAGCCACACCCAGCTGGGACTTCCTGGGCAGAAGGGTAGCCTTTCAGCTGAGCCTCTTCACCTTACTCAGGTCCCCCTCCTTTCCAGCCTGCTCATTTATTGCTGCTAATGGCCCAGATGGTAGTTGGGAAAGCAGTGCTTTTTAAGATGTGGAGCAATAAACAGGCATGGGTATGCCCCACCATATGTCCCTCTTCCACCACCATCCTTCTGCATCTAATCCTGGAGCCATTCAGAGCAGGCCCTGGAGCAGACAGCCAGTCCTACTGGCTCTGTCCGTGGACTGGCTGCTGAGATTCCTCACCTGTGTAATAACAATGTTCCTGTCTCCCAGGGCTCGGTCGGGTAAGGACTGAATGCCCACCGCTAGCAAGCAATCAGTGAATATCAGCAATTATGATGATGGTTTGTGTTCCACTCATTTACTTCTTTCCCTTGGCTTTGCTTGGCTCCAGCAAGCACTAGCGATTTTTCAGGATTGCTGACTCCTGCTTTAAGATAAGAGCAAGAGGACTGTTACTTATTGACTGCCTGCTGTGCGCCAGACACTGCCTTAGTCACTATTCAGACACCATTCCTTGCAGAGTTGTGGAGAGAATTACCCGCACACACTTAGGATTGCCAGGAGTCAGAGTTGACTCAACAGTAGTAACTGGTTCTTCTAAAACACCTGCTGACAGTCTCAGGCATGCGCCAGGCTTTTTATCACCCTCATTTGTTAGAGTATATAGAGTAGGAAACAAGATTCATGGAGGTCCAATTACCCACCTCGCATCACCCAGCTAAAAGACTTGTGAATCTGAAACCATCTCCTTTCCACCACACCAGACTGTGCTAGTTGTGTGACCCCTGCCACACACATTTCCTTTTTTTATCCCTCTTTTCTATGGGAAAAAGTATTTATTATGTTATCCAAGTATATCCAGAACCTACTTGTTAGGTCAGACCATATGAAATTGTTAATGCTCATTCATTTCTGACCTGCAAAAATGGTGCTCTTGTATGGTTCAGATAAATGTTTCTCTTCACATCCACAACCTACAGCCTGGTCCAAGCCCGCATCATCACTACCCTGTCAAGAGTCTTCTATCAAAAATGTAGGTCAGACTGAGTGCCTTCTGCAGAGGCCAGCTGGCAGAGTAAGCTCTTAACCAGCAGAACTAAAAGAGCTTTGCAACACTGGCCCAAGCAGGCCATGAGGCCCACTGGTTATGTGGCCAGAGGGCAAGGACCAGAGAGAAGTGTGCCAGTGGGCATGGCTAAGAAGACACTGTCCTGACCAAAGAACTGTATCCTGATAGTTTCTGATCCTGAATTGTAGGCTGTTAACTTCCCTAATAAATCCCATAATCCTGAAAATAAAAAGTGTAGGTCAGATCATGCCACACACACACACACACACACACACCCCTTCCAGGACTTCCCATTCCTTTTAGAAGGAAAGTCGGGAGTGACACAAAGATTCTAGGTCATCCGGACTCCTGTTGTGCCTCCCCACTGCAGTGAGTCATTCTGGCTCATGGCAACCCTAGAGAACAGAAAACCGCCCCAGAGCATTTTTTGACTGCCATGTCATTCTCTCACAAAGCCTCTGGTGGGTTTGAACAGCCAGTCTTCTGGTTAGCAGCCGAGTGCTTCAACCACATCACCACCACCAGGTCTCTTTCTGTTCTTAGTGGAGAGGTTTTTTGTTCGTTTTTTTTTTTTT
>NW_006408541.1:14104491-14147049 GCF_000296735.1 Chrysochloris asiatica | reverse complement strand
GAACAGAAAACCGCCCCAGAGCATTTTTTGACTGCCATGTCATTCTCTCACAAAGCCTCTGGTGGGTTTGAACAGCCAGTCTTCTGGTTAGCAGCTGTGTGCTTGAACCACATTACCACTACAAGGTCTCTTTCTGTTCTTAGTGGAGTGTTTTTTTGTTCTTTTTTTTTTTTTTTTACGATTTTGGGTTTTTGTCACTTACATTAAGGTGTGATTTAGAAGTGCAACAATTCCTATTCTTATGGAATCCTGGTGTGGCTCTGTGAGTTAATGCACTAGACTGCAAAGTCAGCTGTTCAAGCTCACCAGCCACTCCTTGGAAATCCTATGCAGAGTCACTATGGGTCGGAACAATTTGAGGGTACTTAACAACAACCTTGCATTTCAAACCGACTTTGCAGTCCAGTGCATTAACTCACAGCGCCACACCAGGACTCCAATAGTGGAGGTACTTAAATGTAAGTTAAGGAAGTTAAGCTGGGAACCTAGGATTGGTGGCTGCTCTTCCCTGGCCTCCTGCTTGGTGCTCACAGTGGAGGTCAGTCTTCTATCTCATTCTCCTTTGAAAACCAGGCTGCATCCTAGCTGTGCTCATGCCCCCAGAGGCCAGGAGAGGAGATTGGGAAACTCCAGAGCTGCGGTTGTAAACTAGCCTCTCAAAGGCTAGATTGGACTCAAGGTTTGTATTAGTGATAGCAGAAGCATACATTTATACTGTTCTACATTTACAGTTTAATTCTAAATGAGAGTTGGGCAGTGAATAAGGAAGACTGTAGAAGAATTGATGCATTTGAGTTATAGTGTTGGAGGAGAATATTGAAAGTACCATGGACCTCCAAAAGAACAAACAGGTCTGTGTTGGAAGAAGTACAGCCAGAGTGCTCTGCTCCCTGGAAGCCGGAATGACCAGACTTTGTCTCTCATACTTTGGACATATTATCAGGAGGAACCAGTCCCTGGAGAAGGATATTGTGTTTGGCACAGTGACAGCAGCAATGGGCTCAAACTTAGCAACGATTGTGAGGTTGGCATGGGACCAGGCAGTGTTTCGTTGTGTTGTACATAGAGTCACTCTGAGTCAGTGCTGACTCCTTGGCATCTAACACCAACAACATACGAGTGTCACGTGGTCAGTGGTGGCTTAGCAGTAGAACTCTCTGTGGGAGACCCAAGTTCGATTCCCGGCATGCACTGCCTGTCTGTCAGTGGAGGACTACAAGTTGCTGTGATGTTGACAGGTTTCAGCGGAGCTTCCAGACTAAGATGGAATTGAAAGAAAATCAGCCAATGAAAACCTTCTGCATCACAGTGGTTCTATTGGGGATGGTGCCAGACCAGGTAACATTGTGTTCTGTTGTGCATGGGCTTGCCATGACACAGGGACTGGCTTCTTAGCTTCTAAGGCCTGGTGTGGTGCTGTAGGATAAGCACCGGACCACGAGGTTCGTTTGAACCACAAGATCAGTGGTACAAACTCAACAGCCACACCTCGGAAACCCTATACAGGGTTGCTATGAGTCGGAACCAACTCAATGGCTCTTAACAGTAACAACAACAATTTGAGAATCAGGGTACCTGAGAGGTTATGAACAGGGGCTCTGAGCTAGATTTTTCTGGGTTCAGCTTCCAGCTCCACCACTTACTAGCCAGCCTGTGACCTCAGGCAAGGGACTGTCATCTCGGGTCTTGTTTCTTCTATAAAATTCAGTGGACTTCGGCCTTGAACCATGAGCTTCTGACTCCTTAATCATTGCTCATTGAGCAGCATTTGGCTTGTACAAACATGGATGCTTTGTCTTCATAGTGCTGATTCTTGTCCTTCAAAGCTCTTTTTATCTCTTTCGTTTGCTTTTGTGCAACCATGAAATGTTTTCTCCTCAGTTCTTTGTTTTTTCCTAAACTGGTGCCTGCCAGCTTGAGAAGCCTGAAATTCAGTTTTACTTGGGGCATGTTCTTAAAAATAGCTGAGTTGCTATGGATTGCAGTTGAAGTTTTGGTGGGAGATCCAGATTTTGACCTCTAGGAAAATCAGAATGTATACCCTGGGCTCAGAGTCTCCGGAGGCACCAGTCCTCTGGGGTGGAAGAGCTGCTGTCTTTGGACTGGTGGGGTGGAAGGGTACCTCTTTGCTCCTGTATCTCCTAGCCCCCCACATCTCTCCCTCAGATTCCTCACCTGGCCTCTGTAACCTCTGCATTTGAACTTGTTCTTCTCACTGATTGAGTAGTAGTGCTGGTGACCGGGTCATTTGGAATCCTACTGGGTTGATGCCATTGGCATTCCAGAGCAAATTCTTGTACAGCTTAGAGCCCAGCAAGATGAGAGCAAAAGCCTAGTTCCTCGGATACATTTGGCAAGGTAACCGTGATTGAATGTGGGCAGCAGGGCCCCTCTGGAATGTCACACATGACGGCTGCCCTTATCACTCCAGCAGAGCCTTGGCATTGTGGCTGTTGGTTCCTGAAAGGCAAAATCTTGGCCATCAGCCTCTTGGGCTGGATCTCCTCAGTCACACCCATAGCCAGTGGGTCTCAGAGCAAGCTAAACTGCTTCCTGAGAGGATTCTTGTTCTAGAAGGGCTGACTCCATAGCCCAGGACCCACGTGTCACAGGTCTTAATGGTCCATGAGCAGAATGCCTGATTAAGTTTGATTAAGTTAAGATGGGAACCTAGGGTTGGTGGCCGCTGTTCCATGGTCCTCTGCAGCTGTGCTCCTGGGTAGCCACTCTTCTCAGTCACTGTGCCCTGGGCTGGGCCTATGCTGCTCTTTGCTTGTTCTCCTTTGAAAAACCAGGCTGCATCCTAGCTGTGCTCATGCCCCCAGAGGCCAGGAAAGGAGATTGGGAAACTCCAGAGCTGGGGTTGTAAACTAGCTTCTCGAAGGCTGGGTTGGGCTCAAGGTTTGTATCAGTGATAGCACAGTTCTGCATTTACAATTTAATTCTAAATGCTTATCTGAGAGTCACCGGTGCACTGGTGTTTCTCTGGGTATCTAGCCCCAGTTTTCTCTTATGTGTGGCTGAATTATCTGTTCCTCTGAAAACACCAAGAGACCAAAGTGAAGATTAGGAATCTGTTCCAATAGTCAGTTCTCACATCCTAAAGTTCAGTCTAGAATAGAGTTATCCAAGCAAGGAACATTTACAACCACCAGAGCTGTATCCTGGGCCTGCGGAATCCAAACCACTGATTCTCTGCATGCTGTGTGGAAAAGCTGGGCTTCTGGAGATGGTCTGAGGACCCAGTGCCCAGGGAAGGCCACTGGCTTGGCCTGGCCTATACTGATGGTTGAGGTTAACGTGGAATACATATGACTGAAAGTTGTGAGGGGAATTACCTGAATTTAGGGTCTGCTGCTCTTGTTTATTTCACTAGCACACAATTTTGTTTTTTTCTCCTGGAAGGAGCACTCTCTCTTTGAGATTGTAATTTCAGAAGTTGTTGTTGTTGTTGTTGTTAGTTGGTTCTGACCCATAGCGACCCTGTGTATAAGAGAACAAAACACCGCCGGGTCCTGCGCCAGTCTTGCAGTCGTTCAACTTGAGCCCATTGCTGCTGCCACTCTGCCAATCCATCTTGTTGAGGGCCTCCCTCTCTTTTGCTGACTGTCTATTTTACCAGGCATAATGTCCTTTTCAAGGGACTGGTTCTCCTGACAACATATCTAAAGTATGAGAGATGAAGTCTTGTCATCCTGGCTTCTAAGGAGCTTTCTGGTTGTACTTCTTCCAACACAGATTTGTTTGTTGTTCTGACAGTCTGTGGTACTTTTAATATTCTTCTCCAACACCCTAACTCAAATACAAGCATTCTTCTACAGTCTTCCAAATTCAGTGTCGAACTTTTACATGCATATGAGGTTATTGAAAATACCATGGTTTGGGTCAGGTGCACCTTAATCCTCAAACTGACATCTTTGCTCTTCAACAATTTAAAGTGGTCTAATGCAGCAGATTTGCCTAATGCCTAATTTATCGTAATGTTATTCATTGGTCCAGTGATAAAGATTTGTGTTTTCTTTACATTGAGATGTAACCCATACTGAAGGCTGTAGTCTTTGATCTTCATCAGTAAGTATTTTAAGTCCTCTTTGCTTTCAGTAAGCAAGGTTGTATCATCTGCATATCGCAGGCTGTTAATGAATCTTCTTCCTCCGATCCTGATGTCACCTTCTTCTTCATATTTGCATCTCAGAGTATTTGTTCAGCATACAAATTGAATAAGTGTGGTGAAAGAATACAACCCTGGCACACAACCTTTCCTGATTTTAAACCATGCGGTGTTCCCTTGTTCTGTTGGAACACTGCCCGTCTATGTACAGCTTCCTCATGAGCACAACTAAGTGTTCTGGAACACTCATTTTCCACAGTGCTGTCCAATGTTTTATTATTTCTGAATAATGAAACCTTATTCATGTGACCTTGACTATATAGTTACTGAACCTCCACAGTAAAGATTTCTCTATCAAGTTTAATTAGTAAGTTATGTATTTTTATTATAGAGAATATGGAGAAAGAGAAGAAAATCAGCATCCCAGGATTGAGACAGCTTTCAATATTTTCTTGTGTTTGTTTCAGTATCTTTTCATATTTGTTTCCAGTCTCCTAGGTACAGTTTTACACAGTTGAACTGTTACTATATTATCATAATATTGTGTTAGCTGTTATTAACCTACGCTTTGCAGAATAAGAAATGGGTAGATCAAGAGATCAGACGACGTATTGCACTGGGCAAATCTGCAGCACAGGAACTTTTTAAAGTGTTGAAGAGTAGAGATGTCAGCTTGAGGACTAGGGTGCGCCTGACCCTAGTTTTCAATAGCCTCATATGGATGCGAAAGCTGGACAGTGAATAAGGAGGATCGTAGAAGAATTGATGCCTTTGAGTTGTGGTGTTGGAGGAGAATACTGAAAGTGCCATGGACTGCCAAAAGAACCAATAAATCTGTTTTGGAAGAAGTGCAGCCAGAGTGCTCCTTGGAGGCCAGGATGGCTAAACTTCGTCTCTCCTACTTTGGATGTATTGTCCGGAGGAAACAATCGCTGGAGAAGGATGTCATGCTGGGTAGGGTGGAGGGTCAGAGAAAAAGAGGAAGACCCCCAACGAGATGGATCAGCCAGGTGGCATCATTGATGGACTCAGGTGTGGCAGCGGTAGTGAGGTTGGCCCAGGATCGAACATTGTTTCGTTCTGCTGTGCATGGGGTTGCTATGAGTCGGTTCCGACTCGATGGCACCTGACAACAACAACAGAATGTACACTGGGGAGGCAAAATGTCCAGGATCACACTTTGTGTTCCCCCACTTCCTGGATGTGTGGCCTAACAGTTTTGTGCCTTGGTTTCCTCATCTTACCTGTGGTTCTTAAAAGAGGGTGGGATAGAGGGGAGTTTTGCCCCCATGGACCATTTGGCAGTGCCTGGAGACATTTTTGGTTTTCACAGTGCTGGAGGTGGGTACTTCTGTCATTTAGTGGGTGGGGAACAGGGGTGCTGCTTAATATCCTCCAGTGCACAGACAGGACAGCCCCCACCATAGTAGTGGTCACTCAACACCAAGGTTGAGAAAGCCCGCTCTAAATAAAATGGACGTGCCATGGCAGTAGTACCTGCCCCCTAGTGTTGGTGTGGAGTGTGAAGTACTTTGAACAATGCCTAACACATAGTAACTGCCTTGCAAGTATTACCTGTTATTATTTCTGTTGTAATCAGGGCTTTGAGTCAGTTCATTCTGGTCCAACCCCCTGCTGAAAATTTGCCTTCCCAACCCAGAGAGACTGAAGCAGAATCTACATTTTAACAAGATTCCCATCAGGGGATCAGACAAAGGAATGAACCACTTTGAAGCTCTGATAATACTTTTTTCACTTCTTATAGACTTGTCTCTATTCTAAACCTCCATTAGCTTTATTTTTTATGGTTCTACAGTATCTTACATTAAGATTTCTTTTACATCAGTGCTGTATGCTCTAATGTGCATTTCTTTCTTCCCCACCAGATGAAATTAAAACAGAAATAGAAAAGCAGAGGTAAGCTGTAGCATTTTTTTGTTTTTTTCTTCTTGCTGAAAATACATTATTAAGGAAGGAAGTAAACAGAGGTGATGGGGAGGTCTTTCCCTCCATGCTTTCTCATCATTCTAATCCTCAGCGGGGTGCACTCTCTCTTAGCAGTGTGCTGGGCACACAGTGGGATTTAATGCGGGTCTCAGTCACTGCTAGGTGCAGAGGTTGCTGGTTCAGTCATGTGAAGGAAAGGGTAAGGAAGAGTGAGTTCATCATCTTGTGCCTTTTCCTGATGGTGGTGGTTGTGTGCTGTGGAGTCGGTTCCGACTCGTAGCGACCCTGCACAGGGTTTCCGAGGCTGTAAATCTTTACAGGAGCAGAAAGCCTCATCTTTCTCCCACAGAACAGCTGGTAGTTTCAAACTGCTGACCCTGAGGTTAGTAGCCCAACTCGTAACCACTACACTACCAGAACTCCTTGCCTTTTCGTGACAGGAGAAGCAAAAAGCCCTTGTGTCTTTGCATGCTGTGTCTGTGTAAGGCATGAGGACAGCGAGCCCCAAAGTAGCTGCTCCTGATCCTCTTAGTAATGATGCCAGTTAGTCACAGAGAACTGCAACTCTGTCATGGCTGACACCGGACTCACGCCAAGACCTTGCTTTCTGCATGAGGGACTTCAGTGATTTTCTAATGAGTATGTTTAAATCTTCTAATTCTCTAGCCTCCCCATACCAATTTTCAGGCACTTTTAACTAAATGATTAAGTGAAAGGGGAAGTTAGAATGATGTGTAGGAAAAGCAAGCCTTTGTTTTTGTTTTTGTTTTCATCTCCCATCTGCACCTCTCCTGCTTTTATCCCTAGGCTTGGCGCTGCCGCACCACCAAAGGCAAACTTCATTGAAGCCGACAAGTATTTCCTACCGTTCGAACTAGCTTGCCAGTCCAAGTCCCCACGGGTGGTCAGCACATCTCTCGACTGCTTGCAGGTACCATCATTCAGTTTGATTTTGTCCAGGGGTTTCTCTCCAAGCCACAGATGGTCCTTGCACTGGAGCGATGCCAGTCAGCAGGCTGGCACTCAGACGCTTTCTGTGGTGATGGAGAAAGGAGACATCCAACTTACTCTTTCCTAAGGTCTGATGAGGGAGGCAATGAGGACCGGGAAGGAGAAGGGAGGGCTCCAACATCTTTAACTAAAAGAAGAATTTGTTCCCATAGAAATATATAATTTACTGAATTCTCTTATATACAAAGAGGCTTCAAAAAGTTTGTGGAAAAAATGCAGTTATTTCGTCATTCCTTTTTGTTTTTAAACTGTTTATTGTGAATTGAGTGAAGGTTTATAGTAAAAATGATCAGTTTTACATTCAACAAATCCATATTTTGCTTTGTTACAATGATTGCAATCCCCTCCTTGTACCTCTATTAACAGTATTAACCTCTACTCACTTTGTCTGATGAACATCCTCCTGTGTCTCCTGCTGTCTTCATGTTTCCTCTGCCAGTCTCTTCCTTGTTGTATATTGCCTGCCCTGTCATCTATGTTAACCTATGAATGCCCGCTAGCCCAAGATTAATTTTCCTCCCCACTTCCCTGGTAACCATCATAGCATGTTTCTTTTATCAAGAAAACCTTAACTTTTTATAACAGTGGCATCATACAATAATTGTCCTTTTGTGATTGACTGACTAATTTAACTCAACGTAAAGTCTTCCAGGTTCATCCATGGTTTGCAGATTCATCCTTATTCTTCAATGTTGTGTAGTATTTCATTGTGTATATGTACCAGTTTAACTCTTCTTCTGGTGGTAGTATTTAGACTGCCTCCATCTTTTTGAAGTGTCTCTTGTAGACAGCATATTGAAGGATCCTATTTTCCTTTCCATTCTGCTATACTCTCTCTTGACTGATATATTTAATCCATTTACATTTAGTATAATTATCGATATGAGGTATGAATTGATTGCTGTCATTTTGCTGTGTGTTTTTTTGTGGTGCTGCTGGGTTTTTAGTTCCACATAATTTTTTACACTTAGTTCATTTGTTTGTGAGAGTTCTTTTAATTTTCATTTCTGTTTTGTTAATGTTTACAAAATCTTCGTGAATTCCCTCTTGTTTTATTTTGATATGAAGGTGTATTCGTTGCCTTTGAGGTTACCCTGTAATTTTTTCCCTCACTTAAAACCTTCTGTTTTATCTTGAAATCTACTTGACTTCCTTACCATTTGGAAGTTCTATATGTATACTGTTCCCCGCCCCCCTTTTTGCTTTCTAGTTTACTTCATTATAAATTGATATCTCTGGTTCCCTATTTTCAGTCTTGTAGATTTGTTTTACTTTGTTGCTGTTGTTAGGTGCCTTTGAGTCAATACCGACTCATAGCGACGCTATGTACAACAGAACGAAGCACTGCCCTATCTTGGGCCAACCTCACAATATTGTTGCCACGTTTGAGCCCATTGATGCTGCCACTTTGCCAAGCCATCTCACTGGGGGTCTTCCTCTTTTTCTCTGACCCCTCCAATCTTACCAAACAAGATATCCTTCTCCAGCAACTGGTCCCTCCTGACAATATGTCCAAAGTATGAGAGACAAAGTTTGGCCATCCTGGCCTCCAAGGAACACTTTGGCTGCACATCTTCCAATACAGATCTGTTGGTTCTTTTGGCAGCCCATGACACTTTCAGTATTCTCCTCTAACACCATAACTCAAAAGCATCCATTCTTCTTTAAATACCTCTGTATCTGGATTGAGTTCTGGATGGTGTTGTCATATATGTTAATCTCAAAGTTTGTCTGCTGCTGTTGTTTTTCAGTCCAAGGAACACCCTGTAGCATTTTTTATAAAGCTGCTCTGACCATTAAAAATTCCTTTAATTTCTGTGTATCTGGAAATATCCTAATTTTTCCATCATATTTGAGGAACAACTTTATTGGGTATATGATTGTTGGTTAATAATTTTTTTCTTTCAGAGTTTTATATCTGTCATCACATTGCCTTCTGGCCTGCATGGTTTCTGTTGAGAAATCAGAACTTAATTTTATTGGTTCTCCTTTGTAGGTAACTCTTTGTTTTTCCCAAGCTGCTCTCGGGATTCTTTTCATGTCTTTAGTTTTGGAAAGTTTGATTATATGTCTTGGTGACTTTTCTTTGGGGGTGGGGGTGGGGGGCTCTATACTGTTTGGGGTTTGTTCAACTTCTTGTATGTTTATCTTCTCATTTTTCACGTTGTTACAGAAGTTTTCTTCCAACAACTCTTTGACAATTTTCTCTGTACTTTTTATTGTCTCTTCCTGTTCAGGGATTCCAGTAACCTGTAAGTTGTTCTCTTCATGGTGTCCCACATAACTCTTAAGCTGTTTTCAAATTTTTCCAGATTGTTCTTGTAGCATACTAGTATTAAGAGATTTATCCTCAGGCTCACTAATTCAGATTTGCATTGCTTCAAATCTGCTTTTTGCCCTTTCATGTACAGTCCATTTCTGAAATTGTAGTGTAAAGCTTCAGGATTTGTAAGGCAGATTTTGTATTATTTCAAAATTTACATTTATTCTGTGTGTTTTTGTAACGGTTTTCTGAATTATTCTAAAGTCTTTTCTGTATTCTCCTTGCTTTCCTCGATCTATCAATCCTTTAAAGGTACCTAAATAGCATTCTTTTTTTCAGTTAATTCCATTACGTTTTCTTCCTCAGAAGCATTTTCTGGCTCTACATCTTGGTCATTTGTTTGAGCCAGTCTCTCTTGTTTCTTCATGTAGCTAAAATATCTCTTGTCTGTGGGGCATTGTGTTGTACGGTTTGGGCGGGGATGTATGGGCTTGGTTGCTGTCTCCTTTCCTGTCACTTATATGAATCTACTCTGCCAGACCATCTTCTGTCACCAGAGCTGCTCACAAAAGTTCAAGACGCTGCACTGTGTCTGGCCGGCGGTTCACTGGTCAGTCTTCCTCTTGTGCTGTCTCTCTTCCCAGCAGGCACTCAGTCCACATCTCTAACCTTTCCTCTGAAGTTCAGGGTTCCAGGATTGTCATCCATCTGCGTCTCTTTCAGGCATCTCTCGTACCCTTGTTGTGGAGGGTCCAGGAAGCGCATCTCTTCTTCATTCCATTTTTTCCACTTGGGATTGGATTTCTCCTATTTCTAAATGAAATCTCCAGCATTAATAGGAATAGTTGGTGCACAAGAGGCAGCTTGATGCACTCTCTTTCTGTGATGGCATTAAAAGTCATAATATCAAGTAGAGAAATAGATAATTAGAGCCAGACATGTTTTCCTGTGAATCACCTTTTACTGAGGAAGACAGAGGAATAGAGAAGTTAGTCCAACCTTGTGCCAGGTAGTAAGAAGCAGAAACAGAACTGTAGCATGAATTTCCTAATTTCTAGTCCAGCTTTCTTGTATTTTTTTTTTTCCTCAACACCCACTGTGTTTTTATATAACTAGTGCATGCACTATGTGGTATTCCCCAGATCATGAAATGCCTCTGCACGGTAGTTTCCTGTGAGTACTTTGGCCATTATAGGCATGTGTGCATTGTTTACGTGGGTGCGTAAACAATATGCAAAAAAATAGGTACTCCTGAGGTTTCTGATTATTTCCAGGAACATGTATTTTTAACATCAGGGGGTAATTCATATCAATGAAAAAAGTTTGATGAATTTTAAATTAAAAAACAACACAGTAAAAATATTCACAACTTGCCTTATAAAACAGGGATGATAAATAGAGTCTATATTATAATTGTTTAAAGAGCTGTGTTGAGAAGCTTTCTGAAACCTCAGCTGGGTTTCTTGAGAAAGAGTGGCATGATTGCTTGGTTAGGTCTGCCTCAGCACAGAACTACAAATTGGCAGTGGGCATACCATATTTTTGGCATCTCTAGTCTAATGTTTACTCTATTAAGCTCTCTTCCTTGATATATACGCTTGAAAATGGATGGCATTTCTTCACAGAAGCAGCTCTTCCAAAGGCAAAACCACTTTTTCATTCAGTGTAATTCTGTCCAGACTCTCCTACGTGAAAAATGATGTGCCAAGAATTCTTAAAAGGCAGGCTTAAGCCCCACTTACATCCCAAAGTAGTTTAGGCAGTGAGCATTTCCTGAGGAAATGCAGCATTCATTTAAGTTTAGCTATTTTTTTGCTCCCCGTGTTAAGACTTCGTTTTGAAGCGGGGGCTGATAGCATGACTGATGTCCTAATAACAGTGGCTAACATGAATGGAGCTCTTAGCCTTGGCTGGAGCCTGTGCTGAGTGTGTTCTCCACATGACTGAATTTTATCTTCACAGCATCCCCTGAGGGAGGTACTTACTCTTGTCTTCATTTTGGAAATAAGAAAAGTGAGACTTAGGGCATAAAGTGACCAGCCCAGTCCAAGTGATAGTCTGGGGAGAGCTCTAGGACTTCTTGACCAGGGGTCACTTAACTACAACCAATGGGCCAAATCTGGCCCAATGCCTGCTTTTGTAAATAAAGTTTTATTGGCACACAGCCACATCCATTTGCTTATGTATTTTCTGTGGCTGCTTTCCTAATACTGTGACAGAGGTGAGTGGTTTTGACAGAGACTTTGAGACCCGCAAAGCCTAAATAGTTAGTATCTGTCCTTTCCAGAAAGTTTGCTAACACCTGATCTGGACTATTATCCTGTGGTTTTAGCCTCTTTAATTAAACATATGCTGTGTTTTCCTAGTAGTCTTCCTGGAACTCTGTGTGCATGTGTGCTTTCTGCTGCGAATGTTGACAGTTGACTTCCGGTTCTACTTCACCCACTGTCTGTCCTCAGTCCTGAGTTGTCAGTTTCAGAGTGCATCACCTGTCTTGAGGCTTATGGTTGTTTCTCTCTTTTAAGAATGACAGTTCTCTGTAGTTTTAACAACACTCCATTAGGGTTTTCTCAGTTAATATACAAAAACGCAAAAGGCGTCATCCTTTAATGATATTAAAAAGATGATCTGTGGAATACTGGGTAAATACAATTTCCTGTTTGCAAAGCCTGTTTGACGGCCTTTTTCCAGTACAGCTGAAGTAACTTCTGTTTGGAAATGGAAAGCTAGCATCCCCAGGTGAAGTTTGATTTTGGCAGGATTGAAGCCAGCTGCTGACATGCTAAGTTGGACCCTGGGCATTTAAAGGCATCAGTCACTGGTTTTGGCAAGATGATGGGGTGAAAGGTCCTGTGGGCTTGGTATGTGGTGAGCACGGGTAGCCAAGAGGCCTCTCCCTGCTGGGAGAAGCCTGGAGACTGCCCTGCTGCTCACGTCTACCAGATGACAGAGTCTCTGTTCTTTTCCTTGAGCGCTTGATGTACTTCACACGTTCCCAAAGCCAGGGACTCAGGTCAGGAGTGGGAGGCTTCAATCTTGCTTGAGCCAGTGGGTGGTCTCCACATTTTTCTCATTCCATATCAATAATAAAAAAATCCATGTTTCTTCAATTTTAAAATTACATACTATTATTAAATTACAAGGAGTCCTGGTGTGGCGCTGTAGGATAAGCATGGGACTGCAAGGTCGGATTGAACCATAAGATCGGTGTTTCAAACTCACCAGCCGCTACTCGGAAACCCTAGACAGGGTCGCCATGAGTCGGAACCAACTCGACAGCACTTAACAGCAACATTAAATTACAAGGGTAAGACATGCAAGTATTGATACTCATGTTGCAGTTCATACATGAACAGACTTATTCCAAACAAAACATACATGTCTCTGTGCTCAGTGGATGGCAGCAGACAGTTTCTCTCAGTCTCGTTCAGGCACCTCCAAACAGATCCAGTCAAAACCGTGGCTTCCATGGGGTTCTGCTGGCTGTGTAAATTCAAGGTAGAGAGTTACACTCAAAAGGTTGTAGTGACTATATTTTGGGTCCCCAAAGGGGTAAATCTCGAAGGACACAGGACAGTAACAGGGCTTAGTAGGAAGAAATCTGAAGAAAATTGAAAACTGCATTGTAAGAAAAAGGCCAGATAAGTTGTGTTAAGGAATTTTTTTCCATCATGACAGTGCAGCTGCTGATTTTTCCAGAGTAGCAGGAGCCATCCTATGAATAATTCTTTAAGAAGCCTTACCCCATAAGCCTGTCTTGACCTTATAACTGATTGGATACCTAAAAGAGGTTCTAGAACTTGCCAAGTGAAATAGGCTTCCTGCGGTGCCTTTATAGTGTATAGGACCCACCGTAGGTGGAATCCTGAACCCCATCCAGAACCTTCTGAGGTGGACATTCCCACTAGAAAGGACAAGCAGACTGGCCTGGAACAGCTAGAACAACAGAAGATACTTCCTGAAAGAAAGATCAGCAGGAAAAATCCAAACAAAAATGGCAATCTGATTGGCTACTACAAGAACAAGCAAGTTGTTCACCAGGAAGCCATCAAGGCAAGCCCTCAAGTCCCTTTCAGGACAAACCCCCCTCCAAGACTGAAACTCAAAAGGAACACACCAGCAGGCATGTAAGCTGGTGACCACGTTGATCTGCTGGTGAGTGGAAAAGGGGAAAAGGCAGCAATGAAGAAATGGCTGAGTTCAACCATGTTCCATAGACTCCTGTCGACCTGGAGATGAGAGAGAGTAGAGGAAGGCGCTGGATGGTCCAAAGTGTGGCAAGACCTGGGGACGCCTGAGCCAGTGGACAAGGACATAGCCATGGAGGGCTAGAGCTGACAGCGAAGCATCCAGCTGATTTGAACTGAGAGGAGACGCACAAGAATGCCCAAATTTGCAGATAGCACCCATTTGACTTAGCTTCTATGGCTTTATAATCAGAACTTGACTAGAGGAAGATAAAGAAAAATTTTTTGATAAAGGAAACAAGTGTAAATTGTTACAATTTGATGAGCTTGACCTATACTTAGGATGTGGTGATGGTGGTGGTTATGTGCCGTGGAGTCAGTTCCGACTCATAGCGACCCTGTACAGGGTTTCTGAGCTTATAAATCTTTATGGGAGCAAAAAGCCTCCTCTTTCTCCCGCGGAACAGCTGGTAGTTTCGAACTGCTGACCTTGCAGTTTGCAGCCCAATTCATAACCACTGTGCTACCAGAGCTCCTTATACTTAGGCTGTAGTGGCTCAAAATTCCAACTGAGAGGGAAGGAGTCTTCACATCAAGGATCAATCCTATCCCCTCTGTGTATAGGGTAGATAGGGATGGGCAACTTAGGCATTGGCTACCTAAAAATGTGAGGAGGCGGGGTGGGCATTGCAGGGAGGGCAATAAGGGCACGAAGTGACTGGCTTACAAGTTTTTAAGAGGGAGTTTAGTTTCAGAGTGTGTAGGGGAAGGTAGAATCCCCACTGAACGGTTTTCATCTTGTCTTGTGAAAGATAGGGATAAGATTAATGTGATTCAGTAGTGAGTAATTGTTATCATGACTAATTGCAACTGTCAAAACTATAAAGACAGGAGTTCTGTAACAAAAAGGGGGGAGTAATTAATCTTACAGTCCAGGAACAGAGGACCCTAGGACCATCAAGGGAGAAGAGCATAAGCAGAATGTGGTACTCTATCCAGAGATGGAGGCAGAGATGAGGACATGGAGAGACAGAGCAGCTGAGGACTCTAGACTCATGAAAAGAGAAACGCTATGTGTTGGTGGCCAGGAAACAGGCTTACAGAATGTGCCCTTTGGTTGTTTAAATTTTTATATATTCCTGAGTGTTTTTGTGTACACCCCCCCATAAAAAAAAAGAGGGAATAGAAGCAAATACTGTTGAATGATGATACATGGAGGAGATTGTAATCATTGCAATGAAGCTTTGAATGTAAAATGGATGTTCTCCCATATGAACTATCACTCAGTTCACAATAAAAACTTTAAAAACAAAAAAGACTTACCCCACCCACCCTCCTGCTGGATCTTGCTCCTTCAGGCTTCTCTGTTCCCCAAACTCAAAGAACCCTTCAAAGGAACATGAGCTAAACCCCGTGAGGATGCCGTAACTGACACTTTGACGTGGTATCAGTCGAAGAGCGCAGAATTCTTTGGGGGAAGGATTGTTGTTGTTGTTGTTGGGTGCTGTTCAGTCAGTTTCGATACATAGCATCCCAATTTATGCATAAGAGAAGGAAATGCTGCCTGAGCCTGAGCCTGAACCTGAACCTGAACCTGAACCACCCTCAGCAGCCTCAAAAAAGCGTTGCTATGTTGGCGCCCATGGGTGCAGCCACTGTGTCAGTCCATCTTATCGAGGGTCTTCCTCCTTTTTGCTGATCCTCTACTTTACCAAGCATATGTTCTTTGCCAGGGGCTGATCACATGACCAAAGTATGTGTGATGAAGTCACGCCACCCTCAAGACTAAGGAGCCTTCTTACTGTACTTACTCCGAAGGATTTTATTTATTCTTCTGGTGGTGGTGGTGGTGATGTGCCGTGGAGTCCATTCCAACCCATAGTGACCCACCCTGCAGTCTCACGCATTAGCCCACAGCGCCACAAGTCCATGGTATATACAATATTAGATGTCAGTATCGTAATCCCAAGGCTTCAATTCTTCTTATGTCTTCCTTATTCGGTGTTCAGCTTTCCCATGTATATAAGGCGATTGAAAATACTATGGCTTGGCTCAAGCTCACCTTAGTCCTCAAAGCAACATATTTATTTTTTAACACTTTAAAGAGAAGAGATCTTTTGCAGCAGATTTGCCTGTTGTAATATGCTCTTTGCTGGTACAGGGGCATTGATTGTGGATCTGAGTAAAATGAAAGCCTTGACAACTTCAGTGTTTTCTACATATATCACTCTGTGACTTAATGGTCTGCTTGTGAGGATTTTTGTTTTCTTTATGTGAGGTATCCATGCTGAAGACTATAGTCTTTGATCTTCATCAGTAGGTGCTTCAAGTCCTCTTCATTTTCACTAAGCAAGCATATCTCACATTGTTAATGAGTCTTTCTCCAGTCCTGATGCCAGGTTCATCTTTGTATAGTCCAGCTTTTCGGATTATTTGCTTAGCATACAGATTGAACAAAGTTGGTAACAGAATGCAGGCCTGCCACACACCTTTCCTGGCTTTAAACCATCCAGCATCCCTCTGTTCTGTTCGAACAATTGCCTCTTGGTCTCTGTACAGGTTTCACAGTTCAGTGTTGTGGAGTTTCCCATTCTCTGCAGTGTTACACCTGTAGTTTGTTAGAATTCACACAAATTCTTTTTTTTTTAGCTTTTTATTGTGAATTGGGTGAAGGTTTACAGAGCAGAGCAGATTATCATTTTGCGTTCAACAATTCATCTCATTGATTACAGTCCCTTTAATGTAACTTCAGTTATCCCTCTTCCTCCCTGGATTTCCTGTTTCCATTCCTCCTTTCCTCTGTCCTTTCTAAATGCTGCCCCTTTGATCTCAAATAGTTGATTGCTACAAGTTGTGCTTAGCCCACTAGTATTATTATTCCCCTTATACACCTTATCTCTTGTTTGTTTGAAAATTGAGGCACGTGGTGAGCTCAGTTCCAGACCTGAAGGGTAGGTAACTAAGGGCCATGGTCTTGGGGGTTCCATCAGTCTATCTGACCAGTAAGGTGTAGTCTTTTTAATGATTCTGTGTTTTGTTCCTCATTTTTATCTCCCTCTATCCAGGACCTTCAAATATGATCCCTTTCAGAGTGATTGGTAGTGCTAACTAGCTCCCTCTAGTTCTGATGGTCACACGTGGTCCATTAGTCCACTGGACTAATTGTTTCCATGTGTCTTCCATTCTCATCACTCTTCTTTGATCTGTACAGGGAGAGATCAATAGTTGCACCTTAGATGGCAGCTCATGAGCTTTTAAGATCCCAGTTGCTACTCACTCAAGTAGGATGTTAGATTATTGTCTTTGTGGACTATGTTATGCCAGTTCACCTTGGTTTCACCCAAGACACTTGAATTCTTTTGCATAGTCAATAAAATATCATTCTGGGGACAGTATGGTGGTAGTGGTTATGTGCTGTAGAGTTGGTTCCGACTCATAGTGACGCCATACAGGGTTTCTGAGGCTATAAATCTTTATGGGAGCAGAAAGCCTCATCTTTCTCCCATGGAACAGCTGGTAGTTTCGAACTGCTGACCTTGCAGTTCACAGCCCGATTCATAACTACTATGCTACCAGAGCTCCTTGGGAAGATTATAGAGAGAGGGAGACACTGTGTATAGACTTAGATGGAGGGGCTGCTAAGAAGCAGTAGCTTCGCATTTAATTATTTTTTGCTTAGTAAATGTTTGTCTGATTTTGTAGCAATATTTTTGGGCTTACATTATACAAACCAAGGAATTTAGCTATCAGTATTTAACAGTTGAGAGCCAGCACAGGAAATTCTGGATTTCCCGGTTCTCTCGAAAAGCATTGAGTTCTCCTGGATTCGATGTTTCCGTCTTCCCATGGGGCCGCATCAAGATGCCAACTGCCGATGCCTCTGCATGGCCTGTTTTGCTCATTTGTGAGATCGAGGTCCCTGTGATAGAGATGAGCGTCTTCTGGTTTTACATACCAGGTCGTGGCTGTGTAAGATTTCTTATGATTAGAACCTTTAGAACTTTTAGTGGGTTTGGTTTTTATCAAGTCACTAGAAGCCGAGAATGTTGTAGAATCCAAGTAGCTTGTGAACACATGCATCCATGTACATAAGAAATCATTCTTTTCTCTGATCAGTAATAATGTTGAGTACTTGGAAGAAAACATTGATTTCCCAGTCCCCATCCCGGATATTCTGGTTCAGTAGGTCTGGATTGAGGGCCAGGAATCTGTACTCTGAACAAGCTCCCTCATAGCTAAACTTGGATATGACCCTGCTCTGACTTTTCTGGTCCCGCCCAGCTTTGAGTCTCTGTCACTGGGAGTGAGGTGGCACCCAGCCACCTGACAGCCATCCACGTGGATGGCATGCACTGTTTGGTAGCATAGGTGTGGAATTTGGTTATTGCTTTTCCTTTAGTTTTGGAGGCAGAAAATACACTGATGTGATTCAGCAGTCAAAAAGAACATAGGGATGTACTGCAAAATGTAGTCTCACCCCTGCCTGCAGCTGCTTCCTTCCTGCCACAAGCCAGATGTGGTTACCATTGGTTTCCATTGAAAAATATAAATACATGGCTTTTTGAAGAGTTTTAATGATATAATCCGCCTAACATATGAAAAGTATACAGTTGAGTGGTTTTTAATCTATTGACAGAGTTGCGTAGCCATCATCACCATCTCATTTGAGAATATTTGTCACCCCCAAAGAAACCCCAGACCCATTCTCAGTCAGTCCCCATCTCCCCCAATCTCACCAGCCCAGGTCAACCATGAGTCAGCTGTCTTGTGGGCCTCTGGATGTTTTGCATACTGGGCTGCATATTGGGGTCTGTACTGGCTTCCTCGTGGACCTTGTCTCTTCCTGGGGACATCTCGCTATTGGGCTGGGAGGAGGGGAGGCACTGGCTGCCTCTCACAGATGGCTGTGCCTGCCTTGTTCCTGGGGAGCAGAACAGTCTGTAGGAACCGGAAGTTAAAGGCCAGGCTCAATGCCTGCCTTTTGCTGTTGTGGGTGGCCTCAGTCCCAAGCAGGCAGAAACTCCTCATCTCTGTTCTTTCCCTGTTCAGAAACTCATCGCATATGGGCACATCACAGGCAACGCCCCCGACAGTGGAGCCCCCGGAAAGCGGCTCATCGACAGGATCGTGGAAACCATTTGCAATTGTTTCCAGGGCCCGCAGACTGATGAAGGGGTTCAGTTACAGATAATCAAGGTATTTCTGTATGTTTGCCTGGTCTGCTTATTAAATTAGGACTCCACTCTCCATTGGGACTTTGGCTTTTTGATTTTCCATGTGTTTAGTTGTGTAGGGTGTGCTGACTTAGAACATAAAACTGTAAGCATTACTTAGATCCTTTGTTAAGTGAGAATTTTTTTTTTAGCATAGGCTAAGACAAGAAGAGTGAAGCCAGGTGTGTAAGCAGTTCCACTAATAACAGTTTAAATTGCCTTGTGAGTGAAACCTTTCTGAAACCCTCTGATCTTGGTCTCTTGAAATTCTGCATTCCTCCCCTGCTATTTCTCAGCAGGTCCTTGTTGATATTCATATGGCCAACCTGTCCCCTATTTTCTTGCCCCCACCCCCCACTCATTCCACTTCCCTGTGCCATTTCTGCTGCCAGGAATGATTTGGCAAGGGATAGTACCATCTGCTTGTTGGAGAACAAGGATCGAGAGGTGTGGCCAAGGATCCAATCCTAAATCCTGAAATTGACTACCTTTGTTTCCTAGTTCCAAGAAGAGAACTAGGAAACTGTCCACTAGAACATGTACATTTTGTGATTAATATGGCTGAGATCAAATTCCTTCTTGAGAGAAGTCGCTTTGATTTGCATTCTAGGTTATTAGTGTTAACATTTGGAAGTTGGACCTTTTAAAAGTGAGCCTGTAGAGAGTTCTTATCAACACAGCTTAATTATTTCCAATAATCTGTATTTAAGAATGTAACCATTGCTTTTGAGCTCAGAACAATAGGAAATGGGCTCTTGGTGTTATCATCTAGTTTAGTTTGCAGTATCATCTTCTTAAAATTTGTTTAATTTTTTTTAAAAAGTCTAAACCCTGTAGAAAAGTGTCATCACGGGCAGGTGGGAGGCAGGCGGTGTTCATGAATGCCAAGGTCACACTTCGCTGTTTTAGGCTCTTCTCACCGCAGTGACTTCGCCACACATTGAAATTCACGAGGGCACGATCCTGCAGACAGTTAGAACCTGTTACAATATCTACTTGGCCAGCAAAAATCTCATCAATCAAACCACTGCCAAGGCCACCCTTACTCAGATGCTAAATGTCATTTTCACTCGCATGGAAAACCAAGTGGTGAGTGGGCACTTGTCAGGGGCTGAGTGTGGGTGGCGTCCACTGCTGGGGAGGGTTTACTGTGTCGTCTTGGGAGTGGGGTGTAATCACTAACATTGTCAAGTTTAGCCCTCACATTACACGTCTTGCCTGTGCATTCATAATGGTGCTTTTGTTCATCTTTAAAAATCAGAGAGGCTAGCATGAAGTTTGAAATTTGCCTTCAGAGTTTGCTTTGAGTTTTTGTCCAAGGACTTTATTTCCATTTTTGAATTTCATCTTTCTGGTTGGAAAATGTTTTCAGCAGTAGGTTGGTCTATTTTTTTTCCTTCCTTCCTTATCAAGATAGGGACCATTTCAGTTGACTCCTCTTTTTTGTTGACTTCTAGCTGCAGGAGGCCAGAGAATGGGAAAAACCAATCCAGTCAAAACCCCAGTCCCCCGTGATCCAAGGTGCAGCAGTCTCCCCAAAGTTAAGTCATTTGAAGCAGAGCCCAGCACAGAGTAAACCGACAACTCCTGAGAAATCAACCTTGACCAACGGTGATCCTGCTCAGAGTGATCCTGGTAAAAACGGCTCAGAAAACCAAGACGTACCCAGAGAAAGAGGCCAGTCACTCTCAGGTATGGCCCAGGACTCTGTCCATTTCCAGCTGCAAGAGGGAATCAGCCTGCATCCGAGGGCAGCTGGAGTAGTCTGGGAACATCTGCAGGAATTCTCACATGGCATTGTGTCATTTCCGGGCTTCCTCCTCCCATCCCTCCAGCGAGGCGTGATGTCTAATGTAATGCCCTGCTGTCCGCTGTGCTGTTTTCTCTAAGTGGTTCCTGGAAGGTCTCCAGCTGCTATTGCTTGATGTCAGCTTCAGTGCAGTGGGCATTTCCTCTCAGTTCATTATTTAGGTGATTAGTCATTTAATGTCTATCTTATCACCAGAGGAGAATGGGGACCTTGTGTATCACGTAGCCACTGGCTCTCCAGTCCTTGCCCAGTGCCAGCAGTTAGTAGCTACTCAAACATGGGTGAAAAAGCAAGAAAACAGGTGGATGTTTCCAATTTACCAGCATATCTGGCATACATTAGGGCCAGGTGTTACTGGAATGTTGTTTTGTATCTGTTTATCCAAGCCAAAGACAAAAGAGAAAGTTGCCCCAAGAATTGCGCATCTCAGGGAGAGAGAGCAGAAGTGCTGTCTTCATGTGCCTTCTGTCAGGTGTCTTAAAAAAGAGCCGAATGAAGCTCCCAGCCCACCCACCCTGTCTGTCGTCATCATTGCCTTCTTAACTCTCCGGGGCAATGGTTGTTACTGTAACCCTTACTACACGATGCTCAATCCGTAAACATTCATATTTAATCACACTGTAGTAAGCATCGTTGTGCAGATATAAATGCCACTGCAGCCCACTGTCTACACAGGATCCAAAGTCAGCATCTAAAAGCATCAGTTAAATCATGGCCCTACCCTTCTGGAGCCTCTTGGGTAATTTCTCATCCTATGCCATCTGAGTAAAATATATGCCCCCCATGGCTTCCAAGGCCCTGTGTGGTCCAGCCCCTACCCCTTGTCTCTTCTCTTACACTCCAGAAGGGCCAGCATGAAGTGTTTTCATTTCTATACAGTATGTAATACACCAGAACAATGTCAGTAGTGCTGGCTCTCCAGGAACTTGTAAGTGAAGCCCAGAACTCGTAAAAATTGTGGTTTGATTGAAGATCCTCATGAAGGAAGCGTTAAAATAGTTGTTTTGGTTTTGTTGTGTAAGGTAATCCTTTTTGGTCAATGTAAATTAGCAATATTTGCATCTAAAAGTTTAGTCAGTTTACTTTATAAACTCTTTCCCAGAACTAGTTTTCTAAAACACAGCTGGTACCAAGCCTCTTCCACTTAGACAGTTACTATTTTTACATAATGTTGTTGTTAAAGTTCAGTCAGTTCTGACTCAGCAACGCTGTGTAGGGTTTTCTGAGGAGCAGCTGATAGGTTTGAACTGCCACAGTCCAATGTAAATCCTCCAGTGCCACACCAGGAGTCCAGCATAGTTCAACTTAAAATTAAGCCACTCCTCAGTTGTCACAGCCTTGGTAACATAGTGGGTTACATGTTATACTGCTAACTGCAAAGTCAGTAGTTCAAACACACCAGCCGCTCATAGGGAGAAAGAAAAGGCTTTCTGCTCCCGTAAAGATTTACAGCCTCAGAAATCACACAGGGTAGCTTTGAGTTGAAACTGACTCGATGGCACACAGTAGTAATCATAGTAGAAAGCCCTTACTAAATTCTGAGTGTACTACTTTCTGGGGAAGGAAGGCACATCGCTTACCAAGACTCGAGGATACCTGAGTTGAAGGCACAGCCGGAAGCTCTGTCATCCTACAGAAACCAGAGCTGAATAAAATCCAGCTCTTGCCTCCTGATGGAGGGGTGGGCCCCTGGCAGAACAACTGTGACTTATAAAAGGAGAGTGTAAAAGTCAGAGCAGTTGCATGTTCCACAGAGGGAAACTGGAAACCGTAGCAGATGCCGCTAAGTGTTTCCAGATTGCATGGCACAAGCTTACATTGACGCGATATCAGATTGGGCCTTAGGGAAGACTTGCTTGCACCCCTTGCCTTCTGAAATGTTTCTCTAAAGGAACACTTGCATGATCTGCTTCTCTGTCTTCCTTGGAAATGCTTGTGTGTGTGTGTGTGTGTGTGTGTGTGTGTGTGTGTGTGTGTGTGCAGGGACAGATGAAACCCCAGTGGATGGAGCCCAGGAGGTGGTGAAGGAGATCTTAGAAGATGTAGTCTTATCTGCTGTTAAAGGTAAGAACCAAGGACTTAGTCCTCCAAAAAGAATCCTTCATCAAATATGAGGGGGCTTCAATAAGTTCATGGAAAAATACCATTATCTTTTCATTCCTTCTTTTTCTTCTCCCCCATATTTTGAAGCCCTCTTGAATGTTAATGGTGGAGTTTTGTTGTCATTGTCATTCATGGTTTTTCCTCTGGTGATCTCCTGGAACTCTTGGCCCTATTTCTGTTGATTGGTCGTAGTCTCCTACGCGTCTGACCACTCTGGGGTTGGGTGTTCCACATGTCGAAACATACATTGGTCCCTCTTTGTATGCATTCTCTCAAGAGGGGCGTCCAGGATTTTGGGTGGTGGGCTTGGGGCTTTGAGTCCATTGTCACTGAGTTGTCATGGGCAGTCACTGCTGAGTCCGGGGCAGTCCACTTATCAGCAGGGATCGAGTGCACAGGAAGCTCTGTTTCCTTTGGTCTCATGGTATGGTTGCAGTGGGAGTCCATGTGTATTTCTCAGAATAACTGGGAACGTTTTTTTCTTTCTTTTTGCCCAAAATCTCAGGTAGTTGACTACATGTTGGGCATGGCCCCAATGCCATTAATGAGTCAAGAAATCAATCACTTAATTGGGTTCAGTTAGCAGTTTTTTTTAAATGAAAGAATAAAAAAGTGTAATGCAACCTGAACTCACGTACTGGTATAGTGTCGTGTGCTCATGTAGCATTGTTTCTTGAAGCATGTGTTTCTTCAGTTGTTTACTTGCATACATGTATGTACTGGGTCATGAGTTTTAAAATGTATTTCTTACTGAAGGTGTTGTTCAAAGAAATTTGAAAACACCTACATTATCTTTTTGTTAGCATACGGTACCATAAAGCTCTACACAGATTCTTGTATTTATTGAACTCCTTGTAGAAATGTCTTTAAAATAGGATCATTTCATTTTATACCATTAGATTTTTTCCTGTGATCTGTAACAAGAAAAGAGTCCTAGGATGGCTCAGATGATTAAACACTCGGCTACTAACTGAAAGGTTTACAGTTCATACCCACCCAGAGGCACCCTGCAAATTAGGCATTGTGATTTACCCTCAAAAGGTCAGCCTTGAAAACGCTACAGAGCATTTCAATTCTGTAGTGTGATGCGGTTGAAAACGCTACAGAGCATTTCGATTCTGTAGTGTGATGCGGTTGAAAACGCTACAGAGCATTTCGATTCTGTAGTGTGATGCGGTCAGAATTGACACAACCGTAACTAACAGCAACATGACCAGAAGTCATTAATGGTGAATATAGGACTGCTGAATCTCTAGTCCCTAGCACAGAACCGCCACAAAATATGTACTTAATAATTACTTGTTGAATGAATATATGTTCTGTAAAAACATTATTGAAAATCCTACTCATTAAACTGCTCAATGTCCCTTATACATAGATCCACATAACAGGTTCCCCCAAGAGTTCAGTTCTGCTACTCATAAGATACATATATGATGTGTCTATTTCACTGTATGATGTATATATTTCACTATATGATGAGATCTAGTTCATTTTTCACATGGCTTCCTAGAAGCTCAGGTCTACATTTTCTCTGTGTCTGAGGTTTTCTGTCACACCTTTTTCTGTCTACATGAATCATCTTCTCTAACCCCCATAGCATTGGCTCCCCTTTATTTTTCTGTGCCTTTCATGTTTTGTTGTTAGGTTCCATCGAGTCGGTATCGACTCATAGCGACCCTATGCACAACAGATCGAAACACTGCCCGGTCCTGGACCAACCTCACAATTGTTGCCTTGCTTGAGCCAATTGATGCTGCCACTTTGCTGGGGGTCTTCCTCTTTTTCTCTGACCTTACCAAACATGATATCCTTCTCCAGCAACTGGTCCCTCCTGACAACCTACCTGTCTGAAGTATGAGAGACAAAGTTTGGCCATCCTGGCCTCCAAGGAGCACTGTAGCTGCACTTCTTCCAACACAGCTCTGTTTGTTCTTTGGCAGCCCATGGCACTTTCAATATTCTCCTCCAACACCAGAACTCAAAAACATCAATTCTTCTACAGACTTTCTTATTCACTACGCAGCTTTTGCATACATATGAGGTTAATGAAAATACCATGGCTTGGGCCAGGCGCACCTTAGTCCTCAAGCTGACATCTTTGCTCTTTAAAGAGATCTTGTGCAGCAGACTTGCCCAATGCACTACGTCTTTTGATTTCTTGACTGCTGCTTCCATGAATGTTGATGGCTGATCTGAGCAAAATGAAGTCCTTGACAACTTCAATCTTTTCTCCATTTATATGGATGTTGTTTATTGGTCCAGTGGTGAGGATTTTTATTTTCTTTACATTGTGATGCAAAGCATACCGAAAGCTGTGCTCTTTGATCTTCAGCAGTAAATGTTTTTAAGTCCTCTTCACTTTCAGCAAGCAAAGTTGTATCATCTGCATATCTCAGGTTGTTAATGAGTCTTCCTTCAATCCTGATACCATATTCTTCTTCATATAATCCAATTTCTTAGATTATATGCTAAGCACACAGGTTGAATAAGTATGGTGAAAGAATACAATCCTGGTGCACACCTTTCCTAATTTTAAACCATTCAGTGTTCCCTTGTTCTGGTCAAACAACTGCCTCTTGGTCTATGTAAATGTTCTACATGAGCACAAATTAAGTGTTCCAGAATACATATTCTTAACAATGTTGTCCGTAGCTTGTTATGATCCACACACTCAAAAGCCTTTGCGTAGTCAATAAAGCACAAGTAAACATCTTTCTAGTATTCTCTGCTTTCAACCAAGATCCATCTGACGTCAGCAATGATATCCTTCCTCTAACGTCCTATTCTGAAACCGGTTTGAACCCCTGGAAATTCTCTGTAAATGTCTGTTTGCAGCCATGTCTATATTAGCTTAGGTAAAACTTTACTCACGTAGGCTATCAATGATACGGTCCGAGGATTTCTACACACTGTTGAGTCACCTGTTTTTGGAATGGGCACAAATACAGATCTCTTCTAGTCAGTAGGCCAGGTAGCTGTCTTCCAAATTTCTTGGCATAGATGACTCAGTGCCTCATCAGTTTGTTGAAAGATTTCAATTTGTATTCCATCAATTCCCAGAGCCTTGTTCTTTGTCAATGACTTCACTGCATCTTGGACTTCTTCCTTCAGTATCATTGGCTCTAGATCATATGCTACCTCTTGAAATGGTTAAATATCGACCATTTCTTTTTGGTATCTTGACTCTGTGTTCCTCCCATCTTCTTTTGATGCTTTCTTCATCATTCAGTATTTTGCCCAGAGAATCCTTCAAAAATGTAAGTTGAGGTTTGAATTTTTTCTTCAGTTCCGTCAGCTTGAGAAATGTTGAGCGTGTTCTTCCTTTCTGGTTTTCTAACCCCAGGTCTTTGCACATTTTGTTAATAATATTTGACTTTGTCAGATGACCTTTGAAATTTCTATTCAGTACTTGTACCTCCTTACTTCTTCCATGTGCTTTTTGAATACTAGCCCCGTGTAAAAGCATAAGCACCAGTTTAACCAAAGCCTTTTCCGTCTCCTGTCCGTCACAGTGCAGCGGGGATAAGGGAGGGAAAGTGTGATAGCTGGGAAGCTCTGTGAGTAACTTCTCTCTGCTGTCAGGAAGGCTTTTAAGGTAAGGACTAATTTGGCAATGATTTTTGCACTTGTGTTTTAAGAAGCAGCAGAAAAGTATGGCATGACAGAACCCGAGATGGTCCTGGGTGGCTTGGAGGGCCAGGAATCTGCTGTCCCCCCAGGAGTAGATGAAAACTCACAGACCAATGGGATAGCAGACGACGGGCAGTCCATGTCCTCGGCCGACAACCTGGTATGCTGATGAGCCTTTCATTCAGTCTTATTTCTATTTTTACTTTTTATAGAAGATGCAGAATAAATCTCCATCAAAAGAAACAAGAAAAACAAATAAGTCTTGGCCAGTTATGTCGTAGAGTCTGATGTTTTTTGCGTTAGCAGCTTCAATTCCAGGAGTTCACTAATGTTGGTTGTCTATGACATTTGTGTTCAACCCGGTTATTCAGACTCTGCCATACTAATATAGCCTCCCCTTTCTCTTGCCTCACAGAGTAATGTGCATTAATGGAAGGAAAATAAAACGTGTACAGCAAAGGGAAAATAGAGACCTCAAAGGCATCTGTACGCCCATAACACAGATAGCTACTGCTAACATTTTACTTAGATCCTCACTTCGTGTCTCTGCCTCACATTTTGGTCATTCTCACAATTTTTAAGACTTTTTCATAATGCTGTTACACACTTGTGTATGCAGGGTAGTGTAAACATAACTTTTATGTGTACTGTGAAAACCAAAAATTCATGTGACTTGCTTTTTTTGTGTGTGGTGGCCTGGAACCAAACCCATAGTATCTCTAAGGTACTCCGCTCTGAGAACTTCAACTTTGACAAGTAATTGCATTTCTTATTTTTGGGAAGAGCTAACCTTTTTGTTTTGACCCTTGGGTGTTTGTTTTATTTGTTTCTAATATTAGGAATCAGACACACAAGGACATCAAGTGGCTGCTAAGTTCTCTCACATTCTTCAGAAGGATGCTTTCCTCGTGTTCCGCTCCCTTTGCAAGCTCTCCATGAAACCCCTTGGAGAAGGCCCCCCAGATCCAAAGTAAGCATACCATGGTTTTTGGCTCGCTACACCCAAATTACCCAGAAGCACATGGTGCTGGGTCAGAGCCTTGTTCCTGGGCCTTGTCCTCTTGTCACGTGAGCACCGGAATGTCTTTGGGGCTCTCCTACCACTTAGTACATTCATGCAGTTCTTGCAGGCTTCTCACTGACTTGTCTCTGTACCCACCCACCACGATTCTGCTCAGTATAGGCTACAGTCAACATATTCAACTTCTACTACCCCCCCCCTTTTTTTTTTTTTTTCTTTTACCAGTTGCTTTATTTTCCTGATGGGAAGTTCAGAAAGGGTAGGGTGCTTACAAACGTCAGTTCTCTTGGAAACCTCTGTATCATAGATGCAAACTTAACCCCTAGATTTAACCCCAGAAAGCCAGACTCTTCTTTGTAGTGAAAAAACTACTGTAGGAACAAAGACAACAAAGCCTCTGGAGCCAGAGAGACCTGCGTTCACATCCCACCAGCTCCTCCACTTTCCACTTGCTCTTTGTTTGTGTGAGTTACCACACCTTGCCTGGAAAACGGGAACACAGACCAGAACATTGGGGTGATGACTAGATGAAATATTATTGGTGATGTCCTGAGCAAAGGGTCTTATACTTCGTAAAGTTTTATAGTCACTGTTCTTGTTATTAGTCATCTGCTATAATCCTTAACCTGTTCTGTTGAGAATGCTAGCCAGTAGTAGGACCATTAGGAAAATGTTTATGAAAATTTCCCCTTTTACCATGTTTGAACTCTGGGAATTAGGGTGTTCATGATAAAGAGCACCAATTCGTGGAGAGCACCGGTTCTATTCGTTTTTCTGCAGAACCATCACTTCAAAGTCAGTTGACACTTCATGAGGACCCATCTTAGGCCATCTTCCCTCATGCTCTTGATAATTAGGTGCCGTTAGTCATTGTGATCCGTGTCCTCTCAGAAAGTGCTTGTCTCTGGTAGCGTGTTGACACTGTCTCGGGGAGTACGCTGTCTCACACTTGATCCTCTAGCTTGTCTTTGCTTTTCATTTCCTTAATCAGGTCCCATGAGCTCCGCTCCAAGGTGGTCTCCCTGCAGCTGCTCCTCTCTGTGCTACAGAATGCCGGCCCTGTCTTCAGGACACACGAAATGTTCATCAACGCAATCAAGCAATATCTCTGTGTGGCATTGTCCAAAAATGGCGTGTCATCGGTGCCCGATGTCTTTGAGCTGTCTCTTGCCATTTTTCTTACTCTTCTTTCAAACTTTAAGACGCACTTGAAAATGCAGATTGAGGTATGGACTTCAAATTTACTTTTTTTTTTTTAATTTGATAACATACATCTCAAATGTCTCAGTGTGGCTCTGTAGAATAAGCACTCTACTGCTCACCACAACGTCAGCAGTTCAAAACCACCAGCCGCTCCTCAGAAACCCTGTATACAGGGTTGCTATGAGTTGGAACCGACTCAGTGGCACTTAGCAACAACAACAACCCAAAAGAGAGACCATTCAGATGGCCACCAAATAATTGAAAGGATGCTTAACATCATTAGCCATCAGAGAGATGCAAATCAAAACCATAGTGAGATACCCTTTCACTTCCCGTAAGATGCTAAGATTTAAAAAACAAAATGAGTGTTAGCAAGGATGTGGAGAAAGTAGAACCCTGAACCATTGCTGATGGGAATGCAAAATGGTAGTTGTGATGGTCCCTCAAAAACTAAAACTCGAACCACCATTGTTGTTACTGTTGTTGTTAAGTGCTGTGGAGTCAGTTCTGACTCATAGTGACCCTGTGTAGGGTTTCCGAAGAGCGGCTGGTGAGTTTGAACCACCGACCTTGCAGTTCAAACCGACTTTGCGGTTTAGCACATTAACCCACAGTGCAGAACTACCATATGACCCAGCAATTCCACTCCTCGGTACATACCCAAATGACTTGAAAGCAGAGACTCAAAACAGGACTGATAGACCAGTCTTCATTGTAGCACTCGTCATAGCCAAAGGGAGAAAACAGCCTAAGTGCCCATCAGATGAATGGCTCACTTAAAGGAGGGAACTGCTGGTGTCACCATCTTTTTGAATGAACGAAAGAGAAATATCTTTTCAGAAAGAAACTACTGCCCCAAATCTTACATTGCCAGAGGTTTCAATAACATGGCCCAGGTGCTTGACTCAACCGCCTAAACATGTTTGTTTGGTCTTTAAATCTTTTGAGAGAATTTGACTTTGTTGTCAAATTGAGAAATCAGATTTTACATGAGAATCCAGGTTTTGGGTTTCTCTAGAACAATTGCAGCACTGGTCCTACATTCCCACGTGGCCACTCTTGGCTGGAGCGGAGAGGCAGCTGCTCCCGCTCACGGCGTCCATGCCCACACGGAGCCAGGCAGATGTACACTGCTCTTCCTTCTGCCCAGACCACTTGGCTTACTGTGGGATTTGCTCGTCCTCTGAAGCCTTGTAGCTGTGAGCCCTAACTTGACAGTCTTAACTGGTGTCCTTCTTTGTCTGCTTATCATATAGGTCTTTTTCAAAGAGATTTTCCTGAACATTTTAGAAACGTCCACGAGTTCCTTTGAGCACCGGTGGATGGTCATTCAAACTCTGACAAGGATCTGTGCAGGTATTTGCATCCTGAGCTTGTACCTCCATTTGACTCACTCAGTTGCATCTGGGCTCTGGAAACTGAGGCATGGAAAGTGTTTCTAAGCTAATTCTCAACTAATGAGTGTCCCACCTCATTTCTACCCCATTCTTTAGAGGTTGACTAGGCCAGCTCTGTTGGCCCAGAACTCTCCTGGTTTTAGCACTGAAAAGTCCCACATACTGGGAAACCCCTCAGTCCTAGCAAACCAGGACACTTGGTCACCCTACCTATAACCAGGACACTTGGTCACACTACCTATAACCAGGACACTTGGTCACCCTACCTATAACCAGGACACTTGGTCACCCTACCTATAACCAGGACACTTGGTCACCCTACCTATAAGCTGAATGCTGTTAGTCACAGGGTCCAGGATACTTGTGCTGCTAACTCTCAGCTTTGTTCTGAGTTGGGTAGAAGTGGGTTCTCCTTACACTGTGTAATTATGTGGTTATGAACTAACATTTTACTTGTCAGTCATCAGATGTGATTTCATGAGACTTCTAGAACTTTAGGAGGGAGAGAGTGGGGCCATTGTTATCCCTTTTTTGATGAGGGAAGTGAGCCTTGGCAAACTGCCTGAGACTCCAGTTACTATAGAAGCATCCTAAAAACAAGGCCTTCCAACTTCCTGCCCTGCCTTCATTTATCTCCTAATTCGGGTGTGGCCTGCTGAGATCCCTTGACTCACGGGAAAAGTTTTGAGCACAGAGATCTCATATAATAAAGGAAACATAACTGCTCTTTTTCTTTGATCAGAATTTCTAATAGCTGTGTGTTGTCTTCCAAGATGCCCAGTGTGTTGTGGATATTTATGTCAACTACGACTGTGATTTAAACGCTGCTAACATTTTTGAGCGCCTTGTAAATGATCTATCAAAAATCGCTCAGGGAAGAAGTGGACACGAGCTCGGGATGACCCCTCTGCAGGTAAAATACCATGAGACACTCATTGACATCTTTACATCCATTCATTGTAAGCACTGGGCTGTGAACCACAGGTCAGCTCTTTGAGCCCATCAGCCCTTCCACTAGAGAAAGATGAGGCTTTCTGCTCCTGCAAAGATTTAAAACCTTGGAAACCCTATACACGGTCACTATGATTCAGAACCAACTCCATGGCACTTAGTAATGACAAAACCATGTGCCAGCAAGAGAGCACAATGGCTCTATAGGATAAGCACTAGACCGCAAATCCCAAGGTTGGCAGTTCAAGCTGCTCTGCAGGAGAAAGACAGGCTTTCTGCTCCTGTAAAGATTTCCAGCTTTGGAAACCCTATACAGGGTCGCTGTGAGTCAGAATTGGCTTGAAGGCACTTAGCAACAACAACCACCGATTGCTTACTTAAGTACTGTTGTTGGGTTTTTTTTTTAATTCTAGGATGAGCATGTAATTGGAATACATTTGTGGATATTCAGGATATAAGATTATGCTCAGGATCACATATTTGCTACGTCATACAAAAAGTTTCTTCTTCATATTTCAGAGTTACTGATTAAGACCGTTTATAGGTTTTTTGTTGTTGTTGTTTTTAAGGGAAAGTGTTTTGTTTCATTTTCTGTCACAACACAGCATTAACGAAAGCTTAAAAAAGATCCAAATGGCATTGTTCGTTTAGGAGTGGACACATCCCATCCATGTTTCTGATGCTGAAATGTTTGTAACCTGAGAGGTGCTTTTACAAAGAACTCTTAATACTTAATCTTCCATTGGCTTCTCCTTGGGTTTTCTGTGATTGTCTACTGTCCTTAGAATTCCCTGAAAATACCATTTGTTGTTATTGTTAAGTGTCACTGAGTCAATTCTGACTCATAGTGACCCTGTGTAGGGTTTCCAAGGAGCAGCGTGTGTGTTTGAACTGCTAACTTTGTGGTTCGCAGTCCAGAGAGCACCACAGGTGTCTGCAGTGTTACCTGCTAAGTCTCTGTGCCATGTCACTTCTGTCCATGTCACTTCTGTCCTCTAGGAGCTCAGTCTGAGGAAGAAAGGCCTGGAATGCCTGGTTTCCATTCTCAAGTGCATGGTGGAGTGGAGCAAGGACCTGTACGTGAATCCCAACCATCAGACCAGCCTCGGTGAGTGCACCCGTGTCCCTGCTGCCACCAGCTCCATTCGTGATGCCTACCTGCCCCTGTGGTCTTGGTGTGGTGGTCTTCTAACCCAGCAAAACACTCTCGTTTGCTGTCCACATGCTGCTGCTTTAATTCATCTGGTGGCATCTTTTGGGGAATTGGTGCGCTAACCTTTTTTTTTTTTTATTTTTCTAAAGCTTTTGGTAAATATGTATGTCACAAAACATTTGCCATTTTAAGCTTTCTCTTTCCACATGGAGACCCAGTTGCTCCCCTTTTCTCTCAGTAGTCTTTTTCCCCTTGCTGATCCACCACCTTTATGACACATTCCACTCCCTTGTGTATATGAGCTGCTCTATTGGTCTGTCTGTTCCTGTGCCCACATTGCACTTTTCAGATGGCTAGAGTTGTAGAATACGTTTTGGTATCTCCTAAGGGCAAGTTACCCTGTTTATTGTTCTCCTTTGAATAACCAGACTTTGACTCTTTCTCGTGAGTTTTAGAAATAACTTGCCAAGTTCCATGAACAGTAAGTGTCCACGTGACACGGATTTCATGGTGATGACACTGATGGTAAACATTTGATTGCTAGTGATCTGGGAAAGGGACCCCCGAAGGCAGACACACAGCTGTGTCTGTGTCCCGTCTGCTTACTTGGTTTCCTTTGCACTTGTGTCATTGCAGGTCAGGAGAGGCTCCTGGATCCAGAAATGGGGGACGGGAGAGGCCTCGACATGGCACGACGGAGCAGTGTGACGTCCATGGAGTCCACGGTGTCCTCAGGGACCCAGGTGGCTATCCAGGATGATCCGGAGCAATTTGAGGTCATCAAGCAGCAAAAGGAAATCATTGAACATGGCATTGAGCTGTGAGTGTGGCTGCGGCTCTAGCGGCCTCTCCTGGGGCATCAGACTAGGCTCTTGTCTTTTCTGGGCACCTGGAACTGACCCCTGAAGGGAAAGGCCTGTGCAGAAGGCACATGCTGCCTGGAGACGAGTTTGACTGAGGTGGGTGGGATGGAAGAGAGAGAGTGTGTGTATGAGAAGATACCGTGCGTGTATGTGGTTCTTTCCTGCCTTTTTTTCCCTCCTAATGAAAAAAAATATCAGACAAATCTAGAAAGTACAGAGAAGTATTAAGCAATAATATAAAAATCCCTCCCTAAGAGGAAATCACTATTGGCAACAATTTTTTCCAGCTACATACTAATAAATATATATATTTTGAGAAAATTTAACACTCCATTGTTTGTTTATAATGGATATTTTTTCCAGAAGCATTTGAAAGTAATTTTAACAAACATTGGGAGTTCTGGTACATTACTATAGGATAAACCCCGGACTGCTAACAGCAGTTCAAATCCACCAGCTGCTTCTTGGAAACCCTATTCAGGATTGCTATGGGCTGGAACTAAATCAGCAGCATTTAAAATGACTTACTTATTTATTTATGTATGTTTTTTTCAGAACCATTTGAAAGTAACTTGCAAATATCAGGATATGTTAGCCCTCCCTCTTAAAAAATAAAGTTTTGCAATTAACTGTAACATCCTTGTTTTCTAGCCTTCTGTGCCAATCCACACATCTACACACAAGCTCGTATCATGTCCAACTTTTGAATGGCCTGATTTACTTTGTAAATTCAGTGTATTTTAAAACAGCAAGTTAGAATATTCATATTATAATTGAAGTATTGATCTCCTTTCCTCTTTCATCATCCATATATCCCTCCAGTCTCTTCTCCTTAGAGCAGCTAATGTAATCTTTAAAAACATAAATCAGTAGTGCTTCTGTTTGTAGCTCCTAGTGCATGCTGTAGTGTCTGGGTCTGAAAGGCTTGTCAGCAGCCATCCAAAGTAGAATCATTGGTCTCTATTTACCTGGAGTCACAGAGGAAGGAAAGTCAGGAATAGGAGGAGCATGTAGAATGTGTGGCTAATTGCCTTTGTGAACAACTGCCTCCTTTGCCATGGGACCAGAACTGGATGGTCCTCAGCTACCATTACTGAACTCTCCTATGGAAGAATCCTGATCAAAGAGAGGGAAATGCAGAACAGAATTTCAAATTTTTATATACTCTAAACTTTCTGCAGTCGTGGGGCTGAATAGACCCCTGAAACTTGTGCCCTGAAATAATTTTTAAAGCAAAAATATTCCTTGGAATCTTCTTAAGCCAGAACATAGTTTGGCTTAACTAGTAAAAAAAGGTCTGCTTCAAGCATGGTGTGCTTTTAAATACCCTAGCTGTAAGGGATCAAACTGATAACAACAAACTCAAAAAATGAGATAGGAAACTTTGAGGTCAGTGATTTTATGTCAGTGGAGGAAGAACAACACAGAAAAGGAGGGTGAGAATGAGTGTCATCAGTGTCACTAAATTTTATGTGTAGAAACTTCAATTGGTGTGTGTTTTTCTGAGTGTATTCTCAACAACAACAAAATAAAATTTTAAGGAAAATAATAACTCGGGTCTTTACCGCTCCTGCTGACCGGTCTCTCAGGTTCCCTGTGTCCTCACTGACCTCATCTCCTGCCAGACTTCCGAGTCACACAATGCATTTTTCAGTCCCTTGACTCCTTTATCCTCCATATCTTCCTCAAAGACGGCTCCTGTCACCATGCGATCTCAGCAGGTCCTGAGTTAACTCTCCATCCTTGTACTCTATCTGTCCTTCACAGCGCTTGCCCCAGTTTGTCCTTAGATACGAGTACCATGCTTTCTAGTGCACAGCCTGGTGAAATGTAAGTTGAATTTACACCACAGTTAGGTTTTCTATGTATAACAAAAAAAATTAAAATAATAGTGTTTAGACTGTTTCTCATGCAAGTCAAAGAAATCCAAACGTGATCAGTCCAGGGCTTTTCTGGTGGCTTGATACACATCAGGTACGCAGGCAGGCTCTTTTTAGCTTTCTGTTTCACTATCCTCAGCACATGATTTTTACCTTCAAGGTTGCCTCTTAGTCTCAATCGACTGCTGGGGCACCAGCTATCACACATATATTCTGGGAAAGAAGAAAAGGAAAAAGGCAAAAAGATAGTACCTCTCAGTGGAGTCTGTTTTGTTTAAAGATCTTCCTGGAGGCTGATAATGTCTCCCTTAAGCAAAAGAACCTACTCCCTTTTGTTGTTGGTTCATATCCAGCTCTATCATTTATAAAAAGACTTTAATCATGTGACCATAGTTTGTGTAAAGGAGACAGGGAAATACCGTTTATGTGGAGGGGTTTGTGTTCTCAGCTGAACGTGTAGGTTCTATTCGTGTTGGAGAATGGGAGGATGAGACTCAGTGATAGCCAGCAAACTCTTGTTAGATGGAATTCAGAAGAATTAACCAGGACACACAGGACCGTCCTCACTGACGTGATGACTCATAACTGCTGCACCTGCTAGCCATATCCTTCCTTCAGATTTTGAAATGAGCAGCCTGTGTCCCATCTCTTGTTGAAACAGGTTCAATAAGAAACCCAAGAGGGGGATCCAGTTTCTCCAGGAACAGGGCATGCTGAGAACATCGGTTGAAGACATCGCCCAATTCCTGCACCAGGAGGAGCGCCTAGATTCTGTAAGTCTCGGGGTTTGCCACTTGCATGGGTGTTCTTTCAGGTGATTGTGACACCTCACACACTTTAGCCTAGAGATTTCCTGGCCCCGAGTGCAATGGCTATTGTCCAGATCCCTGATGACAACAGTCCTGTATATATGCCTTAGCCAGTATTGTAAAAGCTTTTTGATGGGAATAAACAAGCCCCGCCCCCCCAAGCCAGTTGTTGTGAATCTGGTGAAATAGTGGCAGAGCTCTGAGCTCCCTTGGCCAACTCGAAATGGTCATTTTAGTTGCCCATCTTCACCCAAGCTCCTCCTGAGCACCCTCACCATCCCCTCTGCTTGTAAAGCTCCGGACCACCTCTCCCTTCCTCTGTGGCAGGATAGGCTAAGCCAGGAACGGCAGGGTGGACGGGCAGGCTCAGGGATCAGCTAGCTTTTCTAGCAGGCTGGCCTCTTGTGGACAAGTAGGGCCCAGCGCATTCCACTCCCCCTTTTGGTGATGTGCCTTTCACTGTAGGGTTAATAGTCAGTGATTTCTAGATGTGAGTGAGTACTTATGTTTCAGACCCAAGTAGGTGATTTTCTGGGAGACAGCACAAGATTCAACAAGGAGGTGATGTATGCCTACGTGGACCAACTGGACTTCTGTGATAAGGAATTTGTCTCAGCCCTGCGAACATTCTTGGAAGGTTTCCGCCTGCCGGGGGAGGCCCAGAAGATTGATCGGCTAATGGAGAAGTTTGCTGCACGATACATAGAGTGCAACCAGGGGTGAGTCCCTGGAGGTTTGCTTGTTTAGTTCCTTCCACATCAGTCGTCTTTTTGCCACCTCAGTGCCAACCTTAGTTTAGCTGGAAGATGGGTTACGCTTTCTAAATTTGTGCCAAGCAGCTGAAGTTTCTTTTCACCATGTGCCTAGTACTGTGCTAAGGAATTATCTCACCTACGCCTCACAGCAACCCTGAATCTGTTCCCATTCTACAGACAAGGAGACTGAGCACCAGAGAGGAGGAGTAACTTGCCCAAGCTCATACAACTAGAGCCCACACTATTAACTACTAGGCAGTTGACCACATCTTTGCTAGTCAAGAATAAAATCAAATCAAACTCATTATCATCGAGTCTATGCTGACTCATAGCAACCCACCCTATCTAGGGTTTTTAAGACTTAAGTGTCACGGGAGCAGACAGCATCATTTTTCTCCCAAACAGTGACTGGTGATTTTGAACCCCTAACCTTGAGGTTGGCAGCCTACCAACATGTATCCCACAGCATCACTTTGAGGTCTCCTTAGTCAAGAATAGCTTCCTGATTTAATATGCATGTCAGAGCTAAAAAATTGGGGCTTTTCTCTGACTTGATACTGCAGGTTACAAAGATGGCTGTAGAACTAATAAAAACCACCGAAGTATGTGATCTCAAGACCTTTTTTGGTGGGTGATTCATGTGTTTGTATGAAGTGGGAACAGAAAGGGAGTTAACTTTATTAAGATGCCTCCTATGCGTCAGCCATGCAATGAGTCGTACGTGCATTATTCAGTCTAACGATAACCCTGGGAGTAGAACCCTCGTTTTACAAATGAGAAAATGGAGGCTCCAAAATCAGTCAGCTAGTAAGCAGCAGAGAGCAGGTTGAATGTGAATATGTCTAACTTGTCTTTTCCATGAGCACAACGTCTGAATATACTGTGGACGTGATTTGGAAACTTCATGGGAAATGTTATTTCCTCTGAAGTTAATTTGGTTTTCATACTAATTGGTCCCGATCTCCCGAGTGTGTGGCAAGCTATCCTCGTGAGCAAAGGCAGCATCTGGTCATTTTAACAGAGTAGACATTAGAATTTACTGGAAGACATAATTAGATGGTATTTGGCTGTAAGTATCTCTCCTGTGTGGACCTGGGGACCTTGTTGTCTGTAATCAGTAACTATGTGACCCAATTACATTTCCTATTAGAATGTCTTGTATTCATCAAAATTCCTACCTTTCCTATTGGGAACAGTTTGCTCAGACCAGTTTTTCTTGCTTCAGCCTCACATCTTATGAGACTGCGCATCTACAGTTGTTGGGTTTTTTTCCATTCTTGCCTGAGGCAAAAAAAAAGTCAGACTTCAATGGCATTTTTGTTTAGCACAACATAAATTTTTTCCTTTTTATTTCTATAGTTAAATATTATAATGGATCATGAGGTGGTAAATAATAACTGAGAAAGCAGTTAGGGAGTTCTAATGGGACAGTTAAGTGCTTGGCTGCAAACCGAAAAGTAGGCGCTTTGAACCCACCCAGCACCTCTGCAGGAGAAAGACCACTTAACGTAAATGTTGTTGTTGTTGTTGTGAAGTGTTAAAGTCATTCGGTTGTGACCCTAGAAGACCCTCTGGTGAGTCACCCGGAGTCAGAGGCAGCTGTAACCGCACCCAGCAGCAGAACTACAGTTTCTGACAGCTGTGTACCCAGAGCCTTGGGCAACACGTGGCACAAACTAGTTGCTCCCAAGGACAAGACTAGGGTGAGGCAGGCAAGGCACCTTTATGCATGTGTCAGGAGGCCTCACAGAGGATGGTGCAGGGCCGGCCTTCCAGAATTGTGGGCCTGGAGGCCTCAATTGCTAGCCTCAGACTCCTTGTGTCAACCCTGGATATTCCTTACAGGTCTTTTGTTTTTGTTTTTTTTTTTTGTTTTTTTTTAATCAACTTGAAACTGCTTTATTCCTAGAAGCCTAGGCCCTGACACATTCTTAATTAGCTTCTTCCCCTCTCTGGATCACTAACAAACGGTAGGTGGTGATGAAAGCGTGGGCCTCCCACAGAGCATTCGCCCTGACACTTGTGAGGTTGGCCTTCATCAGCCTTGTCCCCTTCAAGCCTCATCTCCATTGTTGTTGTTTACACCTGGAGTCTTCTCTTCCAGGCAAACTCTGTTCGCCAGCGCTGACACCGCCTATGTCCTAGCGTACTCCATTATCATGCTGACCACGGACTTGCACAGCCCTCAGGTAGAATATTCCAGTGGTTTGTCTGTCCTGACAGCTAAGTAAATAGCCTTTTGTAAGCCATTGAATGTTTTCAACATGGTTTTTGTTTTTTAATTTCAGGTAAAAAATAAAATGACAAAAGAGCAGTATATTAAAATGAATCGAGGAATTAATGATAGCAAAGATCTACCAGAAGAGTATCTCTCAAGCATCTATGAGGAGATAGAAGGCAAGAAAATCGCCATGAAAGAAACAAAGGAGCATACGATTGCAACCAAATCTACAAAGCAGAGTAAGGCCTAGTGTAGCACATCCTATTAATTCCAACTTCCTTCCAAGTGTATTGGAATTTATCTGCCTGTCTTAATAGGAAATGTGATTAAATTATGATTTTACTAGTTCTTTCACGTTACCATCTTGCTAGATTTTTTATTAGAAACAAGAAGGAATTTAATATAACTAGTCTGAGAGCTAAATTACCAAAAGAAAAAAGAGTTGCTTGAAACCTTGCTGTAATTCCTGTGGTAATTGTGCCCGGCTCCATTACCATTCTGTTAGTTACGGCCCCTGTGGAGTAGCAATTTCCTTGTCAGAGAGGCAGCACTGTTGGGGTTTCCAGTGCAGGCTCCAGCCCTAGATTTTACTCAGAGCTTTGTAACCCTGAGTAAGTTACTTAACCTCTCTCTGCTCCGTTGGCCCCGTCTGTGAAACAGCCACATGCAGTAGCTGGGAGGATTTATGAAGTAGTCATTCACGACGTTGTTTGGAGCAGTGCCTGCCTCGCACACAGCAAGCACTCAGTGAGTGGCTGTTGTTGTCATTGTTACGTGCCGTCAAGTGGTAGCCGCTGCTACTGTGCTCTGATTTCTTTGTAGATGTAGCGAGTGAAAAGCAGCGGCGACTGCTGTACAATTTGGAGATGGAACAAATGGCGAAAACAGCCAAAGCTCTGATGGAGGCCGTGAGCCACGCCAAAGCCCCGTTTACAAGCGCTACTCACTTGGACCATGTCCGGCCAATGTTCAAAGTGAGTGTCCTGAGAAGTTAGCGAGGCTTGGTGCTGGAGTTGACCAGCAGGAAGCTGACCAGGGAGTTGATGGTGGCGAGGAGGCCAGACCATGACTAAAGTGAATCCTTCCCAGACGCCCTGTAATCCTACTAGGGAAACACCAGCATTGGCCAAGGGTCTCTACTTGGGAGTCAGGAGGTCTGGGTTTGAATCCTGGCTTTCAGACTTTGTAGCTATGTGACCTTGGTCAGGTTACTCAGTCTCTTGCTTCATCACCTGTAAACTGGGAACAAATATACCATTGCTGAGGACTGCTAGGAGGACTGAATTAATTACTCAGATAAAGAGAGTTTTATTGAGACATGTCAATTCTGAGGCCTAAGGGTTAGATTATCAGATGAGATCCTTGCTGTCTAGAAGAGATACATGTTCAATATCCTGTTGGGTGGTCAACTCTGGGTATTTATGAGCTTTTATTTCCAGAGAATTCACAAGAAGGTTGGAGGAAAAGTCAAGTCTAAAACAAGTTTAATCAGGGAGTGGTCACTAAACTAAGTTTATAGAGCAGATAATCGTGTATAGGTTTTATATTGCATGTTGTTGTTGTTAAGTGCTGGTTCTAACCTATAGCAACCCTATATAAGGTTTCTGAGGAACGGCTGATAGGCTTGAACTACCAACCTTGTGGTTCAAACTGACCTTACAGTCCAGCGCATTAACTCTACAGCACCACACTCTTTATGTTGCATGCCAACCTCTAATTGGAAATTGCTGCCTGGAGCATTGTCTATGGAGTCCTGGGGTGGCACTGTAGGATGAGCATTCAACCTGAAAGTTGCTTTGATGAACTGTAGGTAGGGTCAGCGGTTCACACTCACCAGCTGCTCCTCGGAAACCCTGTACAAGCAGAGTCACTGTGAGTTGGGATCAAGTCAACAGCACTTAACACTAACAAGCCCCATATAGACTCAGCAATAGTTAGAGATGTCTGCTGTGGACACAGGCATAGTAGCCATCCTTCATTTAGTGTGTAGCACATTTATGGTGATGACGGTCCACAATTTAGGAGGAACTGCTTTATATAGCAAATAGATTGAGATCAAAACAGTGAACTTGGGATCCTGGCTGTGCCCTTCGCAATGCCTTTAAGTGCTCTTCCCAACTTTTGGATGTATTGAAACTGTCCTTCCTTCCTTGTTAGCTGGTGTGGACGCCACTCTTGGCAGCCTACAGCATCGGGCTGCAGAACTGTGATGACACTGAAGTTGCTTCCCTGTGTTTGGAAGGCATTCGCTGTGCAGTCCGAATCGCCTGCATCTTTGGAATGCAGGTGGGTATACACCAACAAGCTGCAGAGATGCTGGTGGGCTTTAGATTTGAACAAACTGAGAAGCTATCAAAAGTTTCCAGTTAGCCAAACGTCTCAGCAAACTACTTACTCATGCCCACTGGGACAAAATCCATAAGTGTGTCGGCCTCCCTTGAGAGGTAGATTGGGATTAGAACCTTTCAGTTTATGTAGAGTTCAAATTATTGATTGGATGTGAGAAAACAGCCTTACTACCCATCTGCCCAAGATACCCAAGTAATGTAGTGGGTTACAAGATGAACTGCTTATAGCAAAGGCAGCAGTTTGAAAACAGAAAGATGAGGCTTTCTGTCCTGTAAAGCCATACAACCTCAGAAACCCTATACAGGGTCAGTTAGAACCAACTCAGTGACACACATCCGCCATCACCACCACCCATTGCCTAGCTTACCTGCCTTAGTGCTTAAGATTTTCTTTTCTTTCTTTTTTTTTAATTTTAAGATCAGTTCTCCTTATTCTTAATTCTTCTCAGGGGAAACATAATTTCTTGCAAATGTGGTCTGTAAGCCTTTTGAATCCTGAAAAAGTCCAGCAGATAAATACAATTCTCAATAGACTGCTTTAAAATCTGGAGCTTGTCCATCCCATGCATCACCTTCTAAATTAGTAAGAATTGACATTTATCTTGAAAAGCTCAGACTTCTGTTTCCATTCATGCTAGTTAGACATTTTCTCCTGGACCAGGACCTCAATTCTGCTCCTTCCCAGTCATGTGCCACTGGACCAGCTAACACCTCTCTGAGACACCTATTATCTCCTCGTTCATAGACTTGAGAAGATAGCCCTCCCTTGCAGGATTATGGTAGATGTTCAGATTTATGTGACGAGCTTTGCGTCCAACACATTTCTCCCATGCTCCCTCCATGAGGACTGAGATGTAAGACAGATAAGTTTGATTGCAATCTCTTAGGAAGGAGAGAGTTAGCTCTGAGACATGTGGTGGTGCACAGACTTTGGTGGGCTGTTCAGAAGCACGAAGGCACCAGCCTACAGTAACAGTGACTCCTGATCATGGTTCAAACCCACCCTCTGGAGGAAGATGGTGACAGTCTGCTTCTGTAAAGGTTATAGTCTTGGAAACCCTCTAGAGACGTTCACTCTGTTCTAGAGGATCGTTGTGATCCAGAATTGACTAGATGGCAATGGGTTTGGTTCTGTTCAGTCTGTGTAGTTCATCTCCAGTTCAGGTTTGGCTTGGGTTTATGCATAGAGCTTGTTGTGCATAGAGCTTGTTAACATGTTACAGAAGTATCCCAGGAGGCCAGTCCCTCGATGTGAGGAGAGTCACACTAAGGCTGGAATCAGAATCACAGTGTTCTCGCCTGGGCTTCTGTTAACAGCTGGAACGAGATGCCTATGTTCAGGCTCTGGCTCGCTTCTCCCTGCTGACGGCCAGCTCCAGCATCACGGAGATGAAGCAGAAGAACATTGACACCATAAAGACACTTATCACAGTGGCTCACACCGACGGCAACTACCTTGGGAATTCCTGGCACGAGGTATGTCTGTCTCTGAAAGCCTATTAATTGCTTTTTCTTAATTGGGGGAACCTACAGATTCAAAGAGCTTCAAGAGGGAAAGTAGAAAGGAATTAGGAAAAGTGTGTAATGTTGTGAGAAAATGATCACAGTATACTAAGTAAAAAGTCATCAGACATTGTAAGGCACAGCCTCTGTGTCAAACGGAGAAGAAAGCTTCAAAG
>NW_006408541.1:14095553-14104149 GCF_000296735.1 Chrysochloris asiatica | reverse complement strand
CCTTTCTTAGGAGTAGAATGAGGGATACAACCCAAAGTGTTAGCACCCTTTCTTATGAGTAGAATGAGGGATACAACCCAAAGTGTTAGCACCCTTTCTTAGGAGTAGCATGACGGATACAATTTTTGTCTTTTGAAAACCTTGTTGGACAGTTGTAGTCCGCATACACAGGGTCACTGTGAGTCAGAGCCGACTTAACAGCAGTGGGCAGTTACAACAACTTGTACATTTTTCATTTTATTAAGTCCTACTTTTCCAATTTTTCTTCTACACGTATTACTTTTTATTTAGAGTGAAAGCTGTGGAATGCTAGAAGATAGGATGTGGTGATTATAGGCAGTCTCCCAGGGTGCCCACTTACCAGACGCAGCTCCTAAGTGCCCTTTAATGTTACATAGGTCTGCCTTCACTCTGAAAAGACTGAATCAGCCCCTGTTTGCAGCAAATTCTTTATCACTATCCCCTTTACTTGCTGCACTGAAATAATTGAAAAGGAGCCTTTTTTTCGCACAGAAGTAAAACTAAGAACCGTGTGCACCTGTTCAGACTCACCTACAGGTGCCACTTAAAGACAGTTAGAAACTGATCTCATTTGTAACCTGAGGACAGCCTGTGATGTCCTAGAAAGAAAATTGTTCCTCCCCTCCACATGGGTCTGTGTAGTTAGGATAACAGGCACTGAGGCACGGTGCGGGAGCCCCTGCTCCGCTCAGACACTGCTTGTCTCTTTATTGAGCACTTACTAGAGGTGTGTAATTAAACATCTATAGGGTGTGACGCCTTTGTACCAACTTTCCTTTTGCTAATGTGCTCAGTCTGTTTTCAAGACCCATACTCATCTAGCCAGTACCTTGCAACCCCTTAGCCAACCATTCTATCCTCTAGGAAAGCTATCCTAAGACCCTCCGCTCCTATTCTCACTTGCACAGAGCTCTTTCATGACTGTCACTTAGGTTGACAGTCCCCAATTGCAAGCTGGAAAGCAGGGGCTGATTTTGCCTCACCTTCTTTTCATTAGATCTTGAAGTGCATCAGCCAGCTGGAGCTCGCTCAGCTGATTGGAACCGGTGTGAAGACCCGTTACCTGTCTGGATCTGGGCGTGAACGAGAAGGGAGCCTGAAGGGCCACACGTTGGTGGGAGAAGAGTTCATGGGCCTTGGTCTCGGTAAGATGTAGCCCCAAAGCTGGGGTCATGGATTCACAAAAACTGTCACATCAACGGCCTCTTCCATAGGTACAGCTGACAGTTTAATCATTGTTGGAACTAAAAGCGCTGCTTCAAGTCTCTGAATTGTGTTCAGCTGTTGAGTTAAAAGGTCTCTTAATCAGCAGGGTGCATCGTGTTTCTTTCTATACAGATAACTATAATTGGGTGGGAAGGAGCATTTGCATTAGAAAGGGTACAGTTTTAGTGTCTGGTATTAGAGGACTGTATATATGTACAAAGGAGCTCTGGTAGCGTAGTGGTTACGAATCGGGCTGCTAACCTCAGGGTCAGCAGTTCAAAACTACCAGCTGTCCTGCAGGAGAAAGATGAGGCTTTCTGCTCCCATAAAGATATCCAGCTTTGGAAACCCTGTACAGGGTCGCTATGAGTCGGAACCGACTCCATGGCACATAACAACAACATACATGTACAAGTCCACAAGGGCCAAAGTATGACCTTAAGTATGTTATTAAGTGCCGAGTTGGTTCTGACTCATAGTGACCCTTTGTAGGGTTTCCAAGGAGCAGCTGGTGAATTTGAACCACCAACCTTTCGGTTAGAAATTCAGAGCCTATCCCACACCAGGACTCCAACCTTGAGCATCTCCTACCTGGATTTAGAGACTATCTCAAGAACAGATTTGTTGCGTTAGACGTTAATGACTGAAGACAAGAGAAATTGTGGGATGACATCAGGAACATTATAAAAGGAGAAAGCAAAAAGTAATTTAAGAGAGGGGAAAAAAAAGACCAAAATGGATATCAGAAGAGACTCTGAAACTTGCTCTTCAACGTAGAGAAGCTAAAACAGCTAGAAGAAATGAAATAAAAGAACTAACAGAAAATTTCAGAGAGCTTGAGAAGACAGTGTTAAGTATTATAATGAAATGTGCAAAGACCTGGAGTAGAAAACCAAAAGGGCAGAACATGCTCAGCATTTCTCAAGCTGAAATGAAAAATTCAAGCTTCGCTTTGCAATATGGGAGGAGTCTATGGGCAGAAGTTTAAAGTCGGTAAAGATTGCAGCAGAGTTATATCCTGTCTCCATATGCATTCGGTCTGTATGCTGAGCCAGTAATCGCAGAAGCTGGATTACATGAAGAAGAATGTGGCACACTGCAAATGACACAACCTTTCTTGTTGAAATCAGAGAGAACTTAAAATACTTAACTAATGAAGATCAAAGATCAAAGACTTCAGTATGGATGATACTTCAATATAAGAAAATAAATCCATGACAACTGGACCAATAACATTATGATAAATGAAGAAAAGATTGAAGTTCTCAAAGACTTCATTTTACTTGGGTCCACAATCAATACTCATAAAGCAGCAGCCAAGAAATCAAAAGATCTACTTCATTAGGCAAATCTGCTGAAAAAGAGGTCTTTAAAGTGTTAAAGAACCAAGATGTCACCTTGAGGACTAAGATGCACCTGGCCTAAACCATGGTATTTTCATTCACCTCATGCATATGAAAATTGGACAATGAAATAAGGAAGTCCATAAAAAAATTGATACATTTGAATTATGGTCTTGATGAAGGCTATTGAAAGTACCAATGACTGCCAGAAGAACCAGTTTGTCTTGGAGGAAGTACAGCCAGAGTGGCTCTTTTCTTTGAAGGTGAGGATACAAGACTTCACTTCTTGTACTTTAGACATGTTGTCAGAAGGAACCAGTCCATGGAGAAAGACATCATGTCTGATAAAGTAGAGGGTCAGTGAAAAAAAAGGAAGACCCTCAGTGAGATGTACTGATAATAGTGGCAGCAACAATGGCGTTAGACACAACAGTGGTGGGAATGGCACAGGATTGGGCAGTATTGTGTTTTGTTATGCATAGGTTCCCTATGAGTCAGAACTGACTTGATGGCATCTAACAGCAGGAGTCCTGGTGTGGCGCTGGGTTAATGCGCCAGACTGCAAAGCCGTTTGAACTGCAAAGTCCGCAGTTGAAGCTCACCTGCTGCTCCTTGGAAACCCTGTAAAGGGTCGCTATGGGTCGGAATCGACTTGACGGCACTTAATGACAACAGCAGTAACAACAACCAATATGTGTGTTTCTGTATTCATCATTTCTTCACGTTCATTTATTTGGAGGGCTTTCATTAAAGGATACTCTTAATGTATGTAGAATTCTTTTCTTCTACCAATTGGATTTAAAGACTCATTGATGTAAAAGTAGCATACTGAAATACTGATCATCCAAAGCACAAACAAATGGGCAGGCCACGTTGTAAATACTCACTTGGCTACATTGAATTCATCTAACCCTCTTAGCACGCCAGTCAATAGTATAGAGACTGTCATGTGCCATCGAGTCGATTCTGACTCTTAGAGTAGAAGTGCCCCAGAGAATTTCCAAGGCTGTAACCATTATAGCAGCAGATTTCCCGTGGAGCAACTGTTGGGTTCAAACCAGCAGCCTGAATGATAAACGGAGTGCTTATAGCACTGTGTCACCATGGCTCCTTAGGGACTATTGAGTTGGTCCCAACTAATAGCAACCTGTATAGGGTTTCCAAGGAGCAGCTGGTGGGTTTGAACTACCAACTTAGTGGTCAGTGGTCCAGTGCTTATCCTAAAGCACCACTCCAGGACTTCTAGGGCCTACTGCCACCCCATTTTGTGTATGAGGAAATGGAGGCACACAGTTCTGAAGTGACTTGAGCAAGGTCACAGTACAAGAAAGTGGCAGAGGCAGGATTAACTTCGGGACCTGGCAGAGGCAGGGAGCAGGCTCTTAGGCCCCAGGCACAGTGGTTAGAATAGTGCACTGTACTGGGAAACACATGGGCTGTGACAATGGGGGGCTCGGAATAGCAAAAGCACCTACTTTTCAGGGTGCTTGTCTGGGAAATGGAGTGAAATCCAGTGAAACATACAGAGCGTTCAGCAGGTGTAAGCATTACATGTTCTGGAGGTGCTGATTAGTATCAATTGATTATCATTTGTTTTCTTAATATCATCACTTACTAATCATACAGAAATGTAACAAAAGGGCAGTGGTTGGTACCAACAAGGGAAGGGTGCTTATTTTAAATGTCAAATGCCAAAACCCAAGCTTAGCTTTTCTTCTGTCGTTAGTTGAATGTCTTTACCTGCAGAGCCATTCCTGGGCATGAGCCCGTCTCTGTGTAGTGGATCTTCACATGCTATTTAGTTCTAAAGGCTTGACTGTGTTTGAAACACAACTGATGGGGTGTGTTGTGTTTCAGGTAATTTGGTTAGTGGTGGAGTGGATAAAAGACAGATGGCCAGCTTACAGGAGTCGGTTGGTGAGACCAGTTCACAGAGCGTGGTGGTGGCTGTGGACAGGTAAGGATTGTGTCATCCAGTCAGGCTGGACTGCCCAGTGGCTTGGTGTCCTCTGTCTAGCTGTCTAGTAACACTGGTTGTGGGGTGATACATGATTTGTGAGACTTTACTAAGTATTTTCAACTCCAGCTTACTCAAGCTAAAAGAAATTAAAAGTAGCACACTATATGATCTGTAACTACTAAAAATCTTTACATGCGTTTGATTTTTGGCCCTGAATTGCATCATAAACTTGTTAAAAAAAATTACAGTTTTCACATTGAAAGAAATCATGTCACTAGAAAAAGTTTTCCCTTGTGCTTATGTTGTAAATTATCTTGTTTCCTTTGCAAAAACTAAGAGGAAAAAAAAAATTTCAAATGAGTTTTGGATTTAAAACCTGCTCTCATGAGTTCTGTGAGACTTGGCAGAGTTGACAGTGTTCATCATTTCTCCTCAAAACCTTTCCGTTAGTTCTGCTTACGTAGAATGTGAATTTTCTTTGAAATCAAGAAATTCTTGAAAATTTGTATTGAACAGTCATGTCAAGCACTGTTAGTTGTTTAATGACCTACCCTAGGTCTGTACAAAGGCAAGAACATTTACAAGTAGTGCTGTTGGTAAGTGCCATCAAGTTGGTTCCAACTTAATAGCAGTATAGGGTTTCCAAGGAGCGGCTGGTGGGTTTGAACTGCCAACCTTATAGTTAGCGTGTGGTTAGTGCCACACCAGGACTCCTTACAGGTGTTAGTGGTGGTGGTGGTGGTGGTTGTGTACTCTGGAGTTGCTTCCAACTCATAGCAACCCTGCATAGGGTTTCCGAGGCTGGACATCTTTACGGGAGCAGATAGCCTCATCTTTCTCCTGCGGAACTGCTGATAGTTTCCATCTCCTGACCGTGAGATTAGCAGCCCACCTTGTAAGCACTACGCTATCAGAGCGCGTTCTTTAAGAGTTTGCAGTGTGGAATTGGTTGACACAGCTCCTACATGATGCTCTCAACAATTCTCTTAGTGTTTATCTAATAATTTTGGATACCTTTCTTCTTTTGCTTCTCTTCAAACAACATATAATCTATAACGTCATCTACTTTCTGAGAGGCTTTCCTCACTTTTTCCAGTTTGTTTTATACTTGGTTGTTGTTAGATGACATCAAGTCTTTTCTGACTCTTAGTAACTTCATGCACAACGAGTGAAACGCTGCCCAGTCCTGCACCACCCTCACATTTGTTGCTGTGTTTGAGCCCAGAGGGGCAGTCACTGAAGTCCAGCCCCCGAAGGCATTCCTGGGTTTTTCTGACCCTCCACATTAGCAAGCATGACCTTCCCCAGGGACTGACCCCTCCTGATAACATGTCCACAGTACATGAGACAAAGTCTCTCCATGATCTGTTCTTTGAAATAGGACATTGTGATTTAGACATTGTATGAATACCTTATTATATATAGCCAGTGTCCATTATTACAAACACGATTTGTTCCTAAGTGTGTCTTTAATTCCGATTGGACATTAGTCAGAATGGCTGGATACAGTTTGTGTCTAACATTAGTTAGTCAAATGATTGTTTTAGTGTTAAGTACTATGTAATGTACCTGTCTTTATATAAGAAGCATTAATAAAAGCTTCAATGTACACTAAACGTCTTTAATATAATAATGCAACAGTAGTAATGATGTTTTAGTGGTGCCCGATGATTATTACAAGGAGCTCTGGTAGCGTAGTGGATACAAATCAGGCTGCCAACCTCAAGGCAAAACTACCAGCCGTTCTGCGGAAGAAAGATGAGGCGTTCTGCTCCCGTAAAGATTTATAGCCTTGGAAATCTGTGCAGGGTCACTATGAGTCGGAGCCGACTCCACGGTACTTAACAACAACAATTGGTTATTATAAACCATTATATGTATGTCCTTCACATTTTTAATATAAGCAGCTTTACGGGGCCTAGGACCATAGATGTGTGTACACTTGGACATTGCCCTAATGACGTTTAGCATTTGGTGACCATATAAGCATTTCTGCCCTCAACTCAGTTCATCCGCCCATTCTATACTTGTAATGTCTCGTTGTTTCCTTTATTTGGAAATGTGTCCTTTCTCTCTTTTCTGAGTAAGATTAAAACTTGGACTTGGGAATCTAATTTTTATTTTATTGTGTCTGAATTGTCTTTCTAGAATTTTTACAGGATCTACCAGACTGGATGGAAATGCAATTGGTATGTATTTGACTCACCCGTGGCAAGTACAGATGCCTTCATGGTGTGACTGACCTTTACTAACAAGGCTTCATGTGTGTTGTTGGGTCTGGCCTGTAGTTGACTTTGTCCGCTGGCTATGTGCCGTGTCCATGGATGAGCTGGCGTCCCCCCACCACCCACGCATGTTCAGCTTGCAGAAGATTGTGGAGATCTCATACTACAACATGAATCGAATTCGGCTGCAGTGGTCCCGAATATGGCATGTGATTGGAAACCACTTTAATAAGGTAACACTTCCAGCTTAAAACCTGCTCCCTCTGTGGCCCCTCATCACAAAATATGTAGGGAACCAAATTCAAAAAGAAGTGAATTATCATTCATTTCAAGGAGCCCTGGAGGGGTTAAGCATTGGGTTAAGCGTTGGGCTGTTAACTGAAAGGCCATAGTTCAAACCTACTAGCCGCTTCTTGGGAGACAAACGAGGCAGTCTGCTTCTGTGAAGATTCACAGTTGGGGAAACTGTATGGAGCAGTGCTGCTCTGTCCTGTAGGGTCACTGAGTCAGAGTTGACTGTAGGTTTGGGGGTAGTTTAGCCTTCGTTTCCCTGGAAACTCATTGCAAGCTTGATGGGAGAAACAGCTGAGCTAAAACAGAAATTTCTCATTCCTTCCTTAAGGTCTTTTGACTCACAGCTGTAGAACCTTAATTTTCTCTTAAAAATGATTATCCAAAATTGTTTTAGTAAACATTTCTCAACTCTTAAAATTCTAGATTTGTTCTTCAGTGGGACTCCTCTCTGGAGAGGAGTTTGTATAAGTTTGTATAAGTTACTTCCCTCCCTGCTATTCTGTAGTCAAGACTGTACATGCCAATTCTCACTTCATCAATGGACTGCTCATGGGCAAGCTTGGGGATCCAATACTCAGTGGTTGTAAACATCTTTACAAACATTTGTTCCTTGTTCTCAGTGCTTTTGAGCGCAGTGTCTGGAAAACTCCAGTGCTTGCTCTGGGGCTCTTCATTCTTCCCATCACCTGGAAAGAATGTTCTACTTCCCTTTGTCAACTGGGTGAGAATCTGGTGAGCTTGAAGGCATGGCAAATGGCTGAGTATAGCTGTAATGTCTCTCAGGATCCTAGCAGGGCCGTTTACGCAGCGGATACTGTCCTCTTGGGGCTGGGAGGTACGAGGGAAAGGAGCAAAGCTGCACAGTAAGTATGCTGTGTGTTATCAAGCATCTGTTTTGGGTTTTTAGAATGAAAATAGACTATTAATCTCTAATTGTGTGAACATCACATAAATATATGCTCCTTATTAGTTTTTAAAAAAACGTTACAACCAAGAACACCTGTGACCACCTCAAACTTGCTCTTCCCAAAGCTAATTATTCTTAATAGTTTGGTGCATATCTTTTCCAATATTTTTTATGCACTTGTGTATGTATTACTCAGAAATGCAGGTGCTATTGTCTTAGGTTTTTCTGCATTTTGAAAAAGCATAATGTTCTATACATTGTGTAACTTCTGTCATTTGGCGGGAGTCCTGGTGTTGCACTGTAGGATAAGCACTGGACTGCAAGATTGATTGGTTTGAATCAAAAGGTTGGTGTTTCAAACTCACCAGCTGCTCCTCAGTAACCCTATACAGGTTCACTGAGTCAGAATCGACTCGACAGCACTTAACAACAACATTCATTTGGCAAGGAATTATAAAGATTTAGCCATGTTAGCATATATGGATTTACTATTTTCTTTTTACCTACCACAAATAGTATTATGTAAACGAGTATCTTCATATGTCACCATTTTCCCATTGATATTCCCAGTTTATCTTTATTACAAATTACATGGTTATTTTTCTGAAACACAAGACATTTTTAGGTCAGACCATATGTC
>NW_006408541.1:14086043-14094868 GCF_000296735.1 Chrysochloris asiatica | reverse complement strand
TGTAAGGATTTGTTCCCTCTTTTGAGTTACTGCATCCATAGGTGTTAGTTAGGTCAAGTTCTTCAAATTGTATCAGATTACTCTTTTTTTTCCTCTTCTTTCTTCTTCTGGTTGAGCTTTGATCATCCAGTCATTGAAGTCAGGTCAGGTGGGTATTATCTGCAAGTGTAGGTGTTCTTGTGCATATGCCCTCTCTTTTTATCAGCTTCTTGCTTCACTCTCCACATTGTAGGGCTTAGCTCGCCACTTCATTGCTGTTTTTCCCCCCACTTCCCCTTATCGGTGACAAGCGTGGTCACCAATCAGAGTGTGTGTTCCCATTGAGTCTTATTCTTGGACGGGGTTTGCGCTGAGGGGACCCTACCACTTGCCTTGATGTTTCCTGGGCAAGCAACTTGTTTGTTCTTGTAGTAGTAGTCCATCTGCCTCTCTTGTTTTGTATTTTTCCTGTAGGTCTTTCTTTCAAGAAGTATCTTCTGTTCTTCTAGCCGCTCCAGGCTGGTTTGCTCGTCCTTTCAAGTGGAAATTTCCCATCTCTGGAGATCTGGATGTGGTTCAGGCTTCTACCTATAGTCTTATGTATTGCAGAGGCTCCGCAGGAAGCCTCCTTCTGTCAGTGAAATTCTTGCTTGAAGCAGGCCACTTCAAGATGTCCCCAGATCCATTGGCTGTTGCTGGTGGTAAACAGTCCCTCTACTCCACTTTATAGGGCATTTTCTTGAAGGAAAAGTTTGAGAAGCACCAACCGAATATATACCTATAGCTCTCATTCCTAAAAGTAAATAAACCATATTGTTGTTGTGTGCCATTGAGTTGATTTTGGGCTCATAGCAATCCTGTCTGAGAAAGTAGAACTGCCTCCATAGCGTAGGGTTTTCTTGGCTGTAGTATCTGCAGGAGCAGACCACCAAGTCTTTAGTCTGCACAGCTGCTGGGTACGTTCCAGCTGCCAACTTTTCAGCCGACAGCAGAGCGCTTAACTATTACATCACCACATAGACCATAGACAAGGAGAGTTTTCAAGGAAATTAAAAAGCCTCAATATTTCTCCTGAGTTTTTTGAGGCTGATGATGCTCATTTATAATCTTTTGCTTTAGTTGACAGACATGGGTTGACCCCTCATGTATATTTGGATTAAATTGTATAGCACAGTTTTAGAGTTGTTGTTGGTAAGTGCTGTCGAGTCTGCTCCAACTCACAGTAACCCTGTACAGGGTTTCAAAGGTGTGCTGGTGTGTTTGAACCATCCACCTTTTTTGGTTAGCAGTCCAGTGATTATCCTACAGTGCCAGCCAGGACTCCCATTTTACTTTGAATTAAATGTGTAATATAGATCTTTTGTTAGTATACTTGACAAAATCAGACTGATCATAGCCAAGAAATACTGTTTTCTTTTCTGCTTGGATAAATTTTGCTGGAGGCTTTAATTTGAAGATCAGCTATTCATTTTTGATATGCAGACCCCAGATCCCATGGAGTTGGAGTGTGTCTATCTGACTTCACTTCCTGTTCCTGCTCAGGTTGGCTGTAACCCCAATGAAGATGTGGCCATCTTTGCTGTTGACTCCTTAAGGCAACTCTCCATGAAGTTTCTTGAGAAGGGAGAATTAGCCAACTTCCGTTTCCAAAAGGATTTTCTGAGGCCCTTTGAGCACATTATGAAGAAAAACAGGTATGTATTTTGTTCTTGAACACTTTGGTCAAATCCCCTTTGTTGCCGTCGAGTCTTAGGGGATCTGAAATATCCTGCTGACACTGACCCCACAATTCATGTTTTCCTCCCCTGTTGGTGGAAGCAGGTAGAATGGTCAGACTATGATTTGCCTTTATTACCCTTCAGTTAAGGCCTGTGTGCTCCCTGTGGTCTCCCTGTAAGGACCAGTTGCTCTGCTGCAATGAATAGAGCCACATCATGTATCCTTGCAGTGCTGGGGAGATAAGAGAGTCAGTGCTAACCATCCTCAGACAAGGTCAGGGATTGTGTGACTGTGTTTCTGTTCCAGAGAAAGGAGAAAGGACACCGTCCATCTGCTCAGTGCTATTCTCAATGCTGAGATACGCAAGAAAGAAAGCATTCAGAAATCTGTTTAGTTGGGCTCTGGGTTAATTATTGATGATAGTTGCTTAATGGATATGTGAGAATTTGTTGTACAAGTCTCTCTACTTTTATATAATGAGTGGTATGTTTGGAATTCCCCATGATAAAATTTAAAAAAAACAACAAACGTCTGTTTACATTCTGGTAGGGTAGGTAAGTAAATCTTTCTTCCACAGAATGGGATCAAGTACTTAACCTACTGCACCATCAGAACTCCTTTGCTTTTTTATATAGGGCACTTAAGATCTGCTTGTAAAAAATTATTACAAAAACGTCAGGTTGGATAGAAACAGGTGGAACTCTGAGACTATGGCCCTTAGTCACGCTTCAGGTCTGGAACTGAACTCAACTCCATGCTCCCATCGCTCAATTTTCTGCCAAGCAGTTGGTGTTGTTGTTAAGTGCCAAACAACAGACATGTCTATAAGGGAAACGATGACAGTGGGAGTTATGCACCCCTTAGAGTATCAACCCTTTGAGATCGAAAGTTCAGAAGGGTTAGGATTGAAGGACGAATGGAAAGCAGAAGTGGGATAAGCGATGTAATTGTTTTTAAATGTGTTTAGCGGCCTGGTATGGTGCTATAGGATAAGCACAAAACTACTAACATCAAGGTTGGTGTTTCAAACCCATCAGCCACTCTTCGGAAAATATATAGAGAGTCACTGTGAATTGGAACGGACTCAAGGACACGTAACAGCAACAGCAAAAGTTGACCTTCCTGAGGATTAAGCCAAGAGTCGCTCTGCAAAGTTCTGCAGCAGGAGTGCTTGGTACAGAGCAGGAACAGCCTGGACACGGTGTGGCTGGAGCTGAGGAAACGAGGCTGAGAGAGGGAGAAAGTGAACCCCAGGGCAGCGAGGGCCTAGATCCTATCACGTAGGGTCTGGTGGGCCTTTGGAAGCACTTGTGCTTGCTCTCTGGACATCCTGTCTCCCTGAAGACTTGGACGCAGTAGAATGAGTTAGCTCTCTGTAGCTGACCAAGTTTGAAGCAAGGTGGTAGCAGGGGCCATGGTGAGATGTGGCGGGAGCAGAGTCTGTATACAGTTTGGAAGTGAAACCTGCAGCATGAGAGAAGGAGGTCTGATTTTAGATTCCTAGTGCTACTACCACAAGTGGATGGCTTTGAAAGACAGAAATTTCTCACAGTTTAGAGAAATTGAAGGCACTGGCTCTAGGGGCTCTCTGTCAACTCTGGGAGAAGATCCACGTGGCCCCGGAGTTCCTCCGTCCTTGGCGATTTTCACATGTGCTCTTTGTTCCCCAGTTTGTGTCTGTCCCTCTTGGTGTCTTTGCTGCTCCTTGTCATTCAGGTGGTGGTTAGGTTTCAGGCATACCCTCCACTGATGTGGTCTCATCAATATAACAGAGAAAACCTAAGGGTCACATCCCCAGGTGTAACGGTGAGGACTCCAGTACCTTTTTTCATTTTTACTGACGTTGTAGCTCAAATCTTTGAAATAAAAATGGGTGCAGGTTTAGAAAATCTATTTGCAAGGTCAGCATTGGACACCACTACCTGTTCTATTAAGCATCCAAGATCTAAATGTAGCATTTCAACACCTTGCGCTGAGAAGCATTTTTGCTTTTGAAAATGGCAAGTGGAGCAGCCAACATGATGACCCAAACAATTTGTGTGGAAGAAAATGTTTTAATGAGCAGTGTTAAGAATAATACTGGAAAACAGCAATGAAGCTATGAGCTAAGTCTGACCACATTCAGTAAACTCCTGTTAACCTGGATTGAGACCTGGTTGACCAGCAGTATGATGAGACCTGGGGTCTCCTGGGCCCAGGGGCAGGGACATGGCCCCAGAGGACTAGAGAGGAGTGTGAAGCATCCAGCTGATATGAAGTCAGGGGAGATGCACAAGAACACCCACACTTGTAGGTAGAACCCATTTGACCTGGCTTCGATGGCTGGATGATTAGAACACGACTAGAGGAAAATAAGTAATTCACTACAATTTGATGAACTTGACCTATGCTTGTGGATGCAGTATGGCAAAGGAGAGAATAAGTCTTTACAGTGAGGATCATTCCTACCCCCTTGGTTACAGGGTCGACAAGGATGGGTAACTTAGACATTGGCTATCCAAAATAGGGGGCTACAAAGGCAAGAAGTGACTGGCTTACAAGCTTTCGAGAGAGAACCTAGATCCAGAGGGCCTGGAGGAAGGTAGAATCTCCACTGAATAGTATTCAGTCTGTTTAGGCGGGGCTGATGCAATGAAATGCGGATGGGTCTCTTGTGATACAATAGTGAATAATTGTTATCAGGACTGATTGTGAGGGTTGGAAATATAAAGGTAGACGTTTTATTTCAAGGGAGGGGCGTGATTAACTTTTCAGTCTAGGAGCGGAGGTCCCTGAGACCATCAAGGGAGAAGAGCAGAGAGAGGGACCCTACCCAGAGAAGCAGTGATGCCTGAGATGGAGGCAGAGAAGATGAAGTGGAGAGATGGAGCAGCTGGGGACTTTAGACCCAGAGAGGGAGAGGGGCTGTGTGCTGAGGACTGGGGGGCAGGCTTGCAGGGAATACCCTTTGGTTGGCTGATGATACATGGAGGGGATTGTAACCATGGCAGTGAAATGATATACAATAGGATAAATGTAAAACTAAATGTTCTCCCATGTAAACTATCACATAATTCACAATAAAACATTTTTTAAAAAGCTTGTTGACAGATACATGGACAAAGTTTAAGGTAAAGAGATTATGTCAAAAATTTTTGTATTTGTCTTTTCTAAAAATTGATTCAAATAAATTCTCTAGTGAGAGTTCGGATAATTTTTTACTCATTCTTGTACAGTGTGTATAGATGGTTGTGGTAATTACATCTTTTAATTCTAAAAGTGTACCCAATTGGTAACTGAACAGATTGTGAAAATAGATTGATACATATTCTGGTTGCTATGAAATTCCATCATGGACTAAGAATTTTAGAGAGGAGGAGATGTACTTTATACAAAGTTGTTGTTGTTAAGTGCTGTCAAGTCAGTTCCAGCTCATAGCGATCCTGTATAGGGTGTCCTAGAGGTGACTGGTGAGTTTGAACTGTTCATCCTACAGCACTACACCAGGACTGTAGAGAAAGTCATATAGAGAAAGTCTTATCAATTAAAAAGCTTATTGGACTAGTCGTATGTGTTTTACAGTCTGAGCTTCTTTCCTTAGTCTTTCTCTTTCCTGCTCCTCATCCTTGTTAAATACAGTCGAGTCGATTCTGACTCCTGTATAGGGTTTCCAAGGGGCAACTGGTGAATTTGAACCACCAACTTTGCAGTTCAAACCAACCTTGAAGTTGAGTGCTTATCCTATGGTGCCACACCAGGATTCTTTACTCTTCATCCTTAGAAACCTGAAAGTGTTTGATTTGAAAACTTAAAGCACAACAAATTCTGATTTTAAAGGTACACAATAGAAGTACATACATAAATGTTGATACGTGAGTTAATGCACTGTTCTGCAAAGTCTGTTGATCCACATCATCACTGTGGGTCAGAACCAACTTGATGGCACTTAACAACAACATAGACAGCTTGCTGACTTTTTGCGTTAGAGTGTGAATAGCTTTGCTCTTACTGTTTAAAGCTGGGTTAGTGATGACAGCTCTACAGAGCTGGAAAACCAGGCCAGGTCCCCCAGCCAACCTTATTAGCTCACTCTGGACAGTGGAATTAGTCTGTTTAGAGCAGTACCAGTGCATGTGATTTTCCTATTTAATTGTTAGCACGCAGACCACGTGATTTGGAAAGAGGGACATGCTTTAATGTCACAAATCATTTTGATTTGTAAACCAAGAAGTTAATGCTATTTTTGTTTCATCTAACTTCGCAATAGCAAATTTTTACTGACGCTATTAGACCATGCTTAGAAAACCCTTAATTACTGAGAAGATGGAAAATAACATTTAAAACTAACTTTATTTGACTCAAGTGGGTTTATTACCAATTTTACATAAAAATAGTGGAGAGACCTAACTTTTTTGTTAACTTCAGATGTTCACTAAATAATTAAAGTTGATTTTTCTGTTTTGTTTTTTAATTTAGGGCATTAAATACTGTATATGAAGTATCTTAAACTGGAACTTAAGCAAATTTCATGATCAAACTGCCATTCATAACATAAGGCAGCACTTAAATTTCTAACATAAATCTTTAAGTGGCTTGTGTTCAGAAGAGGAGCCCTGGGGGTGCAGTGGTTGAGCCCTTGGTTGATAACTGAAAGGCTGGCAGTCAGACACACCAGGCATTCTGGGAAAAAGAACTGTCTGCTTCCATAGAGATTTACAACCTTGGAAACTCTGAGGTGGGCAGTTCTACTTTGTTTTGTAGGGTCACTATGAGTTGGAATCAATTTAATGTCAGTGGGTTTTTGTTTTGTTTTTAATTTTTGCATATAAAAACTAAAAGCAATATTTGTTATTTTGCTGTAAACCAAGTTGGAAACTCTTTTGGTATTTCTTAAATGTTAATGAGCTTTGAGGTTCCATTTCTTCCCTCAAACTGAACATAATTCTTACTTAAATGCACCTTACACTTTAAACATGTTTTGCAAACGTTTCAGATTTTTTGGTGCATTTTCACATTTAAAATACTTTGCTCAATTCTGAAAAGTGTAGGAACGGTTATTTTACTGTTGCAGGGATTATGAAATAAATGTTACATTTTTTTAAGCAGTAAAAATATTGTTGAGTTTTGCATTGTGAATTTTTTTAATTATCTGGCAAAGTAATTTACCAATGGGGTTTTACATTGTTTGTCATGCATTTATTGTATTGCTTAACATAAAACGCTGTAGGATAAGTACTAGACCACAAGGTCCGTTTGAACTGCAAGTTCGGCAGTTCAGATCTACCAGCCACTCCTCCAAAACCCTGTACAAGGTCTCTATGAGAACCAACTTGAGGGCACTAATAACAATCTTATGCTAACCATAAGTCATTCCTGTGTATAAACAAACCATTATCCTCTGAATAGATCTTTTAAGTCTAGAATTTCAATATCACTGAGAGTGACTGGTTTTTGCCCAGGCTCTCAGAGAATAGGGGTATTTTTGGTTTGTGTGAGTTGTTGTTGTTAAGTGCTACGCAGCGCATTAACTAACCCACAGCGCTACACCAGGACTAGTTGTGTGAGCAGTAGCAGCTTTAAACAGGAAAAATTTGCAAGCCCTGCCCGTCTGAGTAGCAGGAGAAGGCTCTGGAGACTGCTGCGCCTGCCCAGAGACCAAGGAGTAGAAACAGACATGGTGGACACTCAGGTCCACAGGAATGCAGGAGAGCGCTGGTGTTTTAAGATATGAATGGTGATCACCTCTGTGAATGGATAATTCCAGGAGGATGAAAATGATTAAATAGCCTTGAGAATTCTTTACTGTCTTAATAAATGGAAAAAGTATCTATCTTTTTTTGCTGCTGTTAATTATTCCTGGTCAAAGAAAGAACAAATTTAAGGTGGCAGGACACTATTTTCAATATGTTATTGTTGTTAAGTGTTGTTGAGTCGGTTCCCACCCATAGCGACTCTGAACAGGGTTTCTGAGGCTGTAAATCTTTACAGGAGCAGAAAGACTCACCTTTTTCACACAGAGCAGCTGGTAGTTTCAAACTGCTGACCTTGCGATTTGCAGCCCGATTCGTAACCACTTATGCTACCAGAGCTAAAAACCAGAAATTGATGACTTTGCAATGGTCTAGAGCCAGCACTCTGAATTCAAACTTCTAACTTTTTAAACTGTGAAAGAATAAATTTCTGGTTGTTAAGGCCAAAAAAAAAAAAAAAATCAAGAGATGGGATAAAAAATAGGTTATATAACTGCTTTGGTGCAATTTGCTTTGTCTCAATTCTATCTTTTATAGATTGTGGCAACTGAGCTTGGGAAGCAAAAATTTTAGTATATTTCATTTCACTTACTATATTTCATTTCTCTTTTAAAAATTATAACCTAAGTAATTACTCTTTTAATGTTGAGTTTTCTTTATTAAAATCAGAAATTTAATGTTGAAAACAATGACTGTGAATTACTTGTATATTTAAATGTTTTGTTTTCTAAAGTGCTGCTTCTAAGTGCTAGGCTGCCCAATTCCTCCTGCAGGTCTCCGACCATCCGAGACATGGTGATCCGCTGCATTGCCCAGATGGTGAATTCCCAGGCGGCCAACATCCGCTCAGGCTGGAAGAATATCTTTGCCGTGTTCCACCAGGCGGCTTCTGACCACGACGGAAACATTGTGGAGCTGGCCTTCCAGACCACAGGCCACATTGTCAGTAAGTAGACTGACTCTGTTCCCTCCTTACCTTCGTGCCACATGCCTAAGTCAGGAGAGCAACCATTCACTTGCTGCCTCTTTTACATCAGAAGGGGCTTCCTTGTTTCCTCTGTTTCTTTGTTTCTAGTGACGTGTGTTCAAAGCCCTGTAATCCTCATGACAATCCTATGATGTAAATACCATTCTTTCCCACATTTTATCAAAGAGGGAACAAGGAAGGCACTGTGAAATAGAACCACTCACTAGCAAGGGGAGCTGGGGTTCATACCCAGGCCACCTGAACCCTGAGTTGGTGTAGTGTCCCACTGCCTTGTACTCACCACAAGTCTCGGCTGCTGCCCATGATCACAGAACAAGATATTACTTGGTCTTTGTGAAAGTTGTTGGTTATCTTTATCTTGATTTTTCATAAGCTTTTCACTACATGTATTTTATTTGTAGGATGTTGAG
>NW_006408541.1:14079878-14080843 GCF_000296735.1 Chrysochloris asiatica | reverse complement strand
ACCTCTGGAAGTTCTCTGTCAATGTATTATTGTAGCTGTTTCTGTATTACCTTTAGCAAAACTTTACTCGCATGAGATATCAAAGAGATTGTCCAATGATTTCCGCATTCTCTTGGGTCACTTCTCTTTGGAATGGGCACAAATACGGATCTCTTCCAGTCAGTCATCCAGATAGTTGTCTTCCAAATTTCTTGGCAGAGATGAGTGAGGGCCTCCTGTGCTGCCTCACTTTCTTGAAAGATTTCAATTTTTACTCCATCAATTCCCGGTGCCTTGTTCTTTGCCAATTCCTTCAGTGCTCCTTGAACTTCCTCCTTTAGTATCATTGGCTCTTGATCATATGCTACCTCTTGAAACAGTTGAACATGACCCATTTCTTTTTGGTACAATGACTCTGCGTATTCCTTCCATCTTCTCTTGATGATTTCTGCATCATTCAATAATTTGCCCAGAGAATCTTTCAGTAATGAAAGTGAAGGCTTGAATTTTTTCTTCAGTTCCCCCAGCTTGAGAAATGCTGAACTTGTTCTTCCTTTTTGGTTTTCTGATTCCAGATCTTTGCACATTTTGTTATAATGTTTGGCTTTCTCTTCTTGAGCTCATCTTTGAAATTTTTTGTTCAGCTCCTGGACCTCCTCATTTCTTCCATTTGCTTTAGCATCTTTACACTGGAGAGCAAGTTTCATTGTCTCTTCTCACACCCATTTTGACCTTTTCCTTCTTTCATGTCTTCTCAATGACTTTTTGTTTTCTTCATGTGTGATGTTCTTGATGTCATCGCACAACTCTTCTCGTCTTCGGTCTTTAGTGTTTAATGTATCAAATCTGTACTTCAGATGATCTCTAAATTCAGGTGGCATATATTCAAGGTCATCTTTTGGCTCTCGTGGACTTGTTTTCATTTTCTTCATCTTCAGTTTGAATTTGCATATAAGTAATTGATGATCTGTTCCACAGTCTTCCCC
>NW_006408541.1:14066628-14079778 GCF_000296735.1 Chrysochloris asiatica | reverse complement strand
AGGTTTTTACATTTATCTGTGGGTATCCAGGGCTCATGTATGGAATTACTAACCAGCATAACTGAATAGTCAGATAAGGGACATTTTGCTATGTCTGCTAGATGGCTAAAGTCTGATCCTCAGAGCCTATGGTTTTGGACGGTCAGCAACGCTTGGGCCCACAGGAACTTGAACTCCTGACCGGGTCTGCACAGTCTGCATCAGATTCCCCCTTATTTATTATTTGTTTACGGGACGCTGCCTGTCTTAGGCGGTCATTGCGAATTCCTCAGTCTTACCCGTCATCGAAACTCATTGCAGCATGGCAATGGCTCTGTCTTAGGTTGCCGAGGTTCCACGTGATCCTTGTCCGTCTCTGTCTAACTTACATTTGAGCTCATTCCCCAGAGCTCTGCTCAGAGTTCAGTTATGTTGGGCAGACCACTGTGGGCCAGCTTCACACACACACATCCATTTTTTGGCTCTTACGTAGTTCCTCAAGTGAGCTGTTTCCTAAACTGTATTAAATTATAATGGGCACCTTGGCATCCTGGTGAACATTGCTTTTCTTACAGCCTGACCTCTCCTCCTTCCTTAGCGTCTTCTCAGGCCTTCTTGAGCGAGTCCGCCCCTAATCACAGCCTAAGCAGCCCTTCCTACTCTTGTCCACCATTCATCCCACTGTTGTTAAGTGCCATGGGGTAGGTTCCGACCCATAGCAACTCTGTATAGGGTTTCCAAGGAGCAGCTGGTGAGCATAAACCTTGCAGTTCAAACGAACCTTGCAGTCCGGCACATTAACCTGCAGCTCCACACCAGGACTCTACTCATCCCGGAACCAGAGCTTGTCTTTTACATGTGCTGACTGACGTGATTGCCTTATTCTTGTGAGCTCTGTGTCTTCACCTCTGTGCCCCAAGCCTTGGGCTGTGCGGTGTACACCATGTGCGCTGAGTGAACATTTATAGGATGCACCAATATCCGAGCCTTTACATCATTGCCTGAGCTCAAGGACCTAGTTTAGCCTGCGATGTGCTCCATGCATTCATCTGGGAATAACTGAACAAGAAAACACTGTCTTCTGGAGATACATGCTTTGCTTAGATTTTCACAAAAGTAATTGCCCTGATTTATGGAGTTGTTGTTTTGTTTTGTTTTTTTTATTTAATCCCCATTTCTACATCCTAGTCTGAAAAACTTACGTGCCTTGTGTTTCCTCAGCGACAGTTTTCCAGCTCCATTTCCCTGCGGCCATCGATTCCTTTCAGGACGCAGTGAAGTGCTTGTCGGAGTTTGCCTGCAATGTGGCCTTCCCTGATACCAGCATGGAAGCCATCCGGCTCATCCGCTTCTGTGGGAAATATGTCTCCGAGAGGCCCCGGGTACTATTTTCCTATCCTCACTCATGTGTGCAGTGAGGGGAGAAAGGCTCATATGACAAAAACACATTGATGACAAAGAGCTTTCCAGATGCTCTGAGAATCACATGTGCCTTAGACAAGATGTTTAAGATGCTGCCATTGCAAGGCTTAAACCTTTTCTATTAGTATGTGTGTGTAGGAAATTGTTTATCTTACTCATGAACCCCAAACCAAACCCACTGCCGTCAAATTGATTCCGACTCATAGGGCACTACAGGACAGGGTAGCACTGCACCATAGGGTTTCCAAAGCTGTGTTTTCTACAGAAGCAGACTGCCATATCATTCTAAAGAAAATCATATTTAGCTTCTTTTGGCAAAAGCTAAGGAGCTATACATTTTTGTCTTAAAAAACAAAAACAATACAAACATCCCTTTTAGGAAATGACATGATGCCATGGTGATGCGATGGAGTGATCACATTTAAAATCCCGTTTTTTGTTTTCTCCTGAAAATGTTTAGAATTTTTTGTTTTATCTCACTTTTCTATAGAGTCCTTGTTGTTGTGAAGTGCAGTTGAATCAGTTCTGACTCATAGCAACCCTGTATAGGGTTTCCAAGGAGCGTCTGGTGAGCTTGAACTGCCAACCTTGTGGTTCACACCAACCCTGCGGTCCAGTGCTTTTCCTACAGTGCCGCATCAGGACTCCACGTAAAGAGCCCTACTTGGTTTAAATGATAAGAGTCCCCAAGCACTGAACTTGGATAGAAATAGCACATCAGAATTATAATGTCCTCTTGCATGTTCTTGGCAGAACTGTAAACCTTTAAGATGGTGTGTCTATTCATTAAGATATGAAGATAATGAGAAGTAACAAATGTTGGTTGTGTGTTTACTACATATTGGGTGCCATTCTAAGTTTTCTCTATGTGTTGATTCCATTTAACCCCACACAAGACCCATGAGGTTGGCAATTAGGTTCCCATGTACAGGATTGCCATTAGTGGTGCCGTGAGCTATGTGCTGGGCTGCTGATCCCAAGTTCGGCAGTTCAGACCCAGCAGCCGCTCGCTTTGAAAAGGGTGAGGCTATCTGCTCCCCGTCAAGATTTAGTCTCAGAATCAACTATGGTTTACATAGGAGTCAGAATCAGCTCAGTGACAGTGGGTTTGTTTGTTTTGTTTTTATGATACAAGGAAGGTCATTGAGACACAGAGTGGTCAAGTACTGCCTAATGTTAGATGATGGTGTTGGTGGTTCTGTACCGTGGAGTTGGTCCTGACTCATAGCGACCCTGTGCAGGGTTTCTGAGGCTGGAAATATTTATGGGAGCAGAAAGCCTCATCTTTCTCCCAAAGAACAGCTGGTCTGGTCGTTTGGAACTGCTGACCTTGAGGTTAGCAGCCTACTACACTGCCAGAGCTCTTTAATGTTAGATAACAGAGTTGGAAAGGAAATTCCATTACAATAGACAATATAATTTCAAGAGTGATTAGAGAGCTGTTTGTGTTGTTGGGCTTTTTGAATTGTCAGTTTCAACTCATTGCAACTCCTATATGACAGAGTAGAACTACCCCATAGAGTTTAATCTTTTCAGAATTAAAGGGTAAGTCCCATGAAGATTAAACCCTATGGGGTAGTTCTCCCGGGATATAATTTTGACAGGAACAGATCACCAGATCTTTTCTTCCAAGGCCCCCTGATAAGTTTGACCTGTCAGCCTTCCAGTTAACAACTGAGTGTTTAACCACCAGGGCTCCTTAGTAACAGAGCTTGTTGTTATGAAGTGACATCGAGTTGGTTCTGACTCATAGTGACCCTGTGTAGGATTTCCAAAGAGCAGCTGGTGCGTTTGAACTGCCAATCTTGCAATTTGCAGTACAGTGCTGATCCTACAGCGCCACACCAGTAACAGAGCAACAGTGTCAAAATCCCAGTGAAAAGGCAGAAATTAGGGGTTCACACCCAGACTGTGGAAAGACTGTCAGTTCCTAGCTGCGTGACCCTGTGCGACTTACTTCACCTCTCAGTGCCTCAGTTAACTTAACTGTAAAATGAAACCATTATTTCTTCCTGCATTTGGAATTGTTGTGCAAATGTTAATCCATGTAAAGCACCTTAACAGTTCCTAGCCCCCAGCCAGCACTCCATATTGTAATTGCTGCTGCTGTTGCTATTATTTTAAGTAGTTTTTACTACAGAGACATTCTAGAATGATCTCAACTGTGACTCACATTTGGCTAACACCATTTGACCTTTATTGCTCTTTCTCTATGTGAAGATTTTCCACTTCCAGGAATCTTGTGATCTGCCCCACTCAAACCTGAGAAGGGCTGTGGCTTCTCACAGGGAAACTGCTAGTGTCCCCTTAGGGACTGGTGAAGGAATGCTGTCGCCTTGGGGCTCCCTGCATACCGGAGCTGAAAGACTATTTTCAGGAGTGGAATATGTACAGGGCTTTCATCTTTGTGTATTCCCTGTAAGCTCCTCCCTTCTGCTTGCCGATCCATGTCTTAGAAGTGACTTTCATTGTAGGTGCTACAAGAGTACACGAGCGATGACATGAATGTAGCTCCTGGCGACAGAGTCTGGGTCCGAGGCTGGTTCCCCATCCTGTTTGAGCTATCCTGCATCATTAATAGGTGCAAGTTAGATGTACGGACAAGGTAACCGTATCCCCAGTGTGGCATCCCCGACAGCACTGACATGAGTCTCAGTCACTCGCTCACCTGACCCCATGTCTCCCACTCTGTTGTCTCTCCCCACCCACCCCGTGCCCTCTTCTGCACCTGGCTCTGTTTCCTCCAGAGGACTCACGGTCATGTTTGAGATCATGAAGAGCTATGGGCACACCTTTGAAAAGCATTGGTGGCAGGATCTGTTCAGAATCGTGTTTAGGATTTTCGACAACATGAAACTCCCTGAGCAGCAGTCAGAGGTAAGAGGAGGATGACTAAAACACTGCCCTGGATAAGATGGGGAGAAAACGCTCTGGCCCTGGGCTGCGTGGCCCTCCACTGAGTGCACTCTGAGCTGTGTGTGCTCTCAGAGTAGATACCCTTGCTGGTAACCCTCCACCAGCAGCAACTCACACCAAGAGGCTCTCCCTGTCTGGGGAGGTGGGAGCCAAAATCAACACCATCATCTGTCCACGTGGCCCTTGGCTCTCCTAGTTGTCCATTTCAGCAGGCTCCCTGTTGGCTGGCAAAGTGGAATGTTTCCCATCCCATAAGCATGTTTTAATGGAGTGACACTTGGTGATGTTGACCAATATTTAGGTCATTAATTTTTTTTAACAAAGGACTTGTGATGCACGTAGCTCCTGGGAAGAGGGTGAAGGGGATATTCCGTCTCAAGATTTTCAGGGAGTAACTGTTTAGCCTTTTCTTAGGACACCTAAAGTAAGGTTTTCTTCGTTATAAAGCAGATCGTTATTCATTACAAAAAAATCGGAAATAAAATATGTCCCACGGACAACCATTAACCCCTTCCAGTGTGTTTATTTTTACAAAAATAAGCTCCACCACACATACAGCTGAATACAAGAGTATATTTCACGTATATGACTTTCCACAGCTCTGCTTCAAATGTTTTTAAGAGCTTCAAAATTCTCTTTGTTGTAATTATAACATAGTTTATTAAACTAACCTCCTACTACTGGACTTAGAGGTTGTTTCCAATGTTTATGTCTTCAGATACACTGAAATGAGCTTATTTTTGTAGTTACACATCTACTTGTGCTTTTTTTCTTTAGGATTAGTTGTCTGAATGGCAGGTTTGGGGCTTTTGATAAATCCTGCTAAGTTGACATCTAAATAAAATGTGTGCTCGATTATACTCTTTCTGCAATGCATGAGTATTCCTGTTGCTCCACACCCACTCCAGATTTTCACATTTTAATTTGTTTAATCACTCTTAATTTGATGGTGAAAGTTTCATATTTGGCTTTTTTTTAATAGCTAATGAGCTCTGGCACTTTCCTCATCATTGATCATTTACAGTTCTTCATCTTTCGTTTTTAAAAATTCTGGAATACTTCATATTTACCAAGAATTGGGTTGAATCAAATAGCAGTTTTCAAGTTAAGTTGCCATTTTCTTTTAAATATATCCTGTGTGCACTAAAGATTTAACCTAATACATTTTTCTGTTGGGTTATTCACCTTTTTCCTATTGATTTATGAGCTGTATCTATGAGGGGGATTCACAGTGTTCATGGATAGATTCCATTATCTTTAATTCCATTTTTTCACAAACTATTTGAAGCCTCCTTGTATACACATGTATGTGTATACACACACACACATATAAAGACACACACATACATAAACATAAATTGCACCTGCCCAAGTGTTGTTGTTTTTTTTTTGGGCTTCCCATTCAGTAATCTGTACACACATTGTTCCTTGGCTTTGCTAATAAGCCTCACAATGTGTCAGCATTCTCTTCGTTTCCATTTTGCGTTCCTGCCTTCTTAACTTTACTTTTGGGCAAATGCTGCCCTTTTGGTCTGGTTCTGAAGAGCATGTCCCTCCCCAGTTTTATAGGTCTCTGTCTGTGACATGGCTGAAAGGCAATCTCTGGGTGTGGCTTAACCCTTCCTTTTGCCATGATTTGTGTAGATGTCCTCTGATGTCATGGCATCATATGTAAGATTTTAGTGTACTGTGTGGGTGTTTAGCATAATATATTCATATTTTACAATTCATTAAAACTATGAATACATCATTTTAATGAACTGGAAAATATGAATATATTATACTAAATACCTGTACAGGACACTTAAATGCAAATTAAGGTTAATGTTCTGTCATGTGGATGTGCTTAATCTATACTCCACATTGCTAGACATGAGGTGTATCTGTGTTTTCAGTATATAAATGCCAATGTGGTAAACATCTTCCTTCATAAACCTGCTTATATCTTTAAGATCAGTTCCTGGAAGTATGGGGCAGTGGGTGTGAACATTTTTCGTTGCTTCCCAGAATGGTTTTGCCAGTTGTACGTGAGAGTGTCCATCTCACCTCAAGTCGAGAAAGTTTTCAGCATTATCTCTATTGTTTTTCCAGAAATCTGAGTGGATGACTACCACGTGCAATCATGCACTTTATGCTATTTGTGATGTATTTACCCAGTTTTACGAAGCTTTGAATGAAGTTCTTCTTTCTGATGTATTTGCACAGTTGCAGTGGTGTGTAAAACAAGGTACTCTTTAAGTCTTTAGGCATTGATTTTATCTGGCTTAGGCCTTAGTGAGAGGTTGATACTCTCACTGTATGACATCATAGATGTTCTACAAGGAGGAGTTGTTGTTGTGTGTTGTCAAGTTGATTCTAACTCATAGCAACCCTGTATGGGGTTTCTAAGGCTCTAAATCTTTACGGGAGCAGAAAATTTCATCTTTGTCTGTCAGAGCAACTGGACTCAAGCTGCTGACCTTGTGTAACCTACTATACCAGCAGGGTTCCTATGCCAAGGAGTACAATGTATAATTAAATTGGTAAAAATGTATGGGGGTTTTTTGTTGTTTTGGAACATAAAAACAATCACTCCCAATGTTCTCTCAGAATCAAGATCAACAGCTTCATCATTGGACTTTGTAAATTTATGTAGTTATGTGTTTAGTGTGTATTGGGAAATAGTTTTGGCCAGAATTTTTCAGTAAGTGACTTAGTTTTTAAAAGACCGTAAATGATGGATCAGTTGATGCTGATAATGGCAGATCTAGTGTTTAAGTGATGAGCTGGTAGTGTTTAAATGACTTAGTGTTGATCTAATACTTTCCGTCTTCTCTTACCCTTTTTCATATGTGGAGTCATTTAATTAAAGTAGCATAATGTTGATCCTTCTTCCCTAGATATAAAACTATGACAAATCATTTTACTTCTTTGTCACCTATTAAACTGTAAACATTTTAATACTCTTTGTAGCATTGCTTCTTTCATTAGAAACCTACAAACCCACCTGCTGCATAGTTGAAGGATCAGGATTTGGTTGGAATCAAAATAGCAGTTGGAGTTTGATGATAAATGTTTTATGTTGCAGATAATGAGCAGTTGGCTCGATCAGGTACAAATTGCTTAGAAAATTTAGTCATATCCAATGGAGAGAAATTCAGCCATGGTGTCTGGGACGAAACATGCAACTGTATGTTGGATATTTTCAAAACAACCATCCCACAGATGTGAGTGTTACCGCGACTATTACAACGTAATTTTGTGTCTAGTGAGTGTCTTAAAGCTCCTGGTTACCTTTCGCATTGATCATCTCCTTCTCTTGCATTCCCTTAAGTTTGCTGACATGGAGACCCGTAGGCATGGAGGAAGATTCGTCAGAAAAACATTTGGTACGATTTGTTTTGTTGTTGTCTTTTCTTTGATCCCATATCTTAGTAAAAGATTCATCAGCCCAAAGAATTTGTGCTTTTCTGATGGCAAGTGAATAAAAAAGGTTATAATATCTCAAAACAATATTTACTAAAAAAAAAAAAATACAGAGAAGTATTAAGAAAATTAGTCACTTCAACCAATACAAACCAGAGTCTACCTTCTGAGTTTTTTGTGTGTGTGACTGCACACATAACACCACACTTATTTGAAATAAGGGATCATTTGGTACAATATCACAGTGCCATATTGCTGAACCTTGTGAGCATTTTTCCATGTTCATAAATAATCTCTTGAGAACAGACTTTTCAGTGGTTGTATACATCATTAGAGATTATATAACCACTTCTCTCTGGTTGGAGTAAAAGGTTCATTGTAGTGTTTCAGTATTATGAATAACACTTTGATGCGAGTTGCCTAATTTATTGTTCCTCCAGACAAATACAGAGTTTACTAACTCCGTCAATGGAATGATAGTTCTTTTTCATATGAGGCCACATAAAGAAATTGTGCTTCAAGTTTCATTGGAAAACACTGTGGCTAGCAGAGGAGTTGGGATAATTGCTTTAATTCCAAAATAACTGTGAGGCCATTAGATTTTAAGAGGCCTTTGAGATATTGATACAGCACACATTAGTTAAACATTTTGTGCTTTTTAACTGTCAGCTTTCAAAAAAAAAGGTACCTACCACATGGATTTGTTTTTTAACCTGATCTCATGAATATTTTCTTATACTCACTGTTAAATCAGGGTTTGAAGAACAATGCCCTTCCAATTGAAGTAAGAAAACTGTGAAATTTTAATGAAGGGAGAGAGCATTGAAGTTCTTCATCTCTCCTCTGCAGCCTTTGAGAAGTACACGCAGTAAAAATCTTCCTTTGAGCACAGCATGGAAATCCAGTTGGCCCGACCATGCTTGAAACTGGCCCATCTCGTCCCAGTTCTGCTACTGGGTGAAGAGAAGTGAACACTGTCTTCCTCTCTCATTTGCTTTTAGGATGTGGACCTGGACCGCCAGTCTTTAAGCAGCATGGAGAAGAACACCTCTGAGAGAGGCCAGAGCCAGCTGTCTAATCCAACCGATGACAGCTGGAAGGGTAGACCATATGCAAGTAAGACTACTTTCGTTGGAATATTTTCATTTGTTTATTTAAAAACATCAATTTATTTAAAAACAGGTCAGTGTGGCACTGTAGGATCTGTACTGGACTGCTAACAGCAAGCATAGTGGTTCAAACCCACCAGCCACTCCTTGGAAACCCTGTACGGGGTCGCTGTGAGTCAGAAGTGACTTGACGGCACTTAACAACATTTAAAAGAGGTCACACATTTACATGATTCAGGTAGCTGAAGGGGACACATAACAAACCTTTCTCCCCACTCCTGGGCCTCAGTTTGCCAGTCCCCTTAATCTGTGGCAGACAGTGCTCCCAGCTCAGGTTCCCTTCCAGAGACATTTCAACCATGTACAGGTAGCTTTCTGTATGGATTTTCTTCCCCTCCTTTTTATGCAAATGATGGAATGTGAGAGCTGCGTTCCAGGCACTGTACTGTGTGTGTCGCACACATAGCCTCACAGATGTAATCTTGACAGTGGCCCTTTGAGGGAGGTACTGTTTTACATCTGAATAACCTGATACCAGTGTGTAATTTGTGTTAAGATTTAACCACGACTTGGGCTGACTAAGGAATTAGAATTTTATGTGTTTCTCTGCTCTTTTTAAGATTGTGTGCCCCATTGTTTGTGTTCATGGTGGTACCCCCATCTCCTCACTACACCAGGCTAACATGTTAACATTGATGTTAAAATCTGAAGCAGCACGTTAGACAAAAGCCAAGTGTTAGCACCATTGCTAAAAAATACTCACCTGTGAAATCTGTGACACAGACCCAGCATGCTGTGTCTCAGCAATTCCAGCACAGCCCCACCCCTCTCGGTCATCGACTCCCGGCAGAGTGCTCGGCTTGCGTGTCAAGACTAAGTTCAGACTTCTATACAAATAGACCCAGTCTCAGTGCAGCCAGATGTCGACACCCAAATGGTGCCTGGAACTTGAGACCTCTCTCACTTCTTTCATTCCCTCTGGAAACAATGGGTCTGTTTCTCCTCATCTTCCACCTCTGCCTCCCTTTTGGGCTGGCTCAGCAAGTGGAGTGGCAGGCAGGATCTCGTGTGCCATCTGTATTCTCGCTCTTTCTTTTTAGAAGGCATCATTGAATTGGCATAAGTGATATGTGCACCTCATGGAATGCCAGTGTGTTTTGTTTTGTTTTAAACTAATTCAGCTTGGAGAATTTTTATATGTAGATATAATTTCTTAGAGGAGCACGATGGCTCTGTCGGATAAGTATTAGACAGCGGTCCACAGGCTGCTCCATGGAAGAAAGATGAGGCTTTCTGCTTCCACAATGATTTGCAACCTTGGAAACCGTATACAGGTTACTGTGAGTTAGAACCGAGCCTTGGAAACCCCATACAGGTTTGCTGTGAGTTAGAACCGAGCCTTGGAAACCGTATACAGGTTTGCTGTGAGTTAGAACCGAGCCTTGGAAGCTCCATACAGGTTTGCTGTGAGTTAGAACCAAGCCTTGGAAACCGTATACAGGTTTGCTGTGAGTTAGAACCGACTCAGCGGCACTTACCTGCAACAGTAGTTTCACAACCACTTTCAAAAGCTTGACGATCACCTGACTTCCTTGCTTCCTGTCACTAAAAACTTTATTGAATGTTTGATAAATTCTGATTATATCACAAGACGTTGCAAAGGGAATCTATACTTTCCTATCATCAAATCAGCCATCACTTCTAAAGTATCTGAAATACCACTCCCCCGCCTGTGAGCCCAGGGGTGAAGAACTCAAAAATCCAAGAAACACTGTCAGAGCCCATCACTCAGCAGAGTCCACGCCAATCGTGAGCAGGGAGAATTCAGTGGAAAGCTGTTAACTAGTTGGAAAAAGGGGTAAGAGAGGACTGGTGACAGATCTACCAAACCAAAAATCAAACTCACTGCCACTGAATCGATTCCGACTCTCAGTGACCCAGTATCAGGTGTCCGAGACTAAATCTTTACAGGAGGTGGCAGCCTCCTTTCTACCACCAGGCAGCTAGTGGAGTTGAACCACCGACTTTGCAGTTAGCAATCCAGTGCTTCTCCTACAGTGTGCAGAAAGTACCTACTACTTGTAGGGCAGAGCTCCGGGAACTAAGAACTTAGAAGAGCCACACTTGGCTCCCGGGCTGAGCTTCAGATGATGGAGAAGAGGCTGGTGGCCACAGGAACACACAGCCACTTGTTGTTGGGACACAGGAGCTGCTCGGCAGGGGACGCTCATGGGTGGCCCAACATGACTCATTCCCTCACCTTCTTTAGGTGTTGGATCAAATACATATTTTCACAGAGATCTTTCCTGGCCAGCTTGTTTGAACCTGTACCCTCATGTCTTCTCCTGTCTCCCTCCCTACCTTAATGTCATCACCACGAGACAGGCTTTATCTCACACAGACATACCTCGGAGATATTGCAGGTTTGGTTTCCCACCACTGCAATACAGTAAGTCATACACTTTTTTTTTTTTTTTTTGGTTTCCTGGTATAAATTGCAAAGTTGGCAGTTCAAACCCACTAGCCATCCGCTCCTCAGGATCCCTATGCAGGGCCTTTATGAGTTTGAACTGAGTGGACAACACTTAACAACAACAGTGCATTTAAGTTATGTGTATACTATGTTGTAGGGGCTCTGTGAGTGAGAATTGACTCAACAGCACTTAACAACAAGTACTATAGTCTGTTGAATGTACATTAGCATTACAAAACAGTTTGCAGTATTGTGAGAATTAGCAGACACCACATGAACACATGCTGCTGGGGAAATGGAGCCAATAGACTTGCTTCACCCGGGGTTGCCACAGACCTTCATTTATTTATTTTAAATGACAATATTTGTGAAACTCAATAAAGCAAGGTATGTTTGTTGTTATGTGCCATCGAATCGGTTCCAACTCACAGCAACCCTGCATAGGGTTTCCAAGAGCAGCTGGTGGATTTGAACTGCTGGCCTTGCAATTGCCTATTTAGTGCTTATCCTACAGCACCACAACACACTAGGGCTCAAACAAATATCTGTACTTAAATATCCTGTTTACTATTTGTCTACTCCACGAGAGCGGCATTTCTGTCCCTTTTTTTCATTGGGAGTCCTGGTGTGGCACTGTAGGATAAGCACTAGAATGCTTACCAAAAGTTGTGATTCAAACCTGCCAGCTGCTCCTTATAAGCCCTATACAGGGTTGCTGTAAGTTGGAACTAACTTGACAGCATTTCACAACAACATCATTCTATCAAGAATTGTGCTCCGCACATAATGGGAGCTCAGCGAGTATTCATTCACTCTTGGCCGAATCCTTTTTAGGCTTAATCTTTGTCATCTACTCTAGATCAGAAGCTGTTTGCCAGTCTGCTCATCAAGTGTGTGGTGCAGTTGGAACTGATACAGGCCATTGACAACATCGTCTTCTACCCTGCAACGAGCAAAAAGGAGGATGCCGAGCACATGGTTGCTGCCCAGGTAACAACAGCCAACCTTGAGAAAGGATACCTTCGTCTGCAGGGAGGTGACATGGAGACAGGCATGCTGGAGTCAGCTTTGTGTTGGACAAGATGAAAATGTTTATACCACAGAAAAAATGACATGCCATAAATCGCAACTTCCCCTCACCCCAGAGCTGCTTACAGACATACATACCACTGTTTAGGATCCACCTCGATGCTTTGAAATGAGTATTACTAGACAGAGGGACTATTACCCGTAATTAGTTTCTAACCATAAATGGAAGGAAACTGTGAATAAGGAGCCTTGGTAGCATAGTGTAGCACAAGGTCAGCAGTTCAAATCTTCCAGTCACTTCTCAGGAGAAACATGAGACTTTCTACTCCCTTAAAGATTTGCAGCCTCGGAAACACTATACAGGGTTGTTATGATTCAGAACCAGCTCCACGGCACACAACCATCACCACCACCATGTGATTAAAGATCCCAGGTTCTGTTATTTAAAACGTTCATTTTTTGTTGTTGTTTATTTTGAACGAATATTTGCAACCTTATATGTTGTTGTTAGGTACCGCTGAGTACCAACCCATAGCAACCTTATGCACAGCAGAACGAAACACTGCCCGAACTTGGGCCAACCTCACTACTGTTACCATGCTTGAGTCCATCGATTCTGCCACTTGGCTAGTCCATCTCATGTGGGGGTCTCCCCCTTTTTCTCTGACCCTCCACCTTACCAAACATGATATCCTTCTAGAGTTGACTGCTCCCTCCTGACAATATGTCCTAAGTATGAGAGATGAAGTTTGGCCATCTTGGCCTCCAAGAAGCACTCTGGCTGCACTTTTTCCAAAACAGATCTATTGGTTCTTTT
>NW_006408541.1:14059486-14063958 GCF_000296735.1 Chrysochloris asiatica | reverse complement strand
AGTAGTTTGTCACTCTGTCTTCCTAGTCTGTCTTCGTCTGGAAGCTCATCTGAAACCTGTCCACCATGGGTGACCCTGCTGGTATTTAAAATACCAGTGGCATAGCTTTCAGAATCACAGCAACACACAAGCTACCACAGTATGACAAACTGACAGGCGAGTGGTGGGCAACCATATATACACACATGCACACTATGGGTCGGAACCGACTCGACAGCACTTAACAACAACAACAACAACATATTAAGATATTCTTAATAAAACTGAGTGTGCTTAAGTTGAACACTTATCTTTCACCCTGGGTTGCAAACACAGACGCTACAGAGGCAAGCAGGCCCTGTGAGTGGATGAGGCGGGTTGGCTGAGGGCTCCCACCAAAGCTGCAGCCCCTCCTAGCGCCAGTGGAGGACCACTACCCAGGGGTTAAGTCATCAGTCGTTGGCTTTCCCAGAGAAGCCAGAATCAGGAGGTGGTTAATCACCTGATGGAGGCTCAACATGCCCAATGGCTCCTGTCTTTCAGTCAAGATGTTTGAGACTTTTTATCACACATGTTACATCTTGGTTTCTGGTTGTTGTTTTGTTTTTTTAATATTTTATTGTGGTTTTGGTGAAAGTTTATAAAGCAAATTAGGTTCCCATTGAACAATATACATTTATAGTCCAGCACCTTGATTTTATTGTCCAATTATGTTTTTGAAATAAATAGGACAGTATAATCCCGTGTAGTCAAATACAGAAACACACAATCCTGTTCATGCAACTAAGTCCACACTGGTGAAACTGTGACTTAGCCAGCAAAGTCTTCATGATGCATGCACTTACTATGTTCTATTGCCGGTCACTGAGCCAAGTGTGACCAGAGAACAATTCAGGGTGCTCAGAGATGAGGTGTACCTTCTACGGACTCGGAAAGTCAAGACTGACTTCGGCTGCTCTTCCAGTGTCTTAGGAAGTCCTGCCTTTGATTTCATCTAGCTCTCCCCTCCCTCCTGTAGCAAGATACCCTGGATGCTGAGATCCACATAGAGACGGAGGACCAGGGCATGTACAAGTACATGTCCTCGCAGCACCTCTTCAAGCTGCTGGACTGTTTGCAGGAGTCCCATTCCTTCTCAAAGGCCTTCAACTCCAATTATGAGCAGCGGACCGTCCTGTGGCGAGCAGGTAAAACCACATGACAGATGGGACAGTTGACCACACTGCCCTTTGTCCTAAAACATTAGGGAAATTTTCCTGAAATTTTAGCACAGCTGGAGTTGTGTACTGAATATTTTCTTACTTCAGAGGGAAGGAAGGGAAATGCTAGGTTTTGCCCCAGTACCAAGAACACTGCCTGGCACCTGACAGACTCAGTATTGGATGAAACAACCAATTGAATGAAGTCAATAAATTTTACATTAAAGTAGTGTCATCAAATGTAAAGAAGTGTGGTGGGCTAGGAGGAACTGCAGCAAGCATTTCCACCTTTGCTGAGACTTTTAGAGTCTACATTTCTTCTCTCTGTTCCCTACCTGTAAAAATCAATGCACAAAACCTAGGGGTTAGGTCCAGTGTTACAGATAATTATTTTGTTCAGAATGTTGCTGTCTCTGTACTGGACATGACCTTTCTGTTCAAACTAAGCTACACATCCCATTTCTGTGTGTTGGAAAGATCTGTTGATTGAGATCAATAAGGATCACAAAAAGAAAAGATATACTTCTAATATAGAGAGATTGAGTTTCATGCTGATTCCTCAGGACGTCCTATGATTCAAACTTCGGGTAATTCAGGAGGTATAGTTCGGTGGCCTACGAAGAGAGTAAAGGAAGGGAATTGCAGTGTTACAGTGGATGCTTTATAAGACATCTAAATTGTGTTCCATCAACACAGAGTTTTGGATATCAAGTGACATCATCAGCTATAAAAAATATTTAAAATTTTTTACAATAGTGAATGTGATATCACTCCTTTAAAGGCACTTTGTGAGAACACATTTTGCGAACTTAGGAACACACTGTAATTCTGAAGAGCTATTAACACATGAGAAGTTGGAAGTAATGGGCTTTGCCTGGAACACAAAGCTTTCTATGTCAGGTCATTTAAGTTGCATAAAGGGGGCTTCAAACAATTCATAAAAAATCCATTACCTTTCAGTTCCATATTTTTCCGCAACCATTTTTGTTTGTTTTTTACTCTTGGTGCTTTTATGATTTTTATTTAGCACAAATAAAATTTGCAAACAGACTGTCTGTTTTCTTTGCTCCGAAGCCTGGCCTTGAGATTGGTGACTGATGGCCGGCCAAGCTGTTCTTTCCATGATGCCTCTGCAGTTCTTGGAGGAAGCGCTGTGGGCAGTCTTCTGTACAGTCAGTCAGATTTGTTGCCCATCAGCAGCACTTCTGGCTCTTTGACATTGTGGACCAGGAACTTGCAGAAGCCACTGGGCAGCATGTGTTTTGTTTTTATATTGCTCCTGTAAGCACTGTGGGTCCTCCAGATCTAGCCCCTTAAATCTTCTCCTCACCCTATTGTCAGGGCCTCTGGGCTTGTGCCATTTCTGTCTAACATAACTGTCTGATTAGTGCCAGATGAACGTCTTGGTCATCTTTGACGATCTTGGGCTTCACCAGGGGTCTGAGGGCAGCCATGATGCCAGTGTAGAAGGCTGCCGCCTGTGTAGACAGCACCAAGGAAGAGCCACAGACTTCTTGCAGCTCCCTTGTATTACATATAGGAGAGGTTTAATTGTTTCCTAAAAGTGACTATTAGGTTCTCATGCATTATCCTAGAAATGTGTACTACTTACATGATTGTCTGATTTCTAGGTTTTAAGGGCAAGTCTAAGCCCAACCTTCTAAAACAAGAAACCAGCAGCCTGGCCTGCTGTTTGAGGATCCTGTTTCGAATGTATGTCGATGAGAACCGCAGGGATTCCTGGGAAGAAATACAGCAGCGACTTTTAACGTAAGATGATTGGTTTCCAGTTAAATTTCTTATTTGGTAGTATGCAAAATTCATCACCCATAGTACTGTGAATTGGGAAAGTCAGAGAAAACCACTGCACACCAGCACCCTCATACAGTTTTCCTTTTTCTTTTTGCCTTTTAGTTAGAAGGCAGGGCCTCCTTCCTTTCTGTCCTAAGTCGTCTTGGAGGCATAGAAACAACGTGGGCAGGGAAAGTACTCTGAGCAGTCAGCTGACCTTAGTAGCAGTAGCATGTGTCTGGAAGCCCATGGCCTGTAGCCTGCCACTTTCCCTCCTGGGTGTCCTGAGTTTCCCTGTGGGCGGGAGCATCCTATCATTCTTTATGTCCATGTACTAGATGGACTAGAATCGTACAGATATCAGGAATAGTACTTGGATTATTGGGAGATAGGGGGTTGCCATCGAGAAAGTCCCAATCAGACAAGTATGTCAGTGCCACCCATCTCCTGGGCATGTGAGCTAGTTGCTAATATCTCAGCTTCCTTTTCTCCCTGAAGATTTACAAACAGTCCCGCGAAGTGCGGGCATCTGTAGAAGATACACGCTCTACTACACTGAGGGTGGGCGTGCACACCGAGAGAAACCTGAATTCCCACACAGACTATTCATTGCAGACTGACTTAAGACAAAAAAATTTTTAATGGGTAATTAATTTGTGGTGTATGGGGAAGTATGATGCAGCCATTAAAAATTAAAATGTTTCTGTTTGATATGGGCATATACTCATCAGACAATAAAATAACCAGGGAGCAAAATTATGTCTACTTCTAATTTTCAACCATAGTTTTTTTCTTTTTTTTTTAAACTAGGTAGAAGTATGTCAAAATGTCATGTTCCTTTTAGGATGATGGAATTACAGATATTTTTTCCCTTTTATAGTTTTATACACTTTCCTATTATCTTCCAATAAGTATAACTAAGAAGTCATAAGCTGGAAAAATAAAAACAAAAATCAATGAATGGGACACCAGTGGCTTGTGTCAGCTTCAACCAAAGAGAATTGTCATAATAGAATAAAGCTTCCTGAAAGAAAATACATAAAGGATAAGATATTAGCATAGCATGTTTGTGTTTTTGTTTTATTAATACAGAGGTCATGTGAAAAAAATAAGTATTTATAGTCTAATGTAAAGTGAAAAAGAAAGACACAGAGTTGTAAGTTACTATGATTATAACTTTGTACTAGATCTACATGCAGATTATGAACAATATATTTCTTTCTTTTTTTTTCACTTAATATTGTATTTCAGGTGTCATATTTACACACCAGTGTGTCAGCACTGTCATTGTTTTGTTCTGTCTTCTGTTTCTAACTGTTCCTCTTTCCCTCCTTACCTTCTCACCTTTGCTTTATGGAAACATGTTGAACTTTAGGTCTCATCTAGTTCATTGTTTGAGAGAGCACCTTGTTCCCAGGTGGTACCATCTATTTTGTAAGCCCATTTATTATTTAGCTCAAGAGTGACCCACAGAGATAGTTTCAATTCCATGTTCCAAGGTTA
>NW_006408541.1:14029852-14059386 GCF_000296735.1 Chrysochloris asiatica | reverse complement strand
AATTTGAATTTTGTTCTACATTTTTCTTCCAAGACCTGTCATCATATCTCTGATCAGAAGGGTCTGATATTGGTAGGTAGGCACCATCTAATCTAGTTCTTCTGATCTTAACATTTAAAGAGGTTGTAGTTCTTGTGGAATCTTAGTCCTGTAGTTTAGTTTCTTCTTTAACCCTTTGATTTCCATCATTCACGTTGACTCTGTACAAGTAGAAATCAGTAGTTGTATCCTTAGATGACTACTCACCAGATTTTAAGACCCCAGACATTACTCACCAACCTAGGATGTAGAACATTATCGACAGAATTGTCCCCACAACTTCTCCAGCATTTGTTGTTTTCTGTTTATTGTTTTTATCATTGCTGTTCTTGCAGGAGTGAGATGGTTATCTCGTTGTAGGTTTGATTTGTATCTTTAATAATAACATCTTTTCAGGTGTGAATGTCCTCTTTGGTGAAGTATTAGTTCATTTTTTTTATATGATCATTTGCCTTTTCATTGTAGAGTTGGTGGAGTTTTCTATAGATTAAGACCCATTATCAGATAGTGTCATTGTCAAAGGTTTTTTCCCCAGTATGTAGGTTCTTTTAACTTCTTTCTTGGTGAAGTCTTTATGAGCATAAGTATTTAATTTATAGGATGTCCCATTTTTTTATCTTATGTCGTTCATATACTTTTTTTATATATATAATTTGTTTGATAGGCTAGCTGTTTTGAAATCTTGGTCCTCTAGCTTAGATCCTGGATTAGCTTCCAGGAGTTTTATAGTTCTAGCTGTAACGTTGCGGTCTTTGATCCATTTTTTACATGTTTGTTTTTGTGCATGGTATGAGGCCTGAGTCCTGTTTTGTTTTTCTATACATGGCTACTCAGTTTGTCAGCACCATTTATATGTGGATAGATTTACTTTGGGGTTCTCACTGCTGTTCCTTTGGTCTTTGTGTCTGTCATGTTACCATGACCAGCCTGTCCTGAGCACTGTGACTATATAGTACATCTTGAGTTAAGCAAGTGTGGACCCCACACACACACACACACACACACACACACACATACTTGGTTCTTTTTTTTTTTTTTTTCAGTATTGTTTTAGCTATTTGGGACTTCCTTCCTTTCCATATAGAGTTGAAATTAAATTTTCCATTTCATTAAAGGATATTGGTAGGATCCGAATCAGGATTGCATTGTATCTATATATTGTTTTTGGTAGTTTGACATTTTCACAAGGTTAAGTCTTCTAATCCATGAGCATGCAGTGTTGTCTCCTTTATGTAGATCTCTCTTAGTTTTTTGCCAGCAGTGTTTTATACTTTTCTTTCTATAAGTCCTTGATTCTCCTGGTTAGGTTTATTTAATTTGGGGAGGATGGCTGTTGGAAATGATGTTGTTTTCTTGATTACCTTTTCAGAGTCCTCCTTGTTAGTGTAGAGGAACTTACTGTTTTTTGTGTATTGCTCTTATATCCTGCCACTTTGCTGATGAATTCTTCTATGAGCTCCAGTAACTTAGGATCATGTCATCTGTGACTAAGGGTAGTTTCACTTCCTCCATGCAATTTGGATACCTTTTATTCCCTTTCTTGCCTTACTGCTCAAGTTAGGACTTCGAGTACAATCTTGAAGAGTGGTGACAAAAGGCATCCTTGTCTCATTTCCACTCTTGATGGGAATGCTCTCCATCTCTCTCTGTTGGCTGTCGATTTTGCATTACGTTGAGAACTTCTCTTTCATTCCTGTTTTGCTAAGAGTTTTCATCATGCCCTTAATTACGTTGAGAACTTCTCTTTCATTCCTGTTTTGCTAAGAGTTTTCATCAGGAAAGAGTGTTGGATTTTCTCAAACAAATGCAATTCTTTTACTTTGTTTTTTTTTTTTTTAATGTGGTGAGTTATATTGATTGATTTTCAAATGTTGAACCAGTCTTGCATCCCTGGTATGAATTCCACCTGATTATGGTGTATTGAGGTTTTGGGGGAGTGTTTTCATTCTGTTGGCTAGAATTTTGTTGAGAATTTTTGCTTCTATGTTCAGGAGAGAGATTAATCTTCAACTTTCTTTTTTGGTGTCAGGGTTATGCTTACTTTGTAGAATGTGTTATGTTCTGTCTTTTCTATGTTCTGGAATAGTTTAAGTAGTATTGCTGTTTAGTGCCAGCAAGTCAGGTCCAACTCAGAGAGACCCTGTATAGGGTTTCCAAGGAGCGGCTGGTGGGATCCCTGTCTTCCGCTTTATTTTACTCTTTGAGAATTCTTTATCTGGGTTGATAATCTAGGTGATGCTGCCGTGTGTCTTAATACCGGTTGTGACCTGGTGTCATTGATTTCTCTGTCCAAAGGACTCCCATTAATGTTTCTTGTCAGGATGGTCTGGTTCCTACAAATTGCCTTTCTTTATGTGTGTCTGGGAATGTCCTCACTTTGCCGTCATATCTGAAGAGCAGTTTTGCTGGACACCTGGCTCTTCGTTAGCAGCTCTTTTCTTTCAGGCTCTTATAGTTGCCATCCATTCATTGCCTTCTTGGACTACATGGTTTCTGCCAAGAAATCACAGCTCAGTTTTACTGGTGCCCTTTTGTAGTTGATTATTTTTCCTTCAGAATTCTTTTTATCTTTGACTTTAGAGAGTTTGATTGTAATTTGATGTTTTCCATTTGAGGTGTATCCTATATGGGGTGTATTGAGCCTGTTGCATGGAAGCCTTTTCGTGTTTCAGGACATTAGGGAAGTTTTGGATCATTAAATCAAGAGGGTGCTTCTGGTCACTGTGATGGCTGAGTTGGGGAACAAGCACCTTCAACCCACAGGCCCCCAGTGCAGGGGACAGGGCAGTGGTGGGTGCCGCTGGTCCACAGGCAGGTGTAGGAGAGGAGTTGAGTGCGGAGCACTGTAGGTCCAGCCAAGGGTGGGGTGGGGTGGGGGCAGTGAGTGTGGTGAGTGCACTGAACTGTCGTTCGACAGGGAGCATTCCTACCTGGCCCTGGACACGGTGTGGACACTCCTGCTTGGCTGCAGTAATGATGGGGCTCCAGGTGGGAGCAGAGCTTGCTTTGTCTCAGCCCTGCCGCAGTGGGCATGTGTGGCCAGCAGGGCACCAACAGCCCATCCTTGTCCTTTGTAGTAACGCACTCTGGCCCTGCCGTTTGCCCTCAGTCTGGTTCGTTAGCCCTCCATTGGATGCTCAGGGTTCCATAGTCGTCATCTGTGGCTCTTCACTTGTTTTCCCAAATCTTTGCTGTAAGAGGGCTGTAATGAGGCATCTGACTGCACTTCCCATGTTGGAAATTATAAACTGGTAAACAGAGGGAGGCCATGAGTAATTAAAAATGCACGTGAATTGACTATTTTCCACGTGAACGAGTTAAAGAAGATGAGCCCTCACCATGTGCCAAGCCTAAACTGAGAATTAACAAACTTATTTAATCCACACATCATCGAGCCCTAGAGTTTGTTACAGTTGTTTATCCCCATTTTACAGCCGAGGAAACAGAGCTTCAGTGATTTGCCCAAGACGGCACAGCTGGAATGGGTTGCTCATTCAGCATTCATTGCAGGAATAGAAGTTCTCCACTGAATGTGGTGTTGAATTAAAATAATTAGTTTTTGATGTGTCTCTCTCCTCCCTCCCCCCCACCAAAATTCTTCTAGCGTGTGCAGTGAAGCGCTTGCTTACTTCATCACCGTGAACTCTGAAAGCCACCGAGAGGCCTGGACTAGTCTCCTGTTGCTGCTTCTCACAAAAACCCTCAAAATAAACGACGAAAAGGTACAAACAAGTAAACTCTGATGCACCACTAGGCATCATAAGACTAGGTTTGGCTCTTTTAGAGGAAGAGGGTGGCTTTTATTTTTTTAATTTAATGGTTCCATTTCTAATTTTCTCTCCTTTTCTCCTATGTCAAGTTCAAAGCACATGCTTCAACGTACTATCCCTACTTATGTGAAATTATGCAGTTTGACCTGATTCCTGAGCTCCGAGCAGTTCTGCGGAAGTTCTTCTTACGGATTGGTGTTGTGTATAAGATATGGATTCCAGAAGAGCCATCACAGGTCCCAGGGATACCAGCTCCAGTGTGGTAGCAGGTCCCTTGGGGCCACAGCTGCAGTGATACCGAATGTTCCTCATGCCACCTCCTACTAACACATCTCATGAAGAGCCGGGTCATAGAAACCGAGAGTTGGCGTCTGGGATCTGAGGACAGTCTGGACAAGAACGGCCTCCCTGCTGGCCCCATCAAAGTCTCTAAGGCATGATGGGATCTCATGAAACTGTGACAGACTCAGTTAGTGCAGAAATGGGAGCCCGTTCCATCTCTGTCATTCCACTTGCTGATTGAATTGTCTGTGGAGTCTGTCATTGCAGATGCCGTCGCTTTCTAGCACAGCCCCCTGATTGGTTGTCAGTGTTTTATCAGAGGAACTCGCTCTCCTTGGACATACTGAGCATAGCTGTAAAGGTTCATAATTATTAGAGAGTATGTTAATAAAATTTCTTGTAACGGTTGACTGCCACCAAAAACATGCTGGGTTTTTTGTTGTCGTTCGAGTGTGTTAGAAAAGTTTGAGTGTTTTTGTCAGTTGTGAGTCAGCTGTAGTTAGATCAGTTTGGGCCAAGCTTCGGAAGGAAGAATTTTCTTTGTGTGTGTTTTTGTTTTTTAATGTCTGAGTGGTTTTTTAAAGTATTTTACAAAATGATATTATTGAAGATTTGATTGAAGGCAGCGTTTAGTGATTAAGTTAAAATTAAGAACTTGCAAGATTAAAAAAAAAATGTAGTGCCTCCTAGCTCTCCCTCTTTCAGTAAGCTGGGGAGAAAAATCTATAGGAAAAAATAATTTAATGAAGATGATTAGCCTTCCTTGAAGTAAGTATATATGGATGGATATTAAATTCAAACTTCAGAATACACTATCCATCTCTCACACTCTGAAATCTAATATATGAAGTAGTAAAGAAAATGAAGTAGTAATTTAACCAGAGTTAATTTATATTTGAGTAAAAATTTTTTATTTTTACCTCAGAAAAGTGAGGTACTGATAGTGGGTATCCCAGCACAGTCTCCACTGAAAGGTCCTCAAGAGAAGGACAGTGATTATGTGGGAGAAGGGGTACTCCTTTGGACCTCCCCGGCCAATTGTCATGGGTCGACCCAGAACGAATCTTTGCTGTGGTGGGGCCAGGATGGCTCACATGACAATAGCAGGAGGTGGCAAGTGCCCAGCGCTTCCGTTCACTTGACTGACTCTGGTTGCTGAACTGTTGGGAAGGTTAGATTCTGGGGTCTTTACTATGTTAATAATGGTGCAATACGCCTAACTGCAGTAGAACTGAATTCTGAGGCAGCTTGTTGAACAGTGGACTTAATACAAATAGTAGCCCAGAATCTGCAAACAATATATTTGGAAGCTTAATTTATTCTGGGTCAGTGAGAAAGAGAGCCACACGCTCATTCTCTCCCTCTCTCCCACTGTTCTCTCTCCTGGACCATCAGTGAGCATCTGAAAAAGTATTACACAGAGTTATTCAAACTTCTGCCTACACCCTCTAGTCCTATAAATTGGGTTGTGTTGATGTCAACTCTGGTGCCTTAGAAGTTACTAGTTTGAAAACCTTTCTGTAAAACTGGATATTTTTTCTTTGTGGAGAAGGATTTCTGGTGCTTACTAAGAGATTGATCTTTATGGGGTTTTTTTGCGTTTGTTTTTAACAGCCTTGAGAAGATTTTGATTTTAGCTAGCCAGACTCTGTCTACTTTCTTCTTTCCCAAAAAGTGTTTTAATTTCTTTACCAAAGAAAAAAGACCAGGTTTAGGTTTTTATATTATTTTATTACATACATTAGAGAAGAGGAGCTATGTAAGTTAGCAGGAAGAGACTATGGAAGAATATTTAACCACGAACGGAAAATGTTACCACATTTGACTGGCGTGTCCTGGAAATGTGTTCCTTCTTTGCACAGCGACGTGAAGCCCGCATTGTAAGACTCACTCCCTGGTACTATAGGTTGTCCTAACCTCAATGATACCACTATTTATACTAAAGGTATAAATGGGGGAACACGTATTTCATTCCAACTTATATCCTACATGTGTACGTCCCTTCATTGGTGACATTTTTCCTCCCTTCTGAGGTTCACATTTCTTCATTAAATGTGACTATAAGACTTTACCAGTGTATTCCTGCCTCCTCTTGTGTAGAAAATACAGAACAGTTTTACGACTTAATGAAACCTTCAGGCTTGGATTTCTTTTTCACTTTGTCTTTGGAAGGTTTTCATTTTCTGAATTTGACTTGTACTAGCAGTGAACCTTTTAAAAACTGCATGTAAAACCACTTCAGGTAATTTTTCTTATTAGGAGACAGTGACAGAGGAAATCCTGTACCTTCAGTGATAAGCCATTCTTTTTTGTGACTCTCTCTAATCTTTCTCAAGGTACACATGACTTGTACCACTCAAACACTAGTGAAAAGGTTGTGTGTGACTCCCGGGCACCGGGCCAGGCGCTGTTTCCTTCACGTTACGGAGGTGTGTGAAGCTTTTTCCAAGGCCTTATTTCTTTCTCTGCTTTAGTGTTGATTATATATGTGCTGGATCTCTAGAGAAGCTGTTATTCTTTATAATACTGCTGCTTTGAATGATTTTGTTTTATTCATTGCCCATGAGGGAAATCACCAGCTTTGGCATCTTAACAACAAACAGTAGATAGGACAGTTTCTTTCTAATATGCATCTTTAGAGTCAAATACACCTTTTTCCCCATTGCTCCTTGCATACAACCAAAGAACATACATCATGGAAATTGTATATTAATATCTGGAAACAGAACATTTTCCTCTGACAGGTGACTTTTGTACAAAATCAGGGGGTCGGGGAAGAGCTAAACTTTTGTGTGTGTGATTAGGGCTGTACATCCCATACTTGTCCTAGTTACTAAAGGAACTGCACAAATGCAAGTTGTACCATCCCATTCAAATGTTTGTTGTTAGGATGCAAATGGATATTGGTTTAAACAGAAGCTGGATCCTTAATACTGTATTTTATGAATTCTGTTTTAATATTTGTGTAAGACATGGCTTGAGCTCAGAGGAAATCCTTGGCGTTTTGTTATCAGCAGCTTTGAAGTTTCGGGGGAAGAAAAAAAACCAAAGCTGAATACTTACAAGAATGAATATATCTGGAAATCTTTGCTCTCAAAATAATAATAATAATAATAAAGATTATAGACACTTATCAAAGGTGTAGTTTTTCTCAGTGTTCTAATTTTTAAAAAATTTTATCTTCATATTTGCATCAAATATTTCTTTATGTGCAAAATGTATGTTTTACCTCCTTAAAATGCCTAAAAGTTAGTTAATGGCTACTTTGGTTTAATCTCTACTGATTAAGTGCATTTAATAGTGGTAATTTATAAAAAGCATTCCTTGCCCAATGGATGTATACATTTTTGAAAGCATAAGCAGAATTATATAATATGAAATGCTATGTAAAGTTTTTTATGTAAAAATATTATGTACAATATTGTTAAAATATCCCATGCTTTAATCAGGTGGTAAATCAATAAAGGTTTAAAAAGTAAAGTTTGTTTTTAATGTAGTTATTAAAATGTCTGTCAAGTCATAGTTGTGTTTATTCTTCTGGTAGCTATAAGTTTGATTGGTGGTAAGAAATTACTTCTGTATTTAACAAATATAATTAAGGAGAGAATATTAGGAGCTCCTGACTGGTGTAAACGGTTAAATCGACTACTAGCCAAGAGGTTAGGGGCTCAAGCCCACTCAGTAACTCCTTAAAAGACAAGCCTGGCAACCTGTTTCCAAAAAGTCATTGGTTTTTTTGGTTTTGTGTCGAGGAGTCGGTTCCAACTCATAGCTAGCCTGCACAGGGTTTCCGAGGCTTTAAATCTTTACAGGAGCAGAAAGCCTCACCTTTCTCCCGTGGAATGGCTGGTAGTTTCGAACTGCTGACCTTGGCTCATAGCCACTATGCTACCAGAGCTGCTTTTTTCACAAGGTCACAGCCTTGAAAACCCTATGCAGAAATTCTGACCCGTAAACGCTATGAGTTGGCATATGTATGCCATGCATGGCAAACAAAAATAATTCTCAAGAGAATGTTAAGTGTGGGTCTTTTCTTTTCAAGTAGGTTTTTACTCATAAAAGCCGGGGGAAATAAGCTAGCCATTCAAAATTCTTATCTCTGAATTTGACCAGAAGATTATTTCCCTGAGAGAAATGCAGGGGTAGATACAGCCCTAGTATTTATTACAGAGGAGGACCGGCAGGCAGCCAACCTATTGGGCGCTGAGTGAGTAGGAGACAAATTCCAGGGTTCATTCAGGATGTTCATCTCTGATGAGTAAGTGGAAAACCATTATTGTGTTTAAAATGTTCCACTGTTGAATTTGACCAGTATATAAGGGGGGGCTTCAAAAAGTTCATGGAAAAATGAAATGACTAGGGAGCATGGAGGAGGGCAGAATCTCCAGTGGGTACCAGTCAATCAATCTGGGCAGAGCTGATGAAAGGAAATACAGATGGGTAACTCGTGATACTGTAGTGACTAATGCTTATCAGGACAGATTATGAGGGTTGGAAATGCCACGTTTTGTAACAAACCTAATTCTATAGGCTAGGAGCGGAAGTCTCTGGGACCATCAACGGAGAGGGGCCCAGAGCGGAACCCTACCCAGAGAAACAGAGATGCCTAAGATGGATACAGAGACGATGATGTGGAGTGATGAAGCGGCTGGGGACTTTGGATCCAGAGAGGGAAAGGGACTGTGGGCTGAAAACTGGGGGAAGGGGGGAGTGTAGGGGGCGGGTTTCTAGAATATACCCTTTGGTTGGTGATGCATGGAGGGGATTGGAACCATGGCAATGGGATGATGTACGATGGAATGAATGTAAAACTAAAGTTTTCTCATGTAAACGATCATATAATTCACAATAAAACATTTTTTTTTTTTAATGAAAAGATAATGGAATTTTTCCATGAATTTTTTGAAGCCCCCTCGTATTGTCATCTTTGTTAACTAATTCACTGTAGTAAAACCTCTAGTGTGTGGTACAAAATTTCTAATGCTTCCAGTGAAATACAAAAGAGATAGTTCTATCTTTGGGGTGGGAAAAATCTAAAAAGTTAACTAAATCTTCAGAGTAGATAGTGCATGGGTTTTATCTAAAGCAGTGGTTTCAACCAGAGGCAGTTCTGCTTACAGAATGCTTGGCAATGTCTGGAGACATTTTGGTGGTCATACCCTGTTGGCGGAGATGGGCTGGAGGCAGTTGCTACTTGCATGTAGAGGGTAGAGGCAAGGGATGTTACTAATCCTATAGTGCATAGGACAGGCTCCTACAGTGAAGACTCATCCAGCCTAAGATGTTAATTAGTGCTAAGCTTAAAAAAACCTGACTGAAAAGGAATTCCATTCTCTGAGTCTTTACAAAGCTTCTATAGGACCCAAAAGTGGCAGATTTTTTCAGCTCTGGTCTTTTACTGTTTATTAAAAGTTACATTTGTACCTAACAATTCAAGATAGCTCATTTTATGAAGGAAGACATACTAGGATCACTGGTTGACGAAGGGTCAGCTCAGCTTTGGTTAAGATGCTAAGTAAGCAGTTTGAAAGGTAATTTCACAATTACACGGTATTATTTGTCAGCAACCACCAGAAGCTAGGATAGAAACACAGAACAGGATTCTTTCTTAGAGACTTAGAGAGAAACTGGCCTTGCCAACACCTGATTTCACACTTCTGGCCTCCAGAACTGTGGTGGTAGTGGTGGTGGGCCTTGGAGTTTGTTCTGACTCGTAGAGACCCTTTATAGGTTAGGTTTCCAAGGCTGGAAAAGTTTATCAGAGCAGAAAGCCTCATTTTTTCACATGGAGCCACTGGTGGACTCAAACTGCTGACCTTATAGTTTGCAGCCCAACACGTAAACCATTATGCTGCCAGTGAGAATATATTTGTTGATTTAAGCCACCCAGTTGTGGTCATTGTGACAGCAAGGACAGAAAGCTAAGACAGACCCCTCTTAACTGAATCATGCGGTTACTTTTAATAATCCTGCCTTCAGCAGGAAAGGCACTCTAGCTAGAATGTACTATATCTTCCTTTTTATGTTGTTAAGTGTTAGGGAGTCAGTTCCGACTCATAGTGACCCTGAATAGGGTTTCCACAGAGCGGCTGGTGAATTTGAACCACCACCCTTGCGGTTCAAATCGACATTTCAGTCTAGTGCCACACCTTCACAGCAAGTGAATGTTTCCATATATAGTAGTGGTATCAAGTTGCCTTCTTAAATATTGTATTTTGAGTCTATAAAATTGTATTAAAGATTATCAATGTAAAAAAAAAAAAAACTGAAGTATAGTGCATCTATACCCTGCCAACAGACTACAGCATGTTTTGGGAAAAAATAAGTCATCATCTTTAAGAGGCCCAGAGTGGTTCTCTGGAAAGTTTTGCAAACATGTCTCAAGTTCCCTAGTGCTGCTTCAACAGAAATCCCACAAGGGTTGGGGCCTGGGGGTGACTTTAACAAACTGAAACTTAGTTTCTCATAGTTTAGGAGGCTACAGTCTGAATTCAGAGTACCAGCTCTAGAGGAAGGCATTCTCTCTGTATTGTTTCTGGAACTTCGAGCTTCACCTTCTGCTTCCTGATTCCTTGAAAATTTTCGTGACTCTTGTTGGCTCTATTTTACCCCACCTCTCTGCTGCTGGCTTGTTTATTCTCTTTTATAATCTCAAAAGAGATGGATTCATCCCATGTAAACTATCACATAATTCACAATAAAACATTTAAAGAAAAAAAAAAGAGATGGATTCAGATACAGCCTATATGAATAGGGTCTCTTTAACAAAGGCCACCTTTCCCAAATGGGATTATAACCACAGGTGTAGAGGCTAGGATTTACCACACATTTGTGTGGGGCATAATTAAATCCATAGCACTTAGAGACTCTGCCTATTTTCCTCAGAAACAGAAGCCGCCACGTTGTGCTTGAGTTCGCTATGACACATCTTGTTTGTCGGTTCCAACTCATAGCCACCCTGTATAGGATTTCCGTGTCCCATCTTAGAAGTCTCTACCTTAGTGACTGTAACTACATCCCTAAGCAAAAAAAGAAAGGACAGGACTCCAAAAGATTCTGACAAGTGATTTCAGTATTTTTAAAAATCTCTATTTCCATACGTCAATCAACTACCTGGTGCTCTGCTGAAGGTTCAGCAATTGAGAGTAATTTTACACAATAAGTCATTTTTCATCTAGAGACTTCCACCCTTTCTTAAAGCTTCGGCAGCTTCCTCTATTCATTACCCTAACTTGGATCTGCCTAAAGGACTTATTTTAAATATCCACATAGTTTAATAAACCGCTTCGCTGAGTACATTTGAGCTTAAAAATAATGGCATATTGATTGATTTTCTTCTCCAGAGTTTTGTGGGTCTCAAGGAGCTCTGGTTAGCGTAGTGGTTATGAATTGGGCTGCTAACCTCTGGGTCAGCAGTTCGAAACTACCAGCTGTTCCACGGGAGAAAGATGAAGCTTTCTGCGCCCGTAAAGATTTACAGCCTCGGAAACCCTGTACAGGGTCGCTATGAGTCGGAACTGACTCCACGGCACGTAACAACAACAACAACTACAGTGATAAGCAGACTGGTAAACATCACTGTAGATCTCAGGACAACCCTACAAAGTAGGTGGGACTGTTGCACCCTCATCTTTGACCCAAAGGGGCAAACATCAGACCCAGACCCAGACTCAAACCTGCACACAGGCTTACACTCTGACCGCACAGGAAATGGCAGAGCCGGCACTCGGACCCTAGCTCTAAGTCCAGAGCGCATGCTAGTCAGTGTCACCCCAACCACACACAGCCTCTCGCTGTCACTGGTTACCCTGGGGACAGGGCTGAGAGGGCATCGAGGAGAGTATCCAGATTATAGGCCTGACTTCCATGGAGTTTATGCTCCAAGGCCCGGTCTGTAAATTGAATTAACTTGAGTTTTGCAAACACCTGAGTTAGCAATAATATTGACCACACCGTAGCCTTTATAGGACCATAATTTGGGCCTTTTCATGATGATTTATATAAATAAATACCTCTTTCTTTCCTGGAGATTTAGAAGTCAAGCAAACACTGACAAGCAGACAAAGTGTAGGGAAGTGAGCAGATGCTGGGTCAGGTCCAGCCAGTAAACACTTAGGGTTTTGCTTTGTCCTAAAATCTCACTTCATTCTCATCAGTTTTCATCTTCACCTTTAGTTTTCTACTTGACTACACACCTCAAAGGAACACTGGTAACACATAGTGGGTTATGTGTTGAGCTACTAACTAACTGCAAGGTCAGCAGTTCAAGTCCACCAGGCACTCTGAGGGAGAAAGATGAGGCTTTCTGCTCCCATAAAGATTTACAACTTTGGAAACCCTATGCAAGGTAGCTAATCGACTCCATGGCATACCACCACCACCACCACCTCCCTCAAACCTGATCGTTTTGTGACTTTTTTTATATATATATAAATGTTTTATTGTGAATTATGTGATAATTTACATGGGAGAATATTAGTTTTGCATTCATCCTATCATATGTTGTTTCATTGCCATGGTTACAATCCCCTCCATGCATCATCAACCAATCAAAGGGTATACCCTGCAAGCCTGCCCCCTGATCATCAGCACACAGCCCCTCTCCTTCTCTGGGTCTAAAGTCCCCAGCTGCTCCATCTCTCCACTTCATCGTCTCTGCTTCCATCTCAGGCATCACTGCTTCTCTGGGTAGGGTCCCGCTCTCGGCTCTTCTCCCTTGATGGTCCCAGGGACCTCCGCTCCTAGACTGAAAAGTTAATCATGCCCCTCCTTGCTACAAAACGTCTACCTTTACATTTCCAACCCTTTGTGACTCCTTTTGAGTCCACCTACCTCAGGACCTTTGCCTGGGACGTTGTTTCCCTGGATCTCTAAAGCTGATTCCACCTCATCCTGGGCTGAGCTCACATGCTCAACAGAGCCTCCTTGACCAATTAGTTACTTTCTTGTGCCCTCAGAGCTTCCTTCCCGCTCTCTGCAATGACCTCTTCCATACCTACCCACCCCTTCCCCACCACCGCTCCACAGATCAAAGACCATGGCACCTTCACCTGAGCCTAGCACATAGTAAGCACTTTGGAAGTCTTAGGTGGAAGAGGGCAGGAATCTTAAGTGAAAATTCTTCTAGGATGATTACAGGGACAGTTCACAGAGTCGAGAGAATCGGGTTTTTAACTTTGCTGCTGGAACCACTGACAACTCCATGGTCCATTTGTCTTCCTCGGTTTGGAGAAGAAACTACCATCAGTAGACCCATTGCCCCTTAAATTATCATGGATGGAAACCAGCCCTCAGAGATGTGGAAGATGCTCAGTCATCACCCTCCAAAGGCCCTGGGTGCTCAGATGGCATGGTGTAAACTTGCACATGACCTGGACCACCTGCTGAAGTCTCACTTCTTCTCCGCCTCCACCAAAGGAAGAAGAAAGAAATCTGTATTGCTTCCTTCAGCTGATCATTTTATATATAAACTCTTCCTATCCCAACCATTGTTCAGCCTTTTTCTCCATCCTTGTGATTATCAAAGGACACTTTGTGTTTCAAGGTTGGGGGTTCCACATACAATTCTGCACAGGTTTTCACATAAAAATAGATGAAGTCAAAAGTTTTACACCATTTCAAAGTTCAGTGCCAAGTCATTTTCAACCCACAGCAAACCTGTGTTTCAGACTTAAACTGCCTCATAGGGTTTTTTGGTTGTAAACTCCAGGTCAGACACCCCGCACAGGGTTGTTATGAGGAACTGACTCAGCGGCACTCAACAACAAATCTTCAGGAAAGCACATCTGGTATTTCTACCATGGATCCTCTGGGTGGGTCCCAGTTGCCAACATTCTGGTTAGCAGCTGAGTGCTTAACTATTTGGACCACCAGGACCCTTTGTGATAGTACCCAGCAGGGATGTAATGATAATGGTCCTTCAGTAATTTTTTTTTTTTTTTTAAGGTTTTTATTGTGGATTGAGTGAAAGTTTACAGGGCAGATCATCAATTTTACATTCAACAACTCATGCACCTTGTTTCATTACAATGATTATAATCCCCTCCATGTACCATCAGTTAACATTAAGTATTCCTCTCTATCCACTTTATCTTTTTTTTTTTAACACTCAGCCACATATAATTTACACCACCAAAGAGCACATTCTGCAAGTCTACCAGCTCTCAGTCCCTCTCTTCTCATGAATCTAGACTCCTCAACTGCTCCCTCTCTCCATGTCCCCATTTCTGCCTCCATCTCCGGTGTTGCTGCTTCTCTGGATAAGGTCTTGTATTCTGCTTGGGCTCTTCTCCTTTGATGGTCCTAGGGTCCTTAGTTTCTGGACTGTAAGATTAACTACCCCCCTGTTTTTGTTACAAAACTTCTACTTTTACAATTGTGACAGTCACAATTAGTCATGATAACGGTTATTCATTATTGAATCATGACAATCTTATCCCCATCTCTTTTAACCAGACCCATCTTAACAAGATGAAAACTATTCAGTGGCAACTCTTTCTTCTTCCAGACACTATTAAACTAAACTCCCCCTTGAAACCTTGTAAGCCAGTCACTTCATGCCTTGATCGCCCCCTCATTTTAGATAGGGATGGGCAACTTAGACATTGGCTAGCTGCCCTGTATACAGAGGGGATAGTGTCACGCCCACTCCGAAGGAATCTGCTTGACAAAGGTCGCCTGATTGGAGGCATTGGCTTTAACGGGAGCAAGCCCCTCAGAGTTGTTCCAGCTAGATTTATAGTCAGCCTTTACATTTCTTGCTTTAATATATATATGTGTGTTTTTCTTGTGCTTCCATAGCAGACCCCTAAATGATGTTGTTTTAATAATCATACCCAACCCCTGTTTTAATAAAGTCGTGCTCTGAGAAGTTGGCAGAAGAATAGAGGTTACAATTAGCTGTGTAGAATTCACATTTAGGTGATGTTTGACAGAGCATTTTGGCCACAATGCATTCACCTGTTTGAAATAAATTGTTAACTTAACATTCACACACAATACTGAAGATAATAGTTAGAACACTAGGAGTTAGAAAAACAGATATAGAAAAGATCACATAGGAACATATGATTAACTTGAAACATTATGATGGTATATATTGAAATCAGATAATAAAAAGAATGTTGTGATCACACTTACGTCCTTTCCTTTCCCTCACAATAAAGCAATTATTGTAGCTAGTGAAGCATAAGTAGTCTTAACAGAATATGGTAGAAGAATCATTAAATGTAGATGTTTAACTATAGAATTAAGAGTTTCTGATGTATTTCAAAGAAATTGTAATTACGCACATTCCCTGACTATTGTTGTAAAGAAAATAATTATTGATTTTCCAAAACTGGCATTGATTAAACACTTATGTAAGTAGTAAAACGATATAAAAACTGTGGTCTTAGAGCAATAAAGAGAGACATCTTTAGATGGAAAGAGAGTCTCCGTGAATTCATTCGCCAAATTATTTCCCACCAACGAAGACACCCGTGGGGTCTCACCCCCTCCACTGTAGTGGTCGGTAGCAGGATAGCATTGATACTTAATGTGAATACTCCTTCCCTCTCTGTTGGTATTTAGAATTACTACCTCCATGAGTAAGATCTGGTAATGTAGTGGTTACAAATCAGGCTGCGAACCTCAAAGTCAGCAGTTTGAAACTACCAGCTGGCTATTGCGTGGGAGAAAGATGAGGGAGACTTTCTGCTCCCTTAAAGATTTACAGACTCAGAAACTCTGTACAGGGTCGCTCAGAACCAACTCCATGGCACATAACCACCACCACCTTCATGAGTATAGGTCAAGTTCATCAAAGTGTAGCAATTTACCCATGTTTCCTTTATCAAAAATTGTTTTGTGGTTTTATTTTTAAATCTTCCTCTAGTCAAGTTCTGATTATCAAGCCATTGAGGCTAGGTCAAGTGGGTACTCGCTGTCTCTCTGTCTGTCTCGCTCTGTGTCTCTCTGTCTCGCTCTCGCCGTCTCTGTCTCTCGGTCTCTGTCTCTCACTCTCTCTATCTGAAACTTTGGGTGTGTCTCCTTTCACTCCATATCAGCGGGATGCTTCACTCTCTGCTCTTGTCCTTGTCCATGGGCTCAGGTGTCCCAGGTCTCACCACACTTTGGACCAACCAGCCCTTCCACTTCTCTCTCACGTCTCCAGGTCAACGGGAGTCTATGGAACGTGGTTGAACTCAGCCCATTTCTTCATAGCTGCCTTTCCCCCTCTTTCACTCACCAGTAGATCAATATGGTTGTCAGCAAGCTTACATGCTTATTTGTGTGTTCCCTTTGTTTCAATCTTAGAGGGGGGTCAGTAATGCATGAGGCCTTGTTAGTGTTCTGCACACTTCATTCCAACAGTCCCATGAGGTAGGTCTCTATCATCTCTATCCCCCTCTTTGTGAAGAGACACCCAAGGCTGTGCAGCTGAATTGGAAGCCCACCTCTTAACTACTGGCCCACACCCCTATGGGTGCTGAGTGTTTGAGAACTGTTAACTCTGCCCCCGCCCCTCTCTTTGCTTCGGTCTCACCATAAGGGGAAGGGCTATTTTGATGTGTTGGGGAGAATACGGAGGTCTACACTGTAAGGCATTGGCCTTTTGGGGGCAAAGAACACACTTAGCACAATACTGACATTTGCAGGCCCTGGGGCAGAAATACAGATGTAGGCTTCTTTGCAAACAAACAAAAACTGCCCTGGAGTCAATTCTGACTCACAGCAACCCTGTATAGAGTTTTCAAGGCTTACTGTAAGTCTTTTAGGAAACAGAAAGTCTCACCATCGTTCTCCCTCAGAGAGTCTGGTGGACTTGAACTACTGAGTTTGACGTTAGCAGTCCAGTGTTTCTGCTGTAGCGTTACCACAGCTCCTCAGGCTTACCTGCAATAAAGTTGGATATTTAAAAGCTGTATGTCAAGCTAATAAGCTTTTGAATAAACCATATCCTATCTTCCTTCCTTGATAACTGTACCTTTGTAAGGACCTGGAAGGAACTGCGGGGTCATGCAAACAGTTGATATGCTCAGCTGTGAACTGAAAGGTTGGAGGTTCAAGTCTAGCCAGAAGCACCACAGAGGAAAGCCCTAGCGATCTACTTCTAAAACATCAGCCATTGAAAATCCGATGGAGCTCAGTTCTATTCTAACACATGCGTGAGGTGACCATGAGTCACACACAACCAACTTGACGGAAATGGCTTTTGATACTGGTAGTCTGGCTCAAGTACACTCCTAACTAGAATGACGCCAAAGGATAAAAGCAAGGTGGTAATAAAGGATATAAGGCATTCAAAGAACTATTAACCAGAAGAAAGCTGTTGTTGTTGTTGTAAAGTACTGTCAAGTCATTTCTTACACATAGTGACCCAGTATAGGGTTTCCAAGGAGCAACTGGTGAGTTTGAACTGCCACCTTGCAGTCCAGTGCTTATCCTACAGAGCCACACCAGGACTTCCAGAAGAAAGCAGGTCTAACAATATTAATATCATACAAGATAGAAGTTGAGGAAGAACATTTTGAAAGAGTTAAAGAGGAGTATTTCACAGGGTCAAGTAGTCATCAAGAAGAAACCCGGAAAACCATTGTCTACCTAATAACAAAGCTTCTAAGTAAACCAAAGGCAGACTAAAGGACCCAGGAAAGACAACAAGACCAGAATGACGATAATTATAGGCTACATGCCACTCAGAAAGGAGCTCTGGTAGCATAGTGGTTACGAATCGGGCTGCGAATCGCAAGGTCAACAGTTTGAAACTACCAGCTGTTCCGTGAGAGAAAGATGAGGCTTTCTGCTCCCCTAAAGATTTACAGCCTCGGAAACCCTGTACAGGGTTGCTATGGGTTAGAACTGACTCCATGGCACACAGACACAGCCATGCCACTCAGATGACATCAGATAGGGAAATTTTTAAATAACGGATTAATGCCATCCAGTTGGCTTTGTCTCATAGCAACCTTGTATAGAGTTCTAAGACTGGAAATCTTTATGGGTGCAGAAAACCTCTTTATCTCATGCAGCTGATGGTGAGTTTGAACTGCCAGCCTTGTCCAGTGTTTATCCTGGGCCACAATAGCACTCTAAGTAAGAGCTTGTTGTTAAGTACCATGAAGTCAATCTTGTAAAGGGTTTCTGGAGATGGTGGTGGTGGTTATGTGCCGTGGAGTCAGTTCCAACTCATAGCAACCCTACATAGGATTTGCAAGGCTGTAAATCTTTATGGGAACAGAAAGCCTCATCTTTCTCCCATGGAACAACTGGTAATTTTGAACTGCTAACTCGTAATCACTACACTAACAGAGTTGATAGTGGGTTTGAACTGTTGACCTTGCAGTTAGTAGTCCAGTGCTTACCCTACAACACCACACCAGGACTCCAAATAAATAATGGCTTTGTTGTGTGCCATTGAGTTGGTTTTGATTCATAGTGACCTTGTATAGGGTCTTTGAGGCTATAAATCTTTAAAGGAATAGCAAGCCTCATCTTTTTCCTGCAAAGTGACTCATGGATTTGAATCCCCAACCCTGCAGTTAACAGCCTAACATGTAACCCACTATGCCACCAGGGTTCCATGTAAGGGCTTGTTGTTGTTGTTAAATATTGTTGAGTCAGTTCTGACTCATAGCAACCACGAATAGAGTTTCCAAGGAGCAGATGGTGGGTTTGAACTGCCAATCTTGCTGTAGTAGTCTGGTGCTTATCCTAGAACCCCACACCAAGTCTCCAAAGGGGTATCAATATTTTACCTACAGCTAACATCTAAATTGGAGTCCTGGTGTGGCGCTGCAGGATAAGCACTGGACCGCAAGATCAGTTTGAACTGCAAGATCAGTGTTTCAAACCCACCAGACACTCCTCAGAAACCCTGTACAGGGTTGCTATGAGTCAGAATCGACTCAACGGCACTTGTTATTTGTTGTTATGTGTCGTGGAGTGTGTTCTGACTCATAGTGACCCTGTACAGGGTCTCCGAGGCTACAAATCTTTATAAAAGCAGAAAGCCTCATCTTTCTCCCACGGAACAGTTGGTAGTTTCAAACTGCTGACTGTGAGGTTAGCAGTCCAATTCTTAACCACTACGCTATCACTGCTGGCACTTACAACATCTTAATTAGATTCCTGGTGTGGGGCTGTAGGATAAACACTGAACTGTTAATTGCAGGGTCAGCATTTCAAACCCACTAGTCACTCCTGGGAAACCCCATATAGGGTCGCTATGAGTCAGAACCGACTCAACAGCACTTAATAACCACCACCTGATTAGTAATGGAAGCCCAGATACGTTCCTATTTTTACCGTACATTTTCCCACCACATTCATGTAAGTTTACCTCCATTTATAAAAAGGGAAGAAACAGCAAACGGACGGATACTTCTCCCTTTTAGCTATTAATACTCTTCCAGGTCTCAGCTGGGCTTTAAAACTTGAGACTGGGTGCAAAACCAAAATAGGACTCCAAACCATTCCTCCCACATCACTCTGCTTCGTGATTGCGTTTCAAAATTCACTGCAACAACAGACTCACAGGTGTGGGGTCTATTAGGGAAGTTAATAGGGTCAGAAAATGCTCAGGGCATAGTTGTTCCAGTCAGCTGCTGGCAAAGTCTCACGGGACATACCCTCCACCATAAACCTCAGCCTGAAAGCACTCAGCTCTGACTCCATGGACAGCAAAGCTAGCTCCACCATGGGCGTGCCTGGAGGCAGCCTACTCTACGAGCATGCCTCCTGCCCCAAATCTCAGCTTTACTGCTCCGGGGGCTAGGAAGTCCACTACTCTGGCTCCTGCTCTGGCTCTTTTGCTGCTGTGGCTCCTCAGCCCCTCCTCCAGTATCACAGCTTCTCTTTCTAGACTGAGGAGGGTCAATGCACAGGGACGTTGGAGTCCAAATATCCCTCAAGTCCTGATTCTTCTTCTTTGATGGTAGAAAAATCCCCCCACCCCTGCCCCCTGCTTCTGAGATGGTTCGTTTTATAGTCAATGCTAGAGACTCAAGTTTTACAATTACAATGAGCTCTGCTAACATTCACAGCGGAATCATGTCACCGTATCAGTATCTTTTCCCATCTTTTCTTAAGAAAACCCAGCAGGGCAGCAATGTCATTTGGTGGGAGTTACAGACTATGGCTGGAGTCCTGGTGTGGCGCTGTAAGATACAGCACTAGATCCCAAGGTTCATCAGTCGCTCTTTGGAAGCCTATACAGGGTTGCTGTTGTTGTTGTTGTTAAGTGCTGTCGAGTCGGTTCCGACCCATAGCAACCCTGAACAGGGTTTCCAAGGCTGTAAATCTCTACGGGAGCAGAAAGCCTCATCTTCCTCCCGCGGAACAGCTGGTAGTTTCGAACTACTGCCCTTGCGGTTCGCAGCCAGGGTTGCTAGGAGTTGGAAATGACTGGATGGCACTTAACAACAATATCACACTATGGCTAGAAAAGACATTAGATAAATCACTGTACCACACTGGGTCAAAAGAAGACTTGTGTTTCTCAAATCAGATGTCTGTCTGTGTCCACACCCTTCTGAATCCAAATGAACAGAAAACCGTGGTTTTCAGAGCACACCTTAGGTTAACTTGTTTCTTCAAAAAGCCTGTCCTTACTTTAAAACAGATTGTTTTATCTTTCCTTCTAGGAAAGAAAATTTCATGAATGAGTCCTCAGTTCTCTGTTCCCCAAAGTGACAGAATTGTTTACTTTGGTTTTCAGCAGTGTGAACAGTTGTTGTAAACCTTGAGAATATGTGGAGGGAGACGGTCAGGGTGATGCCCAAGAAAACAGGTATCACCCATCCCCAATGTCGCATTACCCAATACATAAGGGAAGTACGACCTTACTTGTGCTTACTTAATCAGCAGTGAATAAGTAAAAAAGGTGAAAATAATTTCACCTTTTTTCACCACATCCATGATTCTGCTTCCAGGTCCACTAGCATCTGTCTCGCTTCCAACCCCATAACATCTTTCTACAGAAATCAAAGTCTCTTTTCAAATTTACCATTCCTGACAGGGATGGAGTACCCAAAAAGCAAAGTAAGCATGGGTTTGCCTGTGCTTACTTGCTACCCTCTAGTGAATATTAAGCAAGGTAAGCACAGGCTTGTATGTGCTTACTTACAGGTCATTAGCAAGGACCTTGTTGATCTCATTTACAGTCATATTCCTGAGCACACAGTCGCAGCTTGATAAATATTGAATGAAATACCATTTATAAATAGAAGTTCATTAAGCGAGATGGACAGTGGTAAAGGGAGGGCAATTTCAGGTAGGGTGGTCCAGGAAGGCCTCTTTGAGGAGGTGACATTGGAGCTAGGAGCTGAACATAATGAAGAAGTCAGAAGGGAAAAAAATTGCTCAACCTTTACCACTGTCCAACTTGCTTAATGAGCTGTAAGTAAGCACATGCAAGTCTGTGTGGTCCTCTAGGCACAGCTTGAGAGCTTGCTGAAGAAACTAGGAAAGTTGCCAGACAGACACAGGATACCTTCATGACTGGCTCTCTGAGATGAAAAACGGCTAATGATCATTCTCATAAGGACTGGAGGAAAACGATTTTCCAGGAATGTTTATGATACAATGGTAGACACATGTCTTTTTCACCAATGCCCTAATAATTCTGTTTCCCTCTCTCCCTCAGCTCAGTTACCCACCTTTGTTTTCTTTCAAGTTCCAAGCTTGTTTCCACATCAGAGCTTTTAATTGCTGTCTCCTCTGCCTGGAATATTCTTCCACACCGTCAGTGACTAGCTCCTTCATTACGTTCAGCTCCCAGCTCCAATGTTGCCTCCTCAAAAAGGCCCTCCTAGATGATCCTAACTGAAATTGCCCACACTTTACAGTGGTCCATTTTGCTTAATGAACTTCTGTTTATAAATGGCATTTCATTCAATGTTTATTGAGCTGCTACTATGTGCTAAGTGTTCAGGGGTTTGGCTGTAAATAGTATCGACAAGGTCCTTGCTATAACAGTCCTTCAGCTGATGGAAGAGAGAAGAAAGGGACAATTCATTGCAGAGAGTAACAAATCTTATGAAGATAAAAGATGCCCAGTTCAATGTGAATTTCAGATAAACAATGATTATGTTTATCTCACTATTTGCTATTTTCAATCAAGTCATATGCATGTAAAAGACGGAGTACAATGAAAAAGGAATACTAAAAAAGAATGATGGTGTTGGGGTAGAATACTAGAAGTACTATGGACTGCTTTTTAGGAAGAAGTCCAGCCAGAATGTTCTTTAGAAGCAAGAATGGTGAGACAGAATATCTTAGCTATTTGGAACTTGTCACAAGGGAGGACATCATGCTCGGAAAAGTAGAGGGTCAGCAAAAAGACCCTCAGTGAGATGAATTGACAGATTGGCTGCAATAAAGGGCTGAAACATGCCTACTATTGTGGGGATGCCACGGTGTTGTTAAGTGCCATCAAACTGGTTCCGACCCATAGCGACCCTGTGTAGGGTTTCTGAGGAGTGGCTGGTGAGCTTGAACTACTGACGTTGCATTCCGGTGCATTAATCCACAGCACCACACCAGTAGTCCAAGGATGGCATAGATTCAAGCAAAATTTGATTCTGCTGTGCATAGGCTCACAGTCGGTGAAGATTTGACAATATCTAACAGTCCTGGTGTGGTGCTGTGGGTTAATGCGCCAGACTGCAAAGCCATTTGAACTGCAAGGTCGGCAGTTCAAACTCACCAGCTGCTCCTCGGAAATCCTATACAGGGTCGCTATGGGTCAGAACCGACTTGATGGCATTTAACAACAATAAAATGGAGTCTTGGTGTGGCGCTGTAGAATAAGCATTGGACTGCTAACCAAGCTTGATGGTTCAAACCCACCAGCTGCCCCTCAGAAGCCCTATACAGGGTTGCTATGAGTCCAAACTGACTTGATGGCACTTAACAACAATTTACCTGAAAATCACATTTCACTAGATGTATTTTGTTTGCTATATGTGGTGGCCTTAGGGTGGTTCGGGAAGGCCTCTTTGAGGAGGTGACATTGAAGGAGCCAGTCACTGAGGATTTGGAAGAAGAGCATTCTAGGCATTGGAAAGAAACTCCAAGTATGAAAGCTCTGAAGTGGGAACAAGCTTGGAGCTTGGAAGAGTAGAAGGAAGGCGTGGTGGATGAGCAGATGGAGAAAGGGAGGGAAGGAGTAAGATGAGGTCAGACAGCTTGGCAAGGTTTGGGGGTTAAAGAGAATGAGTCTGGAGATGATGAGTAACTTTCCAAAAACACATATTCATCATCCTGCAACTCAAACAGCAACTTTTTCCATTTTATATATAGAAATTACTTTTGCAAGTTTATAACTGGGTGACTATATAATTTTGTGTTCTTATGTTTATTTCACACACACACACACACAAACCCCCACATAGTTCAATCTCAGTAGGAGCTCTGAGTAGAGACAGCTAGTTGGGGGCCTGGTGAGTAAGGATTGGGAGGTGATGGTCAAACTCAAGTTTGTGATTTCACTTTCTCACACTATGGACTCAACCGCAAAGCAAAATCACAAATTTCACTTTGACCATCACCTCCACCTCCTCACTTACCAGGTCCAGCTAGCTGTCTCCACTCAGAGCACACTTCTTTCCATATATACTGCTACTCACCTCAGTGCAAGCTTCTCATTTCTGCCCTAGGTACCCCCAACAGCCTCCCTACTGGTCCCCCTACTTCTAACTCTTAGCCCCCGCCCCACAGTCCACTCCCCACTCAGCCACTGGTGGCCGTGCTATTATGGGTGCACTGAAGATAGAGGTAGAGACCAGACACTGATTTAGGAGCCTTACCTGATGTCCTCTAATTTCATCACCTTTCTTTCACTCTCCACTTCACTAAGCTGCAACCTAGCTCATTCCAGCCTCAGAGCCTTTGTTATTCCATCTGCTCTTCCTGGAATGCTCTCCCCCATGATCTCCTACTTGAAAGTCAGGTCAGTGTCTGTCCTTCAGATGCCTTTCCTAACCAATCCAACTGACTTTCCGGGTCACTATCTGTCATCTCGTTTTCTGGTAGCGTAGTGGTTACGAATCGGGCTGCAAACCTTAAGGTCAGCGGTTCGAAACTACCAGCCACTCCGCGGGAGAAAGATGAGGCTTCCTACTCCTGTAAAGATTTACACCCTCGGAAACCCTGTACAGGGTCGCTATGGGTCGGCACCGACTCAACGGCACTTAACAACAACATCTGTCATCTCGTTTCCTGTTTTTTAATTTTTTTCCCTCATACTTATTGTTAGGTGTCAGTGAGTTGACTTTGACTCCTATCGACCCCCTGTGACAGTACTGCCCCATAAGGTTTTCTTGGCTGTGACACTGTGGCTGCTAATCACAAAGTTAGTGGGTCAAACCCACCAGCAACTCTATGGGAGAAAGATGAAGCTGTATGCTCTGGTAAAGAAACTCTATGTAGGATCACTATGAGTCAAAATCGACTTGATGGCAGTGATTTTTCAATCTTAACAGAAGCAAATCTTCAGGTCTCTCTCCAGTGGAGCCACTGGTGGGTTTGAACCACTGACTTTTCATTAGCTGCCAAACATTTAACTGTTGTGGCACCAGGGCTCCATTTTCCTGTCATGTTGTTGTAAAGTGCCGCAAAGTGGGTTCTGACTCATAGTGACCCTGTATAGGATTTCCTCGGAGCAGCTGGTGGGTTTGAACTGCCTGCCTTGCGGTTTAAGCCAACCTTGCGGTCCAGTGCTTATCCTACCGCGCCACACCAGGATTCCACTTTCTTCTCCATAGCATTTATCAATATTTGAAACTGTCTTATTTGCTTAGATTTTATTTGTTCCTCCAAAATAATAAACTCCTTGAGGGGCAGACGACTTTGCCTGAGACATTATGTATGACTTTACATGTTTCACTCAACAGTAAATAAAGACATGCTACACGCCACGTCTTGACATTAAAACAGACTACGACCCAAGAGTCACTCGCAGGATTTGTATTTATCTCAGAAAAAATGGAGATTGTGACACTGTTTAGAGAGCGGTCAAAGCTAAAGGGCATTGTCTCTTGTGACGTCACGCAAAACTAGAACCGGGTTCCCATTGGCTATTCGCGCCTGGGTGGAGCCGAAGCACGTCTGGCCTCGCCCCCTGCCGATCGTCTTCTTACGCATGCGCACCAGCTACAGCATCGCTGCCGCGCCATTTTGCCGGGGTTTGAATGTGAGGCGGAGCGGCAGACTAAGCGGTTAGTATTGGCTACAGTCCGTGATTGCAACTCCCTTCTCAGTGCCCGTCTCTCCATGAGGTATGCCGCGAGGCGCGCACGGTTCAGCCGAGCCGTTTCTTGGAGCCATATTGAGAAAGTGTTGAGGTACCCCTGGCACTTCCGAGCTCTTGGAAGCCGGGGCCGCGCCTTTGGGCGAGAGCGGAGTGTGGGCCGATGCCTCAGGCGGCGCCCATGAGCCAGATTTTGCATTCTGAGATGGGCTTCGCCTCTTATTGTGGTGTCTGGGGTCCCAGGCCTAGACACGGTAGAGCCTGCGTGGGGCGAGGGGAGCTGCGGCGCGGCCTAACGTGACCCGTCCCGCACGTCCGCCCCATCCTCTCCAGAGCGCTACGCTGATTGGTTGTTCCGCCGCCTTGACGCCCGGAAGGCAGTCTCTCATTGGTTACGTCTGTGCGTCGGATCTCCGCAGCTTGTGGCGGAGCCGGCCACCTACAACGTGAGCCTTGAGTGCAGTAGCTGGGCCTGGCCCGGCGACAGTACTCGGCGTGTAGCCGGGTCCCAGCCCTCTGATCCTTGACTCTAGTGAGGCCTCCGGGCTCACCTTTTTCTTTTAGCATAAGGGGAACTTAACTCTCTCTGCCTCCGTCTCCCCTACTATCAGTAGGCAGCGTGAACTCACTTTGCTGAGTCCAGTGCTCTGTGCCTTCCTTTCCTTACTGTAAATGGGCATCTTGATCTCACTTGACTGTGTTTGTGAGGATAAAATTCTGGTCGGCGCACCTGGGACATCATAAATGTCTAGTGTTTCGGAGCGTGGGCGTTGGGATCAGACCGCCTGGGAGGGAAACTTAAGGCCAGAGTTCATCTTCATGTTTTTATATGCAAACTGGGGCAATAATAGAATTTGTCTCCGTGAGGAATAATAAAGTCTGTCTCCTAAAATGGCTCTGAAACTAACTCCGTGAGGCTCCTTTAAGTTAGTGTGGTTTTGCAAAGTCCTGCCTGCGCAGACCCCTCTCCCACCGTTTACCTCTGTAGCTACTCTGCCCTGAGCTTGCTCATTCTACATACCAGCTCGTCCCTCTCTTAAAGCATTTGCTGTGCTGAAGGTTTGCTTGGAAATGACCAACTCCAGATCTTTGCAAGACTGGCTCCTTCCGCTCCACATTCACCTCACCTTTTCTCCTCCACTCTCCGCATCACATCGTCTTAGTGTTATTTGCTTTATGTTGTTAAGTGCCTTTGAGTCGATTCGGACCCTTAGCGACACCTTGCAGAGAGAGGGTTTTTTAGGTGCTGCTGGTGGGTTTGAACCACCAACCTTGCCGTTGATACTGGCCTTGCGGTCCATTTGTTGTTGTTAAGTGCCGTCGAGTCGATTCCGACCCATAGCGACCCTGTACAGGGTTTCCAAGGAGTGTACTCATGGTTGGTATGTTTATTGTCTTTTTCAGCGGCTAAGTCGTAAGCTTTAAGGCAGGAGGACCTTGACTCTTGCTTACAGTTGTATCCCTGGTGGTCAGTGTTTGCCGTGTTTGCCACATTAACGATGCAGAATATAAAGTATTATTTTTCTTGGAGGTCCTGCAGTGCTTTTACTCATTACCTTTGACCTCCATGGTCAGATCTTTGGCCTTTCCTTATGGGTCTTCATTTTTTATCCTTTCTTAGAATCCTTTGTCTTTCATTTTCCAAAATACAAGGGAGTTCTTTCACCCCTGATGTTGTTGTTGTTGTTATGTGGCGTGGAGTCGGTTCCGACTCATAGCAACCCTGTACAGGGTTTCCGAGGCTGTAAATCTTAACGGGAGCAGAAAGCCTCATCTTTCTCCCGCGGAGCAGCTGGTAGTTTCAAACTGTAGACCTTGCGGTTCGCAGCCCGATTCATAACCACTACACTACCAGAGCCCCTTATAGTTGATTTGATTTCTGCTAATTAATTGGAGGTTAAGCAGAAGGAAACCATTTTCTACACAGAATTGGGTGGGTGTGCAAGCAATGCTGTAGCTTTAGAATGGATTTATTCCTTAACCAACATCTGTGGGGCTACAGTGACGAAACTGTCAGCCATTCTGTGGCAGAAAGATGAGGCTTTCTGCTCTCATAAAGACTTACAGCCTCAGAAACCCTGCACAGGGTTGCGATGAGTCAGAACCGACTCCATGGCACATACATAACTACCATCACTACCACCACAGTGGCAAACAAAACTGCACAAGGTCCTTTCCCTTGAGGAGCTTGTATTCTTGGGTGGGTGCGTGGGGGGTAAGACAGTCACAAATTTATGGATTAGATCATTTCAGACAGTGGTAACAGTGATGTGACAAGCAAAGAAAGTTTCCCTGAGAAGTGTCATTTAAACTGAGATTAGCCATGCAAAAGTGAGGGGACCGAACATTCCAGCCAGAGGGAAAAGAAAGTACAAAGGCTCAGGAACAGGGACAAGATTGATTGCAAAGCTGTTTAAACTGCAAGGTTGGAGGTTCAAGCTCACCAGCTGTCCCTTGGAAACTCTATACAAGGTCACTATGGGTCAGAATTGACTTGACAACACTTAACAACAAAAATGTGGGATAAAGTGCTAGACCACAAGGTGGGTTGAAACTATATAGGGTCACTATGAGTCAGAACCGACTTGATGGCACTTAACAACAACCACAGTGTGATGGCTGGAACTGTGTTTGCTTTGGCAGTGCCACACCAAATGATATTTGTGGGTTTTATACTTGTGTGGTGCTGTGGGATAATGCACTGGACCGCAAGGTCAGTTTGAATTACAAGGTGGCGGTTCAGATTCACCAGCCATTCCTCAGAAACCCTATATAGGGTCACTATGAGTTGGAATCTACTCAACAACACTTAATGACAACAACATATGGCCTGCAGGCCGTACGTTCTCCACGCCTGCCATATAGGGTCGCTCTGACCTCTTCAGAGTCACCTCCACAGCACATTAACAACAAGCAATATAAGGAGTTTGGATTTGATTCTAAGTGGATTTGACTTAGTCTTGTGATTAAAAGTGAAGGGTAGGCTGAGGTGTTAAAATTGTTTACATTTATGTATGCATGATAGTTTTTATTCACTGGGTCTCTTTCCCTCTCCAGATGTAAGACATCAGGAATGGTTCTCTAATGTGGAAGAAAGATTTCAGGAAAAGGCACACAGCTAGGATCAGCTTATGTCACAGTTGTCTGAGAGATGGCCTTGGAAACAAAAGTTTTTGTTCCAAAAGACTTCAACTATAACTGAGGACCTGTGTGAGGAGACTAGACTTAGGGTCCAGTCAGTCATTGAACAAGAACATTTGCATGTGTTAACATATGTGATTTATTATGGCATATGTTTTAAAGATTTTCAATAAATAAAAATTATTTAATGTACTTTTTTATTTTCCATTTGGATCTTTATTATAAAGGCACTAACACATTCTACATTTATAGCTTGCTGAATATTTTAAGGATTCCTGTTGTGGTACTGAATGCGTTGGACTGCAGAGTCAGTTTGAGCTGCAAATTTGGTGGTTCAAGCTCACCTGCGGCGTGGAAACCCTATTAAGGGTTACTGTGGGTCGGAACCAACTTGATGGTACTTAATAAAAATAGCACAACATATTTTAAAGTAGCAAAGTACTTTCTACCTGTGGTCAAAAAGATAGTTAGACCTCCATCTTGGTAATGCATTGACTACTTGTGGAGTATCCTCTAAATTTCCTAGTTTGTCATAATCTCCCAAATCAGGAATAAGTTTACAATTTAGTTTTATAGACATTGTCATTAGAGAAATATAAAAATAAGTTGTTAACAAACATTTAGTCCCTTAGCTAGCATTAATGGCTTCCTGGTGTGGCACTGTATCTGCTGCTAAGTGGTCTGCTAACTGCAAGGTCTGGAGTTCAAACTCACCAGCTGCTGCTTGGAAATCCTATGCAGTATCACTATGAGTCAGAACGACTGAACATCACTTAACAACATTAGGATTTCAGGATGCATGTAGTTTATTTTTTAGGAATTATTTTTTTTTGGAATGTATTTATTTTTTAGAAATGCTCTTTTTTTTTTTTTACATAATTGTCTACTGTTTGTTTTTTAAACTTTTAAAAATAGTCCTACTTTATCAGTGCAGGGATGCTATCGTGGTTTTAGAATCAGTTATCTACATTTCTTTCTGTTTGATACCGTCAAAATTGACAAGAATGAATATGAAGAATGGTAGTAATTTTGATGGAAAAATCAAGCATGAGTACCTAGCTTTTTTTTTT
>NW_006408541.1:13989203-14026162 GCF_000296735.1 Chrysochloris asiatica | reverse complement strand
GGAAACCCTGTTCAGGGTCGCTATGGGTCGGAACCGAATCGACGGCACTTAACAACAACAGCCTTTAATGTGATAGCTGGAACTGTTGGCAGGACCAGACCACATGATTCTGTGGTCTTTACACAGTCCACAGGCCAGACGTTCCCCACCCATTTTAAATCATTAACAAATATGTATTAGGTGCTGACCACTGTTGAAAGACTCAGAGGAAATAGCAGTGAACAAAATACAAAGCTCCTCCTCTCATGGAGCTTGCAGTCTAGTGGAGGGAAGAGCCAAGTAACCAGGGAAGTAATGAAAATTACTATGTCTTGTAATGTTGACTTGGAGAGTGAGTTGAGTACTCATTTTGATAGGATGGTCCTGGCAGGTATATCTGAAACAAATCCTGAATGGAGTGGGGCATTCAGCCAGGCTGCACCCTGGGGCAGAGCCGTCTAAGCAGAGGGAGCTGTTATATGAAAGTATGTTGTTAAGTGCCATTGAGTCAGTTCCAACTCATAGCTACCCTGTATAGCGTTTTCAAGGAGTGGTTGCTGGGTTTGAACCACTGACCTTATGGTTGAAACTGACCTTACAGTCCAGTGCTTATCCTGTAACAGCACACAAGCATCCACATGTGAACAGTTGTTAAGTGTTGTGGAGTTGATTCTGACTCAGAGTGACCCTGTATAGGGTTTCCAAGGAGCGGCTAATGGGTTTAAACCACTGACCTTGTGGTTCAAACCAACCTTGTGGACCAGTGCTTATCTTCCAGTGCCACACCGGACTCCTTGTGGACAGTAATACAGGCTAACTCTCAAAAGTTACTTTTTTTCGGAAGTACTTTTGAATGACTAGAAGCTAATGTTGGCAGGTATGTTGGTCTTGGTAAGTGCCTGCATTATATTGTGGTTGCTAATAACGGATCCTCAAAGAATCATCTCCAACTCTGATCAGGAACTCATGTTTTAGCTGGGTGACTAACATACAGATTCATTAATTCATGCAGCAAACACTTACCAAATGTGCCAGGCAATGTTGAAGGCCTGGGGCATAGAAAGATAAGACATACCCTAAGGATTTCTCAGTTTAGCAAGCATGAGAGAAAACAAGTAATTTTTTTTTTTTTTAAATGAATTACTGCTGACATCAGTTGTAGGTAGATCCTAGAAGTCCCTCTGTGAGGAAGGTGATGGTGGGTTGATAAATTTTGGTGAGGTACAAGTGCTATAGGATTATAATGAAGGACAGGTTAATGGATTTCAAATATTGAGGAGGGTTTTTTAAAAAGTAGCAAAATAAACCCAATCTCAGTTTCTCTTGATACCTTTCCTCCCCCCATCCCCTTGCAGTTTCTAGCAGTCTGTGGTATGGCCTTGTGTTGATTTTGATTCGTAGTGACCCTGTGGAAGGTTTCTGAAAGTGATTGGTGGGTTTGAACTGCCGGCCTTTGTGGTTAGCATTCCAGTGTTTATCCTACACAGAATCACACCAGGGTTCTGCTAATATGTTGCCTTGCATAAACCCCAAAAGAATTAAATGTGTGTGAGATGAAAGCATAGGGTAAGTATTTTTCTTTTCTTTTTTGACTCAAATACACTGATGTAAATAATTTTACTTGACAACTGCAATCTTTCATGATTTCATAACAGATTCAGCATTGCAACACTGACTAAATCATGGCTCTCCCAAGTGTTTCTGTTCCATAGGAAAGGGTTTCTGTGACTAAGTAATGAGGGAAAACTGTCGATTAATTCATTACTAGTGTTCCTGTAGCCTTTAAAATGTTATGTGATTCCGTAACTCAACGTGTCGTCTGTCAGCAGATGGAGAACTTCACTTGGCTCTTAAACCACTAGCATTGACCAGAAGACTGGAGAGCATCAGCAGAGTGGCTTCTGGCACATGGTCTCACCCTCCAGAAAGTTCTGCCTCAAACCTTCCCCGCCCCACCTAGACCTGCGCTGTGCAGCCTGCGTGTGGCCGGTGCTCCTTCCCCCAGAAATACCAGGTCTGAGAAAGGAGGAGCAGAGGGCTCCTCTGAGCTTCCCCTCCCCATGGGCTCTGCAGGGTGCCTCCAGCTTCCTCTTCCATGCAAGGTACAACTGGTACCCGGCTTCCTCCCACACCCTCCTGCATCTCTTATTGACTCCATACTGTTCCTTCAGAGTCCCCCAAATGCCTCCAGTCCTCTGGCCTCACTGCCTCCGGAGCCCATGTCTGCATCCTACGTTAAGGACCCTGTGCCGGGGGTTTACTGCAGGACCTTCATGTGCCCTAAGAGGTTTCATTCTTACATAAGGGGCCTTCAAAAATGTTGTGGAAAAATGGAATTAAATGATAGTGAACTTTTTCCACAGGCTTTTTGAAGCTCTTTTCTATAGCCTCATTTATGACCACCTCAAGATGCTTTCAAAACAGTTGGGGTTTTTTTGTGCCTATAAATAATGATGTCCTGTTGTCGACCTGAAGGGTCAGCACTGGACTGCCAACCAAAGTCGGCGGTTCAAACCCACCAGCTGCTCCTCGGAAACCCTATGCAGGGTCACTATGAGTCAAAACCAATTTAACAGCACTTAGCAAATAACAACAAAAACATCTGTTGGCATAGACGGCTAAGCGGCTCACATGCTAGCTGGAAGGTGGGTGGTTTGAACACACCCAGAAGTGCCTTGGAAGAAATTCGCAGCCATCTGCTTCTAGAGTCAGAGCGGTGAAGGCCCGTGGAGCACAGGGCCGCCCCCTGGTCAGAGTCAGCGCGATAGCAACACACAGCATTAACAACAATAATCATAACATCCTAGGAACAGGTCCCTGTCCTCCGTGAAGGGCTCCTGCTGGAATCTCCTCTCATGGACCTCTGTCTCTCTGGTTAGCAGCCTCCAGTTTGTCTGGATGAGACCTTTCTAGAACTTTGTTTGAAAGCCCTTTGCATACCACCAGTCCTGGTCTAGCGCTGTGGGTTATTGAGCCAGACTGTAAAGCCGTTTGAACTGCAAGGTCAGAGGTTCAAGTTCACCAGCTGCTCTCTGGAAACCTTATACAGGGTCGCTATGGGTTGGAACTGACTCAACGGCACTTAACAACCACCACCCCTAGAGGCAGTGGGACGAACCCCAAGAGCTCTGCACTCTAGAGTTGACAGGTGTGACGGGCCTGGGGCTGGGCTGCCCTGGGATGACCATCATCTTCAAGCCTCTCCCTGTGGGCGCTCGGCTCACCCGGACACATGTGTTCCCAGGCCAGTGACTGTTCCTAGGTGCGCACGCCAAGAAACTTGGCACAGGCAATGAAGCCCACCTCGTATGCCAGGCACTGAGCTCTGTAGTCCCTTCTAGAAGAGCTCCCAGCCAGTCCCCGAGGAATTGGTAATGTCGGCACTGTTTTACTGAATGTATGTCCTGTTTGCCTGTAAAATCACCACCAAAGAGCCATGCTACTTGTCCTTCTCTAGCAAGGAACTGGTGACTCCACGGTTAAGCATGTGGTTGCGCACTGAAAGATCAGTGGTTTGAACCCACCTGCAAGCACCTTGGGAAAACAGCCTGGTAATGTGCCCCCTGTAAAGATGGCAGCCTAGAGGACCCTGTGGGGCAGTTCTGCCTTGCCCCTTGGGGTCACTGTGAGGAACAGCGGGACAACGTTTCATGCAGTCTAACTGTGGCTGCAGATGTGGGAGGCTGGGAGTGGACACAGACAGTAGGGAGGGTTGTTGTCCAAGTCTGCCACCGTGTCCTACCATGCGTCACAGACCTCCCATGTGCCTGCGGACATCAGGATCCATTGTATCCACTTCATGTGTGGCTGCTGGCTGTTATCTGTCATGAACTTCTGTGGTCATGGAAGACATTGTCCCCAGAGGTGACCATCGGATTCTGGGGACCCAGAGAACCTTAGCTAGTACAGTGCTTTGTGACCCTCCAATGGTCCCAGTACACAAAGTGATGTTGTGCAGTGTTGGTGTTAGAGGTCGTCAAGTAGGTTCTAATTCAGCAACCATATGCACTGCCTGGCCCTGCGTCACCCTCACATATTGGTGAGGTTGAAATCTCTTGGGGTGTGGGGGATGGCTCAGTGGTATAAGTCTTGTCCTCTACGCAGGAGACCCGGTATTGATCCCTGGCCGTTGTGCCTCGTGTGCAATACCCCCCTGCCCCCCATCCGTCTGTCTGTTCGTGGAGGTTGGTGTTTCACTGGGAGGCTGAACAGGTTTCAGCAGAACTTTCAGACTAGGATGCACAAGGAAAAAAGTCCTGGTGATCTCCTTGTGAAAATCAGGCCTTGTGGCACCAAGGGTCCTCTATTCAGAGCCGACCACAGGGTTGTGCAGGACCGGGCAGCCACTGTCCTTTCCTATTTGGGGTCACCGTGAGTGGGGGCTGACCTCACAGCACCAACAATGACAATAGCACTAGGGATAGGGGAGCAACCAAGACACAACTGTGTACAGAAGGGTTTATATTGGGGGTGGGAGGTGGGAGCGATGTTGAGGGAAGAGGACAAGAACCACTGAACTACGGAAGGTGCCAGAATTGCTCTACTGTGCTTTGTTAAACCAGCCCCATGATCTCGGCCCCTCTGGATTGCTGTTTTCTGGGGCTGCCTGGCTGGTTGTGAGCCCTGGCCACCCCGTAGGGTTTCCTAGACTACCATCTTCATGGGGGGCACATCACCAGGCCTTTTCTCCTTTGCAGCTGCTGAGTGGGTTTGAACCACCAACCTTTGGGTTGACTGCTTAACCACTGCACCACCAGGGCTCCTACCCATCATTATTGCCTTAAAACTGGTTTGTTGTGGGGTTTTTTAAAACTTTTTTTTTTGTAAATTAGTCTGGATTTCTAAAAGAAAAAAATGGACCAATCACCTGGATATTAAGAGGCTAAAGATATCTTTGATGAATATGCAATACATTCAGGTCCCATAACAATAAACCATGAAGCAAAATGGGTATGATATGCTGAGTGGTAACTGATCTCTGCAAACTTTCTCTCAATTCACTATAAGAGGTTAACTCCCCCCACCCCGAAAGTACGTATAATACAAAATATATAACATGGCACATAGTTGAGCTTACAGATGAAAAAAAAAATGTTATGTGAATATCTAAAGGGGAGTGAAATATAATGTGTAGCATTTACTAAACTTTTGATAATTTTGAAAGGGTGTGGTAGTCGTGGTTCTGTGCTATGGAGTCGATTCTGACTCGTAGTGACCCTGCATAGGGTTTCCAAGGCTGTAATTCATTTTGGGAACAGGAAGTCTCATCTTTCTCCCGCACCAATGGATGGTAGTTTCGAACTGCTGAACTTGAGGTTATCAGCCCAACCCGTAATCATTATACTACCAGAACTCATTAGAATCTGGGGTAGTTGATCCAGATTCTGAAACTTGGGCCCCTTAGGTTGAAGTCTGGTTCCTACCATTTGTCTTTCAATAATCTGTGGTTGAATGGAACTTGCCGACTTTCTAATTGTGCACATAGATTGGTATGCCCTGGCTCCAAAGTAATGAAGATAGATAGGTGATGGAATCTATTAAGTCAGTTAGAATATTAGTTTCCCTTGTGATTAAAAAGCCTCTGGTGGTGTAGTGGTTATACATTGGGCTGCTAACCACAAGGTCAGCAGTTCGAATACACTAGCTGCTCTAAAGAAGAATGATGAGGCCTTCTGCTTCCATAAAGATTTACAGCTTGGCAACCCTATGTAGGGTCGCTATAAGTTGGAACCAACTCAATGGCACACCACCAGTGGGGGAAAGATTGTGGTAAGAAAAATAACCTCTCAAGTAGATAGTTCTCCTTAGAAAGCCATAGTTTCTGGCCTGCACATTGTTGTTGTTAAGTGCTGTTAAGTTGGTCCCAACTCATAGCAACACTGTATAGGGTTTCCAGGGAGCAGCTGGTGAGTTTTGTGGTTCAAACCAGTTTCTTGTCTGAAGAGAACTCCAGCCTGCACATACGTGGAGCCATTTTTTCATCATTCTGGCCTTTTGTTTTTGTTTTTAATTTCAAGATAAAAGGTTAGGGATTTGGGGTCAGTCCTGTTCAGAATCTCAGTGTCATCTTTGACTTTTTCCTCTCCCTAGTTCTCATGGCTGCTCCTTTTCACATTATCCCTTCTGTTTCTGTACTCGGTGCTTTCACCTGAATCCAATCCGCTGTCATTATCACTTCTGCTTGAGGCGCCATAGATAGAAAGTGAATGGTCTGACTGATTTGAAATCTGATCTTTTAACTGTGTTAGACTTGGAGTAAGTTAGTTAACTACTTTCAGTTTCCCTCTAAGTATAAAATGATTATTATGTGAAATAAATGACATGAGACATAGAAAACACCTAGCAATGCCTACTTCACAGATCTGGTCCCCTCCTCTATTTTTAAAAAAGTGTCCTAAAAGATCGCCCTTTTTACTCTTCTGCTTCAACTCCATTCTGCAAATCATACCAGCCAAAAGTTTCTATATTCCATTTTCATTAAGTCTTTGTTGGATGCCATCAAGTAAGTTCCTATGATACAATAGAACAACACGCTGCCCAGTTCTGTGCCATCCTTACAATCACTGTTCTGTTTGAGCTCATTGTTGTAGCCAGTGCTTCAATCCATTTTACTAAGGGTCTTCCTCCTTTTTCTGATCATCTGCTTTACCAAGCATGATGTCTTTCATGTTTGGTTCCTCACCTGATAGCATGTCCAAAGTACATGAGACAGTCTTGCTATCCTTGCATGTAAGGAGTATTTTGGCTCTATTACTTTCAAGTCAGATATACTTGATTATGTGTCAGTTCATGGAATTTTCAGTAATCTTTGCCAACACCATAATTCAGAGGCATCAGTTATTTTGTTTTTATTTATTGTCCACACATAAACCCACCACAGTATGACAAACTGACTTATGCGTGGTGATTTCTCTTAGTTTACTAGTCCCCATAGGAGCTCTGTACTCCTCCTCTATTTCTGCCTCCCTTACTTGGCTCACACTGTGTCCTTTGTGTGGTGGCTCTGCATTCTGCCTGCCTATCCAATCCTGGTGTGGTGCTATAGGATCAGCACTGGACTTCAAGCCACAAGATCGGCAGTTCACACCCACTAGTGCTCCTTGGAAACCCTGAACAGGGTTGCTAGGGAGTTGGAACTGACTCAACAGCACTTAACAATAAATCAGTTCTGTATCTTATCCAATCCTATATATCCTTCAAGACTCACACCCTCTCGGAAGATTGAGTGCTGCATCCCTCAGTGGCTCTTCTCTTACTCCTGACAGTAAACTGCTGTCTATGAGATTCACTGGGAGTTTCTACTCTGGGGATGAGGCACATAAGTGGCAGAATGCCCACTTTTCATGCAGAAGACCTAGGTTCAGTTCCCAGTCAGTGCATAGCCACTATAGTATGTCACTGGGGCTTGTGTGTTGCTGTGCGATACTAAGCAGATCCACTTCCAGAAATCGCCAGTGCAAACCCTTTGGATCACGTTACTCAAGATCTGCAATCGATAATGCAAGTGGCACAGGATCTGACAAGAGTTTTGTTTTGTTGTGCACAGGGTTGTCATGAATTGGGGGCTGACTCAATGGTAGCTAACAACTCTGGAGGACAAATGTGTTTTTAGAATTTTGTTGAATGTACCCTGCAATCTGACACATATTTCTGTGGTAGGAAAATACACATGCTAAGTACAATAAATAAAGACTAGGTGAGGGGGCAAGGAGCCCAGGTAACGAGTTGGACTGCTAACCACAAGGTCCATCAGTTCAAATCTAACAGTTGCTCTGCAGGAGAAAGATCATGTGTTCTGCTCCCGTAAAGATTTATAGCCTCAGAAACCCTAAACAGGATTGCTATGAGTCAGAACTGTTTCCATGGCGTACAATCACCACTACCAGATGAGGGGGGCTTCAAAAAATTTATGGAGAGGTGGAATTAAAAGGTAACGTACTTTTTCCATGAACTTTTTTTTAAATTAAACTTTTTATTGTGAACTGAGCTAAGGTGTACAGATAGATCATCAGCTTCTCATTCAACAAATCATACTCTTGGTTTCATCTCAATGATTTTAATCCCCTTCCTATGGTTTCCACCTGCATTCCACTTCTTCCCTACTTCCTGTCCCTTCTCAACTTTGTCCTTAGGAAAATGTTGTCCTTAAGATTTTGAATGAATTCCATAGTGAGTATATATTGCTAGTGTTGTTGTCCCCCATATATATGTATTTATTGCTTGGCTGAAAATTGGGCTACAAGTGTGAGTTTCTTTTCAGACCTGAAGGGTGGTCAAGGACCATAGTCTCAGGTTCCTCGGTCTCTTTCGGACTAGTGAACAGGTCCTTTTTTTTTCCTTCTTCTTTTTTTAAAATTCTGAGTTTTGTTCCATATTTTCTTCCACTGTATCCAGGACCCTCTAACGTGATTTCTTTCATGGCATTGGTAGTGGTCGCCAGGCACCATGTAGTTTGTGATGTTCACATGTTTTTTTGGTCTGTCGGACTAATTGATTCCAAGCCTCTTCAATTCTTACCACTCTGTTTCCACACGTGGAGAGACCAGTAGCTTCCATGAACTTTTTTTTTTTTTTCCTTAAATGTTTTATTGTGAATTATATGATACTTTACATGGGAGAACATTAGTTTTACATTCATTCTATCGTATATCGTCTCATTGCCATAGTTACGATCCCCTCCATGCAATCCTTCCCCTGTGTCCCCCAGGTCTTCAGCACACAGTCGCTCTCTCTCTCTCTCTGGATCTAAAGTCTCCAACTGCTCCATCGCTCCACGTCATCATCTCTGGCTCCATTTCAGGCATCACTGCTTCTCTGGGTAGGGTCCCGCTCTCTGCTCTTCTCCCTTGATGGTCCTAGGGACCTCGGCTCCTAGACTGAAAAGTTAATCACTCCCCTCCTTGCTATAAAACATCTACCTTTGCATTTCCAACCCTCACAATCAGTCCTGATAACAATTATTCACTATTGTATCACAAGAGACCCGCCTGCATTTCATAGCATCAGCCCCACCTAGACAGATTGGATACTACTCATGGAGATTCGACCTTCCTCCAGGCCCTCTGCTGTGAACATTTTGAAGGTTCCTCATATGTACTGTCTCATCCAGTCTGTTGTTAGGTGTGGTCCTAGCTGTCCTTTGTACAGCAGAATAAACCCTGCTTGGTCCTGTGCCATCCTCTCATTGTTGCTGTGCTTGAACCCATTGTTGGAGCCACTGTGTTGGTCCATCTTGTTGAGACTGCTTATTCACTGACCTTCCATGCTGCTCTCCAGTGACTGGTCCCTCCTGATGATGGACGTGCTGAAAGTATGTGAGAGTCTCACCACCCTCTTTTCCTAAAGATCATTCTGGCTGTATGTCTTTCAACATAGATTTGTTCCTGCTTTTGGCAGTTTACGGTACATTCAGTATTGTTTGCTACCACCATAAATCTAATAACTTTCAGTTTATATAATTTTGGATTTTAAATGGCAGAAAAGGATAATTTTGTACTTGACGTTTTGACTGTCTTGTCTTCCCAACTTGTACATAAGATTCTTTGAGGGCAGAAACTTGATTTCACAAACTTCAACTTTCCTGGTGCCTCATAAATTGCCATGTATGATAGGCATTTAAAAATACACTACAAGTTTAATAAGCTTCTGATTATAAAGGTGGAGGATACAGTGTTAAGGTATTAGAAACATAGGAAGAGAGTCAGCATCTTCTGTATTTACTACCTAGATGTCATCACTGTTTTACATTTTGGAGTATATTTTTTAGTTTTTTTGCCCTAAACATTTGTGTGTATATAAAAATTTTAAAGAAAACGTTTTGAACCATTATATACTTTTTTCTTCCTAGCTTTATTTTGGCTCAAAAAATTTATTATACACTTAATTTTTATTCTTTGCTTATAGAACCCCCAAGTTTGATTTAGTTCATGTTGTTAAGTGTCATTGAGGAGGTTCCAACTCTCAAGTGAACCCTGTACAGAGTTTCTGAGGAGCAGCTGGGGTTTGAATTGCCGACTTTGCAGTTAGCAGTACACTGCTTGTCCTACAGTGCCACACTAGGACTCCAATTTGGTTCATGGCTACCCTGAAAAGGCCACATTCTCCCCAGTTCCTTTGCTATGGCTATGTGTCTAAAAACTTCCTAATGGGATCTAAGCAGAGTGGGTTTTTAAAATAGCTTTGAGGTATAATTTACATATTTACATATCAAATTCACTCACTTAATGAATTTTAAATAATTTACGCAATTGTGTGTCCATCACTACATCATTTTAGAATACTCCTGTTAATTCAATAAAGTGTCAGCATTTACACTTAATTTTATCTATTCACCAAGTACTATGAAGCTGTAAAGCCCCTGATTTTTGTTCACTGGCAATACACATACACAGAGCTATAATCTGTATTTTTGTTTTTTCTTTTGTATGTGCATTTCTAAGTCTTGTATTATCAGTTACCTCTACTATACCCCATTTATTTGGTTTATAATATGTACTATGTGAATCTTTGGTCTTGCTCTCAAGTATGTATATTCTATGATTTTATTGAGTTTTACTTGTTGTTAGTGCTATTTGGCAGTTTTGACTGACATTGACTATAGGGTTTCCAAAGAGTGGCTGGTGAGTTTGAACTGCTGAACTTGTGTTTCAAACCGACCTTGCTGGTCTAATGTTAAAACTACAGTGCCACACCAGATTTAAATATTTATTTGATAAATTGTTTAATATTTTATTGTATTTTGGCTGAAGGTTACACAGTTTAGGGTCCCATTCAACAGTTTCTTCACAGTTTATTCAGTAATATTTGTTACTTTCTTTGTAATGTGTGACCATTCTCAGTATATTCGTTCTGATCTGTTTCCATTTTCTAGTTTCCCTTCCCCCTTTAATCTTTGTTTTAACATAGTTGTTCAGTTTGGTCTCATAGTTGAATTTTTAAAGAAGTAGTGGTTACAAATCGGGCTGCGAACTACAAGGTCAGTAGTTCGAAACTACTAGCTGTCCCGCGGGAGAAAGATGAGGCATTCTGCTCCTGTAAAGATTTACAGCCTCGGAAACAGGGTCACAATGAATCGGAACCGACTCCATGGCAACAGCCACCCACAGTATTCACGGGTAATATTTTTCATTTTGTGAGCCAGTCTGTTTTTTAACTAAAAGGTAACCTCGGACTAGTTTCAGTTCACGCTTTAGCGTATCTTAAGGAAGGTCTTGGGGATTCCTCCAGTCTCAACCAGCTGAATAGAGCTGAGGGCTTTTTGTTGGTTTGTTGTAGGAGTTGGTGTTCTGTTCCACATTTTTCTTTCATCCTATCAGGGTCCATCTCTTGTAGCTCTGATCAGTATGGTCAGTGGTGGTAGCTGAACACCATCTAGTTCTTTGAGTCTCAGGGTAGATGAGGCTGTGGTTGTGTAGCCTGTCAGCCCTTGACTCTTTGGTTTCCTTCTTTCTTGTTTGTTCTGGATATGTAGAGAACAGTAGTTGTATCTTAGATGGGTGCGCAACAAACTAGGATGTAGAACTCAAATTTCATGAAATATATTATTACACCAATTGACCAAATGTCCCACAGAACTATGGTCCAAGTCCTTTAGATCCAGTACACCAATCCTGTAAGGTGTTTGGTTAAAGCTATCTAAGAAGTAGCCACAACTGTGCCGCCTCCTATGTTCTTTATTACATATATGAGGAGGCTTCAAAAAGTTTGTGCAGAAATTGTGTTATTACTCTATTTCACTGATTGTGATTTGGGTGAAGGTTTTATTCATCAGTTCATATACACTGATTTATCTTTGACTGCAGTCCCCACAACAAAGCATCACATAATCTATTTCCCAATGTTTCCTGGTTCTATTCCTTTTTTTTCCCTAACCTTCTGAACTTTGTTCTTGGGTAAATGCTGCTCTTATGATCTCAAGTGTGTGATCTGAAGTGTGTGTAACTCTCTAGTGTGATTGTTCCCCTTATAAGCCTATCTGATTGGTTGGCTGAAAACAGACATGGGGGTGAATTCATTTCTAGACCGAAAGCAAGACTGAGGGCCATGGTTGTCAGGGGGCCCAACAAACTATCTGACTGATATTTTTTTTTATGATTTTGAGTTTTGTTTCACGTTTTTCTCTCACTCTATCCGGGACTGTCTAATATGATCCATTTCAGAACAATTGGTAGTAGTAACCTGGTCCCATCTAGTTCTTCTGGTCTCAGGGTCATGGAGATTGATAATCATGTGGTTCATTAGTCCATTGGACTGATTGTTTCTATGTGTCTTCAGTGTTCTCTTTTACTTTTTATTATGAATTGAGTGAAGGTTTAGAGAACAAGATTAGTTTTCCATTTAACAATTCATACATATTTGGTTTCATTGCCTTGACTACAATGTAATAGCACTTATCCTGGTTCCTTCAGGTTTTCTGTTTCCATTCTTTCTCCTTTTTTATCTTTTCTGAACTCTGTCCTTGGGTGTAAATGCTGCCTTTTTAAATCTGAAATGGTTAATTACTTTAAGGTGTGTATACCTCCCTAGTGTTGTTCCCCTGATATACCCATGGGGTGAGTTTATTTCTAGACCTGAAGGGTTCCATTGTCTTTTAATTCTCTTTTTCCACAGACTTTTAGAAGTCCCCCCTGTGTGTGAATATGTGAGCATACAGTCACATACACAGGTACATGTTGTTGTTAGGCACTAGCAAGTGAGTTATGACTCATAGCAACCTTACACATAGAGAACAAAGCAGTACCCCATCTTGCACTATACTTAACAGTTGTTGTTTGAACTCATTATTGCTGACAGTGTGTCAGTCTATCTTGTTGGTGAGCTTTCTCTTTTTATTTATTTATTGGTTTTTCTTTTTTTAGTTGACCCTTCCATATAAACATGTTGTTTGTTGTTAAGTGCCGTTGAGTCAGTTCTGACCCATTTTGACTATGTATAGGGTTTCCAAGGAGCGGCTGAGAGCTTGAACCACCGACCTTGCGCTGACTTTTGCAGTTCAGTGTATTAACCCAAAGCACCACACCAGGACTCCACATATCTAGGTGGTTTTGGTGGTGGTGATGTGCCATAGAGTTGGTTCCAGTTCATAGCGACCCTGTACAGGGTTTCTGAGCCTATAAATGTTTACGGGAGCAGAAAGCTTCATCTTTCTCCTATGAAACAGCTGGTAGTTGCAAACTGCTGACTCTGAGGTTAGCAGCTGGATTTGTAACCACTGCGCTACCAGAGCTCATTACGTATATATGTAGATGTGTACATATGAGTCCTGGTGTGGCGCTATGGGCTAATGCATCAGACTGCAAAGTCAGTGGTTCAAGCTCACCAGCTGCTCCTTGGAAACCCTATGCAGGGTCGCTATGGGTCGGAATTGACTTGACAGCTCTTAACAACAACAACATGTACATATACATATACCAAAAGTCTACTTCCCTAAAGATTTATCACGTGGAAACCTAGAGGAGCAGTTTTGCTTCGTCCTGTAGGGTTGTTTGCAAAGTCAGAGGTTCAAACTCACTCCTTGGAAACCCTATATGGGCTCATTATAAGTCAGAACCAATTCAACAGTACGTAGTAACAACAACATAGGGTTACTGTGAGTTAAGAGTTGGGCTCGATGATTTTTATTATTGCTGAAAATTGTTCTTTATTTTATGCCAGCAAATGAATTACTATGCTGTTCATGTGGGATTTGCTCTAAAACTCAAGGCAGCTTATGCCTGATCAGTGCAAACACACACACAAACTAAATCACTTGCCCTCAAGTTGATTCTGACTCATAGCAGCCCCCTGTGTGTCGGTGTAGAACTGTGCTCCATAGGGTTTGCAGTGGCTGGCTTTTCTGAAGTTGATGACCATGCCATTCTTCTGAGGCGCCTGTGCCTCTGGGTAGACCTTTTGGTTAGCAGCTGACCATGTTAAATATCTGTACCACCCAAATCCTCTCTTAAGAACTTTCATTTCCAGCTGTGGAGTTTTTGTTATAATTCTGTAGGGGATCTTTTGTTAACCCTTTTTGGTTACTTTGAGCAATTTTTAACTTTATTTTTCTATATCTTTTTAATATCAAGGTACGCGTTTTTGTCTCCCTTACCTCAAAAAAAAAATTGGGAGTCCTGGTGTGGCGCTGTAGGATAAACACTGGACCACAAGGTCAGTTTGAACTGCAGTATATCGTGGTTCAGATCCACCAGCCACTCCTCGGAAACCCTATACAGGGTCGCTGTGTGTCTGAACTGACTTGATGGCACTAAACAACAACAATCTCAAAATTATCTCACCATTGTTTCTGAAAAGCCCATCTTCTGGGACCCTGTTTTAGCTAAGAGTCAGGCTTGTAGGCCTTACTGAAAACATGGTAGATAGATGATGTTAAGAGAGGGGAAGGCCCATGATATGAAAATGTTTTCTCTGAATTACTAGGTTTTCTTGTGCCCATCACCCAACCCTCATTTTTTTCTTTTAGGTTCTGTAGCAATGGAGCTCAGTGATGCAAACTTGCAAACACTGACAGAATATTTAAAGAAAACCCTTGATCCTGATCCTGCCATCAGACGTCCAGGTAAAGAGAGTGCATTTTGTTTTGTGCTTGTTTTATTTTTGAAGGGTGGAAGACAAGGTTTTATGAAATCTGCCTGTTTGTAAGTTTAAAAAACAAAACAAAAAAAACCCCAAAAGATTAGCACTTTGGTTCTCAGGCAGAGTTTGTTTTTCATTCTCTAGCTAAAACTTGTGTGGTTGACAGCTTATAGCTGCAGTGTCATTTAGTGTCTTCTGAGTACCCCTTATTCATCATCTTCTGGGAGAAGAATGCTTTGTTCCTTAGCCTTTCTGATAATCCTCACTTAAAACCTGCTTTATAAAAATAGAATAATTAGGAAAGAGAGATGAGAGTTAATTGCCTTAAAAAGTGATTAAGTGAATGAGATCAGGTAATCACTTAATCTCCATTTGGATTTGTTTTAATTAATTTATGATCTAAGGTTTCTTTTCTTCCTGAATTGGATTGCTTTTCATTAGAAACTTGGTACAAGTTTAGAATTGCAAAACCATATGCCAACAGGAGTTAGGGGTAAAGGTAAGTGAGGTAGGCAGACCAAGTATGGACATTAGCCATTGTATGAGCGCATGCCCTAGCTCAAGGGCGTATATTGGCAGATCCAGTCAATTGGGGGATTAGTAAAAGTTTTATAAGATAAGCTTTCTTCCATCTTTGCTTTAAAAATGAGGAAATTTATATGAAGTGCCCATCATTTTAAATGATAACTCACTTGAAGAGATTTTAAATCAGTTTATATCAAACTACTTCAGGGGGCCAGATACAGCCTGTGTAGTTATTTTTGTAATCCTCAATGTAAGCCATGTTGACCACAAACGCTCTTAACCTGATTCTTCAGAACCTACTATTGTGCCTACTCATAAAGATGATTTTAGGAAGTTACAAGTAAGTGTGTATGTGTGTGTTTTATTTATATGCTTTATAATAAATGGAATCCTGGTTTGGCACACCATGGGATAAGCACTGGACTGTTAACCAGAAGATACTCGGTTCAAACCCACCAGCCGCTCCTCGGAAACGATACATTATAAAGTCAGAAACGACTTGACAGCACTTAACAACAGCAACATATAATAATCAGAATCATGAATGTGTTAGTGTTTTTAGTGTCCTAGAAAAGCCTGTATGATTTCTAAGTGGGAGCTTTGTGATTTTCCCAATAATTCTTAAGTAATGTGTTTCTTGATAACAGAAGTTAATGACTTTAATCTTCTTAGACTTCCCCGGAAAGCTTTTGCTGGTGTTCTCTATTAAAAGTTATTATTATTATTATTTTTTTTATTGCATTGCTGAATCTTCCTTTTTTTTTTTGTAGTTTTTTATTTTTTTTTTTATTGAATTTTTGAAAGGCTAATGCTGTTTCTTTATGAATCCGAGTAAGAGTAAGAATAAACTGATGTTTCTGGGATGTTAGGAGCATGACGTTTCTCAGGGTTTGATACTAGACTAGCTGAACATCTTTATACAGTGATACGGAGGTGGGAATGTGGAGCAGATCACAGGTCACAGATACCCCTCTGCTCCCTTGATTATTTAGATGTTAGGAACGTGTCAGGATGAATATTGTGCAGGCAAGTTGAAGCTAATGAACACAGAAAGGAATAACTCAACTGAACTCATGGGAAGATTGCTTCCAGAACATTGGTTGCTGCTAAATGCTGTTTGAGTCAGTTCTGACTCATGGGGTTTCCATGGAGTGACTAGTGGGTTTGAGCCACCAACCTGGGTTGGCAGTCCAATGTTTATGTTACAAAAAGACTCCAGGAGATTGATTATATTTTAAGAAAGACACCTAGCAGTCTATGTGGACTTTTCCATAAATCATTGACACAGCATTTTGGCCTGTGCAAAATGCTGACCATTGAGTAGGGAAAATAATCCAAAGCCATATAGAATCATAGTGTGCCCACCTGAAATTAGATTTCATTTCAACAGTCCTCATCCTTCAAGACAGTTGGACACAATACAGGGAAGACTGTGTAGAGGAATGTATTCCACAAGGTAGAAAAATAAGGTTAAACATTTGAGACTCAGTCCTGAAAGAGGACAATGTTGAGTGGTATTACTAAATTCTAGGAAGAAAAAGAAACACTCTAGCAACTTTTCAATAAATATTAGCGTCTTAGAATAAGTGTCACCTCTCTTTGGAATGGGCACAAATATGGATCTCTTCCAATCAGTCGGCCAGATAATTGTCTTCCAAATTTCTTGGCAGAGATGAGTGAGTGCCGGTTCACTTTCTTGAAAGATTTCAATTTTTATTCCATCAATTCCTGGTGCCTTGTTCTTTGCCAATTCCTTCAATGCACCTGGGACTTCCTCCCTAAGTATCATTGGCTCTTGATCATCCTATGCTTCTTTTTGAAAGGGCTTGATGCTTTTTGCATTTTTTTTTTAAATTAAGTTGCTTTTTTAAAATTAAGAAAGGTATGCAACAAGGTTGTATTCTTTTACCATACTTATTCAACCTGTATGCTGAGCAAATAATACGAGAAGCTGGGCTCTATGAAGAAAAACATGGCATCAGGATTGGAGGAAGACTCATTAACAACCTGCAATATGCAGATGATACAACCTTGCTTGCTGAAAGTGAAGAGGACTTAAAACATTTACTGATGAAGATCAAAGAACAGAGCCTTCAGTATGGATTACATCTCAATGTCAAGAAAACAAAAATCCTCACCACTGGACCAATAAACAACATTCTTATCAACAGAGAAAAGACTGAAGTTGTCAAGGACTTCATTCTTCTTGGATCAACTATCAACACTCAGGGAAGCAGCAGTCAAGAAATCAAACAACATATTGCATTAGGCAAATCTGCTGCACGAGACCTTTTTAAAAGTGTTGAAGAGCAAAGATGTCAGCTTGAAGACTAAGGTGCACCTGACCCAAGCCATGGTATTTTCAATAACCTCATATGCATGTGAAATCTGGACTGTGAATAAGGAAGACCGTAGAAGAATTGATGCCTTTGAGTTATGGTGTTGGAGGAGAATACTAAAAGTGCCATGGGCTGCCAAAAGAACCAGTAGATCCATTTTGGAAGAAGTGTAGCCAGAGTGCTCCTTAGGCCAAGATGGCCAAACTTCATCTCTCATACTTCAGACATAGACATTTTGTCAGGAGGGACCAGTAAGGATATCATGCTTGGTAAGGTGTAGGGTCAGAGAAAAAGAGGAAGACCCCCAATGAGATGGATTGGCCAGGTGACAGCATTGATGGACTCAAGTGTGGCAACAATTGTGAAGTTGGCCCAGGATTGGACATTGTTTTGTTCTGCTGTGCATAGGGTCACTGTGAGTCAGTGCCAACTCAGTGGCACCTGACAACAACAAGAATAAGTGTTACCTTACAGAGCTGATAGGAAAAATTAAAACCATCTTGTTAGTAAACCTAGAAGTAGTATGGATTGAAAATATGTGGGTAAAATATTTATATAAATTCATAGGGAGTTTAGTATTAAGAAATTTTTGGTTCCAGGAGAAGTCTTAAGAGGAGTATGATGAATAAGGAGTGAACTAAAACTTTACCAGTGTTGAAGTTTCATAGATACATGATCTTGGGACAAGTTACTTAATTTCAGTGCCTTTGCCTTTAAAATGGAAATAATACTACCTACCTCTCTGGGTTGTTATTGTGTGCTGTCTAGTTGGTTCCACTCATAATAACCCTGTATAGTGTTTCTGAGAGCAGATGGTAGATTTGAACTGCTGACCTTGTAGTTAACCAATCTAGTGCTTATTTTACAGTGCCATACTAGGGCTCTTCTCTCTGAGTTGGTGATGGTGTTAAAGTGCTGTTGAGTTGGCTCCAACTTACAGTGACCCTGTGTGAGATTTCCAAGGAGTGGCTGATGGGTTTGAACTGATAATCAATTTAAATTTCATCACAACTTTATCGAATAAGTATTACTGCTACCACTGTTAATAATGATTAATTCTTTCTAGAATAAGACAAGGTGTTGTTGTTGGTAGATGCCATTGAGTCAGTACTGACTCATTGCAACCCTATGTACAACAGAACGAAACACTACCTGGTCCTGTGCCAACCTCAAAATCATTGTTACATCTGAGCCCATTGCTGCTGCCACTGTGCCGATCCGTCTTGTGGGGGTCGTTGTCTTTTTCTCTGACCCTCCACTTTACCAAACATGGTATTCTTCTCCAGACATTGGTCCCTCCTGACAATATGTCTGAAGTATGAGATACAAAGAATGCTCCTGGCTTCCAAGGAGCATTCTGGCTGTACTTCTTCCAAGACAGATTGGTTTTTAATTTTGGCAGTCCCTGGTACTGGTAATATTCCCCTCCAACAACATAACTCAAATGTATCAATTCTTCTATTGTCTTCCTTATACACTGTCTAACTTTCACATGCATATGAGGTTATTGAAAATACCATGGCTTGGACCAGGCACACTTTAGTCCTCAAACTGATAACTTTGCTTTTGAACACTTTAACAAGGTCTTGCAGCAGATTTGCCTAATGCAGTACGTTGTTTGATTTCTTGTTTAATGCTTCAATGAATGTTGATGGTTGTTCTGAGCTAAATGAAGTCTTTGACAACTTCAATTTTCATTTATATGGATATTATTTTTTGATCTAGTGGTGAGGATTTTTGTTTTTTTTTTTATATTGAGATGCAATTCATACTAAAGACCTTTGAGCTTCATCAGTAAGCACTGTGAAGTCCTCTTCACTTTCAGAAAGCAAAGTTGTATCATCTACATATCACAGATTATGAATGAGTCATCCTCTAGTCCTGCCATGTTTTTCTTCTTATAATCCACTTTCTCGAATTATTTGCTCAGCATATACAGATTGAATAAATATGGCGAGAGAATACAACCCTGGCGCACAGCTTTTCTAGTTTTAAACCATTCCTGTCTTCTATTCGAATAGCTGACTCTTGATCTGTGTACAGGTTTCTCATGAGCACCACTAGGTGTTCCGGAATATTCATTATCCACAATGTTGTCCATAGCTTGTAATGATCCACGTAATTGAACACCTTTGTGTAGTCAATAAAGCAGAGATAAAAACTTCTTTTTAGTATTCTGTGCTTTCAGCGAAGATCCATCTAATGTCAGCAGTGATAATATCCCTCATTCCATGTCCTCTTCTGAATTCAGCTTGAACCTCTGGAAATTCTCTGTCAGTATACAGTTGTAGCCATTTTTGAATTATCTTTAGCAAAAATTTACTTGCATGGGATATCAGTGGTATTTTTCAATGATTTCTGCATTCCATTGGGTCACCTTTCTTTGGAGTGGGCACAAATACGGATCTCTTCCTTTCAGTTGGCCAGGTACTTGTCTTCCAAATTTCTTGGCGTAGATGAGTGAGTGCCTTCAGTGCTGCATCACTTTGTTGAAAGATTTCAGTTTGTATTGTATCAGTTCCTGGTGCCATATCCTTTCAGGGCACCTTAGATTTCTTCCTTCAGTATCATTGGCTCTTGATCATCCTATGCTTCTTTTTGAAAGGGTTGAACATCCACCATTTCTTTTTGGCACAGTGAGTTTGTGTACTCCTTCCTTCTTCTTTTGATGCTTCTGCATCATTCAATAATTTGCCCATAGAATCCTTCAATATTGCAAGTTGAGGCTTGGCAGGTTTGTTTTTTTTTCGTTCCCTTAGCTTGAGAAATTGCTTAGCGTGTTTTTCCCTTTCTGGTTTTCTAACTCTAGGTCTATGCACATTTCATTATGATATTTGACTTTGTCTCCTTGAGCTGACCTTTGAAAATTCTATTCATCTCTTTTCCTCCTCATTTCTTCCATTTGTTTTAGCGTCTCTATGCTGGTGAACAAGTTTCAGAGTCTCTTCTGACATCCATTTTGGTCTTTTCCTTCTTGTCTTTTTTTTTTTAATGTTTTATTGTGAATTATATGATAGTTTACATGGAAGAACAGTAGCTTTACATTCATCCTATCATATATTGTTTTATTGCCATGGTTACAATCCCCTCCATGCATCATCAACTAACCAAAGGGTATACCATGCAAGCCTGCCCCCTGGTTGTCAGCACACAGCCCCTCTTCCTCTCTGGGTCTAGAGTCCCTAGCTGCTCCATCTTTCCACGTCATTGTCTCTGCCTCCATCTCTGGCGTCACTGATTTTCTAGGTAGGGTCTCCCACTCTGCTCTTCTCCCTTGATGGTCCCAGGGTCCTCCACTCCTGGACTGCAAAGTTAACCACTCCCCTCTTTTTGCTACAGAACATTTACCTTTACATTTCCAGCCCTCACAGTCAGTCCTGATAGTAATTATTCACTATTGTACCACAAGAGTCCTATCCCCATCTCCTTTCATCAGTCCCTCCAAGACAGATTGGATACTACTCAGTGGAGATTCTACCTTCCTCTGTGCCCTCTAGATCTAGGCTCCCTCTTGAAAGCTTGTAAGCCATTCACTTCTTGCCTTTGTAGCTTGCTTGCCCTCCCTTCCCCCATTTTGGGTAGCCTACTTTCTTGTCTTCCTAATGACCTTATGCTTTCTTCCTGTATAATGTTCTTGATGTCATTCCACAGCTCTAATGGTTTTCAGTCATTTAGTGTCTAATGCATCAAATCTGTTTTCAGATGATTTCTAAATTCAGTTGGGATATATTCAGGGTCATATTTTGGCTCTTGTGGACTTGTTTTAATTTTTTCAGCTTTAGCCTGAATTTGCATAGGAGTAATTGATAGTGTCTTCCACAGTTTGCCCCTGGCCTTGTTTTGGCTGATGATGTGGAGCTTATCTATGGTCTCTTTCCACAGTTATAGTTAGTTTGAGTTCTGTGTATTTCATCTGGTGAGGTCCATGTGTTTAGTTTCTTTTATGTTGTTCAAAAAGGTATTTGCAGTGAACAAGTCATTGGTCTTACAACATTCTCTCTTGGAATCTTCAGCATGGTTTTTATGACCAAGGCTATATCTCCCAACTGATCCTTCCTCTTTGTTTCCAACCTTTGCATTCCAATTGCCAATAATGATCACTACATCTTGATTCCATGTTTGATCTATTTCAATTGATTCTTCAATTTCATCATCACTGGTTTTAGTGTTTGGTGCATAAATTTGAATAGTAGTAGTATTAACTGGTCCTCCTTGTAGATGTATGGCTATAATTCAGACAGCATTGTACTTCAAGACAGATCTTGATTTTTTTTTTTTTTGATGATGAATTCAACGTCATTCCTGTCATAATAAACCCATGTGATTATCAAGATTCAGAATGACCAGTGCCAGTTCATTTCAGCTAAGTAATGCTTATTGATGTTTATATGTTCCACTTCATTTTTACAATCTCCAAATATCCTAGATTCAGACTTTGTACATTCCATGTTCTAATTATTAATGGACGTTTACAACTGTTCTTCTTCATTTTGAGTAGTGTGTCCCGTCAGCAAATGAAGGCTTTATTCTGTTTTTGTCATCACGGTCAATTCTATTTTCAAGAGACAGCTCTTCCTCGGTCACATTTTGAGTGTCTTCCAACCCCAGGGGCTAATCTTTGGTGCTATATTTGATATTATTATAGTGTTCTTCATCATGTTTCAATATTTAAAATTCTGGTGCTGACAGTGTTCCACTATTATTCATGTGTTTTCAGCGACTAAATATTCAGAAGTCTGTCACCTTCTTAGTCTGTCTTCATTTGGAAGTTCAGCTGTGGGTGACCCTGTGGATATTTATAGTGATAGTCCTTTCTAGAACAAGACAAAGTACAGGCAGTATATTATGTTAAAGATGTTTTAGTTAATCTAGAAGTGTTTAGTATTTTCATATATAGAATGGTTTACTTTATACTAAGATACATCAGAATTAGGTGAGCTAATAGTGATTTTAAATGGAAACATGTACATTTAAGGTGTATTAAGGTAATGCATAACTGATTGAATGTTGTTGTTGAAGTGCCCTCACCTCAAGCTGGTTCCAAATCATAGCCACCCTGTGTAGAGTTTCCAAGGAGCGGTTGTTGGAATCACCAACCTTGCAGTTCAGACCCACCTTGAGTTTATGCTTATGTTATGGTGCCTCACCAGGACTCTGACCCATTTAGTAGATAAGAAAACTAAGACCCAGTGGAACAGTGCTTGTTTTTTAAAAGGAAAATAACCTAATCTTTACTTTTTTAAAAAAATATTTCAAGCTTAGAGATACATAGAGATAATTAACATCTACATAAAGCGGAAAAGGATTTTGATTATAAAGTTTTTTTCTAACATGAAAATTCTTTTACAGCTGAGAAGTTTCTTGAATCTGTAGAAGGAAACCAGAATTATCCACTGTTGCTATTAACATTATTGGAAAAGTCTCAAGATAATGTCATCAAAGTGTGTGCTTCAGTAACATTCAAGAACTATATTAAAAGGAACTGGAGAATTGTAGGTATTTTGTTACTACCTAATTTAGTGCCCTGCATGCTTTTAAGATTTCTATGAGATAGGTTCCTAAAGCATTTCAGAGATTAAAAATAAAATTCGGGAAGGCTGTGTCCCCAAACTGTTATTTCACATTAATTTATATGCAAGGGTGAATCAAAAATTACCTGCATTCTGGCTCTAGAAATTATTTGAATCCACTTTTAGACAAGACAAATACATCATTTTTCGACATAATCTCCGTGCTTTTCAGTTCACTTTGTCAACAATCTTTTGTATTCCCTTAATAAAATATGTCCCAGGCCAAACTGCAAACTACAAATGCACTGCTGTCTTCTTCATCTGAGATGAATCTTTGTCCTCAAAGGGCTGTTTTCACCTCAAAACAAACTTTTTGCAGTGTGTCAATATTGTGGGCAGGGCACTATGTCAGGACTTGCATTGTCATGCAAGATCCCAGTGCCCTTGGCTAGCAGTTCTCTGCGTTTAATCTGAAGTTTAGGCTTCAGCCCTTCAGTGAGCATCTCACTGTAATGAACACCACTGTTGGTTGTTGAACTTTTTTCCTAATTGTGCTCCAAAATTGGCCCCTGAAAATCCCAGAAAACTGTAAGCATTTTCCAACTGATAATGGTCGACTTTTGAACTTTTTCTTGGTTAGTGATCGAGGATGTTTCCATTTCATACTCTGCCATTTACTCTCAGGTCTGTGTCTCATCACCAGTAATGATGTATCTTTAAAGAAACTTTTACCTTCCAGTATTAGTGCAAATGTTGTTTTGCATATATCCAAATGCTTCTGTTCTTTCGTGAGCTGTTTCTGTACCTTATCTTGCAAAACTTTTTGAAACCCAAGTTTGTTGTGGATTATTTTATTGGTAGAACCATGGTTGATCAGCCAATGATTTGCCACATAATCCACTGCTACTCGTCTGTTTGACAGAATCATTTCATGTGCACACTCAGTGTTACCATCAGCTGTTGATGTGGTTGGGTGTTTTAATGTAACTGGAGTACAGATAATTTTGGACTCACTCTCACAGGTAGCTTGTTAGGGTTGAAATGCAATTAGCTCTCTATCTAGTGAGATACTGTATGGGAGGATACTGCCTACATGAGTAATTGGAGTAATTCCTTTTGTGTACTAGGAAAAATTAAAGATGAAAAAATTTGCATTAGATATAGAAACTTTTGTAGCTTGCATAATTATTTCAGATTTATAGTTTTTGATAATGACTTTCATTCTGTTTTATGGAGTATGCCCGTAGATCTCATTTTAAGAAATCCGCGTCTTCCTTGTCTTTGTGAAGACAGTGGTTCTCAGTCAGGAGTGATTGGCCTTCTACAACAAAGCATTATTCGGCCTAGAATGTCAGTAGTGCTGAGGTTGAGAAACTTTGACTTAAATAAATAACAAATGTTACTGTTTTGTAATGGTGACAGTGATGATACTGCAGAAATTACTAATGTTGACCAAAATGGTCAAATTTTTCTAAAATGTCAACTTTTTAAACTTGCTTATGTATTTATTTAGAGTCTTGCTTTTTCCCTCCCTTCCACAAAGAATAAAATAACAGCAAACAGGAGGCAACTTCAAAAAGTTTGTGGAAAAGTGTAATTAAAAGGTAATGGACTTTCTCCACAAGTTTTTGAAGCCCCTCATACTGTTTTCAAGTTCATATAATTAGTCTTGTCACCACATGTGGTAAAAGAAATGAGTTAGTCCTAGTAAGTCTGACTCTTCACATGCAGGCATGCTAGCTAACTTCTCCCTTCATTTGTAAAATTGGTGAGACTTATAGAACCTCTTTGGGTAATGTAGTTCAGGATGCATTCTAACTCATAATGGTCAAGAAATTTTCCTTAAAAAGACCTTTGGCTCAAGGTGTCAGGTTGAAGTTTTTGAAGGTGAATATGGATTAGGTGACATTTTTATAAAGATTTTAACCATATGTTCTCATTTGTTTACATCGAGAACGGACATGAAAGAGTCAGCAGCTCCTTAATTTGTTTACAAAATACTTGCATTTAGAACTGGGAAAATGTTATTTTTCTAGGAAAGGAGTTACATGTTTTTATTAGATTATTAAAGGAATTTGTGACCCACTCATGTAGAGGGAAATGAAGGGAAGGCCACCCCTACTTTTTTTGTGTGCCATTTTCCATGTTTTTCTTAGATAACCAGGAAATAAAAGGTGAAAAAAGTGATGCAGTCCATAAACGTGGATATCAGTTTTATATTACTTGCTCATTGGTGTTTTGCTCTTAGGTTGAAGATGAACCAAACAAAATTTGTGAAGCTGATCGAGTAGCTATTAAAGGCAACATAGTGCACTTGATGCTGAGCAGCCCAGAACAGATGCAGAAGCAGGTAACAGGGTTCTGCTTTTTAGGGAGACTTATTTGTAATGCTTTACCTCATTAACCCTTTCCTCCCCCAGCTAAGTGATGCCATAAGCATTATTGGCAGAGAAGATTTCCCTCAGAAATGGCCTGACCTGTTAACAGAGATGGTGAATCGCTTTCAGACTGGAGATTTTCATGTTATCAATGGGGTCCTTCGTACTGCACATTCATTATTTAAAAGGTAATGGTTTACAAATTCATACTTTTAAATCACTTTTCAAACACATAGGGGTTTAATTTGTGACATTTGTCACACCCTAGAATTAGAACATAAAGAGCTTCAGTTCATTTTCATTTTTGTTTCCAACTTGACTCCACATTGCTGCCTATAAGCCGAACCAGTTGCCAGTTCTGGCTCCTGGCAGTCCTTTTTTGCTTTTGCTTTTGCTTTTCTTCAGTAGAACTGGCTCCGTTAGATTTACCTGTGAGATACATGGTCTTAATAAACTGTGTGATTCCTTAAGAAAAAAAAACAACCCCCAGCCATACTCTTAGAATTTCAGAAAGGCCTCTAGTCATAGTTTTTCTTTAATTAACCTTTATTCCAGACGATTCATGTGATTAAACAAAACATTTTTAATTTATCTCTTTTATCTTAATTATCTAGATACCGCCATGAATTTAAGTCAAATGAGTTATGGACAGAGATCAAGCTTGTTCTGGATGCCTTTGCCTTGCCTTTAACTAATCTATTTAAGGTATGAATTATTTTGGTGGTAACTTTAATTTTATTAATGTTGTGATTTCCTTAAAATTTGTGTAAATTTTAAACCTACATAATAATAGAAAGGAGTCCTGGTATGGCTCCACGGTGTAAGCACTTGACCTCAAGGTCGATTTGAACTGCAAAGGTGGTGGTTCAAATTCACCAGACACTCCTTGGTCAGAACCGACTCCACTGCACTTCCACAACTCCATTAACAGTAGAGAATGGTGTGAATTCTCATGTATGTATTACACAAGTTTAACCAATGTTTTATTGGATTTTTATTTTAACTCCCCCCTTCTTTTGTAGAAACATTAATAGGCAGATCCCAAGTATTTTACCCATAAATAACTTGAATATATATAGAGTCACATTTTGATTTGACTGTTTATGGATTTTGATTAATGGGGATACATCATTTTATAGTACAGAGGCTATTTTCTTGTTTGATCCATGTGAGAAGCATTTAGAATTTAAAAGGAAACAAATATGTTGTTCTCTTCCTCTTCCAGTTAAGGAAAGAAGTTTACTGTCACATGGTTACTAAGTAAGGGAACCAGGCCTCAAACCTAGTTGTGCTTACTGTAGAAAAGCTGTTCATTTCTTTTTTTCTGCAGTTTAACATGCTTCTGGGATTTTCATGGTAACATGTTTTACTGATAGTACATTTTTACGTGTAGACAAAGTGTTATTAGCCAGAGAGTAGGGAAATAAACTCTTGGGTGTTCTGTCCCTTGGACTGTAACTGGGACTACTTTTCTGAAGACCAGTTTGGCATTGCATTGGGAAAAGTCTTGGGAGCACAATGGCTCTATAGGCTAAGCATTGGACTTTGAACCATGAGGTCTTGGTTTGAGCCCATCATCTACTTTGCGTGAGAAAAATGAGACTTCAGCTGCCACAAAGATCTAAAAACAAATTTTTAAAAGCCTAAGAAACTCTATGCATGGTTGCTTTGAGTAGGAACATACTCCAGGGCGCTTAGTAACAAGAAAAATCTTAATATTCGTACTTTTCAACTCCAAATCTAAAATCCACTGCTGACAAGTCCATTCCAACTCATTGAAACCCCATAGGCTTTCTAACACTGTAAATCATTAAGGAGGCAGACTGCCTCGTTTTCCCCTGGAGCGGCTATTGTGTTCAGTCGTTGCCTTTTCTATTAGCAGTTCAATGTTTAACTCACTCTGAGACCAGGGCCTTTTATTGATTTTATTGTCTCTTGGACAGAACAAATAACATTTGTTGAGTGTCTTTTACATACCAGATGTGCAACATGTACTGGGACCATTTATGTGTACTTTCTCATTTTTACTCCCACTCTATGAGATAGGCATTATTCTTCTATTACAGATGTGGACATTGGAACACAGAGTAAATATGTTCCAGTTAGTGCTCGTTATGAGTAACAGAGTCTAGGTTGTATCTAGCTCTATCTGACTTCTAAAACCTGAGCTTTTATCATACTATGCTGCCATGTAGTACACTTCTAGGGTCTCTGGCTGAAAATGAGAAGTATGCATGAAGTTTTCTATGTAAGCCTGTTTATTACAATATACACAGAACAATGAATTACCGAAACCAAAGCTAAGTGGAAGAATTACGTAATGAGCTCATCAAAACAAATTTATGAAAATTTCATATGTACTTATTCAGTCTTTGTGTGTATAATGTATACATTCATTGTGTATATTAAATAATCTGAGAAATTGGACTATATGAAGAAAAATGTGGCATTAGGATTGGAGGGGGCAGCTCATTAACAACTTTCGATATGAAGATGACAACCTTGTTTGCTGAAAGGAAGAGGACTTGATAACACTGCTGCCTAAGATCAATAATGAAACGATCAATATGGATTGCAACTCAATGTAAAGAACAAAAGCCCTCACAATTGAACTAATAATAATAAACCACATTATGGTAAAGGGAAAATATTGAAGTTGTCCGGGATTTCATTTGATTTTCAGATCCACCACAATCAATGCTCCTGAAAGCAGTAGTCAAGAAATCTGTATTGGGCAAATCTGCTGCAAGAGACCTCTTTAAATTGTTCAAAAGTAAAGATGTCACTGTAAGAACTAAGGTGAGCTTAACTCAAGATACAATATTTTCAGTCGCCTCATGTGCATGTCAAAGCTGGACAATGAATAAGGAAGACTGGAAGTGAATTGATGCCTTTGAGACAATATTGTTTGCAAAGAATATTGAAAATACCATGGACTGTCAGAATAAATACAGCCAGAATGCTTCTTAAAGTGAGAATGGCGAGACATTGTCTCCTGTATTTTGGATATTATCAGATGAGACCAGACCCTGGTAAAGGACATTATGCTTCATGGAGTGAGTGTCAGTGAAAAAGAACGAGGCGGATTGACTCAATGACAGCAACAATGGGCTCAGAGAACAACCGTGAGGACAGTGGCACAGGACTTTGTCAGAGCCGACTCGATGGCACCGTAACAAAAATAACAACAGAGAGACACATTGGAAAGATTTACTTTAAAGTAGTAACATTAGACTTTTCTGTAGTTCTAGTTATGGACTTTGGATTCAGAAGAGGCCGTGGAACGAGAGACATCATTGCTGATGTCGGATGGATCTTGGCTGAAAGCAGAGAATACCAGAAGGATGTTTACCTGTGCTTTATTGACTACACAAAGGCTTTCGATTGTGTGGATCATGACAAGCTATGGACAACATTGAGAAGTATGAGTATTCCAGAACACTTAATTGTACTTCTGAGAAATCTGTACCTAGACCAAGAAGCAATTGTTCGAACAGAACATGGGAACACTGAATGTTTTAAAATTGGGAAAGGTGTGAGACAGGGTTGTATTCTTTCATCATACTTATTCAACCTGTATGCTGAGCAAATAATACGAGAAGCTGGGTTCTATGAAGAAAAATGTGGCATTGGGATTGGAGGAAGACTCATTAACAACCTGCAATATGCAGATGATATAACCTTGCTTGCTGAAAGTGAAGAGGACTTGAAACATTTATTTATGAAGATCAAAGAGCACAGCCTTCGATATGGATTACATCTCAATGTCAAGAAAACAAAAATCCTCACCATTGGACCAATAAACAACATTCTTATCAGTGGAGAAAGAATTGAAGTTGTCAAGGATTTCTTTCTTCTTTGATCAACTATCAACACTCGCGGAAGCAGCAGTCAAGAGATCAGACGACGTATTGCATTAGGCAAATCTGCTGCACAGGAACTTTAAAGTATTGAAGAGCAGAGATGTCAGCTTGAGGACTAAGGTTGCGCCTGACCCAGGCCATGGTGTTTTCAATAGCCTCATATGGATGCGAAAGCTGGACAGTGAATAAAGAAGATCGTAGAAGAATTGATGCCTTTGAGTTGTGGTGTTGGAGGAGAATACTGAAAGTGCCAAAAGAACCAATAGATCTGTTTTGGAAGAAGTGCAGCCAGAGTGTTCCTTGGAGGCCAGGATAGCTAAGCTTCGTCTCTCATACTTTGGACATATTGTCAGGAGGAAGCAGTCGCTGGAGAAGAATGTCATGCTGGGTAAGGTGGAGGGTCAGAGAAAAAGAGGAAGACCCCTAACGAGATGGATTGGCCAGGTGGCATCGTTGATGGACTCGAGTGTGGCAGCGGTAGTGAGGTTGGCCCAGGATCGGACATTGTTTCATTCTGCTGTGCATGGGGTCGCTATGAGTCGGTTCCAACTCATTGGTACCTGACAACAACAACTGTATGGACTTAAAAATAGGTTTTTAATTTTCAAAAATCTCTACAGTGACCCTCTACTATTATTTATAGGTCAATTTTCTGGGACTGTCAGTAGTGTCAGCATAGTGCAAGGCCTTGTCACCAAGGTACGTGTTCTAGATTTACAATTCACTAAAATCATGTGCTTAAATTCTCTTCTTTCCCAAGGCTACTATTGAACTCTGCAGTACCCATGCAAATGATGTCTCTGCCCTGAGAATTCTTTTTTCTTCCCTGATTCTGATCTCAAAACTATTCTATAGTTTAAACTTTCAGGTAAGTTTTATTTTTCACTTTTTTTTCTATTTGATGGTATCCTTTTGAGCTACATTGAATTTTCTAATATTAAAAAAATGCCCTTTTTTCTGAGTTCCCCCCATTCTTTATCCACCTTAAGAATTTAGCTGAGTGTTACTCTAGGGTTAAAAAGAATTACAGATCACCAGATATTTAAAATATATTGAAACAGAATTTCACAAGTAAGTGTTCTACTTTATAAAAGTTCTAGAGTTTTATGGGAAAAAGTAGCAATCTCTTATAGTTAAGTAAATTTGGGAAACCCTATATCCTGATTCACATTTTTGAAGGGTCACTTTGTATACACCATTCTGTTGAAGATACTAAGAAATCCGATTTCCTAGGTTCTCTCTTAACTCATTTTGTCTTTGGGGAAACCATGTTTTGATTAGGATCCTTGGTTCCCAGGAATAGATAAAATCATTGCTAGCTTATACACTTTTATGGGAGGCCTATAGGGGAGATTGGCAAATACAACAGAAGGCTAAAGAACGAAGCTTTGGAAGGGATAAAAATCAAAGCATATCAACGGAAACAGCCACAGTTGGTTGCTACTGAGTTAGTGACCTCTGATCATCTGTCTGTTCTTGAGCCATTGAGACTCCGAGAGTAATGACTTTATTAGTGCAGTTTAGTATAGCTAGTTACAAGAGGAAGAATCCAACCTCTAGACTGTGCATAGTAATTGCCAAGTACCTAGACTCACCCTGACAACGTGATTACACTCGCCAATAGTGTAAACCATTCCCCAAATGAAAAGTGACTTCTTTCAGGCCAGAAAAATGCAGATGGACATGTGCACAGCAGTTCGGACAAACTTACTACTGCTATTTTTGCGTATCTCTCCTTTTGAATTTTCTTCTGAAAAGTCATGTAAAATGAGATTCTTAACTTCCCTAGGCATAGTTGGAGAGAGAGAAAAACCTAGCCTTAAATTTTAACCTCAGAGAGCTTATCTCTTGTTGAGAAAGCAGTACTATATTCAGGAAATAAGTGATACAGGAAGGAAAAGAAATAAGCACTGAGTTTTAAAAGGCTTCAAACAGTCTTAACTGCACCTTGAAGACTAAGCAGATTTGGAATGGAGGCAAGAAGTAGAGGGGGGCAACACTTGTGACAAATGATCTTAGCAGAAGCAAGAATCAGAATGGTGTATTCTGGTGCCAGACATAGGTAGAGCAGAGAATTCTTGTCATAATAGATACTGTTGGCTCAGACCAAGAAGTTTGGCAATTGGACATCTTTGAGGTCGTGGTGAAAATGTTTTCAAATGGAAGTCCTAAGTCAATGTTTATTTTTTAGGATCTTCCTGAATTTTTTGAAGATAATATGGAAACTTGGATGAACAACTTTCATACCCTCTTGACATTAGATAATAAACTTTTACAAACAGATGTAAGTATTGTTAGAAATGTTGCCCATGTAGCTTAAAAAAAAAAAAAGTATTCTTTGAATGCTGTGGAAGTCAGTTATTGACGTTTAGAAAATTGAGTAAGTTATATATTGTTATGTGCCGTTGAGTCGATTCCGACCCATAGCGACCCTGTATAGTGTTTCCAAGGAGCAGCTGGTGAGCTTGAACCATCGATCTTACAGTTCAAATTGTCGGGGACCTGCCTCGACATAGGAATTTGGTTCACGAGGTGGGGATATCTGGCAGCGATAAAGATATAGAAAGAATACACAGAAAGATACAAAGAGGGAGACAAAGAGATACCCCGAAACCAGAGTGGATGCAGGAGTGGCATCAGGCAGATCCTGCATTGCAAACATCTCAGCCATGAAGGCTGTAATATCCTGCATAGTAGACATCTTGGCTAAACAGGCAGTATGGTTGCAATGCTGGACTGAGCCCCCTGCATGCTGTAATGCACGCCTTGCCAATCGTAATGCACCTGGATTTGTTCTGCGCCTCTGTTTTATTTAGGGGAGGTACTTTACCCAAAGCTGGGCGGTACTAAGGCAGGGTACAGCTAACATACATAATTTTCCAGACATTCAGGCCTCTTTACATCATACTTTGGCAGGTTCGGATTTCATGACAGCAACTTGGTTTCTCAAGCTTAATTAACATACCTTTTAGCACCTAGCCTTAAATGGAGGAAGGAAAAGGAGGATTGAGAGGATTCCCATTGTGTTGGCTGCCTGGGCCAGGTTTGCAGGAAGAAGTGAGGAGCCTAGGTGAATGGGCTGCACCTGGAAACACTTTAGGCAGGGCAGTTCTTTTGTTCTTAGAACAGAGACAGGGAGCCACCCAATTTTCTTTGAATGAATTCTCTGAGGGAAGACTTTGCCTTTTTGGAATTTTACAGTTTTGGCTTTTAGGAAAATACTACATTTATCTGTGGATATCAAGGTTTTATGTATGCACTTAATAATAAACCTAACTGAATACTAAGATGAAAAACAGTTTGCTATAAGTGCTAGGTGGCTAGAGTCTGTTCCTCAGAGCCTGCGGCCTGTACGGTCTGCAACACTCGGGCCCACAGGGCCTCGAACTCCTGACCTGGTCTGCACGGTCTGCAACATCAAATGACTTTGCAGTCTGACGTGCATTAGCCCACAGTTACTTAGCTAATGCTAAATGTTCTCAAATACGCTTATTCATCTCAAATACTCATTTACTCTTGCGTTGTTAATGGACAAAATTCCAATAATGCAAGTGATACTTGATTCTGTTAGATGTTCCATATTTAGTGATGTGTAGTATACAGAATTGGGGGTGTCTGATAGCTCCATAGGATAAGCACTGGACTGCAAACCACAAGGTCAGCAGTTTGAGCGTCCAGTTAGTCCATGGGCGAAAGATGACAATTTCTACTCTTGCAAAGATTACAGCCTGAGAAACTCGATGCAGGTTCTCTATGAGTCAAAACCAGCGCCATGGCACTTAACAGCAACTGGATTTTCTTATTTTTAGGGAGGCAAGGGAGATTAATGGGGAAATGCAAGACAAACATAAGGAAAAGTGTGTCTGCAGGATTATCGAGGTTATATTTTCAGTATCATTTATAAATACTGTATAATTCAGCAACCAGATATAAGGCTAAGGCTTTGGTTCAGAACTTCAGAGTGATTCATAGTGATCAAAGACTAGTGAATCATTTGAGGGTGGCATGGAGGTACCTGGGAACACCTGACTATAGATTCTAGTTCAGGAATCTCCACTCTCCATATTTATGGTAGCGTTAAAGTTTGAGTTTTCTGTTTTTTCCTTTGTGAGGATGAAGAGGAAGCAGGTTTATTGGAGCTTTTAAAATCTCAGATTTGTGATAACGCTGCACTCTATGCACAGAAGTATGATGAAGAATTTCAGCGGTACTTGCCTCGTTTCGTCACAGCTATCTGGAATTTACTAGTTACAACAGGCCAGGAGGTTAAATATGATTTGGTAAGATGATAGAGACAAATAATTAAAAGACATTTCTCTACCTCACCTTCTCCAGGAAATAAAATCATTCAACTTTGCTTTGCCTCTAATAATCTTATTTTTTATGTTTTATTCCAGTTGGTAAGTAATGCTATCCAATTTCTGGCGTCAGTTTGTGAGAGACCACATTATAAGAATCTGTTTGAGGACCAGAACACGCTGACAAGTATCTGTGAAAAGGTTATTGTGCCTAACATGGAATTTAGAGGTAATTATCGTGGAATATAAAGTTTTTTCAGGGGATTAAAAGCTTTCAGTGAAAGAAAAAGTCTGTTAGTGTAAAAATTGATATTTTCTTCTTGTTTCTCTTTGTTATGTATTAGTCTATTTTTTAATTAGTAAGTAAAACCTCTTGTTGTACATTTATTTCCTGTTTTCTAAATGTAAACAGAAAATGTGACGTAAAAGGACTTTGTGATAAAATACTGTTATTAAGAGTTTTTTTTTGCGCTGTGGAGATTTTTTCTTGGAAATACTGTTAACATTGAAAAATGGTCTCAATTTAATGAAAGAACTTGGTTTTGTTAGCTTTAAAGTTTAGGTGACTTGAGAATAGCAGTGAGTGAAGCCCACTTCGTTTTTACCTGAAGTGTGATTGTATACAGAATGTCCTTCTGTCTCACAGTTGGGAAGAGCACGTAGTGACAGTGGAAGGGATTTTGCAAAGCAGTTATTAGATCAGTGGTTCCCAAAATACCAGTCTGCAGCACAATGAGGAAAGTAAGGCCAGTGTGTGGTGTTTTGTGTTTTCATAAACTTACATTATTAGTGTTAAGGATTAATCTTTATTCTGCTGTTATCCATATTTTTTTTTGGTGTTGAAATGGTTGTTATGCTGTAGTGGTGATAAAGTTGTGAGGGTTTTTTCCCCCTTTTTTTAATGTCTGTGTGTGACAAACTAAAAGGCTGACATTCCCCGGAGTGGTCCCCAACATTTAATTTGTACAATTAGTTGGTGAGACCCAACTCCAGGACCCTGCCATATTAGAATAAGTGAGCCTATATCACAGTTGTTAAATTTCATAATGGTTTTCAGGGTGGTAATTGCTGCTCAGGGTGTTGATTAAGTATATGTAAAGTAGTCGTGTAGTGATAAATTATTTATTGCAGTTTTTTCTGTGCTCATCTGCATATTGAATTGTAACGTACACTACAATGATTGTCATGGTTTTAAGGCGCTTATCTGAAATACCAACTCTATTTTAGCTGCTGATGAGGAAGCGTTTGAAGATAATTCTGAGGAATATATCAGAAGAGATTTGGAAGGATCTGGTGTGTATTTTGGTCCTTAATTTTTGTGGTCTCTTAGTAAGCCTGTTTTCAGATTGTTCCCTGTCTGGTAAATGTGAAGGATAGTGGGGTCGGATAGGGGTGTCATCTTGACCGCCTCTCATTGAAAGGTGTTTTTCTGATTAAACATGTAAACCTTACAAAGCAGGTCTTCTATGAGCTGCCAGCACATATCAAAGGTTGAATCCCTTGTCTTCCCTTTCTAATTCCCTAACGTGTTCCTCACATTACTGTGGCCTCGCTTTTATAGTCTCATTCTTGTCTTGTGTGTCATTAATTTGTGTTGCTGATAGCTTGTTGTTAGGTGCCATCAGTCCGATTCGACTCACACGACGACCTTATGCACAACAGATGGAAATGCTGCCTTGTCCTACGCTAGCCATTCTTACAGTCAACCCATTGCTGCTGCCTCTGGGCCAGTCTGTCTGGCTGGGAGTCGTCCTCTTTTTCCCTGACCCTCCACTTAGCATGATGTCCTTCTCCAGGATTGGTCCCTAGCTATCAGATGGCAGTTTGTTTTCTTATAAACTTTATCAATGTTTGGTGGTGATTACTTCTCCCAAGATCATGTTTCCATTTGGTTTTATAGATATTGATACTAGACGCAGGGCTGCTTGTGATCTTGTACGAGGATTGTGCAAGTTTTTTGAGGGACCCGTCACTGGAATCTTCTCCGGTTATGTTAATTCCATGCTGCAGGAATATGCAAAAAATCCATCTGTGAACTGGAAGCACAAAGATGCAGCCATTTACCTGGTGACATCTTTAGCATCAAAAGCCCAAACACAGAAGGTGATTCTTTTCAATATGGTTTTGCTTCTAAAACTGACTTGTTGGTAACCGAAGGAGTAACACACCTCTGATGATACAGCCTACCTGGCCTGGTAACCAAATGCAGTGTGTAATCATCTATTGTGCTGAGTAGAATTGAGGTAATCTCTGGAGATAGCTTTATGTTGATGTATTCAGTACTTAACATTTATTTTGGAACAAAAATGTACAGATGCCACACTCATTACCCCATGCTAAACTTAAATCTTGGTGTTTTTAATTTAAGGGCCATTTCTTTATTGCCTATTAAAATAGTCTTGTTTTACATATAAACAGTTATGTTCTGAAGTGTTTGTCTCCATTTTAACGTGTTTTTAGTGTTGCCCTTGATAATGGGGTAAATATGCATAAACACATTATCTCACTTTGTTAACAAATTTGCTTTTCAGCATGGGATTACGCAAGCAAATGAACTTGTAAACCTAACTGAGTTCTTCGTGAATCACATTCTCCCTGATTTAAAATCAGCTAATGGTGAGTTTTGTGAATTTTTTCTTTTGTACAAGTTACAGCAGTTAGTTGCTCGTATACCTGCAATTTTTTTCTTTATTCTTATATTACAGAATAAGTCATAATATGGCAAAAGTCCCATAAGGCTGTGTAAAACAATGATGCTCATAAACTATTTTTCTATTCTTGTTGCATTTATTACTTTTGCTGTTTATTGAATAGTATTAAATGGTTACTGCTGATTCTGCCCAGCTGAAATTAATTTTCAATAAAGAAACTTTTATTTGTATGTTGTTAAGTGCTGTCAATTTGGTTTTGACTCATATCGACCCTGTCTAGGTTTTCCAAGGAAGGGCTGGTGGGTTTGAACTAACCTTGCGGTTAACAGACAAGTGCGTATCCAAGAGTGCCACACCAAAAATCCATCACTTGTATGTTGTTGTTAGGTACCATCGAGTCAATATCAACTCATAGTGACCCTGTGCACAACAGAATGAAACACTGCACGGTCCTGGGCCAACCTCAAAATTGTTGCCATGCTTGAGCCCATTGATGCTGCCACTTTGCCAGTCCCTCTGACCCTCCACCTTACTAAACATAATATCCTTCTCCAGCATCTGGTCCCTCCTGACAATATGTCCAAAGTACGAGAGACGAAATTTGGCCATCCTGGCCTCCCAAGGAGCACTCTGGCTGCACTTCTTCCAACACAGATCTGTTTGTTCTTTTGGCAGTCCATGGTACTTTCAATATTCTCCAACACCATAACTCAATTCTTCTATGATCTTTCTTATTCACTGTCCAACTTTCGCATGTATATGAGGTTACTGAAAATACCATGGCTTGGGTCAGGCGCACCTTAGTCCTCAAGTTGACATCTTTGCTCTTCAACACTTTAAAAAGG
>NW_006408541.1:13966232-13989063 GCF_000296735.1 Chrysochloris asiatica | reverse complement strand
GTGAGGATTTTTGTTTTCTTTACATTGAGATGCATGCTGTGGTCTTATACATACCAAACGATCTTCATCAGAAAATATTTTAAGTCCTCTTCACTTTTAGCAAGCAAGATGGTATTATCTGCATAACACAGATTGTTAATGAGTCTTCCTCCAATCCTGATGCCACGCTTTTCTTCATATAACCCATCTTCACGGATTATTTGCTCAGCATAAAAGTGGAAATAGGTACGGTGAAAGAATACAACCCTGTCGTACACCTTTTTAAATTTTAAACCATTCAGTGTTCCCATGTTCTGTTCAAACAAATGCCTCTTGGTCTTTGTATAGATTCCTCATGAGCACAATTAAATGTTCAGGAATATTCATACTTCGCAGTATTGTCTCTAACTTGTCATGATTCACCCAATCGAAAGCCTTTGCGTAGTCAATAAAGCACAGGTAAACATCTTTCTGGTATTCTCAGTTTTCAGCCAAGATCCATCAGCAATGATAACCCTCGTTCATGGCTTCTTCTGAATCTGGCTTGAACCTCTGGAAGTTCCGTATTACCGTTTCCGTAATTACCTTTAATAAAACTTTGGTTTCATGGGATATCAGAGATTCTGCCTGATGATTTCTTCATTCTGTTGGGTCCCCTTTCTTTGGAATGGGCACAAATATGGCTTTTTTCCAGTCAATCAGCAAGGTAGTTGTCTTTGAAATTTCTTGGCATAACGGAATGAGTATAGTAGAAATAAAAGTTTCATGAACTGGATTCTAGTTCTTTCAGCTTTAGCACTTGTGTCTTCTCCAGTAGCTTCCAGAACTGCTGTCTTCACCATGAAGCTCCATGAGTTTTCACAGCTCAGGGTGCCATCTACATTCTTACTTTTCTAATGAACACATCCTGGAGAGGGTCATCTGACAGGAAAGTCTTTTCTCTGTCTTTCCCCAATGCTGCCTGAAATCAATTTATTGGCCACTTGTTTCTGTACTTCTCTGGTCATGATTTTTATCATTTTCTTTTGGATTTGGTGGATCAGTTGGCACTGAGCATGAGATGCCTTCCGAATCTAGTTGTTGCACATTTTAGTAAAACCAACACAGAACACAAGAAACATACCTCAACAGTAGTACTGACATCAACATGAGCTGCAGTTATGTCCTGCCGTTTTTTATTAGAGAGTACATGTCACGGGTCAGATCCATGGCATGGAAGTTTATCCAGCAGTTTTTGCCTTGAACATCCTCAGCAATTGGCTTGAATTTACTAGACACAACGTCATCATTCTGCCAATCAAGGCTCAGTCCCAAAGCATGAGCCTTGAGCCCATCGGATGTAGTTTTGGGTCCACGAGTCGTTGTGACTGGTGCTTTCCTAATACTTGTTATCTTGAACCGAGCTGGTGCCCTTGCATCATGCCAGTCTGTCTTAGGAAATGGATCAGCCCTTTCTTCTTGGCTCCCTTTGTGCCACCTTTTGTAAAGTGTTTATTCTTGGCAACCTCCATGTTGCTGCTCGGAGAGCCCGCTGTTAACTTGTAATTCCATTTGACGTATGGAAAATTTTGAATACTGGTGTCATAGTAGGTTACAAGTAGAGCTGCTAGTTGAAAGGTCAGCAAGTTTGAATCTACCAGGGAAGAAATGAGGTTTTCTGTTCCCCTAAGGATTTACAGCCAACTCAGTGACACACAGCCACAACCACCAAAATGAGAGAAAATGTTATAATGTGTGCAATTCATATTCTACCACTAGTGTAATTTTAAAAACACCCCAGTGGTATGGTTAAGTGCTCCGCGGTGTGAGGGTCTCCTCCCATAAAGATGAAAGCCTCGGAAACCTTATGGGACAGATTCTACAGAAGTGCTGAGTGACAATGAACAACAGTGGGATCACAGAGGGTAAATTCTGCCAGATTAATAGGCTCTGAATTCTGAATAGCTACAGTCTGGGAATTGGAACATGGGCCAAATTATTTTCACTTAATTATATAAGTCATATAGAAGTCCTGGTATATCACTGTAGCATATGCACTGGACTGCTAACTGCAAGGTCAGTGGTTCAAACCCACCAGCCTCGCCTCTATAATAGAAGCGGTATCAGTAGTAACTGACTTGATGGCACTTAGCCACAAAACAATAAGTCATTTGTAATGAAACATAAGGTAAGTAAGGGTGGAGAGTTGGAAGCTGCTTTTTGGAACATTGTATAATTCAGTAGACTCTTAATTCTGTGTCATTTTGGTTTTCAAAATATTTTTTTAATCTGATTATATTATCACGAGTTGGACAATAGCAGTTGGATTAGTAGCATTTACCTATGACTTTTTATTCTTTTCATAGTGAATGAATTTCCTGTGCTTAAAGCTGATGGCATCAAATATATTATGATTTTTAGAAACCAAGTAAGTAGCTTTTCATTTGTTTATATGCTACTTGTTACCTAAGTTTTATTGTGTGCCACCTTTTCTTCCATTCTGTGGAATCAATTGACATCAACATTTAATAACCTTGTCGATCTGGAGACTTTATTAGATTTGGATTCTTGAGAGGAGCCAGTCATATCCTTTCTGTGTCATTTATCAGAACATGCATAGTATCTGATTGCTTATTACTTTTAGTGATATTCATGATCAATGAGTTCAGACAAAGAAGAAACTTGGCCTCATCAATTTTTAAAATAGCATTCTGTGTAATTGAGATGTACTTCACACAACAAAATGCACTATTTTAAAATACACATTTCAGTGGTTTTTAGAGTCTTTATTATGTTGCTAGCCTCGGAAACCCTGTACAAGGTCACTATGAGTCGCAACCGCCTCCACAGCACATAACCAACCAACCAGCCAGCCAATTATGTTGTGCAACCTTCACCTCTGTCTACTGGTGTATGGTGATGTGAGATAATGCACTGGACCATAAGGTCGATTTGTAACCGCAGAATTGGCAGTTCAAATATACCAGCTGCTTCTCATAAACCTGGTACAGGGTCACCATGAGTCAGAAACAACTTAATGGCACTTAACAATAGCTACAACAGGAAGACGATAAGGGGACAGGTGAAGCTGTCTATTCCCACACAGATATATTGTCTAGCCCAATCTGCTGCACGAGACCTTTGTAAAGGAAGAGCAAAGAGGTCAGCTTGAGGTCTAAGGTGCACCTGATCCAAGCCATAGTATTTTCAATAACCTCATATGCATGCAAAAGCTGGACAGAGAATAAAGAACATCATAGAAGAATTGAGTTATGGTGTTGTAGGAGAACATAGAAAGTACCATGGACTGCGAAAAGGACAAATAAATCTGTGTTGGAAGAAGTGTGGCCAGAGTGCTCCTTGGAGGTCAGGATGGCCAAACTTCGTCTCTCATGCTTTGGACATGTTGTCAGGAGGGACCATTCGCTAGAGAAGGATATCATGTTTGATAAGGTGGAGAGTCGGAGAAAAAGAGGAACACCCCCAGCGAGATGGATTGGCCAAGTGGCAGCATCAGTTGGCTCAAGTGTGGAACAATTAGGAGGTTAGCCCAGGACCCCGGGCAGTGTTTCATTCTGTTGTGCATAGGGTCACTATGAGTCAGTACCGACTCGATGGCACCTAACAACAACAACAGAAAACAACTGTCTTTGTCTTATAATACCCCACCAGGACCCGGTGGTATGTACAAAGTTGCCCTCTTTTTTTTTCATAGCTCCACAGCATTACCAAGATGGACTGACCATGTTCTGTTTTAAGTAGGAGGGGCCTGACTAGCCATTGTGCATGTCTCACTGTGCTTAGGCCTTTTCACCTTTGGGATCCTGTTCTAGAAGTAACATTGTAGGGTTAGGGATGTTGTATGGTGCTTTTCTTTAAAAATCGACCGACTTCTTTCCCAATATATTATGTTGGAATTGCACAAATCCAGAAATGACAACTCACTGTAGTTGCAGTATGTAGTTTCCTTATTTTGAGTATTTAATTTTTTTGAGATACTTGAATTTTTTTCGTTAAATTTTCCATGTTCTTCTGCCTGCTTTTCTATCTCATGGTTGTTTTACATTTTGGTTTTTTTTCTTAATTTTTAGAAAACGTTTTTTCTTTTACTTCTTATACTTTAATTTTAGTGAGATTAAAAAAATATATGCAAATCATATTTCTGTAACCCCTTTTTTCACCACAACAGTGCATCCGACTTGTAAAATATTTTTGGCACAAGGAGGAATAAAGAATATACTACAGTAAATCTCTGCATGTTTATGACATGCCATTTTTGTCATATCTTAGCTCCATGCCTTCATGGCTTAAACGTAGAGATACCAGAGTGCCATCCTAGGCACTTTTACTCTTCCTCTATAGGGGTATAGTCTGTAATCAAGTGAGGGAGGTTTATGCCCATGTATGTGTTTATATGTTACTATGTGTTTCTATGGAGTCCTGCTATGACACAGGAGGGACAGCACTGGATTCCTTGGAAACCCTATACAAGGTCGCAAAATGGCTCTTAACAACAATACATATTTTTATATATTCATGAATACTAAGCAGAGTTCTATAAGTTCTCTAAGTATGGCATCCCATTCCACTCTGTAACACATGGGTCACCACCCTAAGTCAGAACTGACAACTGGTGTGTTTTATATGTTTTGAGTGTTTCTTTTTTAGAATTACTGAGCTTAGTACATGTAACTATAGGTTTTTTTTGTTTTTTAAAAACAACTGTGTAATAGTCTCTTATAAAACCATGCTGTGGTTTAATTCCTGTGGATACTTCTTTATTTTCTTCAATTTCAAAATTAGAATTTTGATGTCGGTTTGGCAGCATTTGGCAAGGTTAACTATACTAGTAACAGTGACAAGCTGTTCTATTTTCAAGACTAAGTAGTGTATGTTCTAGATAGTTAGAGGCTTTTTTTAATGACAATTGGAGTCCTGGTTGGGCGCTGTAGGATCAGCACTGGACTGCTAACAGCAAGGTCCAGTTCAAACCCAACCATCGCTCCTTGGGAACCCCTTTACAGGGTGGCTGTGATTTGGAACTGATTCAACAACAATTGATCATTCTTTCTGCCCCTTTGTTTTTTCAATTAGAAAATGAGGCATAAAGAGGCTGACTTGTCTAAGAAATATCTGAGATTGAAAAGCTTTTAGGATTGTGTAATGTTAGTGTACTTTTCCGTTATAATACTATTTTATTGTGTGTTTGCTTGTCTGTAAGTTTACTGTCATCGTTTTGTTCAGGTTGTCTCAAACTAAGAATTGTTAAAAATGATACCATGCAGAGTGTCGACGTTTCAGTTTCTTAACACTATCATCTCCCATTATAACAGATTTAAAATAAAACTTTTTTTAAAGTAGCAAATGCTTTCTGCTTCAATTGCCTTTTAGTTTAAAAACCATTTTTTAACAGAATATGTTTATTGTTTTTATTTTCTAGGTACCAAAAGAGCATATTTTGGTCTCTATCCCTCTTTTGATAAATCATCTTCAAGCTGAAAGTGTGGTTGTTCACACGTACGCAGCTCATGCTCTGGAACGGCTCTTCACTATGCGAGGCCCTAACAACGCCGCTCTGTAAGTATTGCTTTTAGTAATTGATACATTTCTTAGCTCTGGGTGGAGGTTCTATATATACTGTGTCAAAAGTTTACGTAACTTTATTAGTAGTTAGGAAAAGAAATTTGTACTTTTTTTGCAGTTATACTCAGTCTCATTTCACAAAAGGATTTCAGACAGCTTACCAAAATAGATCATTATGATAGAATAAATTTAATTACATGAGGAAATTGGAGGTTACTGGAGGTAAGGTTAATGAACAACATGTATTATGTCAAAGGATATAAAAAGTAGCTGTAAAAAGTGTGTGGAATTTAATTGTAGTTGGTTCCGACTCATAGAGACCCTATATAGGGTTTCCAAGGAGTGGCTGGTGAATTTGAACCTCCAGCTTAGTGGTTCAGACAGACTTTGTGGTCCATTGCTGATCCTACAGCGCCCAAAGGAAACTTATTGAATTAAATATTTGGAATGTTCATGAGATTTCAAATCAAAATGTTATAGAGAACACATCTCAGAATTGGGTGTGCAGTGAGGGAACCCTGAGCAGTCAGCACTGTTCCACAATAACACGCAGCCGTTTTCACACAGCTCTTTAGTGCTAACTCTCAGTGCTGACATAGTCAGAGCTGAGTGAAAGTCATTCTCTAAAAGCCTGATCCAAGGATAAAATGTAGAGGAAGAGTGGGGAATGCCCAGCCTGCATGTTGTATAATGCCCATGAAGTCATTTGGTTGGACCCTGCCATGGCAACCTCAGTTCCAGCCATCACGTTGTTGGGAAGTGCCATCAAGTCGGTTCCGACTCATAGCAACCCTGTACAGGGTTGACAAGGAGCAGCTGGTGGGTTTGAACCACCAACCTTTGAGTTTTGCAGTTCATTGCTGATCCCGCAGCACCACGGTTTACCAAATACAGCAGGCTAATTTTAAGTTTTGTGTGGCCCATGAATGTTGTTATAAATTTTGGAAGACAAAAATATTCCCCACTTCTGCTGTAGAGGAAGGGATGGTCTGCTTATCTCTCAGGCCATTCTGCAGCAGTGTTATTTATTGAAACTCTCTAGCTTTGGGTAAAGAATGGATAATAGTTCTAGGTTCTTTGTTCCATCAAGAACCAAAAGTACGACATTCTTGGTCATGTAAGGGTTAAGAGGACATTTTTTGAAGTGAGCCAAGGCCCATAATTGATGGAGAAAACCTACATGTTCTCTACCTTTAGAGCAGATTGATATTATGTCCCCGAGAGACTTGTTACTGCAGTGATAGAAGTGAACCAATTATGTTTGACTTTCCTGGATTTTAGTTTGTTTAGTTGTGTAGGGCCCCATATATATGCCTTCTTTATGAACTTAGAATGAGCAGGTAAAAAGCCTTGGTGGGACAGTGGTGTAAGTTTTGGGATGTTAACTGTGAAAGGTTGGTGATTTGAAGCCAGCAGCTGGCTGCTCTGCAGGAAAAAGATGTGGCAGTGAGCTTCTGTGAAAGCCTCGCCTCAAAGCCCTAGAGAGCATTCGGGCTCTCCTGTAGGGTTGCTGTGAGTCAGGTCAATGGTAGTGAGTAGGAGCAGATAGAAAACGGCATTTCCCCAAGCTCTCTGCCAACTCTGAGTGTTGGGAGATAGTTTGGTTTTATGTTGAGAAGTGTCATTTAGTTGCCAAGGGTATTCCACAGTGACTAGCTCAAGAGATGGTAGTGACTGAAAGCTGTTTTTTCATCTATAGCTTTACAGCTGCAGAAATTGCACCGTTTGTTGAGATTCTGCTAACAAACCTTTTCAAAGCTCTCACACTTCCTGGCTCTTCAGAAAATGAATATATTATGAAAGGTAGGCCAATCCCCTGGGGTACAGCTTGTAATGAAGTATCTAATCTCAGATTTCAAAGGTAAACACTCTGAGTTACATTTTAGGTTACATAGTTTTTAAAGCAGATACAGCCAAGAATTTGACATCCTTCCATATGTTTTAATGAAAAGTATTATTTATATTGTGTTTTCAGGAAATTATTTCCTTAACTTGATCTAGAACTTGTCTTATAAAAAAGCAGCAAGCTTTTTCCCCCCAACAGTGGTGTGTATTTACTGTTGGGTCCGTTTCTGAGAGGGCAGGTAACTGGTCTGTGGGCTTCAGTATTCTATTCCTAGAGTGTGCGAAAGCACTGGGGTTGCTTAGCTTCTCAACAAATAGCATTGCATGTGTACATACAAAAGGACTCCTTGGCAGCCCAGAGCAGGGACACCTGACTCACCTCCTAAGTCTCTTAACCTCAGACAAGGGAATGGCTTTCTCTAGGAAGTAATGTCTAAGCTAGCTGGAAGGCGAGTGTGTCTTTGGCTCAAGTAGAGGAACTCACACCCAGAGTTTTGGAGACAGTAATCCCTTTGCCAGACATGTAGTAGGTATTCTGTTTAGCAACCATTTGCTCTGTTTGTAAAAGAGGTAATCTATAATTATAGCTTATTGATGCATTTGTCTTTGAAGCAAATGTTTTTAAACATCTATGAATGAGCAATATCTTTTGTCATTTGAGTCCTTGATGACTTGATAATGGATTTTTGGATTTTCCAGACTCTTTCGGGAGAAGGTGGGCGGTGGCCTTTACTTACAGTGTCCTGTACACTGAAGGCGTGTTTCCTTGAGGCTTGGGGTCAACACTGCCTGCACCGCTTTCTAAGCAAACAGGGCCCAAGGCAGTTCTATGTGGCCCTTGACTGTTGTCTCTCCTGCAGTGTCTAACCCCCATTCCCAAAATAAATATCAGCCCACTAGTTCTTGATTCTTTGGTCACTGAATTATTTTTTCTTGACCCTTTCTTAATTCGTCACGCCTTAGGCCTTCTGGAAATACTAGGAATATTTCCCTGCTAAATTTTGTTACCAGCCCCATTCTAATTTTAAAAGGATGGAAAATACAATTAAAAAATGTAAACAGCTATATATTTAAGCTATATCCTGCTTAAATTTTGATGAATTTAAAGGGATGCTTCTTACTGTTTTATTCTGAAGTTTGGCCTATGTTTTGCTGTTCTCTGTGTTGCAGCTATCATGAGGAGTTTCTCCCTCCTTCAGGAAGCCATAATCCCCTACATCCCAACGATCATCACTCAGCTAACCCAGAAGCTGTTAGCTGTTAGTAAGGTAACAGCAGTTTTTGAAAGTACAATTTTTTAAATTTCTATTCCAAATTGTTTGACCTCAGGACTCCATTGCAGAGTTTGGAGAAAAGCCCATAAATTCTTACTAGCCTGTTAGTAAGCCTTTCCAGAACTGGAGATGGTATTAAGATTGGAGACATGTTCATTGTAGAAAAGTGAGAAAGTTCAGGCAGTCTGACACTGTGTTAAATGGAGGAAAGGAGACTGAACTAAAAGAACCTATAAGAGACTCTTTGGACCTTAAGTTTTAGAAATAAGAATATGGAGGCTGACAATTCCCTTTAAGGTAGTTACTCCTAATTACTCTGTGGAGAGATGAATTCATAAAAGGATTTAGAGGGACATTGAAGAACCGAGTGGTGAGTTTTTATCTGAATTCTGGGCATGGATTGTCCACTAATCTGGGACCTGGGGGAATGAGGGAGAAGGAGAATGCATACACAACTACACACATACACACACACATTGCCTAGTAAATGCTGTCTCGTTAGTGCCGTTGAGTCTAGTCTGACTCACAACGTCTCTGTAGTTAGTGGATTTGAAGAGCCGACCTTATGGCTCACTGTCCAGCACGGATGCTACAGTGCCACACCAGTAGTCCAAAAGATACTTCCCTGACTATGAACTGAACCTGGGCCGCGGTTAGGATTCGGTGATCCTAACCACCAGGGAAAAACATACACTCATCTTTTGACTTTATCAGTTTTATATGGTAGTCACCCAAGAAGGATTATGTTAGACAGAAATACGGTTTTCTGCATAAAAGAAGACATTTAGAAATGACCGGCATGGGTGAGCTTGACTCATAGCTGCTGACACAGGCCGATTGTCCCTCAGCGATAGTTGCAGAGCCAGTGAACAGGCTTCCGGCCGTGATGACTCCAGAGAGTGCACACTGTTCACTCAACAACTGAACGTTAGCGTGATTTGGTAGGACTCTGGACTTTAGCCTGTTAAAAGCAAGCTAATACTAGCAATTATTTTGCATTTCTTGAATTTTAAGATTATAAAGTTTAGCATATATACAGTATTTCTAGTATACCTGTGTTTGGATGTTGATTTAAAAAATGAATGCTTATCCTTTAAATGTTTCATAAAGATGTTTTGTTTAGTATAGTCACATGGACTACAGAATAAATAGTTTTTGTTTTACTATTGAATTTCAGAATCCAAGCAAACCTCACTTTAATCACTACATGTTCGAAGCAATATGTTTATCCATAAGAATAACTTGTAAAGCTAACCCTGCTGCTGTTGTCAATTTTGAGGAGGCTTTGTTTTTGGTGTTCACTGAAATTTTACAAAATGATGTACAAGGTGAGCTTTATAAAAGTTCTTTTCTTGAATGGAATGAAATTATTAAAGTAGCTATAAAATAGCTTGTGTGGGATTTTTATGAGAGCATTCACCTTGAAGCTAACAGCTTATTTATTTTCATCAACAGAATTTATTCCCTATGTCTTTCAAGTGATGTCATTGCTTCTGGAAACACATAAAAATGACATCCCATCATCCTACATGGCCTTATTTCCTCACCTCCTTCAGCCGGTGCTTTGGGAAAGAACAGGGAACATCCCTGCACTGGTCAGACTTCTCCAGGCCTTCCTAGAGCGTGGCTCAAACACCATAGCAAGTGCTGCAGCCGACAAAATTGTGAGTCCTGTTCATTTGGACGTCGTCCTGTTCTAAGGTAGCTTTGAAAAGCTAAAGATGGCAGGAATCAAGTTATTTTTTCTTTATAAAAAATAAGAAACCATTGAAACTTTTGCAAGTTCAACAGATATTTTTAAAATTCTTAAAATAATTTTACTGAAGAGTGAAGTGGTTGGTTTGAACGTGTTTGTGTGGTTTTGTTAGGATTAGGGACCTTTAGGGTTACCTCAGTGGTGGCTTTCTAAAGAAGAGGCAAATGGATTGATTTCAGGAAGGGTAAGTTCTTTAGGAAGATTTTAGTTCTTTAGGAAGAACTAAAGAGAAAAGGCTAATTCTTTTTTAAAATGTCTTAACTTTTTTTTTTTTCAATGTTATCTAATTTGTTACAGCCTGGGTTATTAGGTGTCTTCCAGAAGCTGATTGCATCAAAAGCAAATGACCACCAAGGTTTTTATCTTCTAAACAGTATAATAGAGCACATGCCTCCGTGAGTACAAATTACCTTCACTATGCATTTAAGTTTTTCTGTAGTACTCAGGGAAATGCTATATTTATATTGTTGTATTTTTATTCTTTAGTGAGTCAGTTGACCAATACAGGAAGCAAATATTTATTCTGCTATTCCAAAGACTTCAGAATTCCAAAACAACAAAGTTTATCAAGAGTAAGTAAAGTCATCTGCGTGATCCTATTGAAATGAAGGAAAAGGATTAAAACCTTGGGCTGCTTGCTATAGGAAAATAATGGAGTCAGTGGCTGTGAGGAAGAGAAATTTTGTTTTCTCACTGTCTGCAAAGCTCTGCTGTCTGAGCTAAAGGGGAAGCTCTGGGCTCTGTCTTCCTTAGAGCATTCTTTTGTTCCTTGGCTTGTTAAGCCATCCTTATATATTGTGTGCCCTCCTTCCCCCGCCCCCCAACTTTGTGGGGGGCAAGGTGGGGGTTTGTTTTCTGTTTTAGAAACCCACCACTGAGAAGGGACCTACCTCAGTGACTTCACTTATAACACTTTCAAAATTGTCACATTCATAAGTTACAGGGTTAGGACTTCCTGTCTTTTTAGGGACACATTCTATCTACAACCGATTTTTCGATTATAGATAATCCTCTGATCAGTTGTGAATGTTACACATATTTTTAAATGTGTTCTCAAAATACTGAATCATTTTCAAATGTGTTAGGTGATTTAAAGGTTGGTTTATAAGTTTAGATCAAAATATTTTTCCAACTGAAATAATATTGTATTAGAAGGCAAGTCACTGATGCGTAAATCAGTAGTTGTGGTTTTTTGTAATGATGACGAATGTTTCATTTGGTAGAAATACTTGTCCATGCTAAGACCTAAATCATTTGTAATAAATCCTTAATACTTATGTCTTCTTTCAACAGGTTTCTTAGTGTTTATTAATTTGTATTGCATCAAATATGGAGCATTAGCGTTACAGGAAATATTTGATGGTATACAACCAAAGTAAGTATGTTCTTAATACTTTCTTTATAAAAGGAAGGAACGATTATCTGTTTTATAGAGGATTCTATGGCTCTTGGTACAGTGATCCTATCTTTGTGATTTTCCTTCAAAATGTCCTTAATTGGTGAGTTGTAAAGAGGAAAATCCTAGCGAAATAGTTCTGATTGCATCTGTGAGTACGCTTCTCACAGAGCTGCTAAGACTGATGGTGTTTTCAGGAGTCTGCATCTGATAAGGCCAACAGCATGACTTGAAATGAGAAAAAATTGGACCTAAAAATGTTACATTTGACAGTTATTTAGCACATAATGTAATTAGGTGTCAGTTTGCATTCATGGGGTAAAAAATGAGTTAAAGAAATGATACCAGACAGCTTCTGGAAGGAAAAACTCAAGCTGTGTTTGTTAGAAAAAAATTTTTTTTTTTAATGTAAAAAATAAATTAACCCAAAATTAGTAACAAAGAGCTTGATTTCCAGCAACAATGGGTTGTGAGGAAGTGTGCAGTCTCATGCACTGTGTGTTGTTAAGTACTATGATGTTGGGTCCAAGGAGTAGCTGGTAGGTTTGAAACACCAACTTTGCGATCAGCAGTCCAACGATGCCTGCAACATCATGCCAGACACCCATGCACTGCTGTGAGGGCCTGATAGGCCTCCTGGTATGGCACTATAGGATCATCACTGGACTGTGAACCACACGGTGGGCAGTTCAAGCCAACCAGCTGCTCCTTGGAAACCCTATAAATGGTTGGAATGATTTGGAACTGACGAGACAGCACTTACAGAGCTCTGGTAGCGTAGTGGTTACGAATAGGGCTACTAACCTCAGCTGAGGTCAGCAGTTCGAAACTACCAGCTGTTCCACGGAAGAAAGATGAGAGGCTTTCTACTCCCGTAAAGATTTACAGCCTCGGAAACCCTGGACAGGGTCGCTATGAGTAAACCAATTCCTTGGTACACAGCCACCAGCCAAGACAGCACTTAACAACATTCAGAGCTATTAAAATGTCTGTACTTTTTGTACCCAGTGTTTCTACTTCAAATAATTTTTGTATTAAAACAAATAAGATCTTGAAAGTTTTACTTCTGGGATGTTTGCAACAACATAAAATGATTAGCGAAATAATTTTTGTAATAAAACTATGAACATTTGCATAGAAAGTTGTGTGGATTACAATCCAAAATGATTCAAACTAATTAACACTAGATGGGCTTTGATGCTCCTAGTTCTACTCTCTAATTTTTCAGAGATAAACAATCAAAGAGAGGGATTTTCATTGAGCACAGGCATGTGACAATGTGACTGTTCATTAACAAAGCAGATGACAGTTGACTAGAAGGGAGACGTTTGGTATTGTCATCTCTAGGACTCAGTTCTTTACAGTGAACAAAGTTCGTAGCTTTTAAATTGAAAACTTTATCATCTTTCACTAAATACAGTAGGACTGTAATCATGAGTGGATTTATTTTGGTTTGGTTTAATAGAATGTTTGGAATGGTTTTGGAGAAAATCATTATTCCTGAAATTCAGAAGGTGTCTGGAAATGTAGAGAAAAAGATCTGTGCTGTTGGCATAACCAAATTGCTGACAGAATGTCCCCCACTGATGGACGCTGAGTATACTAAGCTATGGTAAGTACACCTAGCCTTTTACATTTGGGGACACTAGAACTTCTTTCCCTTAGGATGGCAAAATGAGCCAAGGGTATTCTCTTGAGAGCTTCTGATCTTGGCTTCTGCACTAACAACAGTCTTGTCCCTTTTGGGGAGGCGATATGGATGGACCAGACCTCTAGACCCCTTTGAGAATCTGCTGAAAGTGATCTAAGAGAAGCCCAACCAAACCAGCTAGTTCTTTACAAGGAGGACTGCCCAAGCCAAGAGGGCCTGACCTGGTGCTCTATGGCAGAATTCCCCTGGCTTGTTTCCACCTCTTGCTTTTCATTCACTTGTTTTGGTTCCACTCTGGCAGCCTCTCCTCCATGAAGTGGTCCAGCAGCTTGAGGTTTATGTGTTTTTCTAACAGAGGCCAGTGTTGAATTTCCTTGACTGGCCTTAGTTTGGGTCACGTGCCAGTAGTTAAGGCTGCTAGGCCCAAAATCAACAGTTCAAATCTACCCACTGCTCTGTGGGAGAAAGATGTACCCAGCTGCTTCTGTAACGATTACAGCCTTGGAAACTCTATGGAGCAGTTCTAGGTTACTATGAGTCAGAAATGATGCCCCGATAATGGGTTTGGTGTGGGGTCAGGTAAGGACAGGTCGCATAGGCGAAGCCTTTGAGACCTATGAGGGTTGACTAGTTTTCCAAAGACAAAATCTGTGTGCTGTGGCTGCAAGAATTGAATTGTGTCTGGGTAAGCAGAAGGCACTGATACCCCTCTTCATTTCATAAGTCTCTTCCTACATTTGAGACTTGAGTATATAATTTTATTTTAGGAATTGCTACTTGTTTTATTTCTTCCCACCCAGGACTCCTTTATTACAATCACTGATTGGTCTATTTGAGTTACCTGAAGATGCCACTACTCCTGACGAGGAGCATTTCATTGACATTGAAGATACTCCAGGCTACCAGACAGCCTTCTCACAGTTGGCGTTTGCTGGGAAGAAAGAGCATGATCCTGTAGGTCAAATGGTGCACAACCCCAAAATCCACCTGGCCCAGTCACTTCATAAGTTGTCTACTGCCTGTCCTGGAAGGGTGAGTGTCTGCTTTGTCAAACAATTGTGCATCTGGTGAAAAGGCAAGAACAGTGTTTGTACCTCTTTTTATTGGCCAGTGTAATTAAATTACTGTAATTACGATGACGGGTCCTCTTTTCCCCTTCATAATGTACTGTAAAACATAAGTTTAAGAGTATGGTTTTAGGAATAAATAAAGATGGGGAAAGAGGGTCTTTAAAGAGGAATGTATTTATTTACCTGAATGAACTAATAATCATACTAGTGTAGAAAGCATGAATCCACTCTTACAATGTGGCATTGATTTTTTTACCTGCAAAACACCCAGAAATTAACTAGTGGAACGTGGAGTGAACCCAGTAGTGGCTGCATGGTTACATTTAGCCAGTACAGAATTTCATGTTTTCTGCTATTTATATTTTCAGTGTTTTATTATGAAAAATTTAACATTTATACAGAAGCAACAGTGTAATAGATCTTCACATCCCTAGTTTGAATTACCAGTAATTATCGAATACTCACCATAATGCTGTTGTCACACCTAACTAGCAGCTATAAACCTGGATATGGTTCTGCTTTTTATACCTATCCATTTTTTAAGGTATTAAAATAAGTGAATTGTTTTGGAATCCCTGTAACAATGATTTATGACTTGATGCCTCCTCCACAGAACGTGGATTTATGTTGGCATGACTGATCCATCTCTCAACAGCCAGGACCTGTTTCTGATCTCTTGCAGGTCCCATCGATGGTGAGCACCAGCCTCAACGCAGAAGCTCTTCAGTATCTTCAAGGATACCTTCAGGCAGCCAGTGTGACACTTCTCTGAACTGCATTTTTCTAACAGGCTACCATGCCCGACGGTTTCTGTGGAGATAGATGATGATGTAGACATCTGAGCAGAGCTGCATTATAACAGCACGTTCACCTTTTCAACTTGTCACAAAATCCATCTTGTAAAGGATATTAAATGTTGCTTTAAGCCGAACCTTGAGAAAATTAGGTGGTTTGTGTGATGATAAATAGAAGTGGGGAATTTTTCCAGTTTGCAGCACTGAGGGACCTAGTGCTCATTGAGTTGAATGTTTGTGTGTTTTTTTTTTCACGGACTCTGGCTGTGCAGCCTTTGACTAAATTTACCCTTTTGTTTTGAGACTGTTGTCATTTGTATTTCTCTTGCCCTGTGTATGTTTGTCTGTTTCCTTAGCTTTCATTGGCAATGTAAGAATCACTTGTAAAGTTTGCCAAGCAATGCACATTTCATAGTTTTAAATCAGCAATAAACAAAGCCGTAAAGTACGTACGTATTTAAGACCATCTTAAGGCCAGGTTTTCAGTGCTCTCTGATGCTTTCATAATGGAGAATACTTTAAATCTTACCTTCCTCCAGGAATCATAAAGTTGTAATATATTTGTAATTCCAGCTGAAAGAATTTAATTTTATAAGGGGAAAGGGAACATTAATTCCTGGTTTGGGTTTAGCTACTGGAACTTGGATGTGGCAGTGTGAGCTTTGTGCAGGTGGTTTCCTCTGGAAAGTGAGAGGCTCTCCCTGGCTTTGCAGTGCCTTTGGGGGACATTCAACTGTGTGGATATTTGGTCTTTCCTACAATGCCTTTCTTCCTTACCTATCAGAAGTTACTTGGAACTTTGCAAACAACAGCCTTTTAGAAGCCCGAGAATTCTGAGGAGCAATCGTAAGTATATCCAAATCCATTGTTGGACACAGTTTTGGCAGCATTGAGTCATGTTATTAGTACTTTGCTTTAAGCAGTCTTTGGAGGAAGAATTCTGTGATCTCCTTGGAATATCCAGCATCCATTATCTAGGATCACTGAGGATGCTCATACATGCTAGGTGCTCAGGGGCTGAAGTCCTCAATTGTGTTCTTCCTAAATGAAGGCTAGTGGTAGTGGCTCATCTTTGTGTAGTGCCAAGCAACTGTGCCCTTCACTCTCTCATCAGTATTCTTGTTTTTTGTTTGTTTTTTTTTTAAGAGACGGGAAATTGATGTTGCTGTCGTGTTTACTGACAGGTTTCAGTGGCTGTCACTCGGCACTGAAGCCCAAAGAGCTGAGTCCACAAAGATAGGAGTTGGAATTACTACAGCTCTGCCACTAACTGGCCCTTTGTGCTTTTCTCTCCTCTTCTGAAAAACGAGCAGACAGATTTTCTCATTTTAGGCTCACAGCAATCTTGATGGTGAAGTACTTCCAATAGAGTGCCTGGTGTAGAATGAATACCAGGAAAGCTGCTGTTGCTTGGTTTCAGTTGGTGGTAGGAGAATGGAGAACACTGCTCTCACCACCTGGCCTGTGGCAGCCATGGGAGGTGGGAAGCTCTTTTGGGGGAGAATAGTCCTGGCTGAGGTAGGTCTTGTACCTGCAGAGAATTTTTAGACTCTGGGAAATGTCTATAGGGTCCACTGGTTCATCCTGCGGTTATTACCTGCTTCTGATTTTAAGTGTGTCCTATTCAATAATTCTAGCTACTTTAAACCTGGTTTGCTTCCTTCAAAGTTGAGATCATTCTGTATACATGAGTTTCAAAGTTTGTAGAAACTGGAATTAGTAGAATGAAGTTATGCACAAATTTTTTGAATCCTCATATTTTTGTTTTCAAAGCTTAATACTTGATAAAACATGATTTTCAGTGTTTATATATAGGGTTTTATCATTTCAGTGTATCATCTAAAATTATATGTAGTTATTATCATTGTTAGACATGTTAGAATTTTATGATTTTCTAAATCTTTTACACATAACTTGATGAACATCCTTATCTATTAAATTTTGTCTACATTTCTGGTTATTTCCTGAAGTGGGGTTGCTATCAGATGCTGTTATCTTGACTAAGCAACTCACATGATGAGAGTAAAACTCTCTCAGTAGGTCTCCTTGGCTGCAGTTTTAATGGAAGTCTTTCTCCTAAGGAACTCGAATTCAAATCTCCGGAGTTTTGTTAGCAGCAGAGTGCTTACCCATTTGTACTACTGTGGTGGTGTGAAGTGCCGCTGAATCGATTCCAACCCATAGCGACCCTGTATAGGGTTTCCAAGGAGAGGCTGGTGAGTTTGAACCACCAACCTTGTAGTTCAAACAACTTTAACTTTGAATTAGCCCACAGCGCCCTAAAGTAAAACTGTAGGGTCAGATTACCCCATAGAAAGGTGGTGCCAATCTAGACACCACACGCCATTATTTCTTTTTCTTGTTGACAATATTGATGTGTGAAAATGGTTTCATTTTTTATCTAGTGAAACATTAATAATTAGTTCGGCACTTAAAACTATTATATGCACATGGTATGATTCTAATAGGAATTAGGGTTTGATAACAGAGCAGCAGGTTTCTACCTGACCCCTACTTCCTTCTACTCTGGGAAGCAGCACTTTTAATTAGTACTGCCTTGAGGTTTTTTTTTAAATAACTTTTAAAACTTTATTTTGACAAGATGATCAGTTTTACATTTAACAGATCACTTTGTTTCATCTCAATGATTGCAGTCCCCTCCACTCAAGTTTTCCCACTTCCTCTCTCTGGTTACTTATGTGCTGATATCCTCTTTCAAAATCGAGATTTTACCACAACTACAAGGAGCTCTGGTAGCGTAGTGGTTACGAATCGGGCTGCGAACCTTAAGGTCAGCGGTTCGAAACTACCAGTCGCTCCGTGGGAGAAAGATGAGGCTTTCTACTCCCGTAAAGATTTACACCCTCGGAAACCGTGTACAGGGTCGCTACAGGTCGGACCCGACTCGATGGCACTTAACAACAGCAACAACTTGATAAAGAAAGATTTGACGCACATGACTGCTACTCTACAGAGTCTGTCCCTTAGTAGTTCTGTTTATCTTGAAGTAGTCAACAAACACTTCCTTGTCCCATCCACTTCCGTCCAGATCTCCGGATGATAGGCACTACCTATGACTGACTTGCCACTCTACACTGGTCAGGTCTGTCTCCCTTGATCCACTGCAGGGGCATGTCACCTTTGACTCTGGCAGTGGACAGGATGACATGAACAGTGCTTGGTGTGGGCCAGGAGGTATGCAGAAGTTACTCTTCTGTCCCCAGGGCCAGTGTCTTGACTTCCGCAGCATTCCAAAGAGAATGGTCATAGGGTCAAGGTCACATGCATTGGATTTTTCTCATGCAGCAGCATTAGTTTCTCAGAGGCATGGCACGTTTAGGTTTGTGATAAGTACTTGGACACTGACTTTTTTCTTTTAGTTTTGGTATTTTTTCTTAAGTGTTTATAATAATGGTCTTACGCAGTACTTCAGCATAATGTCCTCAGGGTTCATCCATGTTATTTGGTGGCTTACAGCTGCCTTACTAATTCAAGGTACCATAATATTCCATTGTGTAGATGTACCAAAGTTTTGTTTATTCATTCCTTTGTTGATGGGCACTTAGACTGTCTACATCATTTTGCTTTTGTGAATAGTGCTGCTGTAAATGAGCTCTGGTAGCGTAGTGGTTACAAATTGGGCTGCGAGCCGCAAGGTCAGGAGTTCGAAACTACCAGCTGTTCTGCGGGAGAAAGATGAGGCATTCTGCTCCCGTAAAGATTTACAGCCTCGGAGACCCTGTACGGGGTCGCTATGGGTCGGAACCGACTGCACAGCACATAAGAACAACAAAAAACATTGATGTGCATATATCTACTCGTGTTCTGTCTCAATATGTCTTGTGGATATAAGTAGAGGAATTGCTGGATCATAAGGTATTTCTATTTCCAACTTTCTGAGGAAGCACCATACTGTTTTCCAGAGTGGCTGGATCATTTTGCAATCCCATCAGCAATGTAGGAGGGTCCCAGTCTCTTCACATCCTCGCCAGCATTTATTGTCCTTTACTTTTTTGAAATTCTGTTGTGAGATACCTCATTGTTTTGATTTGCATCTCTTAATGGCTAATGATTGTGAACATTTCTTCTTATGTTTGTTGGCTGCCTGGAGCGCCTCCTTGGTGAAGGGTCTGTTCATATTCTGTGCCCATATTTTAATTGGGTTATTTGCCCTTTTTCTTACAGAGGTGTTGTTGTTTCCTATGTATTTCAGAAATTAGTCCCTTTCTGATAACATCATTCCAAAACATATTTTTCCCATTCCAAAACATATTTTTCCCATTCTGTGGGCTTCCTTTTGCCTCTTTGGATGAATGTAAATTTTTAATTTTAGTTATGTCCCAGTCATCTATTTTGTTTTCTTTTGTTTGTGCAGTTTTCACAGTGTTTGTTCGTGTGTGTGCTGACTTTTCTTTTGCAGTTTTTTTTTTGCTGAAGTTTGAGTACCTTTTTTCATGAGTAGGAGCCATTATTCTTCCCCATACTGATAAGCACTGCAGATTTGTCATTTTAGGTGGCACATGGCATCTCTCTCTTGCCCAGGATGTTCTTTTCACAGAGCTTGCTTCTGTCGGCAGAGTGGCTCTTCTCTGAGCTTCCACCCCACCAGGGCTGTTCCCACCACTTTTCCTCTTACCTCCCCCATCGAGCCACACCATCCTCCTTTATAGTTGGAACAAAGTCCATTTTGTTTTCCCAGTACGTGAGGGGACTTCAAAAAGTTTGTGGAAAGATTCCGTTCTCTTTTCATTCCACTTTTCCATGAACTGGCACTGCAGGATAAGCACTGGACTGCTAATTACAAGGTTGACAGTTCAAATTCTTGGAATTCCTACATAGGGTCACAATGAGTTGCATGCAGTTTGTCAGCACTTACAACAATAACAACTGACATACTCCAGCCTAAATACCAGAGGCCCAGTCTCCAGGTCTGAGAAATGTGTCTTTGGACTTGAGCAGCTAATAGTTCTGCAGTCCTGTGTTCCTGGGAGGTGCGGGAACTTAACCAGGTCTCGTGGCTGGAGGGCAGGGGGATGTAGAACTCAAGCCAGACAACCTAGTTCCAGGGCCCGTTGGTCTAATAAGCACTGTGCTCACTGATACAGCAAAAATTAGAACTGGGCTAACAGTTCTAATTTTTACTGTGTCACAAGTTTTAAAAGTATGAGTATTATTTTGTGGTTTTGCCTTTTTGCTAGTAGCTGTCCCTCTTCGTAAGAGAGCTTGGTAAAAGCGGGGGTCAGCCTTTAATCCAGCCTCTTGGATATGATCTTTTGTTTCATTTCCTAACAGCTGAATATTTGTGCAACCACCCTATTCTTGCTAGAAAGTTCTTTGTTTGGAAACTAGGTGACCCAGTGGAGCATCCAACCCCTCATTCCACACTTGGCAGCACTGTGATTGGAAATAACTCCCATTTATTCCAAGGATAACAACCCTTCACTCTGATAAAGACACACAAGTTCTCATCTAGGCCCCACCTGGAGTGCAATGGCTCCTGTGACCTCTGCTGGGGCCTCCTCTCACCTGGGAGTCATCCACTTCTACAGTGCAGTCACTCCTAACAGCAACACCCAAAAACCCATCTCCCTGCTTTTTCTTGGGTGGCCCTGAAAGCGAATAGTTTCAATACGATTGATGGATGGTAAGGACCTAAGGATAAGGAAGACTCCGTGTCTTCAGGTGATGGGCACATCTTTCCCTCCTTAACCCACCCAAAGAAACCAGGAGCAACCAGCTTTTAGCTGTGTCTGAGCAAAAAACAACCGGCTATTTACCAGTGTTTCACAAAGAACCTGCACATTTATACACATGCAGAAAACAAAAGGTGTAGGGTTTGCTGCTATTGGCGTCATGTGCATGTTATCTGTGTAAAGACTCGAGGCTGTACTCTTGGATAAGCGGTTTACTTGCTTATCTTCACCTCATTAGAGGTCCATTGCTCCAATTTACAACTAAGGAAATGGGCCTGGAAGGGAAATGGTTTGTCTAAACGTGAGTATACTTCTCTTTAAAGACCCCAAGCCAGTACACAGAAGAACTAAACAATACAATCAGCCAACTGATTGTGTACAGAGCATTCAACCCAACAACTGCACAATACACATTCTTTTCCAGTGCACATGGAACACCCCCCAGAATAGACCATGGTTTAGGCCACAAAACAAATCTCCATAAATTTACAAATATCAAAATACTACAGAGCATCTTCTCAGAACACAATGCTATCAAATTAGAAATCAACAATAGGAAGACCTTGGAAATCAAGTCAAATACATGGAAATTTAATAACACCCTGCTGAAAAGCGACTGGGAAGTAGAAGAAATTAAACGTGAATTCACAAAGTTCCTAAAAATAAATGAGAATGAAAACACAACATACCAAAATCTTTGGGACAAGGAGAAAGTGGTGCTGAGAGGACAATTTATTGCAATAAACACACACATCCAAAAAGAAGAAAGAGCCAAAATCAATTAACACATCATCTACAACAATTAGAAACAGACCAACAGAGGGAACCTACAGCCACCAAAATACAAGAAATAATAAAGATTAGAGCAGAAATAAATGAGATAGAAACTATACAAACAGTCAACAGGTCAATAAGCTGGTTCTTTGAAAGAATTAACAAAAATCAACAGGCCATTGGCAAACCTAACAAAAAGAGAAGAGGGAGAAGACACAAATAACATGCATTAGAAACCACATGGGTAATGTCACAACGGAACCAAAGGAAATCAAAAGGATACAGAATACTATCAGGAGTTGTATATTTTTAGATAAACACGACCGCCTAAACTTAATCACAGTGAAGTAGAAAACCTGAACAGACACATAACAAAAGAAGAAATTGATCAGGTCATCAAAAAACTCCCAACCAAAAGAAGTCCAGGCCCAGATGGCTTCACTGGTGAGTTCTACCAAACACTCAGGGAAGAGCTGTCACCAATTCTACTCAAATTATTCCAGAAGATAGAGGAGGATGGAAAACTTCCTAATACATTTTATGAAGTAAGCATACCCCTCATACCAAAACCAGGGAAGGATGTCACTAAGAAAGAAAATTATAGACCAATATCCCTCATGAGTTAATGTTCAACCATTTCAAGAGATACCATATGAACAAGAGCCAGTGATACTCAGAGAGAAACTCCAAAGTGCATTGAAAGAAGTGGCAAAGAAAAAGGCACCAGGAATTGATGGAATAAAAACTGAAATCTTTCAAGAAAGTGAGGCACTCATCTCTGCCAAGAAATTTGGAAGACAACAATCTGGCCGACTGATTGGAATAGATCCATATTTGTGCCCATTCCAAAGAGAGGTGACCCAACAGAATGCGGAAATCATCGGACAATCTCTTTGATATCTCAAACCAGTAAAGTTTTGCTAAAGGTAATACAGAATCGGCTACAATCATACATTGACAGACAACTTCCAGAGGTTCAAGCTGGATTCAGAAGAGGCCGTGGAACGAGAGATATCATTGCTGATGTCCGATGGATC
>NW_006408541.1:13944534-13964532 GCF_000296735.1 Chrysochloris asiatica | reverse complement strand
AGTCTGCCCCTGGCCTTGTTTTCACTGATGATATGGAGCTTTTCCATCTTCTCTTTCCACAGATGTAGTCAATTTGATTTCTATGTGTTCCATCTGGCAAGGTACAATGCTCTTAAGTGATAGAATAATAACCATGCGCCTACAGGGAAGGCCACTATTATTCAAATTTATGCACCAACCACTAAAGCCAATGAAGTTGAAATAGAAGAATTCTACCAACCTCTTCAATCTGAAATTGATCAAACATGCAATCATTACTGGTGATTGGAATGCAAAGGTTGAGAGCAAAGAGAAGGACCAGTAGTTGGAAAATTTGGACTTGGTGATAGAAATGATGCTGGAGAATGAATGATAGATTTCTGAAAGACAAATGGTTTAATTCAAATACCTTCTTTAGACAGCATAAGAGACGACTATACACGTGGACTTCGCCGAATCGACTAGATAGCACTTAACAACATAAAGCTGCCTTAAAAAGCAGGTAATGAATCTGAGGAAGTGAAACTCAGGCTGTTCGCACACCCCAGTTCATCCAAACTCAGCAATAGCAAAGAGGTCAGGGTCGCAGTAACTACCCACCAGTGCTGAGGACCTCACTGTAAACGGCCGGTTGAGCAGTGGAACCAGCTGTATTAGTTGGTCATCATCTGAACTGCCCCCACGAGCTTAGAGTGAGGCCTCACTGTTGCCAGTGCACTGCAGACAATCAGGTGAGAGGCCCTGGGAGTGAGGCTTGGAGCATCATCACACACTTCAAAAAGGAAATTCATTCCATGACCTGTTGGCCCCTCCAAAATTGATATCCTTCCCTTTGTGTAAAACATATTCACCTATAACATCCTCCCTAAAAGTTAACCCATTCCAACATTAACTCTTCGTCCAAAACCTCAACTAAATTTTTAAAAAGGTGGCATTTTAGATAGTTCATCTGTGCACCATGAAACCTAAAATAACACATCTGCTTCCAAAGTGCAATATACTAAACCAGGTATACAGTAGACATTCAAATCCAAAATGTGTATTTGGAGGAAAAGGGGATCACCAAGAAAACCGAAAACATAGCAGGGCAAATTGCCTTAAATCTCCAGCCTTGAAAATAATCCTATTTTCCCCTTTGGTTGGTTGATGCATGGAGGGGATTGTAACCATTGCAATGAAATAGGATGAATGTAAAACTAATGTTCCCCCATGTAAACTATCAAATCAATTCACAATAAAACATTCACACACAAAAATCCTGTTTTCGAGATGCATCTGAGCAATGGCCCTCTGCTCCAGGCTTTGGGGATTTGCTATGCTCTCTGGATTGTGGGTGTCAGCCCAGCTTCGCAGGTCCACCGGCATAGGTGGGCTAACTGCCCTGTGCAGTCTCCCTTTCCTGGTCCACTGGAAGAGCAGCAAATGGGGAGTGGGTAATTATCCATGCTTAACCAAGGGGAGGGGAGTCTGAAGTCCCTGCCCTCCTAGCTGGTCTTTCAACTCCTCTCATGGTCCCTTGCTTTCCTTGGAAGATAAAGGAATGGCCCATTACCTGCCTGAAGAAATCCAGAAGGCAGATCGCTTCATTTAACCCTTTCTCTGTCCTTTCAGTCAAAATCGATAGGGTTTCTGCTGAGAAAGCTGATGAGATTCCTGATACAGCCTTAATCTCAGGGAATAGGTTAATAGCCAATTTACTGGTGTTTTACCAGGGCAAACTGTCAACTTTAACAATAGAATTTTCTAAGCTCCTGGAAAACCCTACACAGGGTCGCTATGGGTCAGAACCGACTCAACAGCACTTCCCAACAACATCTGCTGTTTTTATAGCTCATTTCTCAATCTCTCTGGTGCATTTCTGGATATGCCTCAAAAAGAAACACTGCATCGTCAAGATTGTTTTTGCTAAATGTCCTCAGCCACATGTCCAAATTTATCTCTTAAAAGCACTACTTTCCACAAAACCTTTAAACATAATTCATGCAAGTTCTCTGCGACTTTATAACAAGATTACCTTTTCTCCAATGTTAACAAAGTTCACGGTTTTCTTTTAAAACCTCAGCCCACTGCAGATTTTACACCCACATTCCTAGCAACATTGTATTCATGTGTTCGCTTTCCCTGAAGTACCCACTTCCTCACAGTTCTTAATGGTCCTTATTCCAAAACCATGGCACACCCCTACTCTGGTAAACCAATTTCCTAGTTACCTAATGCACTGTAACAAAAGATTAGTGAGTGGACACAAGAAATTCTCACAGTTAAGTTTAAGACGTGGCTCTAGGAGGTGGTTTTGTCTTTTTCTGCTTCTAGGAGCTGCCAGCAATCCAGTGTTCTGGGTTTATAAATGGGTTTGTGTGTCTTTCTTACAGTTAGTGTCAACACTGTATCTCCACCAATTGACTCTCAATTTGACATACTGTATTGCTTGTATGTTGCTTTACTGCCAAAACAAAACCTAAGCCACCAGCAGGGTCACATAGGGTGGACAGGTTTCAGCTGAGCTGAAAGACTAGGAAGGAGGCAAGGTAGACACTTCTGAGTGGTTACCCACTGCAAAGCTTATTAAGCAAAAATGTCAGTTTGAGGACTAAGATGCACCTAACACAAGCCCATGGCATTTTTAATCACCTTATATGCATGTGAATAAAGAAGACTACTGAAAAATTGATTAATTTGAATTATGTTGGCAAAGAATACTGCGTACTACCAGAAGAAGAAATCTATGTCAGAAGAAGAGCAGCAAAGTGCTCCTTAGAAGCCAGGATAGGAACACTTAGTCGCTCATACTTTGGACAGGAAAAGGACATCACAGTTGGTAAAGTGAAGGGCCTACGAAAAAGAGGAAGACTCCCAACGAGATGGATTGATAACAGAGGCAGCAACAACGGACTCAAACAATTCTGAGGATTGTTTCATTCCTTTGTGCACGGGTCACTATGAGTTGGAATGACTTGAGGGCACCTAATAACAATTAAGGAGCTCTGGTAGCATAGTGGTTACGAATCGGGCTTCGAACCGGCTTCGAACCGCACGGTCAGTAGTTTGAAACTACCAGCTGTCCTGCAGGAGAAAGATGAGGCTTTCTGCTCCTGTAAAGATTTACAGCCTTGGAAACCCTGTACAGGGTCACTAGGAGTTGGAACTGACTCCACAGTACATAACAACAACAACAATTACTATATCTTGTAACAAGTGATTTGGTTTACGACCCACCCTCCAGGTATGGCCTAATTAGTGGACCAAAAACCCTATTTTGAAACCTAATCACATCCATAGGTCTAGAACCCAGGTCTTCAAAACATTTTCAGCTGAATCCGTAACAGATTATGGGTAACTAACAAATTTTCTATACATGACTTTAAATTTGGATGCTATGGTATTTACACATACTCTAACTTCACACATATGTTCCATGTTTTTATATTACATATGTACAAAGGGGAAACTTATGGGAAAACTGAATACAGAATTCCCCACAAACACTGGCAAGCCCTCATGTCTATGTACATATACATTAAACATTCAGTAAAAGAAATACATGGAGTAATCAAGAAATTCCAAGAAACTAGCTGTTATCAAAATTCCTATCCTCTCCTGCCTAATTTATCCATTGCCTCTTTAAAGAACATACGTGTATTTCTTTAAAAAGTTTAAGAAAATTGGTTAACTCCCTGTGCCAATCCAATGATAAGCTTGTGTGCTTGGCAAATCCATTATTGGTAAATTTGTAAATCTGTTTTCAAGAACTCAGAGACATAGAAGCCAAAGATGCCAACAGTGGGAGCCTTTAAAGGTATGCGGCATGCAAGAAGCTAAGTTACCTAGCGCCACCCCTGGATTTAATTCCTGGTACTTCCCTAAGTTATTCATGGTTAGACTCTACTGAACTCACCCTAGCAGCCTATTGTGCACACAGCCTGTTTCTTAGAATGACCACTTCCTTTTCCTGGTGAGCACACCAAGCTTGGAGCCCTTGTTGCCTCTCACAAGGACCCAGAGAGCACCCAGATGGCTACTCGCAAGGGTTAATTACCCTTTTTGGCCAGTAGACCAACTCTAGGGAAGGGAACCTAGGTTCAAACATGACATTCCTGTTTGCCCTTAGCCATTAATTAAGTGCCTTCCAGTCAGTTCTGACTCAGTGACCTTGTACTGCATTTCCAAGGAGGGTTTTTGTAGATTTGAACTGTTGACACCTTGCTGTTTGCAGTACAGTGCTTATCCCATAACAACACCACACTGTTAAGTGTCATTGAGTCGGTTCTGAACCATAACGAGGACCAGCTAAAAGGTTGAACCAACCACTGACTTTGCAGCCCAGCACATTAACCCATTTTGTTATGCAGTTGAGTCAGTACCAACCCATAGCGACCCAGTGTAAGGTTTCCAAGGAACAGCTGGTGAGCTTGAACCGCAAACCTTGCAGTTCAAAGAGACTTTTAAGTCCAGCGCATTAACCCACAGTGTCACACCAGGACTCCCACATTAACCCATAACATCATACAAAAAACTGGCTGTGGGCAGAAGTATTTGCTCTGAAATTGCATGATGTCAGGGATAACATTAAAATACTCCAGAAGATGAAACAAGAACAGCAAACCCTGATTTTAAAAAGTGAAAATAATTGCCACTCACTGAAAGCTCCGAAATGAGAGGGACTTGAGGAAGTAATGTCAGAACACTGGCACCCCTGCTGACACTGACCAGACCCCGTGCATGGTCACGCCTAGCGGACCATGCCATCAAAGACAGATTGCTCTACAATTCCTAGCTACGGTCTCACCATTTCTGTACACCTATCAACATCTTGTCCATCTGTCATCTCTGTTTACATATTCTGTTTTGCCAAATTTCTTCACATTACCCTGTACCCTCTGTCACTGATGAGCATTGTTTTGTTGCTGATGGAGCTGTGGGATAAAGCACTGGACCGAAAGGCCGGCACTTTAAACTCTCCAGCCACTCCTTGGAACCCCTGTGCAGGGTCACTGCGAGCCAGAACTTGATTCAATGGCGCTGAACAATTCTGAGAGGACACTGCTGACCTGATTCTACTCCACACCACCACCAGCTGTCTCATTCTACATAGACAACTCCATCGGTGTCAGCCACAGCTATCCACTCATTGGTAAGCTTCCATCTTCTCCACATAACAGCATTTTATTGCCGTTGTGTGTGTGTGTGCACACTTAACACACCTTATGTGAAAAAGCCCCAAGTAATACAGATCCCTCCAGATCCTAGGACTTCTAACCTCCCTCCTTCCCTTTCTAGGTCTTCAGTAGTAGCAGCCACAGACTGAAGCCAATCTCTCTGCAGCAGCCCCTCCTGTATTCTTGGGTATCAGCTGCAGACACTGGGTATCCAGACTTGGGTATCCAGCTCTCCCCTCCTTCCTGTCTTACAGCATGCCCACAGGACACCATGCATACCTTGAGGGGATGCTGATTAGAGTAGCTGGGCATTAGAAATGACTCCAAACTTCCAGTTCGCCTTTACAACTAACTAATTAGAACCGGGCCTCAGTAATACGGAAAGGGGAATGTTCTCCATGACAGTAGAGACGGTACTAGAGACAGATTTATAGGTTTCTTTGGCAGGAGACATTTTTAAGGAGATTCATACCCGGCTGTTTTCAAGAGCTGTCCAGAGGAATGCTCTTAAATTGTTGAAGCAACCTTCCTTCTGGGCAGGCCATGGGCCTCTTTCAGAGACAAGTCTCAGACTGTCGAGACTGGGCTGTAAAAATCTGGAGGGAATCAGGACTGTGTATTCCATAACCATCCCAGTCGCAAAACCTTTGAGCCAAAACTCGGTACTTTTGCTTTGTGGACAATATCTGCAGCTCTCCACAGCCCGGGCAGAACTGAGACAACCCGGTTAGTGGACTCCACTTTTCAATGATTTACACTGTCCTGATGTCCTGCTGTAGAGTAAGCACTGGACCGAAAGGTCAGTTTGACCCACAAGGTTGGTGATTCAAGCTCACCAGCCACACCTTGGAAACCCTATGCAGGGTTGCTATGAGTCGGAACCAAATAGCACTTACCTTACAGTGTAATGCGCAAAGCCAGTTCATTTCAAAGAATTAACAGTCAGCCCAGGCCACCAGCTTCTCGAGAATGAGTTTCTACAGCTGGTCAGAGACCCAGAAAGAAGACTTCTGTAGGGTCTGTTGCTTGAAGACCTTGTGAGTGGAATAGTGGGATCTTAAAAGGTGAGGCACAACCCACAAAGACCCTCTCCCCGTTTTTTAATAAAATGGTTCTTTTTTCCTTTCAATGCTCTTATCACACACCATGTTAAGTTTCGATACCTCAGCTTTCCCCTAACTTCCTGAAGACATTTTACATTTGGATATTTAGGCAGCTCCAACCCATAAGCTAGCTGTACAGTGGGAACCCCTTTCTGAGCTTTTGCTTCTTTAGAAGTTAAAAACCCTCCAACCAACTCACATTGAGCCAGGCTGGACCCCAGTGCCTCCCTGGCTATCTCCTCCAGAACTCAGCACTCGGGTGCTCCAGGACAGTGAAGAAGCCTTAGCCCTCCCTCCCAGTCAGGAGTACTACCATTCCTTGGTGTTGGGGTCATGTGAGGGACACCTCCCTTCCCATACTGGCCTTGCATCCCCAGGGGCCGCACCTACAGGCCACCTCTTCAGTCACCGCTCAACATGACCAAATCATTCATTAGTAGCTGTTTATTGATAAGTGGTTTGATATAAAGTTTTTTCATATCTTCAGAATTTTGCCCACATGGAATCACAAGCATTACAAATTTATTTTCTTTAAAGTAAAAAAGGGGGCAGGGTGGGGGCAATCTAGCAGTAGTGGCAGTTAACAATAAATTAACCCAAAAAAATGTAGTTTTACCATTTATTGGTGACAAACACTAAGTTTTACTTACATTCCATGGGGAGAAAAAATTTCCAGCGTAAACAATGAATCAAAGCAGTACTGAACTCGCAAGGCGACCGTGCTTCTTATCTGGACCTTATCTGGACCGTAGGCAGAGCCTTACTGCGCAGTCTGCGCACAATCACAGAACACCAAAAGCAACAGTTTCTATATAAACAAAGGTCTTTCTTTTCAGCCCTACATGGAGATGCAGTTAACAGTATAAAGCACTCAAGGAAAATCCATCTGCAGTTTCTACATACTACCTGGAGACCATGTCCTGGCTGCAGTGGAAGCTATGGGTCCTAATGCACACAATCATTTTTATAATCTTTTAAATAAAGATTAAAGTTCATTTAAGTCATTGATGCATTAACCCAAATAAAAATAAAATAGCAAAGGTACCAAATGATCATTTGAAGTTTTTCAAAAGGCCAAAAGTGTCCCATTTATACAACGGTGGGAGACTTCATCAGGGGTTTCTGAAAAGTCAAGGACTGTTTCAGCTAAACCAGAGGGCACACAATTTGCATCACAGAAGTGGTCCTGGGTCAGTGAGTCCAGTAAGATAAAAAGGGATAGTCACCTACACACGGGTATGATCTCTGACAGTTAGATTACTGAGAAAATCAGTTTCAGACAAGTTTCTAAACTGTGCTATATAACTAGATACAATTGAGAAACTTTCCAATAAAAATTGTATATAGTGTCATTTTAATTGAAAGAAAATAATGAAACTAAGACTGTATTTTGCTGTTGAAGAGAAAGCAGTGGTTATGGTGTGGGCACTGGGGGTGGGGCCTCAGCACCCTGGGCAGCTCAGGTGATGCTGAGTAGGAAGCATTTGATTTTCTCTGGTGCTTACAGCTTTGGGGCCAGTCTCTGGTGTGGCTGTCCAGTGTTTATCCCAAAGTGTCTGAGTTAGCCAGTTTGAGGAGGGGATCATGCTTTCTGTGTTTTCTTCTTTCACACTGCCAAAAAACAAAACAAAACCAAGCGCTGAGGTGCCTCAGCATGGCTTTGTTGCTCCCCCAACAGAGAAGGGGAGACAGGCAAGAGGCGGGTGGTTCTGGGTTTGGCTGCTCCTCTCCTCTGGCCCCAATACAACAAATCACAGCCCACTCCCTCACAGCCACAGCTGCCTCCTGAGCCCCCGTCTTCCTCGCCGCTGATGGGTCCAGTCTGTCATGTCTCAGCCCACTGGAGGTATCAGAAATTCCAAATTTTCAAAGCAGTTTCAGTATTTTCAGTATATATGTTGGGATTTGATAATGGTTCGTGGCCAGCAAAGGTTCAGCACCTCCCACACCTTTAAGGGGGAAAAAAGGAATACCAGTTTTGTATTTAAGCCCACGTTAAAAAAAATAATAATAATAATAGAGAAAAACTAGCAAATGCCAATAAGCCCAATATGTGCGGAGTGCCCAGGGTCTATTGTCTCATGAAGAAAAGCAAAGAGGACAATGTTTGTGTGATGCTACCTCTGGGGGAAAATGAAGATAAAGTAAATTTTAAAACTTACATGTATATTTGCACAAAGCAACACCCAGGAAATGGGACCCAGGGAAAGTGAGGGGGTGGGTGGGGACTGTGTGTGGGTAAGATGTGTCACTGTGTACCTCCTAAGATAATTTTGGTTTCTAAACTTTGTGACTGTAGCACCATGTGATTGTTACATTCAAAATTTAAAATGAAAATGCAGAGCTTTCTATGCAAAGTTTGGAAATCTTTCAGGGAAAAGAAAGGGACAGAAAGCATCTCTGGCAAGTGTTTCAGCATGAAAGCTGAGCAGACAGTTTGAATTGAAGGGAAAACACAGAAAGTTAAGTCTTTCCCACCAAAAGGCACACTCACACAGACAAAGGCCCATTTCCTGTTCTCGGCATCTCTGCACTTTGTTGGTCCAACTCAGACAGCAACTTCAGTATGTTCAGTGCCGCCTAGTGGGGATGGAAAGAAGAGTCAGCCAAAGCCCCTGGGGCCACAGTGTGACAGCAGCTGGGAGCAGGGAGGCAGGTGACTAACTTCCTGCTCCCCACCAAACTCTCCAACACGCGGCACCCTAATAATGCTTTACTTTAATGTCCGAATTTACACTTGAAATACAAATTTAAAAAAAAATAAATGGTCCAGTTTACCTCACTGAACCACACAACCTCTATTCATTTTACATTTCCTTCTAGTATTTGTAACATTATGGTAAGCATACTATAACTTTTATTTCCTGCTTCAGACCCAATCGGGTATCTTCAGACATTAATGTCATGTACCATTGTATTCCACCAGATGAATCTACCATAGTTTATGCAGGTTAATTATTGTAATCGATTTTCAGTAGTTTTTACAACAATCACCTCATCAAACACTAACACAACAAGGAGCTTTCCACAGCTGCCAGAACTGGGACTTGTAACTCCTCGATCTGGTCTGAGACATGACTTGGGTATGTGTGTATGTGTGTGTGCAGGACTAGAAAGCTTCAGGATCCCCACCCAGCCTTGTACACAGCATGGGGAGGGAGAGAAAGGGCGGCTAAACGCTGATGGCTTCTGATGAACAAAGAGAATTTCATCCCATCAAGAACCAAAATTACCAAAACCACAAACTGTGTGGAAACAATCAACTCCATTAGTCGGTTGGCTACAGAAATATTTTTTATCTTCCTGAGGCCAGTAACAAGCTGAAGCAAGGGAACTCTTCAAACAACCACGTAACTATCCAGCCTCCACTGCAAGGAGGGGCACGCACCATATCGTGACAGGAGTCCACATCCTTTCCGATGCCATGGCTGATCAGAGGCGGCTGCGAGGAGCAATTGATTAGCGATACAAACTCATTCTTGTTGTTTTTTGGGAAATCTTTGTATTCAACCTGAGAAGGAAAGAAAACTGAGGGCAGACAAGGAAAGCTGGGGCTCCTACTCTCAGCATGATGAGGCACCAGCCACGCCCACAAAATTGTAAGCATCTCAGAGGGACTGAGGACCATAGGCGGAAGAGCAGGACGCCAATGCACACAATTTTCCGGGAACCTAGGTATCTGCCCCGAACCTTGATAGGGACAAGCCATGCCCTCTCTCTCCTACACCAGGCAGAATGGGGCAGCACAATGCGGCTGCTCCCTCTGGAGTTCAAATGGCAAAACCACTACTACACCGAGGCTTTGTGGGTATGGCTGCTTTACACTTTTCAGTGTATCACTGAAGTATAAGGACTTTCTCTTACCACATGTACCTGTATTGTTTCCAAGCTTCCCTTCTTGATGCTCTCCACTCCTCCCTCCCTCAGCTCACCCTTCCAAACAAAAGCACTTAATTAATAAAACAACAAAGAGCCAAGTTGATTTTTTGAGAGAAACCCAGAGAACATGAGCACCCTGAGGGAGGACCACAGTTACCTGGAATCCCTGGACTCTGGAGAGATACTGCAATTGCTCCGAGGGTCTCAGGAGAGGTCCGTGGTGTATGTGTCCTGAAGAGATGTTATTCTTTACAATGGTCTCAGCTGTGGGCGAAGTGCCGCCATACAGCAACTCCCGGGCTATCATGGCAGTCACTGTGGCCTTGGCAGGATTTGGAGCTGCCCTGCTGAGATCTTTGGTGTGATGTCCGTGACTGACACCCACAGCCTGGGCAACCTCGGGCACCATGGGAAGAATTCCAGCAGGCAGCTGCTGATGACTAAGATAAGGCATCCTAAACTCATCTTCCTTATTACCTAAGGAGGGACACACACACAAAGACGATTCCCTATCACGTCCAGAAGACGTCTGTCCCATTACAGGCACAGCGCACACACACAGGGTGACCACATGTTCCTGGGTGCTCAAGGCCGCCCAGCATCACATCCAGATCAAAATCACTTACTAGTTCCATTGTCATCTGCAGAGCCAGGTTCAAAAAAGGTCACTTTTCTTCCATCCCCTGGTTTCTTTATTGGTGTCTTTAAAAAAAAAAATTTTTTTTTAAGTCATAAACTAGACACCTGAAAACTCTGCTTCTGTTGTCTAAAATATAGTAACTTCAGTTAGCATCAATCTTTAGTTTCTAAACTTATAAAACTGAAGAGACACCCACCAGAAAAGCCTCCTCCCAAAAGTGACTGCTGACTTCATGGCTGAGCCACACGGGGCAGCCTGCACGTGCCCACCAGTGGACTCCGGCCACGTGGCCCCGTCCACCAAGGGCATTAAACTGAGACTGCAGAGCCTCTACTTCTGCCTTCACAGCAAGTTAGGAAATGTTTAACCAGAAGGGGCTAAAACCCCCACAAAACTGGTAGAAGCCCACCCAGACAGAGGAAGCAGCTTTCAGACTGAACTGAAACACACCCATCAACACTAGATCCTAGAATTACGTGCAATTAAAAATTCAAAGATACTGGTTGGCCAGCAGTGTGGCAAGTCCAGGGGACTCTTGGACCTAGAGTCAGAGACATAGCCACAAAGGACTAGAGTGGCGAGTGAAGCACTCAGCTGATAAGAAGAGAGGGCATATACATAAGTACACTCACACTTGACCTGGCTTCAATGACTGGATGATCAGAGCTCAACTAGAAGAAGAGGAAACAAAGAGTAATCTGATACAATTTGATTAATTTAATCTACATCTATGGAAGCAGTAGCTCAAGAGAGGGAACAAATCTTTTCAGCAAGGATCATTTCCACCCCTTCTACACACAGAGAGGACAAGGATGGGCAAATTGGACATTAGCTACCCAGAACAGGGGGGCTACAAAGGCAAGAAGTGACTGGCTTACAAGCTTTCAAGAGGGAACCTAGATCCAAGGGTGTGGAGGAAGGTGGAATCTCCACTGAGTAGTATCCAATCTGTCTAGTCGGGGCTGATGAAAGGAGATGCGGAGAGGTCTCTTATGATACAACAGTAAATAACTGTTATCAGGACTGATTGTGAGGGTTGGAAATGTAAAGGTGGACGTTTTGTGGCAAAGGGAAAGGAGTGATTAACTTTGCAGTCTAGGAGCAGAGGTCCCTGGGATCATCAAGGGAGAAGAGCAGAGAGCGGGACCCTACCCAGAGAAGCAGTGATGCCTGAGATGGAGGTAGAGACGATGACATGGAGACATGAAGCAGCTGGAGACTTTAGATCCAGAGAGGGAGAGGGGCTGTGTGCTGATGACAGGGGGCAGGCTTGTGGGGTATACCCTTTGGTTGATGGATGATGCGTGGAGGGGATTGTTACCATGGTAAGGAAATAATATACGACAGGATCAATATGAAGCTAAGCTAATGTCCTTCCATGTAAACGATCACATAATTCACAATAAAGCATTAAAAAAAAATTTAAAGATAACACACTTGTTACTAGATAAAAATTTTATAAATTCAAGGTCTCCATCCTGGGAAGTAGCAAGTTGCGGGAGCTATGGATGCTTGACAGGATTTTGGGGGAAAAAACACAAAAGGCAAACCCAGATCAGTTTAGGTGCTTGGATGGATGTTCACGGGCTGGCCACTGTGGACACTACTTCTCATCACTGATATAGCCAGCAGACACGGAAGAGTCAGGTTTATTCTTACAGGACCATTCAGATGGGAGCCAGGGGTCAGTTAAGGCTTTCACAGAAGGTACAGCTTGCCAACTGCAGTGGACTCAAAATTGCTACTATGAGATTCTTTTTCATCTGTCCTTCAGTTACATAAGAAAAGAGCATTCTCAAACCTAAAGGTAGGGGCTGGAGATGACTCTAATGTCACACCGTCTCAGTGTTCTTGAGAATCAATGCCTGTTGCACAAGAGTGAACACCGAAGGTTTCAGAACCTTTTCTGCAGGTTTTCATTTTAAAAGCAAATGGCACAACCACCACCCATTTATCTCAATTACCATCCTACCAATGGAGAAAGAGCATCCCAGACCAGCAAGGACTGAGCCCAGGGAGTGGCGGGGAACCACGTGACACACATTTCCCCTTGTGTCCCTAGCAGGTGCCCCTACAACTGCCAATGCCCAAGGACGAAGGGAGATGGTCCCTGTGCAGCTACACAGGACAGAGAGCCCCAGTACTCACCTTCTCCTCTGACTTGAGTGCTGGCTTGGCGGGCTGAGTCTGCGGAACTTTGAAACCAAGGATCTCCAGCATGTTCTCAGCTGCGTTGCGTTTGGCCACCTTCTTATTGGTGCCGGCTCCTTCGGCAGTGTGGTTTCCCACCTTCACCTGAATAAATAAGTCAGTATAGTACTTAGCCATTCAGAGTAAAGGTCATCAGTTTATTGAGATAAAAAAGCAGGAGGTCAGAAGTGAAATGGTGAAGAGTGGTGCACTAGAGGTGGTTTGTCCCAAGATGCAAGAGTCCATTATTAAGTCCCAGAACTCAGTGAGATGGTCAAAATACACTCTACAGCAAATTCAGTTCTTTGAGTTTTGTACTGTTATATCATTTTTTCATCAATCAAAGGTAATGAATACTCCAAAGCCTCATCACTTCCTAATTTGACTACATGTTATTATCATCTAGGCTAGGGCTGGGGAACCTGTCTTTCTGCCAAAAATTGTACCATCATTCGCGGGCCATACAAAATGATCAACATAAAAATTAGCTTGCGGTTATTTGGTCAAACATTTAATGAACTCACCCCTAATGTGACGGCTGGAACTGCAGTTGCCTTGACTTCATGGGCTTATACGGCACGAGGGCTGGACATTCCACATTCCTGCTCTAGGTTCTTAAAGTGCTTCCCAACTATAGTCTGCACGGTGAAAATACTACATATAGGCACGTGACTGCACATCTCTTGCCAGCTTATGGTCTGGGGCATCACTTGCTTATACAAGTGAATACTGGCTAGAAGTGTTTATGCCACAGAAACTGGCAAATGGTACCTATATAAGGGTGAGTCGGTCTGTTGATTTTAAGAAAGTGATAAAGTTACTAATACAGATTAAATTTAAAAGTGCAGTAAGTCTGTAGCCATGACGTCAAAATATTCTTCCAGCATTCAAAAATTATCATCGAACTCAGCAGAGTTGTTCATATCACTAATGATTTAAATTCAGTGAAGTTCTGACATGTCTTTGTCACTCTCATCAAGAACAGTATCAACTGATGTTCATACTGGAACTACACTCATGTTGAACTGTTGAACTAGGTAGTAATGAAGCATGTCTCTGCAGTCGGATTTTTATAACACTATTGTTGGCTGCACTAGAGTTACAGGTGTATGGAATTTACAATAAAGAGTATCATATTATTACTTGCAAACTGGGTACAATGCATCCTTTTATTAGTAATATATATAATATATATGTGTGTGAATACATATACAAACATACATACATACTTCCCAGCTTGCTAAACACTACCCTAGCCTCCCAAGAGTTCACTGTTAAACATATCCCCTCAATTCAACAGCACACAGTCCCTCCAGCTGTCCATGATCACAAGCATTTGGCTACTGAAAACAAAAGCTCTATATCATAAACCAAAGTCAAGGAAACCCCTCCCTGGCCTGTAAAAAGTGGCCAGAGGTCAAGTTCTAGCCTGGCCATCTCCTAGGCAAATGACTGATCTCTCACCAAGCTGCAATTTCCTCATGTGCAGAACGGAAGGATCTCCCTTTTCCTGACTGGTGAAAGGAAGTAACACAAAGGAAGTAACAGTGCTGCTTTAAAAAATGCAACATGCTACACGAGGTAAGCACTCTGCTTTTCACCAGAACACACTATCAAATTAAAATTACACTTCAATTATGCTGCCTATGTGAAGCAACTTCATAAAAGCAAAGTACAGAAAGAAACACTCAGAAACTATCTGAAGTGTCACTTCAGTCCAAGAATGAGACAACCCTGGATCCCGAATTCCACAGAAGGGTTAGAGCAGCAAATAGATCTTTTTATATCACTTGTGAAATGTAACTTTTGGAAAAAACAGGTTCACAGATGTTTGAGATGAAGAATGAACTCTCCCTTGCAACCACCATGCCATAACTCTTCAGAACTATGGTCCCTTGTCTCCACACCATGGTGCCCATGGGGTGCAGGCAAGTGTCTGTCTCTATAAAGTTGTCAGCACATCACCAGGAACGTAGTCCTCACAATGATAATGATTGATGGCGTTCGGGTACCGGATGTGGCCAGAGGAAGGGACCCCACAAGCCAAGCGAACTCACCTGCATCACAAACTCCCTGCGGCGCGGCAGGGCTCTCTCAGTCAGGAGCAGGTATTCCGGCTCTTTCTCCTTCTTTGCTTGCTGGATCTGGGCCAGTCTGCTAATGGGATTCATCCCTTGCCCGTATTCCGGGCCTGCATGGAGCTGAGGAACAAACAACACGGAGATAGGGCAGTGGTGTCAATCACGGAATGGATAAGGAGCATAATAGATTGCTTTTGTGAGGATCTAATAATGGCTTAGAATGAGTCTGTATTTCACTATCTCATTTTTATAATTGAAAGTGGCTCTGAGTTTCTAGGATTGCTCTGGGAAGATTTTATGGTTTTCTTAGCAACTCAACACCACCATTTCACAATAAGGATCATTATAATGATGTCATCTTTACAACAAACATAACAATAAATTCGAACTTGTGACTATGAACAGAGTAGAAAAAACAAACACTATGCTGAAACTTCTCAAAAGTCTGGATTATAAAATGGGTTTTCAGCTTTTAATAATGACTCAATATCCAGAAGTTAAAAAAACAATAACAACAAAAAAAAACCGGGTTCAAGCTGCTACTGAACTTGTGAAACCCAGTTATAAAGTGGCCTCCAAAAGTTCATGGGCTAATGAAATGAAATGGGATTTTTCTATGGGTGTTAAAGGCCCTCATACTTCCTAGCAGCCACCTCAGCATGAAGCACAGTCCACTGACAAGCAGTGCCTTTAGGTTAGACCCTCAAGTGAGACAGGGAACCGGGAACGTGCTTATCTTCCTGTAAGATAATATGGGTCTTGATACAGCATGAAAACATATAAAACTACAATGAAATAAGGAGTCAACAGTTCTAAATGGAATCCTGCTCCTTTTTGAGAGGTAGGAGAGGGTCAATTTAATTTTCTATAGGACCCACTAATGTACTTTCAAAAACCCAAGACAGTCAGTCTGTAAGAGGTCTCAGTCTGTCACTCCCCTGTGGACAGTGTTCCTCACTTACAACACAGCTGGTGGCCAACGAGACAATGCTACTGCGGTGCCACCAGGGCCCCTGCTGCAGGTTGCTTATGCCCACCCTTCTGTAGGGAGTGTCTGTAGGTCTGCAGTCCATTTGCAGCACCTGGCATCACCTATGGCTCCTACGAGACTCCAAGAAGGTGGTGAGTGACAAGTGTCTGCTAAGCCTGGTGTGTCCCCTTTTACCCTAGAGTCAGCAAGAGCCTTCTTCCTCACCCCTTTCTACCCATGGGCCATGGGAAGGCTCTGTGTTCAAGGCGGTTCTTACTTTGACTATGGACTTTGTTTTCTTTTTGATTCTGGGCTTCACTCGTTCAACTGTAGGGAGGGGAGGTAACTTCTTCAGCTCCTCAAGAACAGCTATGGCAGCATTTTTCTTTGAAATCTTCTTGCTCTTGCCTTCCCCTTCCCCTATGAACTCTCCAACTGAGACCTTGGTCACAAAACTCTTCATGTGTGGTGGCCCACTCTCCCGGGCAACCTGTTTCAGAGGGAAAGACTGAGTGAAAGCGTGATAGACACAGAGCTATGCGGCTCACTGGTTAGGGTCTTCACGTCACATGACCCAGGGGCAGAGTAGAAAGGAGAAGATGCACAAACAGTGAACGTTTTGAATGCTTTGCCCCAGTTCTTCTTATATTTCAACTAACATTTTCTAGCGCTGCTCGAGCCAGCAGAATGGCTCACCTCCCCACGGGGTTATAGCTCATTCCATGTTTACTACAGTCCTTTGAAGCTAGCCCAGCTAAGCCTAGAAATAATTGCAGTACAAAGAGTTTAATACTGGCTGCTGTGAAGTGGTACCAAAGGAAATCCCTAAGCACTGATCATTGGTGGTAGTGTGCCGTGGACTTGGTTCCAACTCCTGGAGACCCTGTACAGGGTTTCCGAGGCTGTAAATCTTTACAGGAGCAGAAAGCCTCATCTTTCTTCAGCAGAACTGCTGGTAGTTTTGAACTACTAACCGTGTGGTTAAGAGCCTGATTTGTAACCCACGATACTACCAAGTATTGGTAAGTAATTTCTACCATATACAGTTAAGTGAAATAAGCAAACATAAAAGAATATACACTGTATGCTGCCTGTGTGTTTATGTGTGAAGCACCCACCACTGAAATGAGCACCCTACAGGTGGGACAGCTGTAGAGAAGTCAGGGAAGTCCTCAAAATTAAAAATTGCTCAGCCAAAGACATCACTTAAAAAATAAAAAGACAAGCCAGGGGACGGGAAAAAGTATTTGTAATACATGGATGTGACAAATTACTTATGTCCAGAATATTTCAATAGTTCCTGTAAATCAATAAATGATGTATGACTCAATTTAAAATGTGGGCTCAATAGCTGAACAGAGACTTTACAAAGTAAAATCTTCTTCAAATGAGCAACAAAGTGTATGAGAAAGTGCAGTGCAGTCTGTAGTGAAAGTCCTAGTGGTTACAGGACTGGATCAAAACATCAACTGCACATGGGTTGTTGTGTGTCATTGAGTAAGTCCTGACTTACAGTGACCCGGTACAGCGTTTCCAAGGAGTGGCTTGGTGGGTTTGAACTGCCAACCTTGTGGTTAGCAGTCCAATGTTTATCCTACAGCACCCCACCAGGACTCCAAGAAACCCGACTAGCCCTGGGTAAAAGAGAAATGATGAGGACATGTCAAAGAACACAGAAGCCAATGTGAATACATTATCAAAATGAATGATGGTAATAATGTAGCTAAATGAAGAAAAGCAATGCATCTATATTGACAAGAAATCAGTCATGTACAGGGGGAGAAACGCAAGTAAAGATCAACTGGGCAATGCAGACATCAGAGTAACTAACCAAGGGTGCCAAGAGTCACCAGTGACAGCCAGACCCACTGGGAGACAGGTTGGCATACCTGCTCAGACTTCCAGCGTTCCCCCAGATTAAGGGCTCTTTACAAAGGGAAAGCAAGTATTCTCGAACGTAGAACCACTGAACGCCGTGGAGAAGCATCATCCCCAAGGAAAGTAACACGACACGATGTTCTGAGAAGAGCTGACATCACTTTAGTGATGCTCCTGCCAAAAAAAACTTACCCCACTGAGTCTAATCAGGAGGAAATGATCAGACAAACCCAAACTGAGGGCTGACCTTTGAAAAGGTCACTGATAGACAGAGGTTGAGGTATTGCTATCAGTTACAGGAAACTAAAAAGACTTGGTGTCAACTGCCTGCATCGTGACATCTGGCACAAACACTAAGACAAAGAAAGCATTTCTATGAGGAACAGCACTGGGGCAGTTGGCAAAATGTGACTCTAGATTGTATGTTAGAAGAGAATGGCCGTGTTGCTAACTCCCCCTCCCTTACCTAATAACCAAATTGTGGCTACATAAGAGAATGTCCTCATTTCTCGTGCTGAAGTATCAGAAGTAAAGGGCATGCTACCTGTCACTTACTCTCCAACGAGTCAGCAAAGTGAAAAACACAAAATAAAGTCATAATGCACATTTACAGACAACGAAATCATACATGTGGTAAAATAATATCTGGTGACTCTTAGTGGAAGACATGTGCTTATTCAATGTTCTTTTTTTTTTGAAACTTTTCTGTGCCGATTTACAATTTTTCAAAATAAAAAGGGGCTGGTATAAACGTGGCCTGTGGGAGGGGCGGGAAGTGAGGCCACAGGCTGGCTGCACACCGCCTTAGCCCAGGACAGGCAGAGAACACGCATCAACAGGCCAGGTGGAGTCAGGACGGAATTCGGATCCAGTTTAAGAACTTGCACAAAGGAAAGGTGTACATCTTAGGAAAGTCAGGCATGACACTGGGAGCTCATGTAACTACAAAATGCAACAAAATTAACATAGGGCAATAAACTTCAATTAACTTTTTTTTTTTTTTAAACAAAGAGGTTTTAAGTGGATATCCCAGTTTAACTTATATTTCTGTGAAGCAGCAATGTACAGCCAGAGTTTAAAACTCTTTAACAAGCCTACATATACTCTTTATGACTTTGAAAGATGGAAATCTTGGTTTAAAAAATATAATAAAACACATCTTACACAAACCAGCATTGCTAATGAAAAGATTCTGCAGATTCGGCCTGTGCTAAGGTGCCCTGGTGGCACTGTGGTTTAAACCCACCAACCCTGAGAAAGACGAAGCTGCCTGTTTCTGTTCAAACACTCCATGCAGCTTTGGAAACCCTACACAGGGTCGCTAGGAGTCAGAACTGACTCGATGGCAGTGCAGTTGGCTTGGTTTTTAGCCATGTGTCTTTTAGACCATTGAGGAAACAAAAATCCCTCCCATTTGTCTCCTTAACTTATTTGGATTAGCTATGTCTGTGAAGGAAACATGTATCGAATGTACTTTATTTTGAACAAGCTATTAATTATTGCCTTTAGACAATCAAGATAACAACAACAAATTAAGCAATGAAATAAACAGGTGAACTGGGAAGACAGACTGAAGTGGCAAAACCTATGTCCTTGAAAAAAGTGACTCTTATGAGGATTTGTTTTTGGCCCACTAAGGAGGTTCTTATATTTTTGTTGCTGCTGTTTGTTTTTTTTTTTAACGGAATCCCAGTGGCTCAGTGGGGTAAATGCTGGACTGCTAACTAAAATATCGGTGCTTCAAACCATCAGGCTCTCAGCAGGAGAAAACATGTGGCAGCCTGCTTCTGTAAGAGCGGAGAGCCCTGGAACCCCTGGGAGCAGTCCTACTCTGTCCTGTCAGGTCACTGAGAGTCTGAACTGACTAGGAGGCAATGAGCTTGATTTTACAATTTCATGATTTTCTTGGTAAACGGGTACTTTTGAGATCAATGAAAGCAATGAAGCCCCGTTTCCAGAAATACATGTGAACTTATGCACATATTTTAAGAAGGTCAAGAGGAAAAAAGAGTAATCTCATACAATTTGATGAACTTCACCTACACCTATGGATGCAGTAGCTCAAAAGAAGGAACAAATCTTTACAGCAAGGATCATTCCTACTCTCTCAATACACAGAGTA
>NW_006408541.1:13939557-13944136 GCF_000296735.1 Chrysochloris asiatica | reverse complement strand
GATGGAGCAGCTGGGGACTTTAGATCCAGACAGAGACAGGGGCTGTGTGCTGACGACCAGGGGGCAGGCTTGTAGGGTTAAGGATGCATGGAGGGGACTATAACCATGGCAATGAAATGATATATAATAGGATGAATGTAAAGCTAATGTTCTCCCATGTAAACTATCATATAATTCACAATAAAACATTTAGAAAAAAAAGAAAGAGCTAAAGTGAATAGAAACACTGTTAACTGATGGTACATGGAGGGAATTACAATCATTGTAATGAAACAAGGTGTATGATTTGTTGAATGTAAAACCGATGATCTGCCCTGTAAACTTTCACTCAAGCCACAATAAAAACCTTAAAAAAAAAAAAAGTGACAGTCCCACTGACATATCCAGGCAGGGACATTTAGAAATCCATGTATGCCCCAAATAAGAATTCCTAAAGACGATGATGAATGCTGCTTTGACAAATATAAAATCTGAAACCAGTATTTGAGGCTCACATGTATGTAATTATTCTAATGCTATTTAGGAAAACAAACTATTTCAATGATGAATGCCACCAGGATTCTGTAATACTAAGTCCTCCTTGTAAAACAGACTTACCTCAAAATTCACAGGCATGTTCCGTTTAAGTGCAATCTCAAACACTTGACTTATTTCAGATTTATTAAGATTTTCTTCTTCCGATTCTCTTCCATTCACCTAAAAGAAGAAATGTTTAGTAGGTAACTTGTACTAAAACCATTAACATTCCAGCTGGGGTTGTTGCTGTTGTTAAGTGTCACTGAGTCAGTTCCGACCCAGAAAGACCATGGCTAGGGTTTCCGAGGAGTGGCTGTTAGGACTGAACCAGCAACCTTGCAATCCAGCACATTATCCTGCAGTATCACACCAAGACTCCTTAAATGCCAATGAACCTTGCTTGCCTTTGTGGATTTAACACTGATCAGTGAACAGGGCAGCACGGATACCATGTATCACTGGATTTAAATGCTAAAACCAAAAACCCCTCTCAAACTTGGTTCAGAAGATGTTAAGGTGCCAGTATATAGATTTCAAACTCAGAGTGGCAACAGAACAAAACTCTGCCAAGTCCTGGACCATGCTCACAATCACTGCTACGTGTGAGCCCATGGTTTCTGCTACTGTGTCGATCCTTCCCAAAGAGGGTCAGACAGTGCCTAACCAACCCACCATAAGCATTCCATACACAATAAACCTTATACAAGCAGCTGAACTGTGGGGCAGCAAGATGTTACTGGCTCCCTGGGAGCAGGGATTTCTGAAAGACTGCTCTCTCACACAAGTAGTGTCATGCTATACTTTGTGGCTAGAGCACAATAGACAGATCTGTGTGGGACACTGGAAGTCCAAAGCCTCTTCATCTAAAGTATGCTTTCAACATACAATTCCTGGAAACTGCTTTACAGAAAGGATATAACCAAACAGAATGTGATTAGAAATTACAAAACTGCTGTCTCTCTCACATATATGGTTTCTGGCAAAATTCAAGGTGCAAACAAATCCTGAACCAAGTCAGAGACCTGTCCTCTAATGAAGTTTGGAATTCAGGAGGGGCAGAGCTATTCTGCCAGCATGTAATAACATGGATTTCATACTGTACTTTAGTAGTAATCTGAGAGGGACCCCGGTGGCACAGTAGTTAAGTGCTCAGTTGCAAACTGAAAGGTTAGTGCTCTGAATCCACCAACTGCTCCAAGAGAAACCAATGAAGCAGTCTGTTTCTGCTAACATTTACAAACTTGGAAATCCTACAGGACAGCTCACTGCCTTACAGGGTCGTTATGAGTAGGAACCCATTCAAAGACAATGTGTTTGGTTTGCTCTGGGTAATTGAGGAACTACATAACCTCAGTAATAGCAAAGCCCAAAAAAACCATGGCAAAAGAACAGTATTTTCTTCACCTACTGGGACTTGTTTGTAAAAATTTTGTCTCCAGGATTAAAACTATCTGACAGAAGCTCGTGACTGAAATTGCTGAACGGACAAGGTTCTACATGAGACTTTATCTGCTGTGTGTTTCCTTCTGTTTCCCTAACTACACTGGACTAGTAACAAAAGCTGCAACTAAATTGGATAAAACTCTAGGTTAAAACAAACAAAAAAACCTAATGAATGCAATCAAAGGTATACCATTCTGAACAAATAAATATGTTCCAGACTCTAGCCACTTCCCTCCTATGATGATAATGTGCTCTCTCCAATTTGGTTTCTATTTCCTCATGACTTGGTCAAAACTATTTGCATGGCATTTCTATTTATCTTTGTTTTTGCAATTCTGAGCAGCAAGAAGGCCTGTTGCCTTTTTAGGAGTAGATCCTTACAACCGGAAGTCTTTGGGCAGTCTGGATTGAATTTCTGAAATAGATTTTTATCTACAAAGGAAAATTATAGTAAGACTATTTTAAAAAGTAAATATAGGTGCCTTCTGACTACCAGTACACTGGAGACTGTTAACTCATGAACACAGAACACAACGGACCTGGGGGCAGCTGTTTGAAGAACATCCAGAATGTGTCACCAGAAAGAAATCTAGAAATAAACCAGGTGCTGAGATCAGTACCAAACTGCAGCTGGCATGGCTATACCCTAATTCTCAAGATTTGGCTCCTCATAGCAGCCCAAGTGCTTTTAACTCTACTTGGTTTTGAATTAAGATGTATTTCCAACAGAGAAGAAAACGTAAACAAAAACGTCACGGGAAATTACCTCAAATTTACTGTCAACATAAAGTCCTACACCAAACTTTTTATTTCCCCCTAAAACCGTGCAGACCTTCTTATCCTCCTGTCTGTGGGAAAGTCCACCACCACCCTAAAGTAGGACTGTGTTTCTGCTTAGGTAATGGACAGAAGCAATATAAAGTCTACTTCTGTTTTAGAAATGCACATGTTTTTCACGTCCTGACTGCAAACAATATAAATTCAGACAGCATATTTTTGCTAATGAAAATTACCTTTGTACACTAAAATTTCACATCAAAATGGTAGACAGTGCTACTCAAAAAAAGAAAAAGAAAACAGAACTCATATTTTTGCAGGTAGGGGCTAAATAATCATTGTAATGTTTGAATCCATTGTAATGTTTGAACCTATGTATGCTTTTTGGTTATTCTCATTTGTTTTAAGTCCCCGGGTGACTTGAACACAGAGTTCACGATCTAAGCCACTGCTTTCAAAGGAATTTTAATAGAGAAAAGGCAGTCAGTAAGATAAAAATATAAAAAACAAAACCATTTATTTGGAATGAGATTATGCTGCATTTTTACAGAAAACATTTTAATGGTTTATCCGGATTACACAAAACATAGTAATGGAGTGCATAAAACAAAACAAATCCACAAATACTATTTCTCATAAGATGGTAAATTTGGGGAAAGTGAGGTGGGCTCTTAGAGTCTTTCACAGATAGGGATTATAGGTAACATCGACTTCATCATATGTGATCCAGCTACAATAGGCAGTATTAAGAAAATATCATTCTGAACCATGTTTAATCCTCAGTATGCGAGGAAAAATCATCAGGCAACTATCTCTGATATTTTTGCTTTTAGCTAAAATCCATCTGACATCAGCAATATTTCGCATTCCACGTCCTCTTCTAATGCGGCTTGAATTTCTAACAGTTCTCTACTGGTGTGCTGCTACAACCTTTTAAATTATCTTCAGCAAAATTTAACTTGTAGAGCTTGCTTCGGCAGCACATATACTAAAATTGGAACGATACAGAGAAGATTAGCATGGCCCCTGCACAAGGATGACACACAAATTCGTGAAGCGTTCCACATTTTTTTGCCAACCAAGAATCCTTTATCCAGCAAAGCTATCAGTCAAATATGAGGGTGTAATCTAAACATTTCAGGATATACAGAAGCTATGGGACTTCACCAAAGCCAACCCAGCGCTACAAAACATCCTAAAGGGAGTTTTGTGGATGGAGAACCAACAAGAAAAGACAACAACCAGAGATTGACATAGGTGGCAGCACCTCCCTGAATTAAGTCAATAGAAAGAAGAAATGTCAACAAAACAAAACTATAAGAACAAACTCAGGGACTCTGGGAGGGCAGTCTATGACCTAAACAAGTACAATGCAAAAGAAGGTGAACATGTAGGAACAGATATCCAGACGAGAAGGTCAGGTAGATTACAAGAGAAAATAGCCTGCACTAAATGGACAGAGAAGTCAATGGACCATAAGGCAACCTCAAAGAAAATTAACACTTCACAGCATACCAAGAGAATGAGAATCCAAGAAGAATATGAAAACATTAAAACTATGAGGAAACACAAGAAAGAGCACACAAATCATGAACTCAACAGAGAAAGACAAACAGAACAAAGAAGCAGCAACACCACAAAAAAACAAATATAATGACAGCAAATAATCAATACCTATCGATAATTACAGGAGCTCTAGTAGCGTAGTGGTTACGAATCGGGCTGTGAACCTTAAGGTCAGCGGTTCGAAACTACCAGCTGCTCCGTGGGAGAAAGATGAGGCTTTCTATTTCCGTAAAGATTTACACTCTCGGAAACCCTGTACAGGGTCGCTATGGGTCAG
>NW_006408541.1:13922622-13923329 GCF_000296735.1 Chrysochloris asiatica | reverse complement strand
GATGCATGTAGGGGATTGGAACCATGGCAATGAGATGATATACGCTGGAATGAATGTTAAGAGTAAGGTTCTCCCATGCAAACTATCATATAATTCACAACAAAACATTTAAAAAAAAAAATTTTAACTTGGATGTGATGTTACATTAATGATATTGTCCAATCATTTCCACATTCTGTAGCATCATCTCTTTGGAACGGGCACAAATATGGATTGCTCTCAGTCAGTTGGCCAGGTGTATCTTCCAAATTTCCTGGCATACACAAGTGAGCACTTTCAGTCTTGTAGTCATTAGGTGAAATATCGTCAGTGATATCCGATCAACATAGTTTCTCCCAATATTTTAGTGCAGCTTGTACTTCTTTAATACCATTGGTTCTTGATCATATGCTACCTCCAGAAGCAGCTGAATGTCAACTGATTATTTTTGATAGAGACACTCCCTGTATGCCTCCAATCTCCAAATGCTGCTGTTGTTGTCGTTAGGTGCCACTGAGTCGGTATCAATTCATACCTACCCTACGCACAACAGAATGAAACACTGCCTGGTCCTGGGCCAACCTCACAATTGTTACTACGCCTGACCCCATCGCTGCAGCCATTGTGCCAATCGGGCGCATGGGGTCCCCAGCTGATGTCCTCCCTCCCTGCCTTCCTCGGATGGCGGCTGTTTATGCTGGACGTGTGGCCAGAGACGGGTAAGGATC
>NW_006408541.1:13920507-13921804 GCF_000296735.1 Chrysochloris asiatica | reverse complement strand
ACCACTATAGCAGTGTAATAAATTTTGAAGTTGGGGAGTGAGAGGTTTCCAACCTTATTCTTCTTCTTAAGCAGTGCTTTGCTTATCCTGGGTTTCTTTCCTTTCCATATAAAGTTTGTAATTGTTTTTTCCATCTCTTTGAAGAATGTCGTTGGAATCTGGACTGGGATTACATTATATGTGTAAATTGCTTTGGGCAGTATTAACATTTTCACAATGTTAAGTCTTCCTATCCAGGATCATGGTACATTCTTCCATTTTTGTAGGTCTCTTGGTTTCTTGTAGTAGTGTTTTGTAGTTTTCTTTGTATAAGTTCTTTGTTTCTGTGGTTACATTTACTCCTAGATATTTCATCCTTTGGGTGGCTACTGTAAATGGTATTGCTTTCCTAATGTCCTTTTTCAGCACTGTCATTTATGGTATAGAAGAATCCAACTGAGTTTTTTATGTTGATCTTATATCCTACCACTTTGCTGAATCTTCCAATGAGGTCTAGTAGCTTTTTTACTATGTATTTTCTATGTATAGGATCATATCGTCTGCAAATAGAGTTTTACTTCCTCTTTGCCAATTTGGATGCCTTAATTTCCCTGGTCTTGCCGTATAGCTCTTGCTACGACTTCCAACACAATACTGAATAGGAGTGGTGACAAAGGGCATCCATGTCTAGTTTCTATTCGCAGAGGGAAGGCTTTCAGTTTCTCTCCACTGAGAGTAATATAGGCTGTTGGTTTTGTATATATGCTCTTAATTATGTTGAGCAATTTCCCTTCAATCCCTACTTTGTTGAGTGTTTTTACCAGGAATGGATGTTGGATTTTGTCAAATGCCTTTTCTGTATCAATCGATATGATTATGTGGTTCTTTTCTTTTGTCTTGTTTATATGGTGGATTACGTTGACCAGTTTTCTAATGTTGAACCATCCTTGCATCCCTGATATGAATCCCACCTGATCATGATGAATTATCTTTTTGATGTGCTGCTGGATTCTGTTGGCTAGGATTTTGTTGAGAATTTTTGCATCCTATGTTCATGAGGGATATTGGTCTATAATTTTCTTTCTTAGTGATGTCTTTCCCTAGTTTTGGCATGAGGGTTATGCTGGCTTCATAAAATGTATTAGGAAGTTTTCCATCCTCCTCTATATTCTGGAATAATTTTAGTTGAATTGGTGACAGCTCTTCCCTGAATGTTTGGTAGAACTCACCAGTGAAGCCATCTGGGCCTGGATTTCTTTTGGTTGGGAGTTTTTTGATGACCTGATCAATTTCTTCTTTTGTTATGGGTCTGTTCAGG
>NW_006408541.1:13912891-13920407 GCF_000296735.1 Chrysochloris asiatica | reverse complement strand
ATGTAATGAAACAAGCTATATGAATGGTTGAATGTGAAGCTGATGATGTGCCCTGTAAACTTTCACTCAATCCAAAATAAAAACATTTAATTAAAAAAGAAAATACCATGGATTGGTAAAATGAAGCAAAATGAAGTATTTGACAACTTCAACTCTTTCTCCATTTATATGGATGTTATTAACTAGTCCAGTGATGAGGATTTTTATTTTCTTTACACTGAGATGCAATCCATACCGAAGGGTATACGTCAGTAAGTACTTTAAGTCCTCTTTGGTCTCAGCAAGTAAAGCTGTATCATTTGCATATCACAGGTTGTTAATGAGTCTTCCTCCAATCCTGATGCCACACTCTTCTTCATATAATCCAGTTTCTTGGATTATCTGTTCAGCATGCAGATTGAATGAGTATGGTACAAGAATACAACCCTGGCACACACTTTTCCAATTTTAAACCATTTAGTGTTCCCTTGTTCTGGTAGTACAACTTTCTATTGGTCTATGTACAGTTTTCTCATGAGCACAATTAAATGTTCCAGAATATTTATACTTCGCAATGTTGTCCATAGCTTGTCATGAGCCACAAAAGCTCATGCATAGGCAATAATGACCAGGTAAACAACTTACGAATTCTATGCTTTCAGCCAAGATCCATCTGATGTCAGCAATGATACCACTCGTTCCACGTCCTCTTCTGAACCAGCTTGCACCTCTGGAAGTTCTCTGTCAGCATTACGTTTGCAGCCGTTTCTATATCACCTTTAGTAAATTAAAACTTCACTCGTGTAGGATATCAATGATATTGTCTGATAATTTCTGCATTCTGTTGCGTCACCTCTCTTTGGAATGGGCACAAATACGGATTTCTTTTTGTCAGTTGGCCAGGTAACTGTCTTCCAAATTTCTTGGCATAGATGAGTGAGTGCCTCCTGTGCCACAATAGTTTGTTGAAAGATTTCAATTTGTATTCCATCAATTCCCAGAGCCTTGCTCTTTGCCAATGCCTTCAATGCACCCTAGAATTCTTCCTCCAGGATCACTGGCTCTTGATCATATGCTACCTCTTGAAATAGTTGAACATTGACAATTTTGGTACAGTGACTCTGTATTCGTTCCATCTTTTTTTGATGCTTTCTGTATCATTCAATAATTTGCCCCGAGACTCCTTCAATATCACAGGTCAAGACTTGGAATTTTTTTCTTCAGTTCCCTCAGCTTGAGAAATGCTAAGCGTGTTCTTCCTTCTGGTTTTCTAACTCCAGGCCCATCTCTAATAGACCTTGTTAATAAAGTCAAGTTTGGGATGTATATATGTACATAATTGACAATGTTCTCTAAATGCAGTGACATGCTCATCTATAGGCATGACCGAGCTGCGGCAGAGCCATCTAACACCCAGGCCAGAGTTCATACAGCAATTTAAGTTCCAGCTTATTGGGACTTCTCCTCCTTCTTGCACATAGTCAAAATGCAATACTTTTGTAATTTTTTATTTCTTATCTTCTCTGTCTCATTATTGCAAAATATTTTAATTTTAGATTTATAAACACTAAAGTTGTTGTTGTTAAGTGCCATCAAGATGGTTTCAACTCACAGCGAGCCTGTATAGGGAGGGTTTCCAAAGAGCGGCTGGTGGGTTTGTACTGATCCTGCAGTGCCACACCAGAAGTCCATAAATGCCAACAACAGAAGGATGAAAACAAATTAAAAAAATTTTTTTACATCATCTATTTCCTTCCAGTTACCTTTCTACACACACTTGCCTTTTGTATTGTTCACATACGACTCTTAAGAAATAAATTGCGGTGCATCACCAAAGATTCTAATGCTGTCACATATTATCAAAACAGAGTTTTGACCCAAGTTGTTGAAGCAACACATTGCATTACAAAGTTCTTCATGTGGAATGACTGGCTAGACGAGAATAGGCATTTCCTTTATGCACACCATAGTTATGGACAGCTCCGTGAGCTTGGGGAAATTCACCTCCGATAGCACCTGAAGATGCAGCAACTAAGATCTCACTCAGACATCAATTTACCCATCAGCATTATAGCCAAGAGTGCTGCTGTCTCTGCATTCATCTTCGGATTTGTCTAATAACAGGAAATGTCTTCCTATGTCAGTTTTCTTCTCTTTGCCATTACACATTGTGATAGTTCAGGTTGTGTTGTCAAGTAGGCTAGGCCATGATTCTCAGTGGTTTGGCAATTATATGATGATGCAAGATGTGCTCAGCGAATCAGTTATAAGGGGATTTTCCTCAGGGGTATAGACTGCATCTGATATATATACACGGACGCTCTGGCAAATCTCTTTCATTTGCTCTGGATCCTGTATGCAACGCATCATCATCATGACTGATGATATTGGGATCTGTCAGCCTCCACAACCTCTGAGCCAGCACCCTGCCTTCTTAACTGCCTATCCTGGATTCATCAGCCTCTTTAATCCATGAAACAAAAGCCTGTACATCTTGGCTCCATCAGCTTCTCTAACTACATGAGTCAGAAGTCTCAATCCTGATGCCAGACTCAACAGACTTGGGTCTTGCCACCATCTACAACCACATGCATAAATATACACATATGCACAGACACACACACTTTATATACATAAATGTACTCGTCACTAGTTTAGTTTCTCTAGAGAACCCAGACTAACATACAGATGGAAATGGTATTGAATTCTCAATGGGTTCAACGAAAGCAAAAGTAAACAAAAAAGATGGTACGTCCAGTTTTTTATTATCTTCCTCAAAGACATGGCAGTACACTGCACAATGTGGTAAGAATATTAGCGGATGGTACAATATTGACTATTTGTTTCAGTACAGTTCAGTGCTTATCCTACAGTACCACACCAAGAATTACACTGGGACTCCTGCTGTGGTGCTATAGGATAAGCATTGAACTGCTAACTGCAAGGTGGGTGGTTGAAGCCCATCAGCTGTTCCTGGGAAATTCTACACACACAGGGTCGCTGAGAGTAGGCATGGCATAGGAAAATTAAGATCTTACAATTCCATAATATAGATGAAAAGGGTCCAATGGATCCATATGAAAGTTGTAATAGAGCATCAGTTTTATTCTACTTCTTCAAATACCACTTCAAGTACCACTCCAAGCAAAGACAAGTACTCAACTCAAAACTAAGAAAAGCTACATTTATATGTGCATGTGTGTGTATATATATATGTACATACACACACATAAATAAAATACAAAATATTTTTTCTTTCAATGGTAGTATCTAAAGAAAAACTTTAAACACAGCAGTAAAATAAAACAAAAGGGTATTTCAGAACCACCACAGGAGGGAGCTATTTTTAAAGTCTTCAACATAAAAACTATGAACATCCAAACATACATCTACTTACATATATATTAGGCTTTTTTGTTGCCATTTACTTAAACACAAACAGGATCATACTATGATGTGAACTTCAAAAGTCTGTAGGAAAATGTAATTAAAAGTTAAGGGATTTTTCCCACAAACTTTTTCAAGTCCTCTCATATACACAGTACCAAGGTTCTGAATCGTATTTCCCCCTTACTTAATAAGACTACCCATGTATACAGACAGATCTGCCATACCCTGGTACTCCCAGAAATACGTGTCTGTAATCATTTACCCATGTCCCAACAAAAGGGCATTTTAAGTCATCTCCTGTTTTTTCTATCACAGATACTACAGTCACGGTCATCTTGCTCCTTGCAGCTAAGATACTGAACAAAAGCCATCCTTTATTGGCACAAATCTTAGATGGTAAAACCCCACCACCCACCCACCATGTGCTTTCCCACCTCAGGACCTGTGGACCTGCTGCCCCCTTTCTTGGAATGCACTTTCACCTCTTCCTTTGTTTCTCTTCAGTCTTGGCTTCACAGACTCTCCTGAGGAAGGACATCTCTAATTATATGTCTACCAATGCTCTGAATTCCACCCTTGATGTTCTTACAACTCTTGCTATTTTCCTATCACAGCACCACTACACTTTTTGATTGTGGTAACACTAAATGTTTACATTCCACACGGATAGGAACTTGGCTGTGGTCATTCACCTCAGAACCTACCACAATGCCAGGTACCAGACTACACCTGATAGAAATTGTCAGTTTTTATTGGTTATCTTGCTGCTGTTAGGTGCCTTCAAGTCAGCATTGACTCACAGCAACCCTATGCACAACAGAACAAAACACTGCCCGATCCCCAACCTCAAATCATTGCTAAGCCTATGCTCAGTCTTGCAGCCACTGTGACAATCCATCTCTCGTTGGGCGTGTTCCTTTTTCCTCAACCCTCTGCTTTATGAAAAATGATATCCTCCTCCACAGACTGTTCTCTCCTGATAAAATACCTGAAGTATGAGGGACAACGTCTGGCCATCCTGGCTCCCAAGGAGCATTCAGAAGTATGCTTCTTCCAATACAGATAGGTTTGTTCTTTTAGCACTCCATGGTACTTTTTTTTTTTTTTAATTTATTGTGAACTGAGTGAAAATTTACAAGGTAGATCATGTTTTACAGTCAACAAATCAAATACTTTGTTTCATTATAATGATTATAATCCTCTCCTTGTACCATCAGTTAACAGTATTTCTCTCTATTTATTTTACCTCTCTTTTTTTTTAAACACTCAGGCATATAGAATAATTTAAACCACTGAAGGGCACATTCTGGAAGCCTGCCTCCCTCGCTTTTCCATGAGTCTAGAGTCCTGGTGTGGCACTGTGGGTTAACGCGCCAGACTGCAAATCTGTTTGAACTGCAAGGTCAGCGGTTCAAGCTCACCAGTTGCTCCTCGGAAACCCTGTACAGGGTCACTATAGGTCAGTCCCGACTCGAAGGCACTTAACAACAACAGGAGTCCTCAGCTGCTCCCTCTCTCCATTCCCCATCTCTGCCTCCATCTCTGGTGTCGCTGCTTCTCTGGATAGGGTTCCACATTTGCTTGTGCTCTTCTCTCTTGATGGTCCTAGGGTATTGTTTCTGGACTATAGTCCATGGTACTTTTAATATTCTTTTCCAACACCATAACTCAAATGCATCAATTATTTTACAGTCTTCCTTACTCACTGTCTAACTTTAGCATGCATATGAGGTTACTGAAAATACCATGGCTTCAGTCAGGCACCCTTTATTCCTCAAACTGACATCTTTGCTCTTCAACACTCTAAAGAGGTCTTGTGTAGCAGATGTGCATAATGTAATACATTATTTGATTTCTTAACTGCTGCTTCCATGAGTGTTGATGGTTTGTTGACACAAACAAAATGAAGTGCTGACAACTTCAGTCTTTTCTCCATTTATATATGTTATTTACTGATCCAATGATGAGGAATTTTGTTTTCTTTACATTGAGGTACAACCCATAACCAAAGGCTGTGGTCTTTGATGTTCACCATTAAGTATTTTGAGTCCTCTTTGCTTTCAGCAAGCAAAACTGTATCATCTGCACATCAAAGGTTGTTAATAAGTTTTCCTCCAATCCTGAGGCCACGTTCTTCTTCATATAATCGAGCTTCTTGGATTTTGTGGTCAGCATACAGACTGAATAACTATGGTGAAAGAATACAACCCTGGGACACACCGTTTCCTAATTTTAAACCATTCAGTGTTCCCTTGTTCTGGTCAAACATCCACCTCTTGGTCTATGTAAAGGTTCCACATGAGCACAATGAAGTGTTCCAGAACAACTGTACTTCACAATGTTGTCCATAGCATGTCATGATCCATACAACCAAGAACCCTTGCATAGTCAATAAAATACAGGTAAACATTTTTCTGGTATTCTCTGCTTTCAGCCAAGATCCATCTGATGTCAGCAATGATATCTCTGGTTCCACATCCTCAACTGAATCACGCTTGTACCTCTGGAAGTTCTCTGTCATTGCAAGATTGCAGCTGTTTTTGAATTATCTTTAGCAAAATTTTCCTTTCATGCGATACTAACAATACTGTCTGATGATTTCCTCATTCCTTTGGGTCACACCTCTCTTTGGAATGGGGCCCAAATATAGATCTCTTCCAATCAGTTAGAGAGGTACTTGTTCTCCAAATTTCTTGGCATAGATAATAAATGAATACCTCCAGTGCTTCATCAGTTCGTTGAAAGATTTCAACTTGTATTCCATCCATTCCTGGAGTCTTTTTCTTTGCCAATGCCTTCAGTGCACCTTGGACGTCTTCCTTCAGGATCATTCACTCTTGATCATATGCTTGACCATTTCTTTTTGGTACAGTGATTCTGTATATTCCTTCCATCTTCTTTTAATACTTTCTACATTATTCAATATTTTGCTCATTAGTGTGGCACTACAGGTTAATGCGCTGGATTGCAAAGTTCCTTTGAACCACTAGGTTGGCGGTTCAAGCTTACTAATTAATTGCTCCTCAGAAACCCTATACAGGGTTGCTGTGAGAACCAACTTGACAACACTGAACAACATACTTCAGTATTGCAAGTCGAGGCTTAAATCTTTTCCTTTAGTTCTTTCAACTTGAGAAATGCTGAGCATGTTCTTCCATTTCAGTTTTTGAGCTCTAGATTTTTGTACATTTCATTTTAATATTTGACTTGGCTTTCTCGAGCTGCACTTTGAAATTTTCTGTTCAGCTGTTTTCCTTCCTCATTTCTTCCATTTGCTGTAGCATACTCTTTGCTAGATATTGAGTTTCAGTATCTCTTCTGACAGCCAATTTGGTTTTTTCCTTCTTTCTTGTCTTTTTTTTTTTATATATATTTTCTTTCAATGTTTTATTGGGAATTATATCATAGTTTACATGGGAGAACATTAGCTTTACATTCATCCTATCATATATTGTTTCAGTGCCACGGTTACAATCCCCTCCACGCATGTTCAACCAACCAAAGGGTATACCCTGTAAACCCGCCCGCACCCCCCTGGGTCTTCAGCACACAGCCCCTCTCCCTCTCTGGGTCCAAAGTCCCTAGCTACTCCATCTCTCCACGTCATTGTCTCTGCCTCCATCTCAGGCATCACTGCTTCTCTGGGGAGGGTCCTGCTCTCTGCTCTTCTTGATGGCCCCAGGGACCTCTGCTCTGAGAATGCAAAGTCAATCACTCCCCTCCTTTGCTACAAAACCTCTACCTTAACATTTCCAACCCTCACAAGCAGTCCGGATAACAATTATTCACTATTGTATCACAAGAGACCTATCCACATCTCCTTTCATCAGCCCCATGCAGATAGACTAAATATTACTCAGTCACCTTCCTCCATGCTTTGTGGATCTAGGCAACCTCTTGAAAGCTTGTAAGCCAGTCACTTCTTGCCTTTGTAGCGCTCCCCCTCCACCGCCATTTTGAGTAGCCAATGCCAAGTTGCCCGTCCCTGTCTACTCTGTGTATGGAGGGGCTGGAATAATCTTTGCTGTAAAGATTTGTTCCCTCTTTTGAGCTACTGCATCCATAGGTGTAGGTCAAGTTCATCAGATCACTCTTTTTTTCCTCTTCTTTCTTCTTCTCGTTGAGCTCTGATCATCCAGTCATTGAA
>NW_006408541.1:13902924-13907642 GCF_000296735.1 Chrysochloris asiatica | reverse complement strand
AACAACAAAAACTAAACTGGATACTGTAGTCTATAATTGCAGAAAAGGGAAAGGAGGAAGAGGAGGGAGAGAAGGAATAAAAAAAAATCTGTAGCCTAATATGAATATGACTTTAATGTCCTCTTTCAGCTTCTTGCCTTCAAAGCTGTCTGATAGATTTCGTTGGTTGTTATGCTATACCTCAGGATTTAATTTAATTGTTGGCCTGTTTTGTTTTTGTTTTTAAACTCTTTTTCCCTCTCCAAACCCCTTGTTCTGGCTTTTTCGAAATTAAAAAAAAAAAAAAAAGTTCAGGGCCAGCTCTTGGGCTGAGTATCTGAGCGCATACGTGGCAGGTGAACCCACCAGTGGTGAGGGTGGGGGATGTCCACTCGCTCAGGCACCCCTCTCTAGTCACCAGAATGGAGGTGCACAAACAGTGGGAGACCAATGAACAAATACCAAAAAAAAGAAAATCAGAACGCAAAACCTACGAAGTGAATTGTCCACCTTTGCTCAGAGGTTCCTGCAGCGCTTTTCTGTGATGTGTCCGCTCCCCTGCTTGGTCTTGTCATTTGGTCTCTCCCAAGTTGTCGGCTCTGGGCCTCGGAGCCCAGCAGATTCAAAAGTACGCAATTTCTTACTTCCACTTCAAGTTCCACTAGCTAAAAGCCTTCAAACTTTAAAATATTCTTACCTATATGGTTCCAAGCCTTGGAGCTTTGCCCTGAATCTGCTTTGCCTGGTATTCTGTGGTATTGCTGATGGAGAACCTCACTGCACCTCTATCCTAGGCACCATCAAGCCCCGCCTCCCTTTCTTGTCTTCTTAATGACCTTTGGCTTATTTCCTATATGATGTTTTTGATGTCATCCCACTACTCTTCGGTAGGGGGACCACATCGGCCATTAGTGCCTAATACATCAAATCTGTTCTTGAGATGCTGTCTAAATATAGGTGGGATATGTTAAAGGTCATATTTCGGCTTTTGTGGACTTTTACTTTTCGTCAGCTTCATCTTAAACTTACATATGAGCAACTGTCTGTTCCACAGTCAAGCTATATGAAGCTAAAAAAAAAAAAAGGAGCAAAGAATTTTGAGAGAGGTCCAGTGGCATGTGGTGGTTTCAACCGTCCACGCGTCGAGGCTCCTTAAGAGTTCAGACAAGCCTCAGAAAAGCCCGCAGAGGCGCACAAGCCTACTGAAGCCACTGCTCTCAGGAGGATGTACCAACCCCTGCTGCTCCAGAGAGAGACAGGCGTTAGAATTAGAGACTACAAAGGCACTTCTCCCTTTTGGCAATATTGTAATTACTTCCATGGAGGATTCAGAGAGGGAAAAACTGCCTGGGAAGCATCTGTAATACTTAGGATATGCAGTTACTAAACCCCAACCGTACTTTAGAAGCACAAATTAATCCTAAAAGAGAAAAAGCAAATGCTAGGTTCCTGACTCTCACTCTAGACCTACTGCATCAAAATTGTGTAGAATCTTATTTTAAAACTCTGGAAGTCATTTTGATGTAGCCAACCCAACATTCTGGTGCTCAGCCTTCGTTTAGCAACTGCTGGCTAGGAAGGGCTGAGAAACACCTGCTCCATCTGACTCCAAAATAATCCACTTCTACTGCCTTTTCCTAGTGTAACAAATCTCACCACAGAGCACCTCATCCATTATCTTCACTACAGTTTCCTCCTTTTGAGTGCTAGCCCATTCATTCTGTTTTATTTAGTCCTTAGTGGACAACACAGGAACAGATTAAATCTATTAAGATGTTTGACTGCACTAAAGAAATCGACACTCACTACAACTAAAAAGAAACCCACAATCTCCTGACACACTGCTGGGGGTGGTCAGGCATGGTGCACACATCACCAAGAACACTGCCAGCTATCCACGCAGCTGCGTTAGCTGCACTACTTAGTGCAAGATCTCCCTGCTCTTTGTGAGCTTTTCTCCTTGGGAAAGAAAAGCCAAATGGTACCCAGGTGGCCTTTCTTGTCATGAGTAAACAGGACCATACTATATTTCAATGTTCTCCACTCAGCGAATTTCTCAAGAATTTCTGACAACTTGATTTGTGGTCACACTCCACCTTATCACTTCACTGACATTGGAGACACTTATTCCTAAGAGTCACTCTCCTATTTAATAGTAACCAGGAGAAAATTCTTTCTCCCTCATGACGGCTTTACAATATAGCCCCCTAACTATGACATTCCATTCATCAAGAAGTTCTCTCTTCTGTGGCTCAATTTTCAACCAATAAATAAGGTATATTGGGAGGACAACCAAAGTAGTGAAGTAGACACATGACAGCACTGTCAATCATCAACATCAAAAGGGCAGCATTTCCCCAAGACCAAAATTCAGAAGAGCAGGGAAGGAAGAGGAATGGAAAACACAGGGAAAGAGTGGGATAAGTGGTAGTTATACGGAGGGAAGTGCAACTGAGATGAAACAAAGTACATGATTTGTTGACTGTAAAGCTGATGATCTGCTCTGTAAACCTTCACTCAATTCACAATAAAAAGTTTTTGTTTTGTTTTTTTAAAAAGTAGGGTCCTTAACATTTTGAATGACCTAAAACTCATTAAACAGTGATAAGGAAGCCTTGTGGCGCTGTGGGATAAGTGTTAGGCAGTTGACCACAAGGTCAGCAGTTCAAACCCATTAACTGGTTGGCAGGAGAAAGATGAGGCTGTCTACTCTCAGAAATATATAGTCTCAGAAACCCTATGCAAGGTCACAATTGAGTCAGAATTGATTCAATGGCAGTGGCTTACAGATGTTAAGTGAGTATTAAAAAGAAGAGGGATTCTAAATCTCCTATCCTTGAATCTGGGCCCTAACCTTAGGAAACTAAGCAGCTACTTCCATTTCCTGTCTCACTCCATTTCCTGTCTACCCACCATACCAAGAAGAGGTTTAAGCAGCCTTGGCGTAAGTCTACTAAGAGAGGAACTGGGGTTCTCAGGCCTGAACTCCAGTCTAGTTCCTAACTGACAGCCAGTACCAACATGCCAAAGAGCCTTGGTAGTGTAGTGAATGAATAACTGAGCTGGTAACTAACTGTAAGGTCAGCAGCTCAAATCTAGCAGTCGCTCCTCCGCAGGAGAAAGATGAGGCTTTCCCATAGAGATTCACAAGCCTTGGAAACCTTACACAGGGTTGCTGTGAGTCAGGACTGACTCGACAGCACACCAACAACATGCCAACCATGGGAGTGAGCCCCTGTGAAAGGGAACCCTTAGGCTCCTACTAAGCTGCCTTTGTCAAATGATGTGCAGCAGAGGAGACAAGCTACTCCACTAAGCTCTGCCTAAACTAAAGATCCTAGCGCACAGTAATGGCAGATTATTGCTGCTATGGGTCAGAACTGACTCGACAGCATGTAACAGCATGTTTTGTGAGGGGTCCCGATGTGGTGCTGTAGGATAAACATTGGAATGATAACTGCAAGGTCGACAGTTCACACCTACCAGGGTGGCTCCTCAAAAACCCTATACAGGGTTCGCTACAAGGTGGACCCAACTCTATGGAACTTAATGAACAACTGCAACAACTATGTAAAGAAATAGTTGTGATTCCATTCCTGAAACAGCCAGATATAGAAACCGATACTCATACACCACACATTACTGTTGACTGCAGCACTGCTCACAACAGCCAAAGAGGTCGAAGCAAAGCTCCAGTTGCTTCTACAGAGTAAGAAGGTACGGTTCAGCTCTACTCTAAAGTCACTGTGAGGTGGAATTGACTTGATGACAAGAAGTTTGATTTTGATTTTGGTTTTGTAATGTTAAGTGTTGTCAAGTCGATTCTGACCCATCACAACCCTGTAAACGGATTCCGAGGAGTAGCTGGTGAGCTTAAACTGCCGACCTGGCAGTTCAAACAGCTTTCCAGTCTGGCACATGAACCCACAGCACTACACCAAGACTCCTGGTTTTGTAATACCTGTGGTTATATCCCATTTGGGAATTCATTTTCTTTATTAAGACATCATATCATAGTAGGGTGTGTGTTTTTTCAGCCACTCTGCTTTGAGATACAGCAAAAGCTTCAAAAACTGGAACCTGTGTAAGGTGAACACCTGGCAGAGGAGGAACACTCAAATATCTTCCTCTAAAACAAGTGATAGAAGACTGCACACTGAAAATGGAGGAAATTTTGAAAGACCCAAAAAACAAAGCTCTCCTGCCAAGTTCCAGCTCTTACAGGTTTCAGGGTGTTTAAGAGTAAATGAGGACATAGGAAGCAGAACTGAAGAAGGCAGACCCTACATGCCATGGAGATCACACCAAGGAACTGAGGCATCGTCGAGAAGCTGAGAAGAAACAGGGACCTTCCCTGAGAGAGAGAGAGCCACCAGAAAGAGCTCTGAGCCTTCCTTTTAGGAGCTGAATTCCTGAACTAACTGTGAAAAACTAAGTTTGTTTGCTGAAGCCATCCACCTGTGGCACTTCGGTTACAGCAGCATTTGCTGTCAATATGGAAACTTCGATGATGTGTTTTCTACCACTCTCCTGCTCTGCCCCAAGGTCCTCCAACGTTGCATTCTCCTTACCTCCAGCCGCTCCGGAAGGGGCTCGTTCTGCAGGATCCTCAGTGCTTTAGCAGCAGCATCGTGTTTCGCAGCCTGTCTTGTCCTTCCTTTTCCATTAAACTGCTGTCCTCCCACAGAAAGTTCAACTTGATACAGTAAAGGTGGAACTGGAAATGGGTAAATGTACCT
>NW_006408541.1:13901065-13902824 GCF_000296735.1 Chrysochloris asiatica | reverse complement strand
GGTGACGAACGTGGTCACCAATCAGAGTGTGTATTCCCATTGAGTCTTAGTCTAGGAAGGGGGTTTGTTCTGATGGGACCTGACCACTTGCCTTGGTATCTCCTGGGCGAGCAACTTGCTTGTTCTTGTAGTAATGTCGGATTGCCTATATTGTTTTGTATTTTATCTTTCGGTCTTTCTTTCAAGTATTTTCTGTTCTAGCTGCTCCAGACTGGTCTGCTTGTCCTTTCAAGTGGAAACTTCCCACCTCAGAAGATTCTGGATGGGGTTTGGGATTCCAGCTATGGTCTTATGTACTGCAGAGGCTCCATAGGAAACCTCCTTCACTGGGCACATTGTAGCCCCATTTTAAGCATTCTAATCAGTTATAGGCAGAAGACGGACTTACAAGCTTTCTATGGTGATATTTCTGGCTATTCCTTTCTCTCCCCCTCCTCAAGTGTGTATTTTATGATGTTATGCCAGGGAAACCAAGATTCAAAAGACAACCAAGCATCTTAACATTATTCCCCCCCTTTCCCCATTCCAACCATGTCTCAAATCACTGTATTGCAGAGCCCTATGCTGCCAAGGTTGTGCATACATCATTATTAACCTCTGTCCCACTTAACCTATGCAAAACAGTCTAATTTTTTTCCCGTCCGCTTTGTTCTTCCATTCCCTTCTCTAGCACCCAACCTATCCTGTATCTAATCCCTACCGTGTACTCCACCTTCCCTTCCCTTCCCTCACCCTACCCCCCAAATCCCAGTAACCAGCGAAGAATCACCCCCCGCCCCCATTTTAGTATAGGTTCTTTTTCTTAGTCTTTTACAGTAGTGGTCTTATGCAGTATTTCTCCGTTTGTGACCAATTTCACTCAACATACTGTCTTCAAGGTTCATCCATGTTATGTGGTAGCTTTCAGCTTCCTTGTTATTCTTTAAGGTAGCATAATATTCCATTGTGTGTATGTACCACAGTTTGTTTATCCATTCTTCAGTTGATGGACACTTAGCCTGTCTCCCTCTTTTTGCAAATGTATATAGTGCTGCTATGGTGTGCATCTATCTATTTGTGTTAATGCTCGTATTTCTTGTGGATAAATATTAAGTACATGAATTGCTGGATCATAAGGTATTTTTATTTCCAACTTTCTGAGGAAGCTCCATATTGCTTTCCAGAGAGGCTGGACCATTTTGCAATCCCAGCAGCAATGCAGGCGGGTCCCAGTCTCTCCACATTGACTCTTTTGATCTTTGCTCTTATTGTTGGTGTGCGATGATAGATATCTCATTGTGGTTTTGATTTTGCATCTCTTTAATGGCTAGTGATCGTGAACATTTCTTCAAAAGTGTGTTGGCTACTTGCATCTCTCCTCCTTCGTGAAGTGTCTGTTCATGCCCTGTGCCCATTTTTTAATTGGTTTGTCTTTTTCTTGTAGAGGTGTTGTAGTTTCCTATATATTTTAGAAATGAGTACCCTGGTGAAGTCTTTGATGCACATAAGTTTTAATTTTTAGTATGTCCCAATCATCTATTTTGTCTACTTTTGTTTGTGTGCTTTTCAAAATGTTTGGTAGTCTGTGTTTCCCTGAATTAGTGCCCTCACATTTGTCCTTATTTTTTTATTGATGGCCTTCATAATTCTGGGATTCACATTTAAGTCTTTAATCTATGCTGAGCTGGTTTTTGTATAAGGCATGAGGGTGAAGGTCTTGTTTCAATCTTCTGCATATCACTTTCCAGTTCTGCCGGCACCATCTGTTGAAGAGACTATC
>NW_006408541.1:13892522-13896645 GCF_000296735.1 Chrysochloris asiatica | reverse complement strand
TGTCTTGTCCTTCCTTTTCCATTAAACTGCTGTCCTCCCACAGAAAGTTCAACTTGATACAGTAAAGGTGGAACTGGAAATGGGTAAATGTACCTACAAATCAACAAGAGTTTAGGAAGATAAATCTCAGACTAACAGTCTCGGATGGATAAATTACCCACACAGTCTCTGGCAAATTTCACGTATTTCTTCACCATATTTTGATGGCTAATCACATTAGTATTTGATGGCTAATAATGATTCCTCAAGGTATTCAGAAATTTTGTAAAAGTTTAAACTGGATTAGAATTGCCACATAGTATAAGCAAATACCATTTAGCAATTCAAGGCAATGTTCCACAAGATACACTGGCTTGCAAATTGCATGAGTTCAATTTTTAATGCTAACTTTTTTAATTGACAAAACCTAAATTGAATCAGGGTTTGGCTGAGACAAAAACTTACTAACTTGCTCTACTTTCTCCTATCTGAGATCTGCCCTTGCATGAGGGTTTCAGGAATTTTAAAGCAAATTTCCTTCAGGAAAAGATTTGCTTTTCTGGACAATCCAACCCTATAGCCTAGAGTCCTATGGGTTCAGCACTGGACCGCAAATCATAAGGTTGGGGGTTCAAACACACCAGCCGCTCCTTGGAAACCCTACCCAGGGTTGCTATGAGTCAGAATAGACTCAATGGCACTTAACACAACATAACCTGACAGGACCTGGTTTCTTACATTTTTGTTTGTATTCTCAAAATCTTTGACCCCAGTCCCCTACTTCAAGGATGGCAGGAAAAGTAAAACTTCCATTTAGATTATTAATGTATCTACTAATACCTTGTTACTGCCAGCAAAAGGTTGTTAAAACATGCCATTTTGGGGTTTCAATTAATATTTTACTACACCTGTGCTCCAAGGCTATTTACAAAGCACACACATTCAAAAGTCAAAAAGCATCCAACAAACAAGGATCTGAAGTCCAACCGATGCTGAGAATCATGGTGTCGCAGGACGCATTTTCATACAGGATTTGGTAAACACAGAGCAGTAATATGTGTAATCTTTAACTAGACTGCTTAGGGGCACAAGTCACACTGTCAGTAAGGACTATTTTGAGGAATAGTTATTGCTCATGCTCGTGGCAAAGACAAGAGTTAAAAGAACACCAACATACAGTTCCAAAAGTACCAACTGACCTGGCAGGTGTGAAACTCAAGTCAATTCTTTGCTTTCTAATCTATCAACCAGCCAAATCTGTTGCCACTGAGTCAATTCTGATTCACAGCTGGACAGAGTCAAACTGCTCTATACGTTTCCAAGTCAACAGCGGACTGCCACGGCTTTCTCTCATGGAGTGGCCACCAGTGAGTTCAAACCACAGACCTTTTGGTTAACAAGCGAGTGCTTCATCACTGTGCCACTAGGGCTTCTTTCGTTACCTATAAATGCTCTCGTTAAGTGATGTCAAGTTGGTTCCACCCCATAGCAACCCTGTATAGGGTTTCCAAGGAGCAGATGGTGAGCTTCAACTGCTGACCTTGTGGCTCAAACCACCTTTGCAGTTCAGCACATTAATCCACAGTGCCACACCAGACAGGGCTACTTTGTTCTATGTATTTGACGTTGTTGTTAAGTGCCATCGAGTCAGTTCCAACCCACAGCAACCCTGTGTAAGGCTTCCGAGGAGCGGCTGGTGAACTTAAACTAATGACCTTGGGGTTCAAACCAACTTTACATCCAGGACATTAACCCAAAGTGCTACAGCAGCCAGGACTCCTCATTCTATGTATAGCATCTGATATATTCATTTTCATCTGTATTTAAATAAAAAGAAACCAACAAAAACATACCCATACCTCGGGGGATAGGCACCTCCTCTCATGTTGTAGTTGTAGGTGGACTGCATCCGAGAGTAAGGGTCAACAGGCTTGTACATTGGTTTTTTTCCAAGTTTCATGCACAGTGCATTTAGTTCTACAGTAGGAGTTATGCTTTCTGCAACACAGAATCAACACAAAGAAGTGATTTGTCTGTTTTTCTGACATGAGAATGATGGTTATTTAAATATAAAAATTAGAATAGCATGCTTTTGACAAGTTGATTGACAATGCATTACACAAACAGCCTAAAAACTTCCCTGCTAGGCACCAGGTCAGGAAATCCAAGAATCTGCTATGATTTCTAGGGATCAATATACAGTCAGCAGTATAATATACACTGTAAGAGCAATCAGAGGGAGTGACAACTTAATAAGATGCTACCAATGAAAGCCAAACCTTGTCTCGCTTTCACATTAAATTCCTGGATTAAAACAGCTCATACGACTGTCTTAAGTTATTTAATTGTTCAAGAATACTTATCCAATAAAATTTAATTATACAAACTGACTGGACTTACTCTTACAAATATGTTTGCACACACTACTTCATGAAACAAATGCATTTCTTAAGTACTAACTATGGATTCCTGGTGTGGGGCTGTAGGATCAGCACTGGCCTTCGAAACCACAAGGTCAGCAGTTCACACCCACCAGCTACATCTCAGAGACCTTATATAGGGTCACTGTATCGGAACCGATCCGACAGCACTGAACAACCACTATATACACAGGAGTCCAGGTGGTGATGTGGCTAAAGTCCTCAGCAGTTCAAGCCCATCAGCCATTCCACAAGAGACATATAGGGCACTTCTACTCTATGCTATGGAGTCGCTATGAGTCTGAATCAACTGGACAGCAATGTGCTTGAGAGTTGTTGGCTGTTTATTCTGTGATAACTACGTGCAAAGCACTTTGCAAAGTTGGAAGGACACAATTGCTATCCCAGAAGAGTTAAAAAAAAAACCACACAGCACACTAAGACAGTTATAATACCATGGGGTATGAGCCATAAGGTAGCTGTGGAATCAGCAAATAAATTCTATCTGGAGAAGTCAGATAAGGCCCACAAAATAGTCAAGCATTTCCATTATTGGTATTTCTAATAGGATTTGACCTGTGGTTATTCTCGTTAGGAAAATTAGTTGCATTTCCATATACAATTGGAATGAGTACACCTCGAGTTAAGTCAGAATTATCAACTTCAGAAAACATCTACTATTCCTTTTCCAATTCTCTTCCTCTCTGTTCATCCAATTCATAAACTTCTACAAACCACTTAAAAAAGAATCAGCCTGAAAAATTAATCAGTACACAATCACATGTCAAAACATTTCATATCAAACACAGAACAACACTAGCAATGGCAAAATTTAATTTAAATGCACACAAAAATTCACCTTAAAATGCTTCACTGGGATGTATGGGAAGATAAAAATGACTTGACTCAATACTGTAACTGGTTTGACTAAATTTAGTGCATGAATCAAATTAACATGAATATCTTTGGGGTTTGTGAAATCAGAGTGTCACATGAGTTACCAGCCTCTCTTTTCTTCCTCACATTAGAATGATACTTTTTCATAATATATATAGTTTTGCATTTAAATACAATCTGAATAATTTCAACAGCAGCTCTGATGCATAGAATCTTTCTGCAATAGAGAATGATTTGAAGACAGAAAACAAAAAAAACATCAAAAGCACCAGGAAAAGTATTGCCAAGACCTGCTGGAATTTGTCCCTGCGTACAGAGGGGTCATCACTGTGTTCAAGTGTCCATTCCTCCCACAGCCTTAAGAGCAGTGGTTCCCAAGCTCCTACCAGAGACTCTTCTTCATTTGGATTCTCCCCTCTTGGGTTCCTTATTTGAGAAGATACTACCACTTACTAATTGATTGTTGTTGTTGTTAGGTGCCATCGAGTCAGTACCGACACATGGCGACCTTATGCACAGCAGAACGAAACACTGCCCGATCCTGGGCCAACCTCACTAATGTTGCCACGCTTGAGTCCATCGATGCTGCCATTTGGCCAATCCATCTCGCTAGGGGTCTTTCTCTTTTTCTCTGACCCTCCACCTTACCAAACATGATATCCTTCTCCAATGACTGGTCCCTCCTGACAATATGTCCAAAGTATGAGAGACGAAGTTTGGCCATCTTGGCCTCTAAGGAGCACTCTGGCTGCACTGCACTTCTTCTAAAACAGATCTGTTGGTTCTTTTGACAGTGCATGGCCCTTTCGATATTCTCCTCCAACACC
>NW_006408541.1:13875296-13892240 GCF_000296735.1 Chrysochloris asiatica | reverse complement strand
TGGTGAGGATTTTTGTTTTCTTTACACTGAGATGTAATCCATACCGAAGGCTGTGCTCTTTGATCTTAATCAGCAAATATTTTAAGTCCTCTTCACTTCCAGCAAGCAAGGTTGGTAATGAGTCTTCCTCCAATCCTGATGCCACATTTTCCTTCATAGAACCCGGATTATTTGCTCAGTGTACAGGCTGAATAAGTATGGTGAAAGAATACAACGTTGTTGCACACCTTTCTTAATTTTAAATCAGTGTTCCCATGTTCTGTTCGAACAACTGCCTCTTGGTCCAGGTATATTCCTCATGAGCAAAATTAAGTGTTCCAGAATACTCATTCTTCACAATGTTGTCCAGAGCTTGTCATGATCCATAAGCCTCTGCGTAGTCAATAAAGCACAGGTACACATCTTGCTGATAGTCTCTGCTTTCAGCCAAGATCCATCGGACATCAGCAATGATATCCCTCATTCCACGGCATCTTCTGAATCCGACTTGAACTTCTGGAAGGTCTCTGTCAATGTATGATTGTAGCCATCTCTGTATTACCTTTAGTAACACTTTACTCACATGGGATATCAAAGAGATTGTCCGATAATTTCTGCATTCTGTTGGGTCACCCCTCTTTGGAATGGGCACAAATATGGAAGTCTTCCAATCAGTCGGCCATATAGTTGTCTTTCAAATTTCTTAGCAGAGATGAGTGAGTGCCTCCTGTGCCACCACACTTTCTTGAAAGATTTCAATTTTGATTCCATAAATTCCTGGTGTCTTGTTCTTTGCCAATTCGTTCAATGCACCTTGGACTTCCTCCTTCTGTATCATTGGCTCTTGATCATATGCTACCTCTTGAAACGGTTGAACATGAACCATTCATTGCCTTTTGGTACAGTGACTCTTGCGTTTTCCTTCCATCTTCTCTTGATGCTTTCTGCATCATTCAATAATTTGCCCAGAGAATCTTTCAATAACGATTTTAAAGTCAAGGCTTGAATTTTTTCTTCAGTTCCTTTTCTTTGCACATTTTGTTGTAATATTTGGCTTTATCTTCTAAAACTGATCTTTGAAATTTTCTGTTCACCTCCTCATTTCTTCCATTTGCTTTAGCATCTCTATGCTGGAGAGCAAGTTTCAGCATCTTTTCTGACATCCATTTTGACCTTTTCCTTCTTTCTTGTCTTCTCAATGACTTTTTGCTTTCTTCATGTATGATGTTTTTGATGTCATCCCACAAACTCTTCTGGTCTTCGGTCTTCAGTGTTTAATGCATCAAATCTGTTCTTCAGATGATCTCTAAATTCAGGTGGATATTTATTAAATAATAAATATGTAAGTGCTGTTCTAGTTATTTTCATGGTCAGGACACATGTAACTGACAGTTAGGGCCATGATCGCCGTGGCAGAATCGATACTGCCACATGGAGTTGAAGCAACTCCAGCAAAATCAACCTTCCTTGAGAATACACACAACCTGATTACGAGGAAACAATGTATTTTCATTATGCTTTTTATAAATCACTTGGTGATTTCCCTTCACGCTCCTTACCCTCATGACCACTTCTCCAGATCACCAGGAATCGAGGGACCATAGCCTGGGAACCACTGCTTTGGAATAACATAAAGAATTCCTAGAAGATAAGCATTTGCCACTGATAGTGTAAAATCTGTGCTTTCAAAATCATTAAGTTAGTTAAGAAATAATTCATATACATACTAAATGGGTACCTCTAGACACACTTTTGAAAGGAACCTGTCTTGGCCCACGCATAATACCTGGATTCCTTCCTTCGCTACGAAAAGGGCGGGCTATAGGTTTAGGAAATTTTGTTCCTTCGAAAGCTTTGGCAGCAGCTGTGTGCTGGGCTTTTTTAATACTAGTTCCTTCAGCTTCCCAGTGCTGATCTCCAAGTGTGAGCTGTACTGTAAACACCTACAAATGAAAATTGTGAGCTCTCAATTCATGAAACCTGATGTTGAATGTATATGTCACTTGGACCTTGAACATTTTTTATGGTCATGATTTAAAAGGCCTAGACATCATCTTGGTGATTTATCCCTTCACCACCATGTTTATTTTTTGTTGGTTTTATAAGCAGAAAAAGACTTCTTCAGTATACTGAAGAAAGTTGCATAGCACTCCTTTTAAAATCTGAAAGATGGCGGTATATATAGAGATTGAAAAATGCTGTCTTACATATGAAAATATTAGACTCATTTGTAAGTCAACCTAATAAATAGGGTCTTCCAATGATTTCTCATGGAAGAAATTCAGCAAATTTGATTCAGACAAGTTGGCAGTTACCTCCTGCACATTAGGACATTTGTATGGATGCTGTAATGTGTTTGTGTTTATGAAAACATACCCCTTCATAGGCCAGAACTTGTGCAAATTTGAAAATGTCAACCAGGTTCTATTTATTATGTTGCTTTCTATCTATATACTGAGCCGACTCCACGGCACATAACAACAAAAAATCTATATACTATTCTGCTGCTGCCTCCATTCTTTCAGAAGGAAATCAGATCCACAGCACACAAAGATCTACAAATGTTTCTGAACTCAATCTGAGGCAGCATCCGAACAGCTCACTGATCCTCAACACATGCCTCTGAGAGCAAGCCGCCTTCTTTCTTTTTAAGTATAAAGGTAACCCAAGTGCATCCCAACTCTCACATTAGGTTCCATTAATCCATCATTATTAAATAGTGTCCCCCAAAAACTACAGAACGGAGAGTCCTCCACTTTGGTTTATATCCAAAGCACATGTGGGGTGCCTAAAGAAGTAACGAGTGTTCTGGTCCCGCCCCCAGGGGTTCTGACTGCAGACTCCTCAGCGTGTGTTATTTTTAAAAAACTCCCAAAGTGGTGGTGACGTACCCTAATGCCTCGCAGCCACTCCTTTGGATCTTAACTCAAATCTACCAGTGCTTTTCTTTTTCTGGTGTTCTCTATCACTGACTATCACTCTATCCATCTATAAATAATTTGTAAGGGACTCATGGGTTTGGGCACTTCAAGGGCATTTGAATCTAGTGTCTGAGGGGAGAGGGCAACCTGCCTCACTGGTTTTTTTTCTTGTAGGTCTTAACTTCAGGATTCCCTCAGTACACATCTTCCACTAAAGGGAAATATTAAAGACCCTCGGTCTCCCTTGAAACATGAGGGGCTCCTGCACGTATGCTGCAGTTTCTGAGCATGACCTGAAAATCCTGGCTAGCCCACAAGGGCAAACAGCAGAAGCCTGAGATGCTGTGCAGTCCCTGGGGGGTTTTGGTGATCTTTTCACGGAAAGGCACTGAGGGGAAAAGGCTAAAAAGCAAAACAAAAAACAGTTAATTTTATTAACAGTCTTGCCTTTCTCCGGGACTTTCCCCATCCGGCGCTGTTGCCACTCAGCTGTGCTCTGTGGAGGGTTGGTAGTATGGTTAGAATCTTGGTTTTGAAAGAATGAAAGGTACACCAGACCTCTGACTTTTTAAAGAGTCTAATGGTCACCCAGAAGGAGAGAACTTCTCCTCTTAGAGCAACTGCTGGGTAAAAATAGGTGGTTATGGATTGAACAAACAATACAGCAAGACTACCTAAAAAGTATTCAAGTCCAGGTGAGAAAGAACAGCTTCCAAAAATAGAAAAAAAGTTAATGAAGGGAATCCCAAAGCTAAGGTCTGCAAAAAAAAAAAATCCTGTAGGAGAAGTGTAACCGTTACAGCAAATGACTGCTTGCCCCCCAAACATGAAGACACATTTGAAATATAATTATGCTTTGAAATAATATTAAAATTAACTTTATGTGAATGGGAAGTTTGTTTTTCTTAAAGGCTTAACTGCTTTAATATTAACAGCTACCATTTATTAAGCCCTTACCAAATACTAGTATCACACCCTACATTTTAAAAATATTTTCTCACATAACAGACCTACTCAGTATGTATTTTCCCCATTTTACAGATGAAGAAACTGAGGTTCAAAAAGAAGTACTTATTTCCCAAGGTCACACAGCTACTAGGAAGTTGGATTCCAACCCAGACCAGTCTGGCTCCAGTCCTCTCACCTAGCAGTGTTATTCTATGGTGCCAACTGAGAGTGAAGGCTGATGCTACTTTTATGCAAATGGAAGGTTTAAGGTTTTGCATGTCACGAAACTGAGGCATAAAGAAATTAAGTAACTTCTCCTTAAATTCACTATCTTTGCTACAAGACTAGGATCAGCAACAGGAGAACCACTTCTTCAAACTCTCATACTACCATCCTCTTCTGCTACAGTCACAAAATGTAAAATGCAAAAACTCAGTTCCAAAATGCACTTTGGCACAGATAGTACACAAGTTTGAGAGGCTGAATTCCTGGATACATATTGCAAATTACAGCCAGTTCTTCATTCTCTAAGCTAAGAAGAATGATATGGATAACTGAAATCAGAGATAATGCAAAACACTCACTTTGAGACTAAGTTCTACCTTCTATCTTCAAACCTTTTACTGGATTGCTAACAAGAGTAAAAACTAACTTCCCATTCCCTTCCTCTCCCTGCCCAGTCAAAGGCACTCTCGTGTAAGAAGCAGGGAGCCAGAGGTAGGCTGCAGACCAAAGGAGACCCAGAGTCTAGGAAATGCACTGCAATCATTCCCAGGTGCTTGAGAACTGTCTCTCTTCAGATTTCTAAACATCCACAGAACAAACTGGAGTTTTAAACATCAAATATCCTAAAAAGAAGGCCATCTTTCCTTTGATCCATTCTGCAAGTATGAAAAAAGAAGCAACCCTTCAAAAATCTATCCTTTTTCATCTTTTGAAGACAACCTCAACAGTTTGAAATATGTAAATGGAATCACAGCACTACTTTCAAAAGTGTCAAAAAACAAAACAAAACATTTCTGGTGGTTGAAAAATGCATAAGCAGTATGGACAATATTTACCTTACAGTGAGCTGGGCCTCGCTCATGCAAAAGTTTATACTCGGGCTGAATCTTGTTGAAACAGGCTAACTCATTCACAAGACACATTGGGGTTTTCTCTTTGGGGTGTGCCATGTTAGAAGGAACTGCAAAATAATGTAAGAGCATTGACGTCAACTAGCAGCATGGAAGACTGCTGCTCTCCCACGGGTAGGAAAATAGAGGAAAAACAAATGGAAGAAATGAGGATTTAGAGCATCAGGGATGTCAAACTGCAAACCATACTGGAGCATATGACTGCAGAAAATACTTCTGTGATCTTTCTGAACGAGCTGAAGCCGGATAACCTACCTAGAAGGAGAGGGTGTGTCTTCAAAAGAGAACAAAAGTCAAGGTAGTAACTAAACCTTGGCAGGTAAAGCAAGATTTGGCATCAGATAAATCAGTAACAGTAGAGCCAACCAGAGAGTAACAAAGAGGTCGTCCAAGCCAGTAACACTGGCTATCATCATACCCTGTTCACCAAACTCAATGTGTCAACACCTTCTCTCAAACAATGATTGGCATTTTCCAGACAGCTAACTTCTCCAGAAGCAGTCATCCTGACACTGAATGACCTAGTTTTGACACTTCCATAAGTAAAATAAACTGGGCGTGCTGGAAGTGAATTCTGCAAAGTCAACAGGATGCAGACATAAGAACCTATTAGAAGAAAAACCAATAAATCCCAAAGGACCAACATAACTCTTGTGCCTTTGTCTTTGAAGGTGGTCTCACATGGCAAAATCAGGGAAAACTGAATGTCTAGGAGTTTCTGACAAGCCAAGAATGCTACCTGGTGAGCCAGTTCAAGGAGATCTCTGGACAGCAGGGCAAAGAGGTCATGAAGTGTGAAAAGCAAACACTCTACGAACTGATTTACAAAGTAAAGGAAATGGGACAAGGAAGGAGGAAATGCAAGGGACACGTTCTAGCATATGGAAAAGGATTTGTTATAGGGTGACTCTGGGACTGAGGCACTCAATACTGGCATTCCATTTGTTTAACTGGTCTTGCTGCTTTGGAAGGCAAGGAGCAAAATATTGGTTTTAAGCGTTTAAAAAAAAAAAAAGTTATGTATCGAGTAATCAATGAGTAGCTTTAGTTCATTTTCCTAATCAGACTTGAATGTTTCCAAATCTGCTTTTTTTTTTTTTTTTTTAATCTCTAGAGCCTCTAGAGTTTAAACTTACTTGCTTGAAATAAAATGAACAAATAGCAATATACTTTTTTGTTTCTAGTAAAATCTGGCTGCCCCCTTTGCTTGGAATAAAACCTCATCAACACACAGAGAGAGAGCCTGTACACATAAGAGTTATTTGTCACTTCTGGGAAATAATTTTAAAATTCCATACAACAATAAATATCAAAAGTGGATTATTGTTCAAATCGTTCTGCCAGTCACCACTTTATAATAGACTAGACTAGGCTTTCTATTTTGAGTAGTTTTCAATTCCCTTTCTCACAATTTTTGAAATGATCTGCCAACTGAGATCTCCAACAACACAATGTATAACCAGTGTTTCACATCTGGGATAAAGAAGAGTGGATGGCAATTCTTTCTTCTGCTTCTTGAAGGTAAATTTGAGAACTCCCTACAACTGCAAACCTACTTATCAGATCAGAAAACAGACTAAGAAAACATTTGAAATAGAAGACACTTGGATTCAGACGCTTACCTGCAGCTGCACTGGTGGATGTGATAGATGCAGAGGGTAAAGCAGAGTTTTGAATAGGTCTACCTGCATTTTCAGAGGGCAGAGAACTAGTAGTAGAAGGAATACTCATCAAAGGCTGTGAGAGAAGAGACTGGTTCTTGTTCAGTATTTGGCTCCCTGAGAGAGCAGCAGATGGGTTCTGAACTTGCACTTGAACTTGAGACATGGTCACTTTCAACAAAAGTGAACAACTGCAGGTAAACAGCTTTCAGTGCAGGTTAATTCAGTGCTATGAAGTCTAAAGTTCTACCTAAAAGTTTAAGGGAAAGAAAATAAAAAGATAAATTATAGAGGAGATATTTAACTGTCAATACTCAGTCAAAATCGGTGTCACTTAAGCAAGTATGAAAATAGTCCCATTTAGCATGTAGCTAGGATGATCATTTCTCATTGGAATATGCACATTTCCTGGGCTTGTGACTTTCCCTACAGTGTTTCGTGTGTTGTTTTTTTTTAAAGGACTTTTAAACCCACATGTTCTTCATGTTCATTTTACAATGAGAAGCAGTAGAGTATGGTGTGATAATGTTTATTACTGAATATTTGCCATTTTAAAGTACTTTTAACATTGCCTGAAGAAAGGGAAGAATTTCTCACTTCTGCATCTCTTTCCTTATCATAATAAAATGTCCATTTGTTTTCCTAAGAGATTTGTGTGATATGGTCTCATTCAGTTACAGAGCTGACATCAATGCTCACAATCATGCAATCTATAATATTTGTACTACTAAAAGCAGAAGTGGAGAAGATGAAGGAGACAGGAACAGACTGCAGACTTTGGTCATTTTAAATGGTATGACTGGGGCAGGGCAGTGTGGGACAGGACAAACTAAGAGATTGTTTATCTTCATCATTTTACAAATTAGAAGACAGCAAAAGCCATTATTTCTAAATACAAATTTCTTCACAGGTTATAAATAAGGAGAGTTTGCTCATTTTCATGGCCATCCTTCAGAAGCTGAAATGTTTTAAGTGAGTTAAAACTACTCAAAAGTTACCGCCAATAACAACAGAAATGACAGGTTTCTCAGAAAAGAGCCAACCAAAGAGGAAAACCCAGCAAACCAGTTAGAATTTCTTTCATGGATTAATTGTTTGTTGCTTTAGCTTTAATTTTCCCAAAAAAAACCCAAAACTCTCAATGTGATCTCTAATTAAAGCTACTAGACCTCTAAAAAGAGAGGAATGAGCAATTCAGTTACTTGAGGAATCCTGGCACATTCTCTCTAGCTAGAAGGTAAAAAGCAGCGCTACAAAACTCAAAAGCAATTCATCTGAAATCAGACTTGGGTTAGTAGTCACATTCACATGATCTTAATGAACAAAATTCACCAATACTGCAATTGTTCCTGTTTACTGATCTATACTTTCAGAATCAGAATAAAACCAGAGATCCACTGAAAATCTGGAGAACAGTGTTTGCTGACAAGGGGCCAGTGTCAACAGAGAAGTCCAAAACAGTTTTAAAGTCAGCTGTGATCTCGTTTCATTGTCGTTTCTCCCTTCAGCTGTCAAAATATAAAAGTAAATTTAACACACTCACTCACTCTCCCTTTTCCGCTTTCTAACTGTCTTGAGGGTGTTTTCCTATGCCAAAAAAAAAAAAAAAAAAATTCATTTATGATGTACTCACAACTTCACACCAGAGGTCACAAGCTGAAAAAACAAGCTACACAGCAGTGTCTGTGCCAGCGTCCACCCACATCCCAGAATGAGCAGCTCAGCTTTGCCTACCACCAGGCTCCTAGAATCAGAGACCCTGAATGAACTGAATTTAGAAAGGGTGGGGCTCGCCTTCTTAATTTAGGATCTTTTTTGGCTAATGCTATCTAAAACAGGCCCTGTGCCAAGCATTTCCAGCCAAAGACATTATTAATACATACGTTTACTAAAAGTTAAGAAAGACAGAAATAGGCTTCTAATTAAGACGGCCCCAAACTGCTAACGTTCACCTGGAAGAGTTATGTTTTTATAACGGTTGAAACTAGTTGAAAATTCCAAATAAAAATATTTTTTAAAGGTTCTCCAAAAATAAGGCTGTTTGCTTTACAAATTTTAATTTTCCAACAAGACCAAAACTAAAATTCAACAAATAGTATTCATTTGCTAACATTTTTAGCCATCTGCTAATTTAACACTCTACATGTATTTAACACTCTATCCTGTATAAGGGTCTCAAAGGAACAGCTGTTGGGTTTGAACCGCCAACCTTGTGGTTACCTGTCCAGTGCTTATCCTACAGTGCCACACCAGGACTCCTCTGTGTCTTTTTGTTGTTGCTATTAAGCACCATCAAGTTGACCCTGTATAGGGTTTCTAAGGAGCCGCTAACCTTGTTCAAAGGGATGACCTTATGGTTCAAACCGACCTTGTATGTTTAGGTGGGAGAAATTTGTGGCTTTCTGCTCCAGTAAAGATTTATACAGCCTTGAAAACCCTGTACAGGATCGCTATGAGCTGCAATCAACTCCATGGCAGTGAATTTGGATTTTTGGTATAGGTCTTTAGGAGTCCCTGGGCGTCCAAGCAGTTAACATGCTCGGCTGCTAACCGCTATCTAATCTAAAAGAAGTTCACATCAACCCAGAGGCACCCTGGAGGAAAGGTCTAGCCACCCATCTACCTTCAGGAAAACCAATCACTGAAAACCCTACGCAGCCCAGCTCTACGCTGACACCAGGGGATAACTTTATGGCTACTGTTTCCTGTGTCTTTAAACCTCAGAAGAGTATCTAAAGCAGTAGTTTTCTCATCTAGCATGAGTTTGCTTCCCAGGGGACATCTGCCTATGTCTGGAGGTATCTTTAGGTTGTCATACTGGGGGCAACAAGGGAGAAGTGCTAGCAACTAGGGATCAAGAGGCCAAGGATGCAGTTTCAAATACACATACACTAGCTGACACAACAGTCTCACTAACTAATGCGGTAAGTAGCCTACACTCTTAGGAAGAAAACTCCCTTTTCATCTCCAAAAGGTGATGATAATATTTTACTACCTCCTCTCCATGTCAGGAAAGCCATGGCAGCTAGGGAGAAGGAGAAATACATTGTTGATTTATATTTCTAAATATATTTTTAAAGAACAAAGGTTCTGATTTTTATATAGTTCAGAGCAGACTTTCGGGGAATTATAGCATTGGGGAAATGTTGTTGAGTGCTGTCGAGTCAGTTCCGACTCATAGTGATCCTGTATAGGGTTTCTGAGGAGCAGCTGGTGGGTTTGAACCGCCAACGTTGTGCTTCACAGTCCAGTGCTGATCATACAGCATCACACCAGGAGTCCTGGGAAGACATTACTTCTATACAAATTTTGAATATGTTGCTCAACCTGTACTCTGTACTAAAGAGAAAACCCTTAAATGCAAACCTGAGTCATTTTCTTTAAACCTTTCTTTAAGGATTACTCTCCACCAGGCAATGCAGGGACTTAAGAGCAATTAAAATGCTACAGAACATCAATATTTTACAAATAGAAAAATTTGGTTGAAAAGTTAGAAACACCAAGATTCTTCTACTGTCCCTTTCACAGCCAAGCCTGGGTTGTGTTATTTCCTAGCCCCCCCACCCTTTGGCAGAGATGAGATCCTTGAATCTCCTACTGTTTCCTATTTGAGGAGCTTCAGACAGACACCCACTCAAGAAAGCCCACTCATCTCACTCTCAAGTCCTATCTTGTAACACTACAAGGGATGAAATGATGGGAGGATGAAATGATGGGAGTCCTAGGTACGCTTTTTCAAAAGATTCCTTAATCCCATGTTCCCTTGGTCTTCACACTGGCAAATATCTTCTCATCAAAACAGAGTCTTGAGTGGCAGCTTCCAATTTACAAATGTTGTGGGTTTTAAGGAAGGAGAATATGAGCACATGATCTCTACACAAAAGTATTTTTTAAAATTATACTACATGAGGGGCTAAAAAGTGGTCAGGCATAAAATGCTTACTCTCTATCAGCAGTGAATCTACTAAGACCAGACCATATTGAGTGCAGAGTTTGTGTTGTACACAAGAAGGTAGTCTTATTCACCTTTAACGAACTATCAAATCCTTATAGTATAAAATAACTACTTCGGCAATTACTGGAAAACACATATCTAACTGGATTAACATATGACTTATAATAATCTATTTACACTGTTACAGTAATCAATACATCAGCCCCCTTTTTAATAAGTGTTGTTTCCCAAAAAAATGTGGTGCAACAGTTATACATGCAGTTATTAACCAAAGGTTTGCAGTTCAAACCCACCCAGCAGCTCCATGAAAGAAAGACTTGATAATCTGCTTCCCTAAGGATTACAGCCGAGAAGACCCTATGGGGTAGTTCTATTCTGTCACATGGGGTCATTATGACTCTGAATAAAGTTGATGAGACCCAACACGCTCAAATTCTGGAAAGATTATTGGTTAAAGGAACACTGGTGGCATCATAGAGTAAATGCTAGATTGCCAGTCATAAGGTCAGCGGTTCAAACCCACAAGTCACTCCATGCGTGCAAGTGAGGCTGTCTGCTGCCATAAATATTTATCATCTTGAAAACCCTGAGAAGCAGTTCTACTGTCCTACAGGGTCACTATGAGGTAGAATCAACTTGATGACAGTGGGTTGGGTTTGTTTGTTTTTTATCAAAGAAGCATAAGCTCTTTAAAGCAGCAACTCTAAATCTATTAATCTGGTCTCTCTAGTTTTTGGAGGTTCCATCCTCAGAAAATTCTGTCAATAAGCAACACACAAAAAAAAACTGTTAAGAAATAAAATAATTTTCCTATCACAAAAAGTCACTTTTGTTGTTGTTGTTGTTGTAAAGTGCTGTCGAGTTGGCTCCGACCCATAGCGACCCTGTATAGTGTTTCCGAGGAACTGCTGGTGAGCTTGAACTGCCAACCTTGCAATTCAAATGGCTTTCCAGTGTGGCACATTAACCCACAGTGCACACCAAGGCTCTCTGGTAGGTAGTCTTATACTATAAGGGGCTTTCAAAAAGGTTTGTGAAAAATAGAAAAGACAATGGAATTCTTCCACACACTTTTTTGAAGCCCCCTAGTAGTTAATAACCATAACAGGATACCTAATGGAGTCCTGGTGTGGCGCCATACAATGTTGGTTTCAACCACAAAGTCAGCAGTTCAAACTTACCAGTCACTTCTCAGAAGTCCTAAACAGGGTCTCTATGAGTCAGAACCGACTCTACGGCACATAACAACAATAGTATACCTAAGGAGTCCTAGTGTGGTGTTATAGGATAAGCACTGGACTGCTAACTACAAAGTCAATGGTTCAAACCCACTAGCTGCTCCCCGAAAACCTTATACAGGTTTGATATGAGTCAGAAGTGACACAATGGCACTTAACAACAACAAGAAGTATACCTAAAATTCCCACATCATCCCCTTACATTCAACAGTTATTTTTCGTAAGATCCTTTTCTGGCACATTCTCTTGGATGTTCTGCAAGTAAATTCCTCATTTCACCCTAAACTGGAAACAGCAATTCACTGACTCTAAACTGAATATGCTCTGGTAGCGCAGCGGTTACGAATTGGGTTGCGAACATTAAGATCAGCACTTCGAAACTACCAGCTGTTCCGCGGAAGAAAGATGAGGCTTTCTGCTCCCGTAAAGATTTACAGCCTTGGAAACCCTGTACAGAGTGGCTATGGGTTAGAATCGACTTGACAGTACTTAACAACAACAATAACAAATTGAATATGCAGCTACAAATATAGAATGTTGATCGATATTCTACATAATCTCTCCCAGTAAAACTGCTTTAAGGTTAAAGTCAAGCAAACAATGTTCAGTGGCAAGCTTATAAATTCACACAGTTTTTTAAAAGAATTATGACTAAACTTAAAAAAAAAAAAAAAAGACTAGCACACTATGTGCTTAAGAGAAAGACATAGGAAAAGTAGCTCTGATTAGACACAGTAACTTGCAAGACAATAAAATTAGCTAACAACAACAACAACAAAACCCAGCCTGCAAACAGCCCTTGCTGTTCAAGACCTTTGCATCCACTACAACTGACTGAACTGAATGGGGCCCTGTCTCACACTTGGCTGGACGCCACGTGGTGACGAAGAATTTTCTTTCTACACAAATGTAATATCCACTGGGCAGTGGTCCGTTTACAGAAAATTTCTTAAGTAAAGTTCATTATTAAGTGCACATTCAAAGAAAAACCACCACACCATACTTTGTACAAATGTGAAGAAAATTAGACTAACAGATTGTGATCTTTTTTTCCTAGTTTTTAAACCACGTCAGGCTCCCCCTCCCTTTCCCTGAAAGAAATTCTCAAAAATGACTACACTCAAACACAGGTTGTTTGTTTTGTTTTTTTTTAATGTAGAAATTTCTTATATCTAAATTAAAAAGTGAATAAATATAAATGTCTAAACTAAGCAAAATAAATACCTCTTCATGATTTACAGGATTTTAGGAGTAATGCTGTGTGACATTTTCCTAAGGAGGAGCTTGGCAGTGGTGGTTATATGCTGTGGAATTGGTTATGACACACAGAGACCCAGCATAGGGTTTCCAGCCATTCAACCTAATGGTTAACTGGCTTTCCCTTTCGGCAAAGGGAAATGGTAGTCTGCACCCATGAGTCACCTATGAGAAACAAATGCACTTACCATCACATCTTCATGCAAAACAGACCCAGTGCCAAGACCCAGTTTCTAAGAAACCAGCCTCGCTGCTAAGTAGCAACCAACAATGTTCAAGCAAATCAAACTTCTGAGCTGTGGCTTTCTGTTCTACTCCCAACTCAGCTGGCAATCATATGCCGAACTCTTAACAACCCTGTACCTCAGTTTCCCCGGAGTACATAACAGAATGTTGACCAAGTTTAAGTTGTAGCAATGTAATAGCTGAAACACTGAAGAAATGCTGAGGCATGGTAATGTCCTTTTGGATTCTTTGGAAGAAAAACAGTACACATATTCCATGTGTGAGTGTAAATCCATTCATTACACTTTGTAAAACGTCTCTAATTTCCTTATGTTTCAATATTCGCAATCATCTCCAAAGACAGGAGGGTCAGCTTGTTCACTAATCACTACCCTCAGGAAACTGTGTGGTGATGTGAGGGACAAGCTCTTGGCGGGAAAGTGCTAGCATTGTTAAATGCTGGTCTCCTGCAGTCTGCAAAAGACTATAAAACCCTGAACACTCTCAGAAAACTCTTTCTAGTCTAAATGATCACAGCTGCCAGTGGTAAGCAAAGCTTGATTTATAACCCTAACTCATGACAGAAAACAATGCTGAGTTCCACAACTTTGATAGCCAAGTTTCACATAAACAATCTGAGAAATGAAATCAAAGGCCTGAAATAAAGCAAATTAGACACGTTGCTGTGACCGAGATGCTGATTGAACAAGTTTTGCTTCAAGACAATTTCAACTGTCAGCTTTCATGTCTCTACATTTAAAGCATATGAAGTGCTGGCTAGAGGGTTTTATTCTTGCCAACAGCTTTTTTCATCATTTACTTAGAATTAAATCTCTAGATTTCATGCATTCAAACTTCATAAAACTTCTTCTGTTTCATTAAGATTAGGGCCAGAAGTAAAATTCCTTTTCCACTCAAGCCATGTAAGAATGAAAAAATACCAGGTAACAAGCTGAAACTACCGAGCCAAATTACTTGTACCTTAAAAAGAGGATGCTCCAGGAACAATGTTGTTTTGGTTCAGTTCTGAGAGGCCCTAGAAAATAAGAATTTTCTAGAGGAGGTCTTTTCCTGAAAATGAAGGCACATATGGCTGAAGCTTCAGAGAAACCTCTAAGTTACAAGTTGGAACGTTTATGAAAATTTGATGTCACACTGTAGCACACACTATGGAGTCAACACACCGGCCGGGACCTGTGCAGTGGGAACTTTGCAGAAATGTGTACATGAAAGATAGTAGAAGCGTCCTTGTTCATGCTCAAGCATCTCCTAATAACAGCTTTGAATGCCTAGAAATTCTTTTTTTAAAAAAGGATCTGGATATCACTTATGTGCAATCACACAGGCCTGATACTTTCATTTTAGCTAGTAACTATTTTATTCATAAATATCCTTATTACATGCTTGATGATGTAAATGCAACTACATGGAAAAATGCACCAAAAGGTACTTAGTATATAAATGTTCTTATATTAAATTACAAAATAAAAAAGCATATTGGAGCTCAACTAGAAGAGGAAAAAAAAGAGTAATATGATACAATTTGATGAACTTGACCTACACCTATGGATGCAGTAGCTCAAAAGAGGGAACAAATCTTTACAGCAAGGATCATTCCCACCCCCTCCAGACACAAGAGTATGGGCAACTTAGATATTGGCTACCCAAAATGGAGGGGCTACAAAGGCAAGAAGTGACTGACTTATAAGCTTTCAAGAAGGAGCCTAGATCTAGAGGGCACAGAGGAAGGTAGACTCTCCACTGAGTAGTATCCAATCTGTCTGGACGGAGCTGATAAAAGGAGATGGGGATAGGTCTCTTGTGGTACAATAGTGAATAACTGCTATCAGGACTAACCGTGAGGATTAGAAATGTAAAGGTAGACGTTTTGTAGCAAAAGGAGGGGAGTGATTGACTTTGCAGTCTAGGAGCGGAGGTCCCTGGGACCATATCAAGGGAGAAGAGCAGAGAGCGAGTGGGACCTTATGCAGAGAAGCTGTGACCCCAGAGATGGAGGCAGAGATGATGACATGGCGAGATGGAGCAGCTGGGGACTTTAGACACAGAGAGGGCGAGGGGCTGTGTGCTGATGATAGGGGGGCGGGCAGGCTTGCAGGGTATACCTTTGGTTGGTTGATGATGCATGGAGGGGGTTTGTAACCATGGAATGAAACAACATAGGATGAATGCAAAGCTAATGTTCTCCCATGTAAACTATCACGTAATTCATAATAAAACATTAAAAAACAACAACATATTAATGCTAGTGAATTTATATCACATCATTTTTTAAAATTATACTACAGGGAACATAGCAGTTTAATTCACAAACTCTCAGGCCTGATTTATCTAGAGCATACCCTCTTTTTAAATAGTAGTTGTTAAGTGCTGCTGAGTTGGTTCCATAGCGACCCTGTATAGGGTTTCTGAGGAGCAGCTGGAGAGCTTGAACCACTGACATTGCAGTTCAAACTGCCTCTGAAGTCCCGAATATTAACTCACAGGACTCCCTTAAATAGTAGCAGTCAGTAGTAAATAGAATTTATCTTGAGATGCTTTTTGCATTTTTACAACATAAAGTGATTTCCTTCATTTCAATTTCTCACTGCTAAATGGCTTAGTAGTCAATGAAAAGTAGCTGAGCTGTTTTGTTCAAATGATATCAGAACTAAAATCATGTGCTCTCATTTGTTCTCTAGTATTTTAACAGCTCAGGTTCTTCTTTTTTTAAATATACCCTAACAACTTTCCAACCTATACAAAAAAACTGGCACTAAGAGAAACAGAAAAAGGCCTCTGAGCAGTCAAAAAGAGCTATCTCAAACCACCCGATGTGGTCCGGTACCAGCTGTCATGCTTTTTACTAATACCTCCCTCAATCCAAACCCATGTCAGACATTTGGGTATCTAGTTTTCTGGGCACTGGTGTGGCACTGTAAGATAAGCACTGACTAGTAACCGCAAGGACAGCAGTTCAAACCCACCAGTCATCAGAAGCCCTACAAAATCATTATGAATTGGAATTGACTCAGACACAACATCATCTAGTTTTCTAGATGGTGATGGTGGTGGTAAGTGCCTTTGAATCGGTTCCGACTCAGAGTGACTCTGTATAGAGTTTCTGAGGAGCAACTGGTGGGTTTGAACTGCCAACCTTGTTCAAGTTGACCTTGTAGTCCTGTGCTTTATCCTACAGTATCACGCCAGGATTCCAAAGTAGAAGTTAAAAATTAGAATGGACTGCTAGGACCAAAAGGAAGAAATTAACAGTGAACAAATTTTATAGTAAATAAGAAAGAGAAAGAGGAAGAGACATGAGAAGTATGATAGTCTACAATCATTTGGAACAGTAACCTCGGACATCACTGCACAATACATGGAACAGATGAGACTCATGCACGCATTCCCATGAGAAAACCCATTTTTTAAAAATGCTGTGATTGGTGACCACGCTCGACACCGATAAGGGGAAGTGAGGGAAAAACAGCAATGAAGTGGTGAGCTAAGCCCTACAATGTTCCATAGACTTCTGTGAACCTGGGTGAAGACCTGATTGGCCAGCAGTGTGGCAAGACCTGGGGACTCTTGGGCCCAGAGTCAGTGACATAGCCACAGAGGACTAGA
>NW_006408541.1:13855683-13874576 GCF_000296735.1 Chrysochloris asiatica | reverse complement strand
GGGGGGAAGGATGCATGGAGGGGATTGTAACCATGGCAATGAGACGATATACAATAGAATGAATGTAAAACCAATGTTCTCCCATGTAAACTGTCACATAATTCACAATAAAACATTAAAAAATAAATAAATGCTCCATCAAGTCCAATGATAATCCAAAGTCATCATACTTATTACCAGTTCTGCATGATAAGCACTGGACTGGGAACCACAAGGTCATCTGTTTGTGCCTAACAGTAGCTCCACAGTGTGAAGAGGTAGCTTTCTGCTCCCACAAAGATGTACAGCCTCTATGCAGGGTTGTTGTGAATTAGAACCCACTTGACAGCACTTAACACCAATCTCTGGTCATTTCAATTATCACTCTATGTGACTCCCATCAATAGCCTGGGTCATATACTATGCAAACATGCTTCTAGATAGTTTGCTAATAATGTCAATAAGGTATATAGACACCTAACAAGGGGATTGGTCAATTCTGTCACTAAGCTTTAAAGAAAGTCAATCCCAGTGCACAGGAGGAGACGACGGGATCTGACTTTTACCAAGAGACAGGAGCAGAGCATGTCCTTTCAACCCAGGGTCCCTACACAGAATCCTCCTAGACCCAGGGGACAGTACATTTTAACACCAGAGATGGAAAAAGCACCAAAACAACCCCACCACAGACAGGAGAACCAGGAGACAGACCTGAGAGGGTGCAGTGGGTTTCCCAGTCCACGGAGGGAGAAGGCTGAGCACCTTCGGGCAGGAGACTGCTAAAGGAGTGGGGTGTCCTTGGCACTATCAATGGCACAAGGCTTGCCAACCTACTCTGTGCCTTTGGATAGAAGGCTTGCTGTCAGAGTGAGATACCTGTGGACCCTTAACAGTCATGAGAAAGAGCTTTGTACCACTAGCCCAATAGAGGCTGGACAGCTCAAGATGCCCCTGGGACCTCGGGTTGAAAGACCAAGGACCAGAAGAGGCTTATCTGAAGGCAGAGCTGAGACGAGACTGTCCTGACTGCAGAACCGTATCCTGAGTCTTTTCTGGCCATGAATTATAACATGGTACCTCCTTCATAGGAGTCCTGGTGTGGCGCTGTGAGTTAATGCGCCAGACTGCAAAGCCATGTGAACTGCAGTTGGCAGTTCAAGCTCACCAGCTGCTCCTCGGAAACCCTATGCAGGGTCGCTATGGGTTGGAACTGACTTGACGGCACATAACAACAACAACAACAACCTCCTTCATAAACCCCATAATTGAGAATACTGTCTATGAGTTCTGGGGTTATAGCAACAAATTATTGAACCCAGCAGAGAAATTAGCCAATGCATCGAAGAAACAGCCAGTATCAGAATTGGTTTAAAAAAAAAAGGTGGAGGGGGAGGCAGGATCTAACAGTTGAGTATCAGAAGGGGAAGGGGCAAGAACACCACCACTGAACTTCCACGGGTCGTCCGTGTCCGCCCCCCCCCCCCACTTCCCCAGCACAATGTACGGGTTCACAACACACTATTTATGAAATAAAATAAGTAGCAAAATTCAAAAAGGACTTCATCTAAGAAAAGATTTGTGCACCTTATTCTTTACATTTAGTGCTTAAATAAATTTCTCAGCTAACAAGGAAATTGTTATCTAGAAGCATTTATATTTTAAATGTTCCAGAAAAAGGAAACGCAACTTATTTCACGATAATGGCCTATCACGAAGGAAAGGGTCATGGAGTCTCAAAGAGCAGGTCAGTTAAATTACACAACAAAGAACGTAAGCCTCCAAGCAAAACCAAACATCCTTACATTCATATTATCCTCTTTCTGGCAGAGCAACAGTCTGCCTAGCTTGCTACACAGCTTCCCAACAGTATCAGCAGACAACAATCTATTTGTATTAGAGTGGAATGTGCAAGGATAAAAATGCATGCATCAATTCACTTTCATCTATAGAAAGCTGGACTTCAAAAAGCAAAGATGTGAGTGAATCAGACAAGCTCATCCCTGAGGGGAACTATTATAGTAACAATTTAAGAAGCCTGGTCTGCTCACTTCAGCCTCAGAAAGACAACATTTCCAACACCTTTTCATGATCAATGAGACACACATACACACACAGTCAGTACAGACTACAAGGTTGCCCTCAGTCAAGGTCAAATGCAGACTGGAACCTCAAACGACGTCTCGCTTAAAACACCAAATCCACAGGCAGATTTAATTTCATGGATCTGGCCTTTTACAACTAGTCACAGATATCACTGCTGCTTGGCTGGAGAACCAACAAGACTTCTTACTCAGGTGACCATCGGTTCAAAGAAAGTAAAGGAATAATTCACTGGATTTGAAGCTATTTCTGGGGGGTGGGGTGGGGTGTCACTTTTCAGTCAAATAATAGATTGGCTTATAAAATAAACAGTATTACTCTTTAAGTAGTGTGTTCCCTATATGAGACCAAATGGTCAACAGTTACTCAAAAAATAAGAAAATGGAAACAGAACAGAAATGATGAGAGGGGAATCTTATTTGCTGTATAAACTTCACCTAAAGCACAATAAAAATAAAAATTTTGTGTAAGCATTCTAAACATTCAATTTAGAGTTTTTGTTGTTGTTTTTCATTCTTGTTTTTAGCAAGAAAAGTTGGAAACTAGTGACAGCAGACTCAATGACCCTAAGTGAAGTCACCTGAGCATGATAAGAGGTTGATGTATGATACTGGCTATGAAACCTGACAAGCCATGTTCCAGCAGTAAGTACCTGGAGGCTCAGACCCAGTGCCAGTTAATGGTCATTCAGATGGGTGTCAGCATCCTCAGCTATTATGACCCTTACTCTGCAAAGATGTTTGAGAGAACTAGAAATACAGCATCAAGGGTCTAATTCAATGCTTGGCACAAAGGAAGAGCTCAATGAATGGTTATTCTTAGGTGCCAACAAGTCGCCCCCAACTCATAGTAAACCTATACACAACAGAACGAAACACTGCCAGGCTCTGTGTCACCCTCACAATTATTGTTAAGCTTGGGCCCATTGCTGCTGTCACTGTGCCAATACATTGCGTTGGCTGACTCACTACTTTACCAAGCATGATGTCCTTCTACAGGGATTGGTCCTTCCTGGTAACATGTCCTTTGATCTGCATCAGTATTTTAAGTCCCAACGAACAGTAGCTTTTTTATATCCTTGTTTTTAAATGCCGTCAAGTCAGTTCTGATTTACAGTGACCTTATACAGCGAAGTATAAGATTTCCAAGGAGCAAGTGCTGTGTCTGAACCACCGTCCTTGTGGTTCAAACCTATGGTCCTGCACTTATCGTACAGCGGCACACCAGGACTCCTTTTATAGCATTAGATAAATGCAATCTGACCTTTGCAATTCCCTGTCTACAGTGCATAACTCTCACCCTGTAATTCTAATTAAGCAAGAGCTCAATAAATACTAGCAAATAGTATTACCCAGCAAATTCACTAATCTCTCCCTCAGTTACATAAATATCTATAAATATAAACTAATAGCTACACCCTACTCTTTTAAACAAACAAACAATGAACTGGAATAGAGAACATGCTGACTAAAACCAAGTCACTCACTGGGCAGCCAGTGCTACAGTTACGTCAGATAGGGACAACCTCAGGAGGCAGCCCTCAGCAACCATTTTCATAGGGAGGAAAAAAACCACAATAGTTAGGTTTTCTTAGTCTAGTTGATATGACATAAAAATGTTCTGGGCAATTATGAGTTCTGTATATTATACAACAAAATGGCCTATTTAAGCTCCTGTTACCATTTATCAACCCAAATCCATTGTACTTCTTTCCAAAATTAGATTTTAGATTAAACAGAAACAGATGGATCACAGATCTAATATTCAGATGACTAATCTTTAATTGAAAGCAAATAGTTTCTTGGAAGAGCCCTAGTGTGGTGCTGTAGGATAAGCACTGCAAGGTCGGTGGTTCAAACTCAACAGCTGTTCCTCGGAAATCCTATACAGGGTACTTATGAGTTAGAACCGACTTGATGGTACATAACAAATACTTATAGTATCTTAGATTTTTTACACTTTGGTTTTAGATAAATAAATTTCAATCCCCTTTAGCAAATAAGTGAATATGTGTAATCCTAACAAATAGAATGAACAATCTGGATAGATTACTATTAGGAGCCTGGTGGCACTATAATAGTATGGAGGTTGTTGTTAAGTGCCATCCAGTCAGTTTTGGCTCCCTGTTTTGGAGGAGCCAGGAACCTTTTGGTTAGTGTTGTTGTTAAGTGCTGTCAAGTTAATTCTGACCCATAGTGACCCTGTATAGGGTTTCCAAGGAGCAGCTGGTGAGCTTGAACCACCAACCCTGCAGTATAAATGACTTTGCAGTCCGGCACATTAGCCCACAGCACCACAACAGGACTCCATGCACTAGTCTATAACTTATTTAGAGCATAAATTATGCTATTTTCAGTAATTTCCCCATTTTATCACTTTGTAACAAGTTTTACTTGCAAATTTAGTTGAGAGCATTAAATTGTGCACCAGAGAGACACCCAAGCCATCCACCCTGATTAACAAATATCCATAATCTTATCATCTCCTTACTAGATAAGAGCAAAAGATTTGAACAACATTAAGCTTTGTAATATTTGATTTATAGGTAGACACACTTTGGTACAAAAGTCCATCAAACAGTTTGTTAAAGGCAAATCATTCTAAACTCAAAGCAAAACTAGAAATAAATGTCAGCAAAGATTTTGACTTGTAAACATCAGGAAATGCCTCATTAACTATTTCTATTTAAGACTAAAAACCAGATATACATGCTGAAGTATTCAGTGTGATATTATTCTTTACTTTGAGATATATCAAAATATAAAACCGATTAATGAATTATGAAAGAGGGATGGATAAATGGAACAGACATGTGATTAACTATAATACAAAAAAAATGTTAACAGGAAAATGTAGATATACAGGTATACGTATATTGTAAAATTTCTTAAACTTCATGATGATGTTAAGTGCCCTCAGTCAGTTCTCGCTCATAGTCTGTAGAATTTCTGAGGAGCAACTGGTGGATTTGAATTGCTAACCTTGAGGTCAGCAGTCCAGTGCTTATCCTAGAGCACCATAACCAACGCATTGTCATTAATTCCTATGGAACTCAGAGTGACCCTGTATAGGGTTCTGAGGCTGTAAATCTTTACAGAAGCACACAGCCTCATCTTTACACTAAAGAGCAGCTGGGGGTCTAAACTACTAACTTTGTGGTTAGCAGTCCAGTGCTTCTCCATACTATTATAGTACCACCAGGCTCCTAATACTTGGTGTTATGTGTGAACATTTTCCTAAGATACTGGGGGGAAATAACCTTATCAATTAGCATGTCTTCATCTCTAACTTGCAGTTTATATTTCTGAAACAGTATGTTATATGGAGTACAGGGGCTCCATACAATAAGCACTGGACTGCAAACCACAAGGACTGTGGTTCAGGCTCACAAAGATTTTAAAAGCCTAGGAAACCCTATACAGGGTCACTATGAATTGGTATCAACTTGACAGCACTTAACAACATAAAAGCTATAGGAGTCCATGGTGGCACAAACAGTTCAGAGTCTACGTAGCAGCTGACAGGCTGGCAGTGGGAACCCTCAGAAGACAGGCCTGGAGATCTGCTTCCACAATGTCACACACAGCCTTGAACCCCTTTATTCTGCACACATGGGGTCACCCGAGTCTGCACTGACTTTGTGGCAACTGATAACATAAATGCTGTTTCTTGATTTTGATTAAGTTGTATTTAAGGTAAAGTCCATGTAGAAAATTATACCAGAATACTTTTAACCAAAAAGGTCCCCTGTCACAATAAGTTAATTTTGTAGCTTCCGAAATACCATTATGAAGCAATGCCAAAATTTACTTCTTCAAACTGAGCAATCCTATTTCACTAAATGGAGTCCTGGCATGGCCCTGTGGGCTAATGCGCTGGACTGCTAAGTCGGTTAAAACCACAAGGTCGGCGGTTCAAGCTCACCGGCTCCTCCTCAGAAACCCTATACAGGGTCATTAAAGGCTGGAATCGACTCGAGGGCACTTAACAACAATATTTCACTAAATGTGACATTAAATAAGATGATGCAGTCTGAAAAGTTCATAAAAATAAGACCTCTAAAATTGACCTATGACAACCCACAAAAAGCTATTTTTTTTCATTAAATTTTCATCTGTATGCTGGTAAATTTCACCCTTACTCCAAACCAAAGGGCATCAGAGCCAGCAAGCATATGAAGATTCTGAACATCATTAGCTAATAAGCCCATTACCATAGCAGATTCCAACTCATGGCAATATTATAGGACAAAGTAGAACTCCCCCACAGGATTTCCTAGACTGCAAATTTTTACAAAAGGAGACTGCACCCTGAAGCAACTGGTAGGTTCTAACTGCTGACATTTTGGTGAGAAGCAGAGCACTTAAGCATTGTTGTTGTTAGGTGCTGTAGAGTCAGTTCGAATGCACATACACCCTTGTATGGGCTTTCCAAGACTTTCTACATCTTCAAGGGAGGAGCAGAAAGTCTCATCTCCAGCTCACTACCCAGTGTTCTTTAAGTGCCATCAAGTCAATTCTAACTCACAGGGACCTGTGTGGGGTTTCTGAAGAGTGGCTAATGGGTTTGAACTGCCAACATCATGAACAATCCATTGCTTAGCTTCAACGCCACACCAGGTATTAGTCATTAGAGAAATGCTAATCAAAACCACAATGAGATACCACCTCACTCCTTTTAGAATTTTGTTAAGTGATGTCAAGTAGACTCAAGGAGCTCTGGTAGCATAGTGGTTACGAATCGGGCTGCAAACCGTAAGGTCAGCAGTTCAAAACTACCAGCTGCTCCACGGGAGACAGATGAGGCTTTCTGCTCCCGTAAAGTTTACAGCCTCAGAAACCCTGTTCAGGGTCGCTATGGGTTGGAAACAACTCAATGGCACTTAACAACAACGAGTAGATTCAGACTCATAGAGACCCTGTATAGGGCTTCCGAGGAGCAGCTGGTGGGTTTGAACTGCCGACCTTGTGGTTTGCAGTCCAGCACTGATCCTACAGCGCGCACCAGAAGTCCATTGTTAGAATGGCAAGGATCAAAAACAGGTGTAGGAGAGGATGTAGAGAAACTAGAACTCCCATCCATTACTTCATTACTGGTGGGAATGTAAAATGGTGCAGCCCCTGTAAAAAACAGGTGGTTCCTCAAAGAGCAGAACACAGAACTCCCTTTTGACCCAGCAATTCCAATCCTGGGTATATACCCAGGTGAGTGTACATCAGTGTTCACTGCAGTACTTTTTAGAATAACCAAAAGGTGAAACCAACCAATATGTCCATAAATGACTAACTAGATAAACAAGGTAGTCTCTGCACAGTGGGGCACTGCTCAGCCATAAAGAGAAATGAAGTCCTGATTTTCACTACATGGATGAAAAAGCACAATATAATAATATCTTGCCTGATTATTTTAGTCAAAAGAATGTTAACAGCTTGTTTGAACTTCAGACTGGGGGCATATTCTGGTTAAATTCTAACAGAAAGCAATTTATTCTGAGGAAACTGTATTGATGGTGATGGTGGTGTTGTCAAGTGCCATCAAGTCAGTCAATTCCGACCCATAGCGGCCCTGTATAGGGTTTCCAAGGAGCAGCTGGTGAGCTTGAACCGCTGACCTTGCAGTTCAAACAGTTTTGCAGTCTGGCGCATTAACCCACAGCGCCATACCAGGATAATTTTAATCTACCGGGAACCACTAAGCATTTTCCATAATAAAATATATGTTGTATCCCTTCTTTAAGGAGCTCTGGTAGCCTAATGGTTACGAATCGGGCTGCGAACCTCAGGGTCAGGAGTTCGAAACTACCAGCTGTTCCGTAGGAGAAAGATGAGGCTTCCTGCTCCCGTAAAGATTTACAGCCTCAGAAACCCTGTACAGGGTCACTATGAGTCAGAACAGACTCCACGGCACGTATCAATAATATCCTTTCTTTGATACCAAATTTTTTTTCCCGTAAATTAATTTTACAAGACATTTCTTTCCCCATCCCCTAGGTTGTAATGTCTAAAATATATAACACTGCCACTGTACCTGATCAAGCTCAAAACTAAACCAATAGAAGTAAAATTAAAATGTTACAGGACCAAGAACTAGAAACTGTTCATGACTAGAATTTTGAAAATTATATAATAACGACACACATTTTTTAGATTCTCATCAACTTCCATTCTTGATCTCTTTTTTAGACAAGAAACTATCAACACTTATGCTATAATGTCATACTAGCCCCAAAAAGTTAAGAACTAATTCCCACTCAACTAAATGTGTTGTTTGCAGATGAGAGCCGTCTTCAGAAAACAATTCAACAGGAGGGTTTTGAAATCAAACAACCTTTGCTTAATTCTTAACCTAAGGTGATAACAACATATTTACACAACTACTGTAAAGAAACTTTAAAGGTTTTCATTATAAATGATTAACTTTGGTTTAGCTTGAACACAAAGTTATTCTCCATTAAAAGTAGTTTAACAGGTAGTCTTCACCAGACAATATTAAAGAATCTAATTTCTGACTGCGTTTCAATTCTAGCCATTAATAGAAAAAGACTTATTGTTTTCATATGCAAAGAAAAAAAGCCTTATTTTGGATTTGACTTGTTTGGGGAGAAACACTAAATGAAGTACTAATTAGGCTGCTGGTTTTCTTTCTGCTCTATAGTAACAGTGTCTAAACAAAGATGAGAATGCCAACAAACAAAACGAGACGTTTGACTAGAGGATAAAGCTCTGGACCGCAAGGTCAGTTTGAACCACAAGGTCAGTGGTTCAAACTCACCAGTCGCTCCTTAGAAACACTATACAGGGAGGTGATGAGTAGGAACCCAGTTGACAGCACTTAACAACAACAATAACAAAATACTGGGGCAGGCTGGAGTGATCTAGGAAAAGTGAAAAACTGTGAATGTTGTGATGCGGTGTTTGGGATTTGTTTCCAAACAATCCAATTTGGGGGACTGGTACAATCTGAAAAAAGGCTGACTGACTTTGGCTATGAGTTAATCACAGTCAAAGCTAAGTGACGAATATATAGATGTTCTCTATAGTGCTATTTGACTTTCCTACATTTTCCATAACAAAAAGATTTAAAAACAAACAAACAGAACTTGAGGTTATACTGCACTATTAGAAGAGTCCTGGTGGCGCTGCGGTTTAAGGTATTGGACTGCAAGGTCAGTGTGAACCGCAGGGTCTATATATCAAGTTTACCAGGCACGCCTTGGACCTAGTTGCCATGAATTAGAACTGACTCGACAGCACTTAACAACAACAATTGCAATATTACAACACCATTTCACTAGCACTAAAATTTACAAGGAGTCCTGGTGTGGCGCTGTAGGATAAGCATTGGACTGCTAACCTCAAGGTCAGTAGTTCAAACCCACCGGTCACTCCTTGAAAACGCTAAACAAAGCTACAAATGAGTCAGAACCAACTTTACAGCACTTAACAACAATTTACAATGTGAGAGAAGATTTTCTGCTTTGTACCAGGGGACTTCAAAAAACTGCATGAAAAAATTCCATTATCTTTCAATTCCATTTTCCCAGGAACTTTTTGAAGCGCCTCATATTGCTTGTATCGTTATTTTCTCAGGTGTTTTAAAGAGTCAAATAAACAAAGATTTTAAACTAGAAACTACAGCAATGCCTTATGGCACAAAAATCTAGGAAAATGTCAAGAACATTTGATCATGTGTTATCATTGAGAAACTGGTGTAAATCAAAGCGTCTTGAATTCACTAAGGAAATGTACTGTCTAAAACAATCCTATGGTACAGTCGGATCATTCAGAACACACACTTCTAGTTTTAAAAAAAAATTTTTACTTTTGTAAATCTGACCTTCCATAAGTTGTATTCCATTACTGAAAGATATACCTATACAACTAAGTACATAAAGAAAAAAAGCCTGCATGCTTGATTCAAGTTGCTGTTCTGAAAATCCCACCTGTCACCAGAATGATTGAAACCGCTCCCTCTACAATCCAACTGTATTTTTAGTTTCTACTTCAACAAGTAGTAATGTGATTTACATTTGGGAAGCACACTTGATTCCTGAAAGGTCCAAGTCATACGAAAACGTGGTTTAATTTCCTTTCTCTCTCCACCCTATAAAACAATTCAAGTTAAAGGCAGGAGGGAAGAGTGCCCTTAAAAAATGTCCCCATAGCCTGAAGATAGTAGCAGAACGGACTGAAACACACATCTTTGCTGGAACTGAAGAAAACATCCACACATGCAATACTGCAAAACGGAGGTGGGACAGGGGCTTAAAATGAAAGTCAGCCAACAGGGACGTAAGGAATAAAAAGCAAAGCTGCAGTTAAAAAAAATAAAATAAAATAAAGTTCGGAGTCAGAGATGCGGAGCAAGAAAAGGGCAGACAGACCTATTTGTTCATCTTTGCATTACCACCCCTGTCCCCAGAACCTGACACGCAGCAAGTGCTGCAGAAAGCTTTGCCGGACTTGGGAGACGGTTTCTGCCAGCAACTTTCCCAGAAATGGGATGACGAGAAGTCGGATGATGACAGAAAAAAAACCAATCAAAACAAAAAACGGACAGGTTGCTCACATTGCTGAAAATCTGGCAGTTGGCTAGGCGGAGGAGAGGGAAAGAACTGCCTGCGCTTTCACAGACTGCCCCAATTAAGCATTAAGCCCCTTTCAGATGAGATGGTAACAACCCAAAACAAGGTCTGCCTCCAGGGATCCAAACACGGGGAGGTATGTCAACTTCTGTCCCCTCTATCCATGAAATGATATCTACTGGCACCGTAATCAATGATGTGCACGGTTTATTGGCACAGTGATAAGCGCTTTGCACGCCCCGACTCACTGCACCCTAACAGCCTTAAAGGGCAGGGACGGTAGTAGCGCTTCTGTCAGTGAAGACACAAAGAGTTGAAGGGACTCGCCCAAGGGGCCGAGCCGAGACGTGGACCCGTGCGGGGCACCTGGGCTACAGCCCGGGGCCAGGCCATGTGTCCGTTCTAGATCTCGGGGGCCTACAGTGGGGACACCCCACCTCGCCCCGGGAACCACTTCGGCGTCCCCGCGCACCAAGAGGCACCTGTTTCTGGCCCCAGCTAGGGAGCGGGGAGAATGGGACGCCTGGGGGCCCGGCCGTCCGACGGCTCGAGGCGGGGGGCACAGGACGACCCGCCTCCTCGCGAAAGGCCCCGCCGGCTGCAGCGAGGCCCGGGGAGAGAAGGCCGGGCGCGCGGCGTCGCCGAGGCCTAGGCCCCACCCGCCGCCCGCCTCCCTGCGGCCGCGCAGCCCGCGCGAGCCCCTTCAGGCCGGGCCCGGCCGCCTCACCTGGCTGCTGCCCTAGACGCGTCCCCCGGCCGGCGGTCCTGAGCAGCGACGACGAGGAAGGGAAGGAAGAAGGGAGAAAAGGAAGGGACGGAAGGAGGGAAGAGGCGGAGTGGCCGTGGAGGGGGCGGGCGCCGCCGGGCCGGGGGGGTCAGGGAAAGTGGTAGCGGAACGAGACGCGGCGGCAGCCGCCGGCGCAAACGCTGAGGAGCCGCTCCAGCGCCCGCAGCCTGGCAGGAAGTGACGGGGGAGGGGCCGGCGCCCGCCCCCGGCCCCCGCCTGCCTCCATGCCCTGCCCCACCCCCACTCGTGCTTGGACCACAAGTCCCGGCGGGCGCTACGGCAGCGCCAGAGCTCGCAAAGCACGCCGGGAGCCTGGTGGGCGAGGTGGGGACCAGGTCTTGGACCTGGGCCTCAGCTACTAGCCACGGGTACCTAAGCCTGCTGGGAATTGTAGTTCTTACGGATTCCCGGCTTGGACCCAACTTGGAGGTGGGAGAGTGACCTTAATTTCCCTCCCGTCTTTCTGCTGTCGTCATTATTTTTCTTCCTTTAATCTTGCTATTCTTCCTTCCGAACGTAAATGTTTACTGATTGCTCGCTACCACCACAGGTCTGTCTGTCAGTTTGTCGCACTGTGGTGGCTTGTGTGTGTTGTTGTAATCCTGGAAGCTTTGCCACCAAATGGAAGAAATGAGGAGGTAAAAGAGCCAAACAGAAATTTTCAGAAGGCATTTTAAGAAGACATAATCAAATATTATAATGAAATGTGCAAAAATCTGGAGTTAGAAAACCAAAAGGGAAGAAAACACTCAATGTTTCTCAAGCTGAAAGAACTGAGATAATTCAAGCCTCAACTTGCACTTTTGAAAGATTCTATGGGCAAAATATTGGATGATGTAGAAAACATCAAAAGAAATTGGAACGAGTACAGTCACTGTATCAAAAAGAAATGGTGTATGTTCAATCATTTCAAGAGGTAGCATAAGATCAAAAGCCAATGATCCTGAAGGAAGAAGTCCAAGGATCACTGAAGGTGTTGAAAAAGACGAAGGCTCCAGAAATGTATGGAGTACAAATTGAAATCTGAACAAACTGCTGCGGCACTGGAGGTACTCACTCATCTTTACCAAGAAATTAGGAAGATCGCTACCTGGCCAATGGATTGGAAGAGATCCATATGTGTGCCCTTCCAAAGAGAGGTGACCCAACAGAATGTGGAAATCATCAGACAATATCGTTAATATCAATTCAAAAATGGCTGCAGCAGAACATTGACAGAGAACAACTAGAGGTCCAAGCTTCATTCAGATGAGGAAGTGGAATGAGGACTATCATAGTAGACATCAGCTAGATCTTGGCTGAAAGCTTAGGATACCATAAAGATGCTTACCTGTGCTTTATTGATTATGCAGAAGCTTTCGACCATGTGGATCATAAGCTATGGGCAACATTGCAAAGAATGAGTATTCTGGAACACTTAATTGTGCTTAGACCAAGAGGCAGTTGTTCGAACACAACAAGAAGCTACTGAATGGTATAAAATGAGGAAAGGTGTGTGCCAGGATTATATTCTTTAGCCATACTTATTCGATCTTTATGCTGAGCAAATGATCTGAGAAGCTGGATTATATGAAGAATGTGACATTAAGATCGGAGGATAACTCATTAACAACTTGCAATATGTAGATGATACAACCTTGCTTGCTGAAAGCAAAGAGACTTAAAATACTGATGAAGATCAAAGACCATAGATTTCAGTATAGGTCACACCTCAGTTTACAGAAGACAAAAATCCTCACCACTGGACCAATAAATAACATCATGATCAATGGAAAAAAGATTGAGTTGTCAAAGACTTGGATCCACGATCAACACTCGTGGAAGCAGCAATCAAGTAATCAAACGATATACTGCATTAGACAATTCTGCTGCACAAGACCTCTTTAAAGTGTTCATGAGCAAAGATGTCAGTTTGAGGACTAAGGTGAGCCTGATCCAAGCCATGGTATTTTGAATAGCTTCATATGGATGTGAAAATTGGACAATGAATAAGGAAGACTGTATAGGAATTGATGTGTTTGAGTTATGGTGTTACAGAAGAACCAACAAATGTGTGTTGGAGGAAGTGCAAATATAAAGCTCCTTAGAAACCAAGATGGCTAGAATTTGCCTCTCAGACTTCAGACATGGACATATTATCAAGAGGGACCAGTCCCTGGAGAAGGAATTCTTGCTCGGTAAATGGAGGGTCACTGAAAAAGAAGGAGAATCCCAAAAAGATGGGATGGTACAATGGCAGCAGCAATGGACTCAAGTGTAGCAGCAATTGTAAGGATGGAGCAGGACCTGGCGATGCTTCATTATGTTGTACATAGGGTCACTATGAGTTGGAACCAACTCAACAGCACCAAACAGCAATAAATGCTTGCTATGTGCAAAGCACTGCTCCCAGAACTGAGAAAGCCAATACAATCTTAAATAGACAAAAATCCTGTCCTCATGGAGCTTACACTCTAATGGGTATAAAACACAATAAAACTAATATCTAATACAGAGTCCTGGTGTGGCATTGTAGAATAAGCACTGGACCACAAGGTCATTTGAACCACAGGGTCAAAGGTTCAAACTCACAAGCCACTCCTTAGAAACCCTATGCAGGGTTGCTATGAGTCAGAACTAACTTGTTGACACTCAACAACAATACAAACAGTGTAAATGGGAGTGCAGTGGCTATATAGAATAAGCACTAACTGCTAACCACAAGGTCAGCAGCTCAAACTCACCAGCCGCTTTGAGGGAGAAAGATGAGACTTTCTGCTCCCTCAAAGATTTACAGCCTCAGATTTCCTATACAGGGTCACTGTGAATCAGAACCTATTCAATGGCACTTAACAACAACAACATAGACAATGCCTTACAGAAAAGCAAGAGAAATGCAAAATAAATTATAACCAAACAAAGCAAATGAAATAAGAGAAATAAATGCTACAAGAAAATTAAAGAGACTCCTATGCTAGAGGGTAATTAGATGGGAAAGGGTCAGATAAGAACCCTCTCAGAAGGAGACCTTTGGGCTCATAAAATTCAAGAATAGACTACCCCAGGCAGAAAAAAACTAAGTATTCAAGCTCTTAGGTAGGAAAGAATGTTCCGTAACAAGCATGTATTCATTTCATAAGTAGAAAATATTTTTTAGAACGTGTTAAGACTGTTAGCTTTTGACTTGGTTCAGTAGAAAACCTAAACACCAGCCTAGACATCTTCTCAATTCCCTAAATCCACCAAAGTTATGATCTGGTTGTAAATGAGTATGTAATATGGAAATCACATGTTGTAGAAATTATTCTTGAAATCTTATAAATACAGAGATAGAGTTGGAAAATGGCATTCTGTCCTCCAGTGTGGTAACATATGTCTCTCTTCTTTCACACAGCTCTAAAGAAACTAAATTATCTTTAGAGGCCCTGCTGTCTGGGAATGGGGAGGAGGAAGGAATCTTAGAACTATAGCATCACACTCAGCAGAGACGGACACTTGCATTCTAAGCGGTCTGGGAAACTCCAAGCCAGTAAAGCAGCTGCGGAGTCACAGGGCTTTCTCTCTTCTACTCACTCCTGAAAGAGTTCTCAACTGTTTAAAATAGTTTATTCTCTCTATCTGTCAGATCTTTTCTGCCCAGTCTTTTTCACCAAGGGAATGTTGTTGAATTTGCATAAATTCATTACATGAAGGGACCTTGCCTGAGCCTAGGTGGACTCTCTTCTCAGGCCTTGGCCTTGTCTTTTTTTCTTTCTTTGTAAAATACAATCAGACTGAAGTTCCAGGATGTGAAAAATCAGTCAAAAGGCTCTCCTCATCCCTTCAGCACCCATCCAAGACTAAGCAACAATCAGATTTTGCAGCCCTCTGCTGAAAATGAGGCTTTTTTTTCTTTTCTAACATCTAAGCAATCTGTATCCCATAGCTCACTTGGATAAAAGAACAGACACAGAGGGGTCTCCCTAAACCCAAAACTGGATCTGTGAACATAATCAGATAATCTCTAGTTCTGGTGTGGTGCTGTGGGTTAATACGCTGGACTGCAAGGTCGGTTTCAGCTGCAAGGTCAGCAGTTCAAGCTCACTATCTGCTCCTCGGAAACCTTATACAGGGTCACTATGAGTTCAAACTGACTCCACGGCACTTAACAACAGCAATCTCTTCAAAGGTGTGAAGTTAGAAGGCAGTTACTTGAACTCACCTTGTTGTTGTTGTTAAGTTCCAAGTTGGTTCCAACCCATAGCGACCCTGTATAGGATTTCAGAGGAGAAGCTGGTGAGCTTGAACCATCGACCTTACAGTTCAAACGGCTTTGCAGTCTAGGGCATTAACCCACAGCGCCACACCTGAACTCACTTTTACTATCACCCAAATAATAGGCCTATGACTTCTAGTCCCAATTTTCTCCCTTCCTTAATACAGTTAGGGAAAGATCTTTCTAATTTTGAATAGAAAAATTAAGTACCAAAAAGTATAAGTTTTGAGTATAAATTGACTTTTATGGAGTCCTGGTGTGATGCTGCAGGATAATACACTGGACTACAAGGTTGGTTTGAACAGCAAGGTCAGTGGTTCAAACTCACCAACCATTCCTCACAAGCCCTATACAATGGTTGCTATAACTCAGAACCAACTCAATGGCACTGAAAAACAACAACAACAACAGGACTTTTATGAACTTTGCATGTTCCCATTCCTTGTTACAAATCTATATCATTTATCTTGTGGGAGGGAACACACAAAACTCGGTGTAACTTAACAGTCACAGTTTCTTCCTTCCCTCTTCTCAAAAGAAAAAAAAACTCAATTTCATGGTAACAGTCTAGAGGTCTACAGTTCTGATGGTTTCTAGGTACAAGGAGAGGAAAGCATATGTATGTGACCACTTCTGGAACCCCAGCCATCCCATAGCTAACATGTGCCCCGTGAAACACAACTCCTTGGTTCTACATTGTGAAAGTTTAGAGCAGTTCTCAAAATGAAGACCAGTAAGTCTTCATGTGATTGTTGGTTTTTTGTTTCATTTTAATTGTTCATATAATTCTAACATTCCCATAATACCCTGGGTTTACATCATCTCTTTAAATATGAGGCAGATAAGAGGCAGCTGGGCCCTATGAGGGTGGTGGCTATCTGCCATGGAGTCGATTCCAATTCACAGCGACCCTGTACTGGATTTCTGAGGCTGTAAATCTTTATGGGAGCAGAAAGCCTCATCTTTCTCCTGCGGAGCGGTTGGTAGTTTCGAATTGCTGACCTTGAGGTTCGCAGCCCAATTCATAACCACTAACACTACCAGCGTAGTGGTTACGAATCGTAACACATAGCGGAGGGTCGCTATGTGTTGGCACCTACTCGACGGCACTTAACAACAACAGTACCAGAGCTCCTTGGCTCTATAATTGGGGCAAAGTTTTTACATACAAATCTCCACTCTGTCCATGTCTCTCATTTCATGTTACCTTTTTGTGGCTGTTGGCTTTGAGGATGCAATGCCGGGCCTGCTATAGAAGTACATAGGCTGAATCCTGGCCTGTAGAGCTGAAGACTTACAGGAAAGACATATCTGGTCAAATAATCTCCAAATGCAACAGTGATAAATATAGGAAGGAAAAGTATGTGGCGTTATGAGGGAACTTGGGAGCATCTGACCTATTTGACTTCGTTCTTCTTGGATCAACCATCAACACTCATGGAAGCAGCAGTCAAGAAATCTAACGACATATTGCATTAGGCAAATCTGCTGCACAAGACCTTTTTAAAGTGTTCAAGAACAACGATGTCAGCTTGAGGACTAAGGTGCACTTGACCCAAGCCATGGTATTTTCAATAACCTCATATGCCTGTAAATAAGGAAGACCATAAAAGAACTGATGCTTTTGAGTTATGGTGTTGGAGGAGATTAGAAATACCATGGGCTGCCAAAAGGTCAGGAGGGACCAGTCGCTGGAGAAGAATGTCATGTTAGATAAGGTGGAGGGTCAAAGAAAAAGAAGAAGACCCCCCAGCGAGATGGACTGGCAAAGTGGCAGCATCAATGGGCTCAGGCGTGGCAACAATTGTGAGGTTGGCCCAGGACTGGGCAGTGTTTCATTCTGTTGTGCATAGGGTGGGTCGCTATGATTCAGTACCAACTCAATGGCACCTAACAACAACCCTAAAGTATTGTAACTTCAGCAAGGATTTGGTTGTAGTTTCAGCAAGGATCTGGTCATGGTTATGTGCAGTGGAGTCAGTTCTGACTCATTCCAACCCTGTACAAGGCTGTAAATCTTTACGGGAGTAGAAAGCCTCATCTTTCTCCTGCGGAACAGCTGGTAGTTTCAAACTGTTGACCCTGAGGTTAGTAGCCCGATTCATAATCCCTACACTACCAGAGCTCCTTCGCAAGGATCTGAAAGATACTTAAATGTAGCATCAGAAAGAGTCTAACTTCATGAAAGGTTAAGAATCAAGATCAGCACAGCTGATTTCTATGAGATGCACGTCAGACATACCTCTACTCTCCAACTTCTTGAACGTTTCTAACTTCAGATGTTTCCCCCACAGCACTCTCTGTATTTCTGCTATGTTAAAAAATTCCTAGCAGTGGCCACACAGAATACACAGACCACACTCACAATGATGTGGTTTATTAGACAACAGGCTGAGATGACAATACCACCCAGAACTGAATCCAGATACAGAAATATCTAAAGTAAAACTGGACTCCTGATGTGGTGCTGTGGGATCAGCTCTGGACGGCAAACCACAAGGTCATTAGTTCAAACCCACCAATTGCTCCAGTCACTGTGAGTCGGAACCGACTCAATGGCACTCAACAACAAAGTAAAACTAACCTACAAGATTGACAACAGGGAGTTAGAGATATCAATTTATAATGAAGTCAACTACGAAACAAAAAGAGGGAAGAGTGTAGATACAGAACTTCCATACAGTGAGAAGTTCAAGTAGATTTCAAGATAAAACAGACCGTTTTAAATGGGAAGAAATTAATAAATTACAGGGTAACTTCAAAGAAAATCAATATACCTTCACATGAAAAATTTTAAAAAGAGGAAAATCTGAAAGATTTAGTAAATGTTGTTGTTGTTGTTAAGTGCCTTCCGGTCACTTCAGACTTATAATGACCCTGTATAGGGTTTCCAAGGAGCAGCTGGTGGGTTTGAACTGTTGATCTTGTGGTTTTCTGTCCAGTGCTGATCCTACAGAACCACACTAGGAGTCCTTTGTAAACATAAACACAACAGAAATGAAAATGAAAAGAAAACCTGCAAACAAAATTAACTCAGAGCAGAAAATTATGTAAAAGAAGAAAACAGCAGCATCACACACACACAGAGCAAAATAAGAATAATCAATTTACATCAATCAACAATTACACTGAATGTAAATGGATTAAATGCACACTAGACAAAGGAGCTCTGGTAGTGTAGTGGTTATGAATCAGGCTGCGAACCACAA
>NW_006408541.1:13833195-13839340 GCF_000296735.1 Chrysochloris asiatica | reverse complement strand
TGCATTTCCTAATGCTTCATGATGTTGAGTATCTTCTCATGTGCTTACAGGTCATTTGGATATTTTCTTAGGAGAGATGGCTATTCAAGTTTTTTGCTCACTTTTAAACATTAGGTTGTTCAGTTGTAAGAGTTCTGGGTTATACATTCTGGTTATCTCCTTTAATTTTCCAGACTGCCTGAATTACCACTGTTGAACTATCTAGTCATGTTAGTGCTGCATACTGTGAGGAGTCATTCGTGGCCTAATGATACTAATGTCAATGTTTTTATCGTACTAAAACCCAACTTTATTTCGGGTTAATTATGTACTTAGAAAAAAACACTATATTTTCTGATATCTCTGTTGCTAGTTTGGCATTATAGGATAAGCAGAGGACTGCCAACTATAAGGTCAGCAGTTCAAACCTACCAGGGCTCCATGGGAGAAAAATGAGGCTTTCTGCTCCCATAAAGATTTGTAGCCTCAGAAACCTTATACAGGTCACTATAAATTGGAACTGACTCATTGGCAGTGACTTTGGTTTTTCTGTTTGTTGCTGTTTTAAGTCCTATTGAATTGATGATATCTACTTAATATAAAGGAGCTCTGGTAGCGTAGTGGTTACGAATCGGGCTGCGAACCTTAAGGTCAGTGGTTCGAAACTACCAGCTGCTCTGCGGGAGAAAGATGAGGCTTTCTGCTCCCGTAAGGATTTACACCCTCGGAAACCCTGTACAGGGTCGCTATGGGTCGGAACTGACTCGACGGCACTTAACAACAACAACAACAACTTAATATCCTAAGTTTTGGTGTGGTGCTGCAGGTTAATGACCTGGACTGCAAGGTTTGTTGGAATGGCGAAGTTGGTAGTTCAAGCTCACCAGCCACTCCTTGGAAACCCTATACAGGGTTGCTATGAGTCAGAACCGACTCAACGGCACTTAACAACAACAACAACTCGATATCCAAGTGGAGATGTTGTCTAAACCCAAAAACCTCAAATCCATTGCCATCAAGTCAGTTCTGACTCAAAGATGTTGTACCTTTGCCGTTGAGTAGATTCCGACTCACAGTTACCTTACATAGGGTTTATGAGACTGGAAATCTTTGCGGGAGCAGACAGCCTCACCTTTCTCCCAAAGAGTGGGAGAACTGCCACCCTTGCAGATAACCATTCAGTGTTTATCCTACAGCAACACCACAGCCCCTTCAGATGTATCAAGCCAAAACCCATAGCCATCGAGTCAATTCCAACTCTTAGCTTTAGGGGTTTTTTTTAGCTATAGGGTTTTTTTTGTTTTGTTTTGTTTTGTTTTCAGGGTTGTTTTCTTTTTTTCCTTCTTTTTTTTTTAAATTTAAGGTTTTTATTGTGGATTGAGTAAAAGTTTACAGGGCAGATCACCAGTTTTACATTCAACAATCATATATACCTTGTTTCATTACAATGATTATAATCCCCTCCATGTACCATCAGTTAAGTGTTTCTCTCTATTCACTTGAGCTCTTTTTTAAAAAACAAAACACTCAGGCATAGATAATAATTTACACCACTAAAGGCCACATTCTGCAAGCCTGCCTTCTGGCCGCCAGCTCTTAGTCCCTCTCATTTCATGAATCTAGACTCCTCAGCTGCTCCCTCTCTCCATGGCCCCATCTCTGCCTCCATCTCTGGTGTCACTGCTTCTCTGGATAAGGTCTCACAGTCCACTTGTGCTCTTCTCCCTTGATGATCCTAGGGTTTTCTGTTTCTGGACTGTAAGATTAACTACTTTAAGGGACTAGAAAGCCTCATTTTTCTCTCATAAAGAAGCTGGTGGATTTTGAACCATTCATTTTGTGGAACATCATCAGGGTTCCTTTCAGATGCTGTATGTTGTTGCTGTTGAGTGCAGTTGGTTCCGACTCATAGCGACCCTGAATAGGGTTTCCAAGGAGCATCTGGTGAGCTTGAACTGCCGACTTTGCAGTTGAAATCGACTTTGCTGTCCAGCGCATTAATCCACAGTGCCACACCAGGACTGAATGTAAGACGTGATTTCAGCAGAGAGATTGTTCAGCTATGAACACTTTGCACTCTCTTCGCTGTCTTAATCCGTTACATTTTGGCACATGCCTCATAGAATTCCTTTCCATTCATCATCCTGGTGACCCCAGGGCTCATATGGACAACCAATCCAAATCCTGGTCATTCAGTTCTAAGACCATCACAAGACCAGTGACCTTCTCCTCCCATTCACCATTATGATCCTAGGCTGGGACTTAACATCAAAATAAGCCTATCATTATTCTACACTCTGATCACAACTGTTTGGACTACTTAGATATTTTAATGTTTTTATAACAGAAATAGAGTCTTGCTGTGGTGCTGTGGGACCAAGCACTGGACCACAGGTTCGTCTGAACCACAAGGTCACTTCAAGAACATTTTTTCTAGTACCCTGCAATCCCTGATCATTTGCACTTTTTAAAATTGTACTTGTCTATCAAAACCCTGACTATTTGCTAGGGACTCCTGGTGTGGCACTGTAGGATCAGCATTGGACTGCGAACCACAAGGTTGACAGTTCAAATTTACCACCCTTCCTTGGAAACCCTATACAGGGTCGACTATGAGCCTAAACCAACTTGATGGTACTTAACAACAACAAATATTGGAAAATACTCTCACCTTCCCAAAGCAAAAAAAAAGTTTACCTGTATCTGAACCAACCATTTTCTTCCAGGTAGCCTAGTTGTTGGTGGTGGTTGTGTGCTGTGGAGTCAGTTCCAACTCATAGGCACCCTGTATAGGGTTTCTGAGGCTGTACATCTTTATGGGAGCAGAAAGCCTCATCTTACTCCTGCAGAACGGATGGTAGTTTTGAACTGCTGACCTTGACGTTAGCAGCCTGACTCATAACCACTATGCTACCACCCTTAAAGTGGATAATGTCTCTCTTATCTAAATTAATCCTATCTCCTCCTCAGTCACTTACTATTCTCACACTATCAGTGATTTCTTCTCCCTTCTGGATATTTATCTCAGTCTCTTAGGGCGGCTGTAACAAAATGGCCCAAAATAGAAAGTTTTAAAGGACAGAAAATGATTTTCTCACGGTCCTCAAGGCTCAATGTCCAAATCAGGATCATAACTATGTTACTTCTTTCTGGGAGCTTGTGTCTCTTCTTGTCTGCCTCCCTCCTGCTCCATGATGGCTGTCAGAAACTCTTGGTGTTTCTTTTCTGCTTCTATGTGCAGCTCATTCTAATGGCCATAGTATCTGTCTTCCTCCTGTGTCTTTTTCTTTTATAAATTACCACTCAGAAGGGTCTAGTGTTTGAACCTATTCTCTAATCAAGTATGACTTTGTTTATTTAACTGATATCTGCAAAGACAACCTCTACATTCCCCAAAAGATTCACATTCACCATTGCAAGGGTTAGAACGTTATCTTTTTTTTTTTTTTTGAGATCCAATTCAATCCATAACAATACCTAACCATTACCACTCTCTAGACCCTTCTGTCTTTATTTGATTATCCTCAAGTCTCTCTCTTCTATACATAAAAAAACACTTTAACTGCATTTGCCTTCTAGTTCTGCCCCATTTTCTTCTTTCTCTTCATAGCAGACTTCTTCAAATAAGAGGACATGTTTTTCAAAGATTTGCCAATACTTTACTAACAATGTGTCACTAAATCTGATGGGTAGTTTTAGATCTCTTCTAGCTTGCTTGGTCTTCTTGATCTCTTCCACATCGTATGGTATGCTCCATCACTCCTGTCTAGAAATAGTCTCTTCCCTGGGCTTCTGGACTATTCTAGTTTTCATCCCATTTTTTTATGTCTTCTTTTCTGCCTTCTTCAGGATTCAAAATAAAGCAAATGAAAGTGTTTTTGTCACATCTGAAGTATTTAATAAGTGGAAGTCATTAATATTATTCTTATACAAAGATAGGAATGCATTTGGAACAAAATTAGAAGGAATATGGAAAAATGAAAGCAGTAGCTTTGCTGAAATTGTTTGATATTGATGTTCTTTTTTTAATGTAATATTCTTATAATAGTGTTTTATAGCATGCATTTCCATTGAGGTATCATTAACCTACATTTATAGTGTTTTTACAGTAAGTCTAAATCAAGCAATTGTAAGAAAAAAAAAATCCATAATACCTTGCAGGGAATTGCATTACTCTTTTAGATGTTAAGCAGATATTTTCCATCACATTTCATAAAGAAGGATAATGCTGAAACACAGGCCAGACAGACATACAAAGCAAGCATGTTACATCACAGTTGCAGCTGTTGCAAGCCTAGATCAAAGACCAGGGACAATATTACTTAGATTAAGTGTCCTCTATACTTAAAAGAATAACATTACCCAAAGCAAACAAAGCATACCAGTAAAGCCAAAGCTTTTGGAGGGTATGGGCATGAAGTGGACTTCTAGAAGGGATCAGCCGGCTTGACAGGTTTTTGTTTATAAGACCTTGGAGAGACAAAAGGAAATAACTGCTAATGGAGTGAGAGCAGGAACATCCTTTGGTTTTCATGAACGTTCAGCAGAGAAGAGGGAGAACCGTGACTCAGTTTATGTTGTAATAAAAGGTTGTCAGGTTGTCTTGGTTTTGGTGTCTGACTTGGATACAAATCCTGCTTTGGCCATTCTTTACCTGTTTGGATAAGTCACTTAATGATAATAAATAACATTTATTGAGCACTGGTGTGGCATTCATTGTAGGATAAGCACTGGACCACAAAGTTGGTTTGAACTGCAAGGCTGGCAGTTCAAACTCACTAACTATTCCTCAGAAACCCTGTATAGGGGAGTCGGAACAGACTTGGTACACTTAACAACAATATGTGCTAAGGAGCTTTGTTGGTGTTGGTGTAGCAGGTAAAGTGTTGGGTTGCTGACCCCAAAGCTGGTAGTTCAAACCCACCAGCCACTCCATGAGATAAAGATGAGGTTGTCTGTTCCTATAAATATTTACAATCTTGGAAACCCTATATAGGATCACCAGGATTCATAATTGACTTGATGGCAGGGGGATTTCTAGGGGGTAAGAGTGGGGTAGCAGGCACTGTTTTAAGTGCTTCACATGTATTAATTAATTAAATCCCCACTGTAATCCTATGAGGTAGCTACCATAATTTTCTTTATTTTATGGGTGAGGAGACTGAGTTCCAGAGTAGTTGAGTCACTTGCCCAAGACCATAACATATTAAGTGGCCGAATTGTCCTCTGAATAAATTCCATTTCCTGCTTGAGTTAGCCAGAGCTGATTGCTATTGCTTACAATCAAAGAACCCTACATAATGGAATAACATATAGAATTCTTTATGTATAAACATTATCACAAATGTATATAAAAAAAACAGTGCTGATTTACTAATGTAAAACTGATCATCTGCTACTCTGTAAGCCTTCACTCAATTCACAATAAAAAAAATGGAACAAAACAAAACAAAGCAGAGATGGGAGAAGAGGGAAGTCAGGGCACATGAAGATAACCCCGGAACAAAAGTTCAGAAGATAGAAGGACCTTCCTTCAGAGCCTGCAGAGAGACAAAGTCTTTCCCTGGAGCTCACGATCTTAATCCAGACTTCTGGACGCCTGAACTGTGACAAATTTAATTTCTGTTTGTCAAAACCAAAAAACAAGACACGTAATGCCAAGTAAATGTTAGGTATTATTCATGTTTGATAGATATGATGGTGATAAAGTGAAGAAAAGATTAATGCTATAGTAACTTGGTTGAGACAGTATGAAATTTGTCATTGGAAACTGACATATGACTTTCTTTTTAAAACAATCTTAAACTTATAGAAAAGTTGGTAGCATGGACAAATAAATTTTTTTGGTTTCTTTTTTGTCCTGAGTGATTTGAAACTAAATTACTAACTTACTGCCTCATTACAGCTCTGGTAGCATAGTGGTTAGGAATTGAGCTGCTAACCTCAAGGTCGGCAGTTCGAAACTACCAGCTGTTCCGTGGAAGAAAAATGAGGCTTTCTGCTCTGGTAAAGATTTATAGCTTTGGAAATCCTGTGCAGGATCACTATGAGCCGGAACCAATTCCACGTTACTTAACAACAACAACCCTCAAATACTTTGTAGTTTATTTCTTACAATAGAAACATTCTTCTCTGTTAGTAACAAAATTAATATGTTACATTACTA
>NW_006408541.1:13831650-13832510 GCF_000296735.1 Chrysochloris asiatica | reverse complement strand
GCTATGAATGGGGTCGCTATGAATCGGTTCCGACTTGATGGCACCTGACAACAACAATGACTAGCATTGAATCTTCAGATTCAAGTTTTCCAATTATTCCAAGAATGTCTTTTATAACAAAAAGATCCTTATGTTCAGAATGGCAGATTACATTCAGTTGTTCTAATTTTTTTGTTGTTGTTGCTATGAGATGCTATTGAATCAATTCTGACTTACAGTGATCCTACATGACAGGGTAGAACGGCTTTGCTAGCTTTTCATTGTGTAATATTTATGGGAGCAGATCACCAAGTCTTTTCTTCCATGGAGCAGCTGGTGAGTTCAAACCTCCAACCTTTTCAATTATCAACTGAGTGATTAATCATTTAGCCACCAGCATCCTTTAATCTGGACCGATTCTTTAGTCTTTCCTTGACTATTTTTTTTTTTATCCTTAATACTTTTCAGTATTGTTTTATTGTTGTTGCATGCCCTCTGCAAAAAAGCCCACCAACCACCCCTCCTATAGCATTTTCTACTTAATTAGGTTTTGATAATTCATTGTGATGGCCACACAGAATTCAGACACCACACTCACAGTTGTGGGCTTTATTAGGGAAGTTAACAGGTTAAAATTCAGGGTCAAAAATGTTCAGGGAGCAGTTCTATGAGTCAAGGACAGTTTCACCTCTGCTGTGCCCACCAGCAGGTCTCTCTCTGGCCCTCAGCCTCTTGGCCTGGCCTCTGCCCTGCTCCAGCAATGTTACAAAGCTCTTTTAAGGTTGCTGATAAAGTCTCACAGGGCACATCCTTTTACCATAATCCTCAACCAGAAAGCTCCAGCTCCATTGGTCAGCAAACCTAGCTCCTCCAATTAAGTG
>NW_006408541.1:13830262-13830810 GCF_000296735.1 Chrysochloris asiatica | reverse complement strand
TTTTTTTTTTTTAAATGTATTCCTTGTATCATTACAACATCGAATAGTTTTCCAATGTATTGTGAGGAGAAAAAAAAATCTATAGTTTATTCCACTCAAAACAAGAATTCTAAAGTGTTGTAAGTTTAAATATTACACTTTGAGTTACAAAGAACCTACCAATATAAAGTATACACAGTGAATAAGAAAAATATATGCAGCTTGTTTAATCCACCACTAGGAAATTTAAGACTTAGAAATATTTTCAATGTACTGTTTATATTAAAAGGGTGTGAAATTTCCTAATATATGTGTAGCTGAGGGAAAAAAATAGTATTTCCCATCCATTTAAATGGAATTGTTGAAATTTTTACATACTATCAAAGCACTTTTTGTATTACCATGTTGAGAATATTTCTACAGCAGGGTTTTGATGGGGGAAAAAAAATACGTAACAGCATCTAAACATGAATGAGAATTCTAAGGGCTCTATTTTATAAAACTTATATAAATAAGAAAAAGTATACATATTTTCTTCCATTAATATACTAGAATTCTGAACAATTTTA
>NW_006408541.1:13827514-13829227 GCF_000296735.1 Chrysochloris asiatica | reverse complement strand
GCACTTAACAATAACAATAAGAAAAGGAAGTAAAAACTTTCTATGTTTCCAATCGTAAGAAAGTTCAAACCCACCAGTCACTCCTTGGAAACCCTATATTGGATCTCTGTGAGTCAGAATTGACTCATTGGCACTTAACAACAACACAACAACAGTCTTTATGGAAGTAGATTGCCAGGTCTTTTCTCCTGTGGAGCTGCTGGGTGGGTTTGAACCACTGAATTTTCAGTTAGAAACACAGTGCTTAACCGTTGCACCACCAAGGATCCATTTGAGTATTGTTGTTAGGCGCCATTGGTTCTGATTTGTAGAGACTGTGTACAACAAAAAGAGCCTGCACCATCCTCACAATTGTTGCAATGTTGAAGCCCATTGTTGCAGTCACTGGGTCAATCCATTTCACTGAGGATTACAAGCAAGACTGGATTACTCAATAAGGAAGGAATACAGGATCCAATAGTGCCTTCCCACTAAACTGCAGTACACAATTCCACTTATCCCTCCTCACATCGTTGATGTGGTGAAACCCAGGTGAAATTGCTCACCACCAATTAGCAAGTAAACACAATTAAGCTCATGTGTACCTTACACATTGCAAGCTGCTGTAGAGTATGTCTACTAGTTAATCCACCCCTGCACAAACCAGTAATTTTATGGAATTTGGGTTTGTCTGATATTTCCTCATGGTTAGTTTCAGGGTATACATCTTTGGCAAGAAAATCACAGAGGTGCTTTTAGTGTTGTTGTTTGGTTGCCGGTGTGTCAGTTTTGACTCACAGTGACTCCATCTGAGGGAATAGAATTGCCCCATAGAGTTTTCTTGGCTGTAATCTTTATGGGTTAAACTTTCTCTCCTGGAGAAGTTGGACAGGTTCAAACTGCTGACAGCATGGTTAGCAATCAAGTGCTTACTGTTTGCACCACTTGGGCTCCTTGATTTTAGTGTAGAGTGTTTTTAAAAGTCAAGATCTGGGTGCTAGGCATGTTTGTTGCTGTTGGGAGTTATGGTTTTCTGGTCCTCCTAGTAGACAGAGCTAGGGCATATATGCAGTGGTGTGCTAATAAATGGGTTTAACAAGTAGCTGTAGATGGGAAGTGGAAAATGGAGGGGGTAGGAGAAGGAGGCCATGATTGTAATGATGGCTGATTTTCAAGACATAAATACCCCAATTGTGGCTGATCACAAGCTACCAACATGATGCCACTGAAGACAGCATTGGTAAGAGATACCCACCACTAACTTTTCTGAACTGGTACAAGCCAGTTCCATGTGCCACTGACTGTTTGTATTCACATATGGGTGCTGCATACATGCACACAAGCATACTGATATCTATAGTTAAGAGGGTGAGTCAAAAATTATCCGCACTCTGGTTCTAACTCCTATCCATGTCCACGGCTTATGACAACACTGAGTGTTCACGTCAAACGATTCTGTCGAAAAGATGAGTGACAGTGGATTGTGTGGCAAAGCATTTGCTAATCAACCATGGCTCTGCCTATGGAAATGACAGACTTGGGTTTCTAAAAGTTTGTGTGAGATGCATACCAAAACAACCCATGGAAGAGCACACACAGAAGTGTTTGGACATCTGCAAACAAACTTTGGACTGGTACTTGAAGGAAGGTAAAAGTTTCTTTAAAAAAAATCGTTACTGGTGATGAGACATGGACTCATCACTACAAGCCTGAGAGTAAATGGCAGAGTATGGA
>NW_006408541.1:13825508-13826711 GCF_000296735.1 Chrysochloris asiatica | reverse complement strand
CATTGGCTTAAGGAAAACCATCAAGAAAGTATCAGATATTTGTGGTCTGATGGGTGGCTTTTATATGGTCTTTCTACCCATGATTTTGTAACTCCCACCAAATGATTGGGTTGTTGTTATTGTTAAGTGCCGTTGAGTCGATTCCGATCCATAACGACCCTTTCCAAGGAACAGCTGGTGAGCTGGAACCACCAACTTTGCAGTTCAAATGTCTTTGCAGTCTGGTGCATTAACCCACAGCGCCACACCAGGACTCCTAAATGATTGGGTGGTACTATACAAATAAGTTGCTTGTGACCCACCAAGAGAGCTGGGCAATTTGCCAATAATGCAAATAAGGTACATGGCACTCTTGTGAGTATTGTTGTTGTTGTTAAGTGCCATCGAGTTGGTTCCAACTCCTAGTGACCCTGTATAGGGTTTCCAAGGAGCATCTGATCTGGTAAGCTTCCACCACTAACATTCTGGTTCAAACCAACCTTGCAGTCAAGTACATTAACCTGCAGCGCCACATCTGGACTTGTGGGGGTAGGCTCATGCAAATTAGGTATATAGAACCTAATGAGTGGATTGGTCAGTTTTGTCGTAAATTTAAAATGAACCATCCCAGAAAGAATTGTTAGTACAGAGCATCCTGTGGACCCAGGGCCCCTGCACTGAGACTTCCTAGGCCCAACAAACAGAGAGATATAGATAGACAGATAGAGAGAGATGAAATATAGTACAAGCTGTTGAGAAGTAGTAACAGAGCCGGGAAACTGACAGGACATGGCATGGAGCGAGGTGGTTATAGTGGGTATGCTGACGCACAGAACAAGAGAACTGTTGGATTTGGGACTGGAGTCTTCCTGGAGGAGTAGGGTACCCCTGGGCACTTAGTGGTAGAGCTAAAGCACTTTATAACATTTGTCTGAGCAGGGCAGAGGCCAGGCTGAGGGGTCAAGAGGCTGAGGGCCAGAGAGAGGTCTGCCTGCTTGCAGGTATGGCTGATAAAAAGCTGTCCTAATCAAAGAACTGTGTCCTGAGTCATTTTGATAAACCTCTTTCCTAAGAAAAAGAACAGATTTGACTGGCAAAACCTTTTGTCCCTTTACCCTCTTGCCCTTCTTCCTGTCTAAAATGCTGATTTAATGCCTGAAGGTACAGCAATCTTCTTGTCACCATAAAGCAACATAAGTGCCAAGCATAAGAATAAGACCAAGG
>NW_006408541.1:13821085-13822378 GCF_000296735.1 Chrysochloris asiatica | reverse complement strand
AAAAAAAAAAAAAAGTATCATGCAATCACTTAAGCCCAAACTTGAGGAGTTATTCTTCATTCTGCTCTTTCTCTCTCTTCTAATTCATCAGCAAGTCCTACATCCAAATATATCCCTAACTTGTCTGTTTCTTTCTGTTGCTTTGTTGCTACAGTGATCCAAGCCACAGTTATCTCTGTCCTAAATAAGCCCACCAGATTTCTACCTGGACTTTTTCCAATGGCTTCCCACGACACTTAAGAGAATAGCCAAACTTTCTACTGGATTTACAAGTCCATCACAGTCTGAGCCAGACAGAGCGATCTGCCCTCTGCTGCAGCCTCCAACTCAGTCCTCGAACTGCTCACACTTCACCTCATGGCCTCCTTGCTGTTCCGCAATCACGCCAAGTTCCACTTTAGGAGGCTTTGCAGCTGTTAGTCTTTCTTCCTTGAAATCTTGTCATATCTTGCCACTTCTTCCCTCTCCTTCAGGTTTCAGCTTTAGAATTTGTTCATCTCCTGAGTGCCTCCCTCCCGCCTTCTTTTCTTCACTGTACTCACATCTTGTTTGTACTACTTCTGCAACTTACCATGTATGTGACCTTGGTCCAGTTCCTTAATCTCCTATCGCCTCAGTTTCTAAAAAGGGGGATAAAATAGCACAATCAGGAAGGTCACACAACCAATTCATGAGAACAGTTGCCTCTGGGGAGAAAAGAGGGAGTGAGACAATGGTATCCCTAGCATCTGGAACAAAGTAGAAGTTCAATAGATATTTACGTAATTAATGAAATTTTGATGTTACTAAAACTGATCTTGACTTGGCACCACTGGTTAGTGGTAGATTATTACTCTAGAATAACCAGTGAGGAACATTGACCTTGACTCTGGGGGTGGGGAGGTATCAGTTGGCAGTTGCCTGCTTTGAATCACTGGGGAAAAGAAAACATAGTTCTCCTAAACACAGCTAACAGTTCTAGGTTGATGAAAGAAAAATAAGATCTTTTTCAGTTTTTCCAGACTCTGGTTTCTAGGGGAAGTAAGAAAAAATCATGTAGGCTAAGAAGGTAGGATGAAGATGAGAGGAAAGATGATTTTGGAGATGAAGCAAACCTGGAGGCCCATAGCATCTTTAAACTCCAAGGATCTCAGGCAATGTATTCATTCTTGGGCAATACTTTCAAGATTTCCACATCTACACAAATATTATCAGTTGAAAATCATTCTAAGGAACTGAGAACTGAGATGTGAAGACATACTGGATTTGCTAGAAACCGTGCCACGAGTATTTCAAATACCAGCAGGATCACCC
>NW_006408541.1:13818217-13820065 GCF_000296735.1 Chrysochloris asiatica | reverse complement strand
TATAGGGTTTCTGAGGAGCAGTTGGTGGATTTGAACTGCTGACCTGTGATTTGCAGTCCAGTGCTTATCTTATCCTACAGCGCCACAACAAGGACTCCAAAGCATCCATAACGAATATTTAATGACACTGAAACCCATGGGGCACCAGGCATGGTTCAGGGAGATGCTTCACCCTCAAGGAATACAGGTTGGCAGTAACAGGATTGAGTTGATTACACATAATCTGATACAAGACATTCCTGATACTGTAACAAGTACAAACAGATCACCTTGGCAAATCTGGGGAGGAAGAGATCTTATCTCTAGGTGGTAGGATCCAGGATAGGGTTGATAAAGGAAGTGGTTAATCCAGGGAAGATTAATTTCCTTAGGAACATTGCAGGAAACCCTCCCGAGAATGAATGTGGTTTTTAAAAATTGCTTAACTCCTAGTAAGTACATCATTGTATCATGTGTTTTTAATTTGGTTTTCATTCGTGTTTCCCTAACATCCTCCCTCATAGCATTTTGCTCCTTCCAAATAAACATGTTCTGCTTGCAACACAATTGAACCAAAAAAACTAGTTTCAGCTGCGTTTTAATGGTTATGATGGTGGTGAGTTGCATGTTTTGACTCTAGACAGAGTCTTGTTAATGAAGAATACCTACTATTTAGCTAGCTACGGGTATCAAACAGCCTGCAACTGATATAACAATAGACCAATAGAATAGAATTGGAATTCCATAAACAAATCCACACATCTATGTTGTTGTTGTTGTTGTTGTTGCTAAGTACCATGGAGTCGGTTCCGACTCATAGTGACCCATGCACAGGGTTTCTGAGGCTGTAAATCTTTACAGGAGCAGAAAAGCCTCATCTTTCTCCCGCGGAATGGATGACCTTGAGGTTAGCAGCCCGATTCATAACCACTACGCTATCAGAGCTCCTTTCCACACATCTATAGCCAACTCATTTTTGACAAGGGTGCTAAGTTTATTCAATGGGGCAAAAAAGAGTGTTTTCAATAAAGGGTGCTGAGAAAATTGGATTTCTACATGCAGAAAAGCGAAATGGGATCCATGCCTCACACTATACACAAAAATAAATTCAAAATAGATTCAAGACCTAAATGTAAAAATTAAAACCATAAAATTCTTAGAAGAAAATGCAGGGGTAACGCTGCCAAGCCTAGCTTAAAAAAATGTATTATCTAATATAATAACAAAAGCACAAATAAGAAAAGACAAAAGAAATTTAATGGGACCTCATAAAAACTTTTGTTCATCAAAAGACTACCAAAAAAGTGAAAAGATCAGTAAGAGACTGGAAGATCTATGGAAGTCATACGTCCAATAAGCATCTATTATCCAAAAAATATATGCAAGTTGGACATTTTAACAACAAAATGACAAGTAATCCAATCATAAGATGGGCAAATGACTTGAACAGACATTTCACCAAATACAAGTAACCACCAAATAGCCACCAAATACACAAAGAGATGTTCAATGCCATTAGTCCTTAGGGAGACACAGACGAAAGCACAGTGAGATACAGTCCCACTGCTACAAAGATGGCTAATGTTAAAACACACACACAGAAAGAGAGAGAAAATAACATATGTTGGTGAACATGTGGGAAGATTGAAACTCTTTCTGGTGGGACTGCAAAATGGTATAGCTGTTATAGAAAACACTGTTGAGGTTCCTTAAAAAAAGAAAAGTAGAACTACCTTAAATCCACTGCCACGGAGTGAACTACAACTCATAGTGACCCTGTATAGGATTTAAGAGCTATAATTTTTTATGGGAGCAGAATGTTTCATCTATCTCCTTTGGCGCAGCTGGTGGGTTTGAACTGCCAACCTT
>NW_006408541.1:13816154-13817142 GCF_000296735.1 Chrysochloris asiatica | reverse complement strand
GCAGGCCTTGAGGTTCAAACCAACCTTGTAGTCTAGTGCATTAACCTGTAGCACCACACAAGGACTCCAGAGAAATGAATGGAGACCAAACTATATTAGTGGTTACCAAAGGTGGGAGATAGGAGGAAAGTGGGCTTGGAGTTATTGCTTAGGAAGTACAGAGATTCAGTTTATGGTGACAGAAAATTCACACTGATTAAGGGTAATGCTGCACAGTGTTTTCATCTGTGTTTCCCTGAGGACTAATGTGATATATATACTTTTGTAACAATGACGAAAAAAATGTAGCACTTGGGGTTGTTTATGTACAACCAAACATCTAATGGGATTTGGTTCCTTAGTTTGGAGGTTTAGGGTCATGGTTTCATGGAACACTCCACTTAATTGGTCTAATAACGTGTTTAGTGCTTCTGTTCTACTCCCTAGTTTGTTGCATAGTATACCTGAGGTCTTAAAAGCCTGTAAGCTTGTTAGGCACCATCCTCACAATTGTTACTACATTTGAGCCCATTGCTGGTGACACTGTACCAATCCGTCTTTTTGGAGGACTTCCTTTTTTTCTCATCATGTCTTTCTCCAGGGATTGATCTCTCCTGATAACATGGCCAAGGTCTCACCATCCTGGCTATTGTTTCCCAAATTTCTTGGCATAGATGAGTGAATACCTCCAGTACAGCGTCAGTTTGTTGAGACTTCAATCTGTCAATTCCTGGAGACTTGTTTTTTTGCCAGTGTGTTCAGTGCAACTTGGACTTCTTCCTTCAGTACTATGAGTTCTTGAACATATGCTACCTCTTGAAATGGTTCAACACCAACCATTTCTTTTTGGTACAGTGGCTGTGTATACTTTCCATAATCTTCTTCTTCTCTCTCTCCCCCACCCCCCCACCTCCATCTTCTTTTGAAGCTTTCTGCATCATTCAGTATTTTGCCCATTGTTGTTAGGTGCCGTCAAGAGAATTCCAACTTACAGCGACCCTATGCATTG
>NW_006408541.1:13742704-13810214 GCF_000296735.1 Chrysochloris asiatica | reverse complement strand
TCCTAAGGTTTGAGCCCACTGTTGATGCCACTGTGCCAACCCATCTAATTTGGGGTCTCCCTCTTTTTCGCTAACCTTCCATTTTACCAAGTATGATGTCCTCTAGGGGACTGGCTCTTCCTGATAACAGTTTGAAGTATGAGAGACGAAGTTGGGCGCCTTGGCTTCTAAGGAGTATTCTGGTTGTACACAGATTTGTTTGTTCTTCTAGCAGTCCATGGTAGGTTACAAACTGGGCCACTAACTGAAAGGTCAGCAGTTCAAATCTACCAGCTGCTCTGCATAAAGATTTACAGCCTCGGAAACCCTATACAGGGTTGCTGTAAATTGGCACCAACTCAATGGCACAGACAACCACTACAGAAGGAATAAGTATGGTGAAAGGTACAGTCTGGTACACACGTTTCCTATTTTTAAACCATTCAGTGTCCTCTAGCTCTGTTTTAACGACTGCTTCTTAGTCTATGTACAGGTTCCTCATGAGCACAATTAAGTGTTCTGAAATACCCATTCTTGGTAATGTTATCCACAGTATGTCATGATCCATACAGTCAAAAGTCTTTGCAGAGTCAATAAAACACAAGTAAATCACTTTTGGTATTTCTAGAGACACTACTGGGTTTATAATCTAATAGCACCTTGGGAAATAAGTGTTGGTGGCGTGTGGTTAAAGCTCTCACACCAGTCACTCTGGAGAGTTAGGGGGCCTTGCTTCTGTAAAGATTTGCAGCCTTGGAAACCCTATGGGGCGGTTTTATTCTGTCCTATAAGATTGCAATAGGGACACTATAAGTTGACATTGATGGGATGGCAGTAAATTTGGTTTTGGTTTTGGTGATCTTAAGATCTCTCTGACCCTCAGTCTACTTGTCTGTAAAACAGTAATAGGTAACTCACTTCCACCTAGGGTTGCTGAAGATTAAATTAGCTAATACAAGTGAAAACATTTCTATCAGTGTCTGGCACAAAGGGGTCTATAAATATTCTCTTCTGTTCTTCTTGTTGTTGTTATGTGCCATCGAGTCGGTTCCGACCCATAGCGACCCTGTATAGGGTTTCTGAGGGTGTAAATCTTTACAGGAGTAGATTGTTCTTAAGTGCCGTAAAATTAGTTCTAACATATAACGACCCTATATAGGGTCTCTGAGGAGTTGCTAGTGGGTTTGAACCACCAACCTTGCAGTTAGCAGTCCTGTGTTTATCCTACATCACCATACCAGTCCTATTTTGGATGCATTTGAGTTATGGTGTTGGAGAATATTGAAAGTACAATGGCCTGCCAGAAGAACAAATACATCTGTGTTGAACAAAGTACAACCAGAATACTCCTTAGAAACAAGATGGCAAGATTTTGTTTCTCATACTTCAGACATAGTATCAGGAAGGACTAGTCCCTGGAGAAGGGCATTATGCTTGGTAAAGTGGAGGGTCAGAGAAAAAGAAGACGCCCAACAAAATGGATTGGCACGGTGGCAGCCGTGTAACCATCATGCGGATGGTGTACGTCTGGGCAGTGTTTCATTCTGTTGTGCATAGGGTTGCTAAGGGAACTGACCCAACAGCACCTAACAAGAACTCTTGTTAATTATTTTTCTTTTTTGAGTACAATCAATATTGTGAAATAAACTAACAATCACTTACTGTTCTACCACTCTGGGACAACTACTGCTAACTACTATATATGCTCTGGTATAAGGAGCTCTGGTAGCATGTTGTTGTTGTGATGTACCATCGAGTCGGTTCCGACCCATAGCGACCCTGTATACGGTTTCCGAGGAGCAGCTGGTGAGCTTGAACTGCCGACCTTGCAGTTCAAACGGCTTTGCAGTCTGGCGCGTTAACCCACAGCGCCACACCAGGACTCCTCTGGTAGCATAGTGGTTACAAATTGGGCTACTAATGAGGCGTTCTGCTCCCGTAAAGATTAACAGCCTCAGAAACCCTGTGCAGGATCGCTCTGAGTCGGAATCGACCCCACGGCACATAACAACAACAACAAACTCATGGTCAGCAGTTCAAAACTACTAGCTGTTCCTTGGGAGAAAGATGGGGCTTTCTGCTCCCGTAAAGATGTACAGCCTTGGAAATCCTATGCAGGGTCACAATGAGTCCGAATTGACTCCATGGTACATAACAACAACTATATATACAACTTTTTTCCTCCATAAACACAGTTCATTAATGCACCGATTTTGATTTCCATTGCTTATTGAGCACCAAAAACAAAAACTATGCAAGTTGATTATGGAGCGCAGAGGCTCCAAAAGATAAGCACTGGACTGCAGACCACAAGGTTCATGGTTTGAGCACACCCTGCGTGGAAAGATTAGGCTTTCTGCTCCCACAGATTAAAAAAAAACTCGGAAATTCTATAGAGTGTGGTGTGGCTCTGTAGGATAAGTGTAGGACTGTGAGGTCAGCTTGAACAACAAGGTCAGTGGTTCAAACTCACCAGTTGCTTCTCAGAAACCCTGGGTTGCTAAGAGTTGGAACCAACTCGACAGCACTTAAATCTGAGTTTTTCTGACTCGGAGCTACCCTGTAGGCCAGAAACATTTCGGAGGCTGCAAATCTTTCTCTAGAAGAGTGGCTGGTGGGTTCTGGGTGGTCCAGACTGCAGACCTTACTGTTACTTCCCAAGGAGGAAGCTACTATGCCGTTGGTGTTATGTGCCGTGGAGTCAGTTCCAACTCATAGCGACCTTGCATAGAGTTTCCAAGGAGCGGTGGGTGAGTTTGAACCGCTGACCTTAGGGTTCAAACTGACCTTGTGCTTCACCCTAAGCACCACAGCAGGACTCCACAAGTCCCTTGTTGTTCAATGCCTTAGAGTCGATTCCAAACCATTGCGATCCTGTATATATAGTTTCCAAGCGGCTGGTGAGCTTGAACCAGACCTTGTGATTCAAACAACTTTGCAGTTCAGAGCATTAACCCACAACGCCAGGGGTCCAAACAAAAGTCCCTTACCAAGCACCAGGAATCCTGGTGTGGCGCTGTGGGTTAACGCATCAGACTGCAAAGCCGTTTGAACTGCAAGTTCCGCGGTTCAAGCTCACCAGCTGCTCCTCGGAAACCCTATACAGGGTCGCTATGGGTCGGAACCGACTCGACGGCACTCAACAACAACAACCAAGCACCAAACAATAGATTAAGACAAAGCCTGCCGCCTTGAATTGATCACTCCCAAACCACGCCTGGTATAGTTCTGTAGGATAAGTACTGGGCAGCTAAACACAAGGTTGTGGTTACAATCCAACACTCTTTGGAAAACCTACATAGGATCGCTAGGAGTGGGAACTGACTCGTGGCACTTTAGTATCAACAAACCACGCCCCGTTTGCCGCATGCGTGGCAGGGAACTTTCTGAAAACGGAAGTGATGAGTAGCACATGCGCAGTGACGAAGAGGTGTGTGCCAAAAAATAAGGGCCTGACAGCACGCTACGCTCCTTTCCGGAAGTGGCTGCTTCGGCAACATGCTTGAGGAGCTGGGCTTTATCCCGACCATAGGCGATGATGAGGAGGTGCAGCTGGAGCCTGAATCTGACTCTGAGGATGAGGAGGAGGAGGTATGAATTGGTCGGGGGCGGGGGTAGGGGGCCGGTTCCAGCCTCTCAAGTTTTTTTGGCTGTTTCCCCTTTCGGAGATTTCCCAGGCCCCTTCTCCCAACTCCTCAGCGGACCCTGCCAGGCCTGGGGTCTCCCCGACAAGGGTCTCACCAGGACCCCAAGCACTTCCTCAGTTTGCTCACCACTAGCTGTGGCCATTACCGTTCCGTGTCTCTTTGGTGTACTCAACATCCGCTTACTGAACTGATGCTTAATCCAGCACTGTTTTGTTCCATCCCCTTTGTAATGAGAACCAGAGGTAAAGTCAGGTCTTTTCCCGACCTCATGGTTATTCATCTAGTCGTTCGTCCATTAAGCCGATATTTCTTGAAAACGTAGGTGTGCTTGACCTAGTGTTAAGCGTTGGGGATGTAGCAGGGGATAAGATGGGCAGGACGCATTCTTCTGAAGTTTATGTTGGAGTGAGCGGATACCTGACATTAAGGACCAGGGCGATTGAAAGGAGTGTTTGGCCTTCAAAAGACTCAGCCCAGATGCTCATGGTGCAGGGGATCACACCCGCGGCCCTGACACCCTCACGTCACCTCGACACACTCATCCCCTCCAAAAGTGAGCTGTAGTCTCACTCCTCCCAACCTGGATCCTTTTTCAAGGATTCGAAAACCCATCAGACCTGGGAGTCTTCCTTGCCAAGCATCCCTCCGCTCTCCTCTAGTGCTCTGCAAGCTAGTATCCATCCACATTGCTCCCATCCTGGTCCAGGTCACTGCCTCCTGGATCCTCACACCTGCAGTCCGAACATCCCGGTCTCCAGCTCTTTCTCTTGCCCTCATCCAGTGTATTTCCCAAGTAGCAGCTTCTAGTTGTTGGTAAGTGCTATGGAGTAGGTTCATAGACCCTCTATAGGGCTCCTGAGGAGTAGTTGGTGAGCTTAAACCATCGACCTTTCTGTTCAAACCAACCTTGCAGTCCAGTGCATTAACCTGCAGCACTTTCCCAATGTCAAAGCCTATTTTCAAGTCCGGTCAAAGTCCTTCATGATCTGGTCTTTTCCACCATCTTTCTCAACTCTCCCCTTTATCATCAACACTATGGACAGATTTAGTTACTTCTTTTTTCAGACACCTGCATGTTCTTTAATCTTTCTCTGCTCTGAGCCTTTCCCCATCTAGTTATCTATCAAATTTAGTAGTGTAATAAATGATTTCATTTTGGAAGCTTTTCCTGACACCTTTACCCCCATCCCAAATTGTTAAATGACCTGTATGATTGTGGTACCACTTAAATACTATTGAAAATCTCTAGTTACTTATCAGAATATTTCAGAGGCATTTTAGGAAAGTGGTTAAAATCTAGGGCCCTGGAACCTAAGTCTTGGATCTCACCATTGATCAGGTAGTGGCGTTGGACAAAAATTCCCAACCATTTTTGTCTCATTTTTTCCCTGTGTAAAGTGGAGGTTCTGGTAGCACATCATAGGTTTATTGTGAGACTTAAGTGACATATATGTGCATAAAGAGCACTGGTAGCGTAGTAGTTATGAGTCGGGCTGCCAACCTCAAGCTCAGCAGTTTGGAACTACCAGCAGTTCCGCGGGAGAAAGATGAGGCGTTCGTTCTGCTCCCGTAAAGATTTATAGCCTTGGAAACCCTGTGCAGGGTCACTATGAGTCAGAACCGACTCCACGGAACTTAACAACAACAACAACAACATGTAATGAACCTAACATGTATTCTTAGTAATTACCCTCAGAAGTGATAACTATTAATTAGCTCATTAGGCATTCAGCTTTATTGAGATTGAAAACAGAGACTGGGTTTTGATTATTCTTTTATTCCTAGTGTATCACCTAAAGTATCACCTGGTAGTGTAGTGGGTTATGCATTGCACTGCTAACATGTTGGGCTGCAAAGTCAGCAGTTTGAGTCCACTAGCTGCTATAGGAAAAGGATGAGACTTTCTGATCCTGTAAAAATGTCCAACCTAGGAAACCCTATATAGTGAGCGCCAAATCAGTTGGAACTGACTTGATGGTACATAGACTGTCTGAAGCAGATATGATAAAATTTCATTTCAACACTGCTGCCTCCACTTTCCTTGCTGCCCTTTTTCTAGCCTCATTGTGTTTCCCTTCGTCTATCTTATTTTAGCCAGATCTTAATAGAAGCCAGGAAAATTGGTGTAGGGTCTTCTACCTGCCAAGGATGTGTTTATTTTTAACATGTAATAAAAAACCAAATGCATTGCTGTAGAGTTGATATGGACTCAGCAACTTTATGTAGTAAGACTGCCTCAAAGGGTTTCTAAGGCTGTAATCTTTATAGAAGAGACATGGTGTAATCTTTATAGAAGAGACATGCTGCAGGTTAATGAACTGGACCACAAGGTCAGTGGTTCAAGCTCACCAACCTCTCCTCAGAAACCCTTAGAAACGACTTGACAGAAACCCTTAGAAACGACTTGACGGCACTTAACAACAACAACAATCTTTATAGAAGCAGACTGCCACATCTTTCTTCTGCGGAGTCACTGGTGGGTTTGAACCACTGAACTTTTGGTCCCTAGATAGGCACTTAACCATTGTGCTACCAGGGTCCCAGCTTTTAACATGTAGTTCTATACAACTATCAGAAAGTGATATATGTAGTCATTAAATTAATAAAGTTTAGGGGTCAGAGTTCCTATGAGATTGTTTAACTCCAAGTTGTTAGGTGTCATCAAGTCAGTACCAACTCATAGCCATCCTATGTACAACAGAAGGAAACACTGCCTGGTCCTGGGCCAACCTCAAAACTTTGCTAAGCCTGAGCCCATTGCTGCTGCCACTATGCCAATCCATCTCATTGGGGGTCTTCCTCTTTTTCTCTGACCCTTCACTTTACTAAACATGATGTCCTTCTCCAGTGACTGGTCCCTCTTGACAATATGTCCGAAGTATGAGAGACGAAGTTTGACCATTCTGACCTCCAAGGAGCACTCTGGCTGCACTTCTTCCAACACAGATCTGTTTGTTCTTTTGGCAGTCCATGGTACTTTTAATATTTTCCCCAACACCATAACTATACATCAATTCTTCTATAGTCTTCCTTATTCACTGTCCAACTTTTGCATGCATATGAGGTTATTGACAATACCATGGCTTGGGTCTGGTTCACCTTAGTCCTCAAACTGACATCTTTGCTCTTCAACACTTTAAAGAGGTCTTGGGCAGCAGTTTGAGTAATGTAATACATTGTTTGATTTCTTGACTGCTGCTTCCATGGGTGTTAATGGCTGATCTAAGCAAAATGAAGTCCTTGACAACTTCAATCTTTTTTCTCCATTTATATGAATGTTGTTTATTGTTCCAGTGGTGAGAATTTTTGTTTTCTTTACATTGAGATGCAATGCATACTGAAGGCTGTGGTCTTTAATCTTCATCACTAGTTATTTTAAGTCCTTTCCACTTTCAGTAAGCAAGATTGTATCATCTGCATATTGCAGGTTGTTAATGAGTCTTTCTCTAATCCTGATGTGATGTTTTTCTTCATAGAATCCAGTCTTAAAGGGGAGTTTGTCCTGAAGGAACTTGATTGCTTGCCTTGATGGCTTCCTGGAGAATAGCTTGCTTATTCTTGTAGTAGCCAGTCATGCTGACCTTTTTGTTTTTCCTGATGATCTGTCTTTGAAGATGTATCTTCTGTTGCTCTAGCTGTTCCAGGCTGGTAATCCTAGCTCATTTTTATTGAAAGGTTTTAGGCAATAATGTAGGAGAGTATGGTGCCTTACACGTAGTGTAAAGTGTTTAACTTTTGATGTACAACTTAGTGTAATATCATTATTGGTACAAAATAAAACAACTCAAAGTGAATTCCTTGTGGATAATGTGTCAGCGATACCATAACAGACGTAAAAAGTAGTACAATATACAGACGAGTGGTGGTAACTCCAAGTAGAACCTCTTATCAGCATGGAGTGGGTAGGAGGATAGGGGGACCTTCAGAAAAGTTCATGGAAATATTACATTATCTTTCAGTTCTATTCCATTTTTCACAAAATTTTTGAAGCTCCTTTGTATTGCTCTTTGGTTCTTGCCTCTTCACTGTTTATCTTCCTGGAACCATAATTCATCCAGTCCTCTTTCTTTCTTTGTTTTCAAAGGTATAGATTTTTGAAGTTATTTTTTTGTTATTCAATTCAAAGTTAACTGAATTGTGGTCAGAGAGCTAAAGTCTGTAGACCATTGATTCTTTGAGAACTTTCATAGGATTGAGAACTTGTGGAGCTGTAGGGTAAGCACTGGACTGGTAACCACAAGGGCAGCAGTTCAAAACCACCAGCCACTCTTGGAAACCCTACACAGGATCACTATGAGTTAGAACTGACATAACCATGAGTTGTTTTTAGGCTTTATCAAGTCGAATCTGACGCACAGCAACCATGTGTACAACAGAGTGAAACACTGCCCGACCTTTACCGTCTTCACAATCATTAAGTACTTTGCTTAAGCCTACTTTGCTGCAACTGTGCCAATCCATCTTGTTGAGGGTCTTCCTTTTTTTTTTTCTTGACTCGGTTCTTTACCAAGCATGATGTTCTTCTCCAGGTACTGGTCCCTTCTGATAGCATGTCCAAAGTCCATGAGAGGAAGTTGTATAAGGGTCTAGATGATCAATTTTTTAGTTAGCACTCCACATGTGCTCAGAAAGAATGCACATTCTCTAAGTGGTAAGTACAGTGTTCTCTGTATGGTCATTGGAATGAGGGCTGGCTCATTGTGTTGCTCCAGTCTTAAGCTTTACTTTGGTGTGTTTGTGTGTTATTTATCAGCTATGGAGAGCGATATGTTAAATTTTCCATGATAGTTGTAGATTGATCATTTCCTTTTTGTCATTCTGTCCATTTTAGCATTGTATATTTTTAGGCCATGTTAGTTATATTTTCCTGATGAATTTTATCCTTGATCCATTAGTGCCTCTTTTTTCCTAATACTGCTTTTTTCCTTAATGTCTTTTTTGTCTAAAACTCATCTCTCCATTACCAAGTTGCTTTTGCTTATTATTTTTACCTTTTGGAAGTGTCAGAAGTTCTTTTGACTTTTGAAGGTTTTAGGTATGCTTTTTGTGAACACTGGCGTTTTGAAATCTAGTGTGATACTGCCTTTTAGCTGATGAATTTTGCCCATTAACATTTATTGTTACCTGATATATTTGGATTTGTTCCTACCATCTTCTTTTGGACTGCTTTCTATTTCTCCCTGATTTTTCCTGTGATGCATTTTTTTGGCTTGTTCTTTTCATTTTTTCTTCTCCCGCCTCACTGGCTTAGGGTCTAAACATTCTATTTCTAGTTGTTTATATGGTATCCTCATTTTGTTCCTCCTTTCCTAGTGTTCTTTCACCTCAGTTCCATGTCTTGTAGTCACTCTGCCTCTTCCTCTCCCTAGGCGCCCATTGTGCTGGGCAGAAAGCAGAAAGCCTTGCAGAAGACCCGAAGTACTGATTTCAACCCTGATTTTATCTTCACTGAGAAGGAAGGATTGTACGATGGCAGCTGGGCCATGGCTGATGTCTTGAGCCAGCTCAAGAAGAAGGTGAGGCTTTGAGGTTGGGCAGTGGGCTTTAGCACTAAACCTGGACCTCACTACCTTTTTTCCATTTGCTTGTGTGCATCCGATACTGGGGCTTTTTAGGAAATGTGTAGTGCAGTTTGGACGGATGGAGACAGGTGGTCACAAATAACCTACAGGCTTGATTAAAGCCAAACTAAATGTATCATGCAGAATGGGTTTATTGTAGGTTTTTATCTACCAGAAATTTCATTGCTGTACAGATGACATTCAGGTGTATTAAAAATATCTTTTTTTCATCATCATCAGATGCCATCAGTTATAAAATGCCCATTGCTGCAGGGGATAGTGAGCTCACATTCACTTCAGTGTATATATTAAGGGGCCCTTCTTGATTTTGTGGACATTAAAATGTAAACCAAAAAAAGACTTAGGGAAAAGCTAGTGCTACTAGCCCAGGGACTTGGGCCAAACTATGTTCAACTGGTCTCTTTTTAAGGGCTTCACTCTTGCTTTTGGGTATTAGAAAGAAACTGTTGTATCAGTTTGTCATCTAGCAACTGAAGGCTGGCTAGCCAGCCACCTAGGTGATCATGTTTGAGAGAGCTCAACTCTGCCCAGGTACTCATTCTTCGTCACTTCACCGGCCACTCACACATGGCATTATTCAGGGTCCCTGTTTCCCACACAGCACAGCTGAAGCTGCCCACACATGCCATCGTCATCTGCTCATTTGCTAAGATTCCTTTGGATTCCTCTGAATCTGATTAGCAAACTAAACTATGCATCAGATTTACATTCCAAATACTGCCTAGAGAAACGTCTGCTCCGAGCACTTTTAAGTAGACTCTGCCAGCACTTGCTCTGATGGGCGCTAGACGGCAGTGCCTTTTCAAGGCCATCTTCAGGAGATTTTTTTTTTTTCTTTCCCCATTGTTGTTTTCTCTTTTTTCCAGAGAATGCCAAAGAAAGTTTTCCTTTACAGATTTATTAAGAACTGCTTGTTTCTCTGTCCTATTTTAATGAAAATTAATTCAGATTCATGTCACCAATATATTTGTTGCCAAGTTCTGGTATAGGAACCTGATGTAATTATGGGCTCTGTCTTAGGAAGCTGTGGTTTAACAAGGTAGAAAAAAGTGGGACGATAATTACCCAGCTCATTGAAGTTGTGGTAAGTGCTGTTATCAGTTTGAGATGCTTGAGTGATCCCTGGTGGCACAGTGGTGGGGTGCTCATCTGCTAGCAGAAAGGTCAGCGGTTCAAAACCCACTAGCTGCTCTGAGGGAGAACGAGGCACTGTTTTGCTTCTGTAAGGATGACAGCCTCGAAAGCTCTTGGGACCAGTTCTCCTCTGCCCTGGAGGAGCACCATGACTTAGAATCAACTCAGTGGCAAGAGTTATTTTTGGTCGTTTACTTTTCCTTTCTAAAGTTTTAACAGTATGCAGCAATACTGTATTTTTTTTGGATTTTAACATCTTAGTTAGTCAATTTGTATTTATACGTCGTCTAGTGGGTTCTGGCTCAGCGACCCTGTAGAGGGCTTCCTAAGCTGTAAATCTTTGTGGAAGCAGAAAGTCTCATCTTTCTTCAGTGGGACAGCCTGTGGGCTCCAACTGCCAACTGTGTGGTTAGTAGTCCAGTACTTATCATACAGAGCCACTGGGCTCCCAGTTAGTATATTACTAGTGGTTACGAACCACTAGTGGCTGCGAACCACAAGGTCAGCAGTTTGAAACTACCAGCTGTTTTGCGGGGGAAAAATGAGGCATTCTGCTCCCGTAAAGATTTATAGCCTCGGAAACCCTGTACAGGGTCGCTGTGAGTAGGAACCGACTCCACGGCAAACAGCCACCATTGTATATTTCATATGTAATATGGTATCTTTGGAGTCCTGGTGTGGTGCTGTGCGCTAATGCACTGGACTGCAAAGTTGTTTTGAATCACAAGGTTGATGGTTCTCACCAGCTGTTCCTTGGAAACCCAGTACAGGGTTGCTATGGGTTGGAACCAACTAGACAACACTTAACAACAACATGGCATCTTTTGATAATTTTATTGTTCTGAAATGTAAACACATTCTAAAAGGTGGGCATTCTTATTGGTGCCTTTTAATTTAAATCATTTTCACAAGTAGACCACTCATTTACTTAATAGGTGTTTTTACCATGGATAATCCAATGTTTTAAAATTGGGAAAGGTGTGAGACAGGGTTGTATTCTTTCACCATACTTATTCAACCTGTATGCTGAGCAAATAATATGAGAAGCTGGGTTCTATGAAGTAAAACGTGGCATCAGGATTGGAGGAAGACTCATTGACAACCTGCGATATGCAGATGATACAACCTTGATTGCTGAAAGTGAAGAGGACTTGAAACATTTACTTGTGAAGATCAAAGAGCACAGTCTTCGATATGGATTACATCTCAATGTCAAGAAAACAAAAATCCTCACCACTGGACCAATAAACAACATTCTTATCAATGGAGAAAAGATTGAAGTTGTCAAGGACTTCATTCTTCTTGGATCAACTGTCAACACTTGCGGAAGCAGCAGTCAAGAGATCAGACGACGTATTGCATTGGGCAAATCTGCTGCCCAGGAACTTTTTAAAGTATTGAAGAGCAGAGATGTCAGCTTGAGGACTAAGGTGTGCCTGACCCAGGCCATGGTGTTTTCAATAGCCTCATATGGATGCAAAAGCTGGACAGTGAATAAGGAAGATCGTAGAAGAATTGATGCCTTTGAGTTGTGGTGTTGGAGGAGAATACTGAAAGTACCATGGACTGCCAAAAGAACCAATAGATCTGTTTTGGAAGAAGTGCAACCAGAGTGCTCCTTGGAGGCCAGGATGGCTAAGCTTTGTCTCTCTTACTTTGGACATATTATCCGGAGGAAATAATCGTTGGAGAAGGATGTCATGCTGGGTAAGGTGCAGGGTCAGAGAAAAAGAGGAAGACCTCTAATGAGATGGATTGGCCAGGTGGCATCATTGATGGACTCAAGTGTGGCAGCGGTAGTGAGGTTGGTTGGCCCAGGATCAGAGATTGTTTCGTTCTGCTGTGCATGGGGTCGCTATGAGTCGGTTCCGACTCGATGGCACCTGACAACAACAATCCATAGCACAAACAAGTCATTTATTTATTTATGTTTTATTGTGAATTATATGATAGTTTACATGGGAGAACATTAGTTTTACATTCATTCTATCGTATATCGTTTCATTGCCATGGTTGCAATCCCCTCCATGCATCATCAACCAACCAAAGGGTACACCCTGCAAGCCTGACCCCTACACAACCGCCCCCCCCCCCCCCCCCCCCCCCCCCCCCCCCCCCCCCCCCCCCCCCCAAGTCTTCTTCACACAGTCGCTCTCCCTCTCTGGATCTAAAGTCCCCAGCTGCTCCATTGCTCCACGTCATCGTCTCTGCCTCCATCTCAGGTATCACTGCTTCTCTGGGTAGGGTCCCGCTCTCGACTCTTCTCCATTGATGGTCCTAGGGACCTCTGCTCCTAGACTGAAAAGTTAATCACTCCCCTCCTTGCTATAAAACGTCTACCTTTACATTTCCAACCCTCACAATCAGTCCTGATAACAATTATTCACTATTGTATCAGAAGAGACACATCTGCATTTCATTTCATCAGCTCCACCTGGACAGATTGGATACTACTCACTGGAGAGTCTGCCTTTCTCCAGGCCCCTTGGCTCTAGGTTCCCTCTAGAAAGCTTGTAAGCCAGTCACTTCTTGCCTTTGTAGCGCGCCACCCCCCCCACCCCCCCATTTTGGGTAGCCAAAGGTCATTTATTTTTAAATTAGCATTTGAGACCTGACCCTCAGAGAAACCTTGTTTTACTCTTTCCCACATGAATGCTTCTTTTTCATGTTTTGATTTTTCTTGCAGCGAGCAGCCACTACATTAGATGAGAAGATTGAGAAAGTTCGAAAGAAAAGGAAAACAGAGGTGAGACAGGAAGGCTGTTGCTTCTCTTTGTCATTAAGCCTTGAGCTCTCCTCGCAACACAACCCCACCATTTCTGTGGGGCCTGTGGTGGGGTGGGGCTGGTGGAGGAGGCCTCTCTGCTTGTTATTAGTCTCCCCTAGGAGTTCACATAGTGGCATCTGCTAAGGTTGCCCCGTGTAAATAGTGCTTCCCTTGTTGTTGTTGTGGTTAAGTGCCGCCAAGTTAGTTCCCTGTGTACCACAGAGCGCCACACTGCCTGGTTCTGAGCCGGCCTCACAGTTGTTCTGTTGGGGCCCATTGTTGCTCTCCTTCTGCGCTGGTTTTCCTGAGTTTGTAGTTGCCCTTGCTTTGCTATTTTTCCCCAGGATAAAGAAGCCAAATCTGGGAAATTAGAGAAAGACAACCAAGCAGAGGTTGGGAAGTTTGAGAAGGAGAAGGAAGCAGTGGAGAGCTCTGAGCCAGAAGAGCAGGAAGACCTCGATGAGAAAGACAGGGAAGGCTCAGAAGACGAAGAATCCGAGACCGACTATTCCTCTGCTGATGAGAACGTCCTCACCAAAGCAGGTGGATGTAGAATGCAGGTGTTGGCAACAGGGAAGCAGAATGGGAAGGCTCTGCTTTTGTTTGTAGGAATTGCTGCGTTTGTGTCTTGCTTTAGGTTCTCTAACTAATAAGATTAGTCCCCTTGTAAGGTTCTTGTGGGACAGTGTTAACAGGTTATAAATGCTCAGTAAGTAGGAGCCATGGTTACTAGCTATATTTTTTCCCATAGACACACTCAAAGTGAAGGAGCAGAAGAAGAAGAAGAAGAAAGGACAGGTGAGCATGCATTTGGAAACTAGGGTGCAGCTCTGTTTTGCAACCTGAAAGGGTTTTAAGGCTGTTTGGTCTTCCCAGGCCCTCTGTGCTGGTTTCTCATTCTGGTTTTTTGGTTTTCTTGTGTAGGAAGCAGGAGAGTTCTTTGAAGATGGGTCTCAGTATGATAAGAACCTCTCGTTCCAGGACATGAACCTGTCCCGACCTCTTCTGAAGGTAGAGTGGCTTCTTTTGGTAACTGTGGATTATTTCAGTGAGTCCCCTTTTGGGACACTTTGCTTTTTCCCTAAATGCTCTTGTTGACACAGCTGTCAGATAAAGGCAATGAATGATACTCGGTCCTTCATCTTCTGCAGACCCTCTGAGGGCTCCCAGTTTGACAAAAGCCCTGTCCCTTCCTATCCCCTCTGATGTCACCTGTTCTGGCCACACTACATAGGCCGCCTTGCTGACCGTCGAGCAGGGTAGGCGTCCTTTTTCCTCAGGACCTTTGCCTTTGCTTTTCTCTCTTCCTTCTCCCAATAATCACCTCCTTCAGGGTTTCCTCAATCTCAGCATTCCTTGGTTCGGTGAGGCCTTTCCTGGACAGCCTGCCCTTCCGCTGTTGCACACCCCAGCTACCATGACTGCTATGTTCTTCTTGCCAACATCTATCTCCATATGGCTTGTTTGTTTTTTGATCTGCTGTTTTCCAGCTGACTGAAAGATTCACAAGGGCATCTATATATATCTTGTTGTATAGATGTTTGTTCTCTTTGCTTAGTGCTATTGAATCGGTTCTGCCATACCAGGACCCTTATCTTATATAGGTTGTATCTCTTTATATGTGTGTATCTGATTTTGCTCTGTAGGATCAGTACTGGACTGCTAACCTCAAGGTTGGTGGTTCAAACCCACCAGCTACTCCCTGTAAACCCTATATAGGGTCACTATGAGTTGGAACCTACTTGATGGCACTTAATAGCAGCAACATACATATATAGATTTTCTTTCTTTATGTAGAATATGGAGCCCTGGTGTGGTGCCGTAGGATAAGCACTGGACTGATAACCACAGGTCTGGGGTTCAAACCTTCCGGCCCCTTCTCGGAAAGCCTTATATAAGGTTGCTGTTAATTGAAACTGATTCGGCACTTGACAACAGCAACGTATAATCTATACGTACCCTGTTTTAGTTGTGGTTGCTAAGTATGTTACAGAGTTTCATTTCTCTATATGTGATCTATACGTATCTTATATAGGTTTTTTTGTGTGTGTTTAACCTATACATATCTCACGTAATTTTTATTTCTTTGCTTCACTGCTATATCCTCAGTGCCTAGAACTTAGTGCCTGGCACACAGTAGGCACTTGATTAGTGTGTGAGGAGTGAAGGGCTAGAGGGATTGGTATAGATGCCACCTGCTTGTAAGCTGCCGTTGGCTTTGTGCTGAAACCCCCTTCCTCCTCTGTTGACACTGTGTTTTCTTCAGGCCATCTCAGCTATGGGCTTCAAGCAGCCCACCCCGATCCAGAAGGCTTGTATACCTGTGGGGCTGCTGGGGAAGGACATCTGTGCCTGTGCAGCCACCGGGACAGGTAAAAGGACCAGGGACTCAAGGGGGCAGAGGGATGTTGAACCCAGAATAACACCAAACGCCAACTGGCTAAATTATTAATATTGTTATCATTTAAGTCTTGGTATGTGCTGTTATTTTTACTGATCCCTGGTGTGGTGACTTAAGATGAGCACTGGACTGGTAACGCAACGTTGGTAGTTCACACCCACTAGCCACTCTTAGAAACTCTATACTGGGTTACTGTGATTCAGAGCCGACTCAGTGGCACACAGCAACAGCAACAAACAACGTTATTATTTAAAGTTCACAGCAAGTCTTATTGCACTGATGGTTATAATGGCTTTTGAAGATTTTTTGGAGTCCCTGGGTGTTGTCAATGTTTAAGTGCTTGACTTTTAACTGAAAGTTGGATGGTTTGAACCCATGCAAAGGCACCTCAGAAAAAAGACCTGTTTATTTGTAGTCTTAAAAACCTTATGGGGTGCAGTTCTCCTGGGCACCCAAGGGTTCACTGTGAGTCAGAATTGCGTAGACAACCTAGTTTAGAATTTTGCCTTCTGAAGATTCTTGGGAACTTTGAATTGACGTGTTTCCCATTTGTCTGCATTGCAGCTCTTCACAGACTGTTTACTTTGTTTCTGCTCTTCTGGAATTAGCTCCCTCTGGCTCCTGCCCCGAGCTGGGGAGAGAGGATTGAACTGTCCAGTCCTTAGAGTACAGTGATGCAGGCAAAACCCAAACCCTATTCACTGTGAGTCTGTGCTGGTCCCACAGAGTACAGCCACCGGCTTTCACAGGGAGCATCCTCCGTGTCTTGTCACGCCACAGATGACAAATGATGGCGTTGTGTGTGGTCTGCACTGCCTGGGTCACTGGTGGCTGCTCTTGGCCTCTTCTTCCAAACCACAAAGCCGCTGGGGGGTGAGGGGACAAGTGTATGCCTCTTTGCATTCTAAATCCTAAAGCCAGTGTAATTTTACTGATGCCTCTCTGCATGTTTGAGGAAGGTCAAGAACCCCTGTACTTTTTTGCACATTCACAGGGTGTTGGCAGGAGGTTAAATGGTTCTTGCTCTTTGGAGGCAGTTTGGCTAGACATATCCCAACTCTGAAAAGTGTTATGAGAAGCATTCTACTCTATTTATAAAGGAGCTCTGGTAGCATAGTGGTTACAAATCCTGCTGCTAACCTCAGGGTCAGCAGTTTGACTGTTTGAAATTACCAGCTGTTCCACGGGAGAAAGATGAGGCTTTCTGTTTCCGTAAGCCTTGGAAACCGTATACAGGGTCGCTGTGAGTCAGAACCGACTCCATTAAGTCACAACTGATTCCCTGGCACATAACCACCACCACTATTTAGTAATTTGACCTAACGAAATGCAGGTAGATGAGAGGGTTTTCAGAGATTGAGAAGGCCTGGCTTGTGTTGATTTTTGACACACTTTGTTTTATTCTCCTCACTGTGTTGTGCTCTGCAGATACTGAGTTTGTTTGTTTGTTGTTGTTACAAATTAAAGGTTTGTAGCAACTCTTGTCAAGCGACTTAGTCACAAATTGTAGTGCTATGTTTCTGTTTCCAAGAGCACGTGCTCACTTCGTGTCTCTCACATTTTGTTCATTCTCACAATGTTACAAACTGTTTCTTAATGCTCTTGCACACTTAATGGACAACAGACAATGGTATAGTGTAAACCTCTTAATGTGTGTGCACTGGGGAATCCCAAAAAGACAAGTGACTTGTGATATTCCCTTTTTTGCCGTGGGCTGGAACAGAACCTGTAGTGAGTGTCTCCAAGGTAGGTCTTTAGTTTCTTTACTCTTTGTTATTATTTTTTTTAATTTAAATTTCTAAATAGATGATTAATTTACATGGTTCAAAAATGAAACACTTCAGAAAGGTCTGCAATAAAAGTCTTCAACCCCAACCACTGTTCTTGGTTAGCTTCCAAAAGTTTTTCAAATGCAAATGTAATGGAAATGCATTTCAATTCAAATGCAAATACAGACGTAGAACTTTCCCTCCTTTTTTAGGCAAATGGCACTGTTAAGCATGGGGTTCTTTTCTTGTCCTGGAGTCAGTTCCGACTCATATCTACCCAAAGCACTATAGGTCTCTGAGGAGCAGCTGGTGAGTTTGAATGTTTGGTTCAAACTGACCTTGGGTTCCTGCGTGTGTCCTACAGAGCTACTTCATATGTATGTCGAGACATGTGCTGTTGTGAAATTTGTATTTGGTACTTTTTAATCGGAACCGACTCGATGGCACTTAACAACAACAACAACAACTTTTAAATGGAGTGTAACTTAAATACGGACAGTCCACCAGCCTTCTTACGTTTCTAGTGTTGCTGTTGACTCATTTCTGACTATTGGTGACCCCAGGAGTGTTGGGGAGATCAGCTGCATAGCATATTCACAGTTGGGACCTTTTGGAAGCAGATTTCCAGGCAGGTCTTTTGTGGTGCCTTGGGGTGGATTTGAACCACCAATCTTTTGGCTTGCTGTTAGCATTTAACTGTTTGTGCCCTGTAGGGACTCCTCACAAGTCCAAGTGTGATTTTTTACATATGTTTTACTAGATTTTTAGTGTTGATCTATATATTGTTGTTAAGTGCTTTTGAGTCGGTTTTGACTCATAGTGATCCTGCATAGGATTTCCAAGGAGTGGCTGGTGAATTTGAACCACCAACCTTGTGGCCCAGTACATTATCCCATAACACCACACCATAACTATAGGAGATTAATATTTTAATCCCCAAAAATGTGATGTAATGGTATATTCCAGACAATAAAGAATCTAATTTTGATCGTTTTCTTTTGGAATGATTGTAGATACATAGGAAATTGCCAACAATAGTCCCTACAAGCCCTTCACCAAGCAGTGGGATGGTGGTGGTGGTGGGGTGTCACCGAGATGATTCTGACTCATGGCAGCTGGCGTCCCACTTAGCGTGGAACAGCAGATATCAAAGCCAGGCCATCTTCAGCTTTCTAAAGGATATGTGTTAGGCGCTGGGGTTTGGGAGCAGGATACAGCTTTAAAGGCTCTGGCTGAGTTTTTAGGTTTCATGGTATAACTAGGTGACCATGGCTTCCTGGTCCTGCCTTGATAGACCCTTCAGAGGAGTAAAGATTTGCTAGTGTGTGTGCACACATCACATCACCCCAATGCATGCTGCTGAAGCACAGTGTACATTTCCAACCAGAAGAGATCTGTGAATTATATCACACAGATCTTCATGTCATGGACTTCTGTGAAGCTATTTAAAAAAATGGTGTAAACATATAAAAAAATATTTAAAGCAACGGGGAACTATATATTGCTGTTTTGAAAATTTATTTGAAATAAATTTTTTTTTTTGTATTTTGTATGTTATTAAGAAGTCACAAACAGAATATGTAGTAAATCTCCTTAAAATGACTCTTTCGTTGCATGTCTGTGTGAGAGGTGTGTGCGTGCACATGTCTTCATGGAGGACACAGTCACAGATACTTCTCAGACATAAGCAACCATCTCGTAAGATGGCTTGTCTGGGTTTTGAAGATTTAGGACCTTAGTCTCATGGGACAACTCAGTCATTGGCACGGTACAGTTCACAGAGTTCCTCTTACGCATCCTAATGAGCTGAATGGTGTCTGGGGTCTAAAAGCTTGCAAGCAGCCATCTAAGATACAGCTGTTGGTCTGTACTCATCAGAAACAAAAAGAAAGAGGAAACCCGAGTCATCCCAGAGGAGAAACTAGTCTACAGAGCTGATGGCCAAGCCTCTGTCTACTCAGCAGTGCCCAGCTACCACTGCCGCCATTCTGATCAGGGTCACCATAAGTGGACCCTTGAAATAAAGGGAGACAAAAGCAGAACAGAACTCAGATTCTTAAAAAGTCCAAACTTAACTGGACCAATGGACACTAGAGGACTCCGTGATATAGTGAGGTCACCTTTTTTTAGTGCAATAGGAGATTGGGACACAAAATAAAGGGTGGAATCTGTGAGTATGTGGCTGCATTAAAAAAAACAACATCTGTACAAGATCAAAAGGTCAACAGTTACTTAGGGAAACTAGTATTCAAGAAATGGAACAACCAGAATGCAGTTCTAGAGATGGTTGACATTGTGAAAAGTATAGCGAATGTCACTGAATCATTTGTATAGACATTGTCAAGTGGGAACCTAATTAACTGTTTATGCTTATACACATGCAGACACCACAGTAGTTTTTGAAATTATATTTTCTATTTCTGTACATTAAACAAAAAAAGATGGGCAATAGAGTTAGGTAACAAAGAGTTTTACTCTCTAGAAGTTTTTTTGTAGTTCTCAGACTTTTTGCATTGAACCATGTGGTTTGATTCCACAAAACAGTCCTCTGAAAAATGAGTTTCAGCCCTTCCTGACCAGATCTGAAGGTTCTCTGTGTGTGCTCCCTGAAGCCCTAAACGCAAAGGAACCAACACCCCCTTCTCACTGCTTGTTTGCTGCTCTATTCTCTAGGTAAAACTGCTGCTTTTGCCCTGCCGGTCTTGGAGCGACTGATCTACAAGCCCCGCCAGGCTGCAGTGACTCGTGTGCTGGTACTGGTCCCCACCCGGGAGTTGGGCATCCAGGTGCACTCCGTCACCAAGCAGCTGGCCCAGTTCTGCAACATCACCACCTGCTTAGCTGTGGGTAAGTTTCCATTGAGGGCTGTCAGCCCCAGAGACCAGGGCCCAGTAAGCATAGACATCTGAGGATGATGATTGTCAGGAAAGGGTCCTGTGTTGACTGTATCCACCTACAGCCTGGGGTGACAGTTCAGTAGTGAAGAGTGGAGGCCAGGGGTTGGTGCAGTTTAAGCAATTCTGACATAAACAGGATTTTTCCCCCTTGGTACCAAATTGGATTTCAGTTCTCATTGGTGCTTAGCATGAGTAGTGAGTGAATCAAGTTGGTTGGGTGGGCATTGTTTTTCCAGTGCAGGTACGCAGTCACAGTACCTGAACACCTTCCTTTTACTAGCTTTTTGTTTGGTTTCAGCCACCAATTGATGGCAACCCCATGTGTGTCAGAGTAGAGCCTGTGCTCCATTTACCCTTTTTAGGCAGGTGGCAGTCTGGGGTGTCTTTTGGACAGTGTCTGTGTTCTCAGCTGCCTCTCCCAACCCTGGATGTCAGAGTCATTCTATTCTGCAGACCTTTGTGTTTTCAGTTTTGGTTTTCTTTTTGCATGTAGCACAATTATAATGAAGTACTGACTTTCCCACACACTCTAAAATCCACGGGAGCAGGGACTTTGTCAGTCTGTCATTCCTCTGCATGTCCTTAGCACCTGGCATGGGAGCTGGCAGGTGACAGGCATGCATGAAGTGAGTGATTGGGCTGGCTGCCTTGTGGACCTTTCTTTCTAGGCGGACTGGACGTGAAATCTCAGGAAGCAGCTCTTAGGGCGGCACCAGACATCCTCATCGCCACCCCGGGCCGGCTTATTGACCACCTCCACAACTGTCCTTCCTTCCACCTGAGCAGCATCGAGGTGCTCATCCTGGATGAGGCTGACAGGTACCCTTGAGGGCAGGTCCCAACCCCCATGCCCCCAGATGTTAGCCTGCCATCTCGAAGATGCCAAGTGTCTCCTAAGTCTAAGGAGAGGCTGTGGAAAGGACTCAGCCTGAGGAGACATGTTCGCTAAGTGCTGGACGTGATGCTCTCAGACAGGAGTCTGATGGAAGATTGGCATTAACTCTGCTCTCACTGATGGAGTATTCGTTACAATGAGGGGAGGGTCCTGCATGGTGAGGAGAGGGCTAGCAGACCTCACGTGACTTCTCCAGCGGAGGAGAGCCTCACTTCAGCAGGGCTGGCACATGTTCCGGCCTCTCAGTGAGGCAGAGCGTGGCATGTGGGCGGCTGTTCCCATTCTCCCACAGGACTGGTCAGAGCCCAGTCACCAGGACATAGAGGACAAGTCCTGATGCTGGGCAGCCTCCACGACTCTTCCAAAGTGTCGGTGTTAGTAAAGTCCCCCCCAGAAAGGGGGATGAGGAGACTTTCATAGATTAATAGTGGCTCAGTGGTTAAGTGCTCAGCTGGCAACCGAAGGCTCAGTGGTTTGAATTCCCCAGCTGCTCTGGGAGAGAAACTGGACAGTCTGCGTCCATCAAGAGTCCAGCCCTAGAACCCTGATGGAGCGTTGCGACTGTGTCCTTCAGGGTCACCAGGAGTCAGAATTGACTCTGCAGTAGTGGGTTGAAAATTTTTGTTTGGAAAGAGATGTGACAACCAAATGTACTTGGATTTTGGTTCCTGAACTGAAAAAATGGACGATGGCTTTCAAATGGCTTTCAGGCACATTTAGGGAATTTGAATGTGGACTTCAGGTATTATCCAAGAACTAAATTATATTGCTCCTTTTGTGGCACCGTGGGTTAATGTGCTGGACTGCAAGGTCATTTGAACTGCAAGATAGGTGGTTCAAGCTCACCAGCAAGTCCTCGGAAACTCAGTACAGGGTTGCTGTGAGTTGAAACCAGCTTGATGGCACTTAACAACACAACACAAGTTGTATTTTTTGAGTATGGTAATAACATTGGTTGTGTAGGAGATAAGTGCTGAAATATTTAGGGGTGAAGTTTTAAATTAAATTTGTAAGTCAGCAAAAAAATTTATCTGGCAAAATGATAATTCTTGGTGAAATCTTGGTGCAACAGTAAAGGAATAGTAATATTTATGTTATTAACTGTTGTCAACTCAGCCCATGACTCATGACAGCTTCATGCACGATTGCCAGGTCTTTCTTTGTAGTCTTAGTCTGGAAGTTCCACTGAAAGCTGTCTAGCATCATAGCAACATTCAAGCCACCGTTGGCAGACGAGTGGTGGCTATACTTAGTTGGGCTCTAGTGGCTGGGAATTTGACCCGGGTCTCCCCTATGGAAGGTAAGCAGCCTACTACTGAACGCTCACTGCTTTCCACAATAGTACTAGGTGCTGTCTAGTCAGCTCTGACTTGTAGGAGCCCTATACAATGTCCAAGGCTGTAAATCTATATAGGACCAGAAAGCCTCATAGTTCTCCCTTGGAGCAGCTGGAGGCTTTGAACTGACAACCTTGTGAATAGTTGATGGTGTCAAGTTGATTCTGACCCATGGGGACCCTGTATAGGGTTTCTGAGGAACACCTGGGAGAGTTTGAACCGCCGACCTAGTGGTTCAAACCGACCTTGCAGTCCAGTGTGTTAACCTGCAGTGCCACACCAGGACTCCTTGTGGTTAGTAGTCCAGTGCTTATCCCACAGTGTCATCAGTGCTCCCTGCAGTACTGCTGATAATAGTCATCATGTGAGTGACACCAGACAAGCAGCACCACAAAATCAAGGCCTGTTTGCTCCGCTCCACTGGGGCACACGAGGGCTCAGTCTGTGTTTGTGCCTTCCTTCCTCCCCCTGCCTGCCAGGATGCTGGATGAGTACTTTGAGGAGCAGATGAAGGAGATCATCCGGATGTGCTCCCACCACCGCCAGACCATGCTCTTCTCTGCCACAATGACCGACGAGGTGAATGGAGGGCCAGTGCCGAGGCTGGGCTGGGCAACCAGGGCTGTTGTTAGCCGCGGACAGCCTTCTCACAGAGCTGCTAACCTCTCCTATGCTGGACAGGTGAAAGACCTGGCTTCCGTCTCCTTGAAAAATCCCGTCCGCATATTTGTGAACAGCAACACGGATGTGGCTCCCTTCCTGCGGCAGGAATTCATCCGGATCCGGCCCAATCGGGAAGGGGATCGGGAGGCCATCGTGGCAGGTGAAGTTTCAGGGCTGGCTGGGGAGTCTGGCTGGGAGTATGGGAGTGGGCACATCCCTGGTGCCCACACTAGAGCACTGGGTTTATTCCTGAGCTGCCAATGCCCCGTTTTCCTAACCCATCGAGCCGCATGGCTTCGCCTCGGCTCTTTTTCTGAGTCGTTCGCTCTTTCTTCTCACCTCACCACCCCCACCCACCTTTCTGCACTTTCTGTGTCCTGGATGCCCAGCTACTCCCCGCCACCTGCCCCCTCTGGCCTTTTAGTCCAGACCACTCCTATCTGTCTCTGGATTCCTGCAGGCACCTCCTAACTGCTCTTGTGCTTCTCCTCTGGTCTCCCATTGTAGTGCCCCACACTCGGGGTCATTGGAAATGATCACAGAGCAGCCAGCGTTCACTCCTGTTACTTCCTTGTTCACATCCCTCCTGTGGCTTCCATTGCGCCCTGTCAGACTCCCGCGATTGGCCCTCCCTGCCTCTGGCTGTGCTGTCCCCTAATCGGAGCCTTCTTTCTTAAACCCACTGAGCAGTTCTTGCTCGGATCATCTCCTAGATCTCAAAGGTGACCCCATCCGCCTTCACCTGCTCACACGGCATAACTCATCCTTGCACATTGGACTTTGTCTTGGAGTTGGAGTTTCACAGGCTGTGGCCTTGCCTGTCTTTCCGTGCCAGGCACCTAGCAGGTGGTGGGTGTGTGTGGCATTGATTAGGAGACTCAGAGACAACTGGCTGCTCACTCTTGTCCCCCTGCCAGCTCTGTTGACGAGAACCTTCACCGACCACGTGATGCTGTTCACCCAGACCAAGAAGCAGGCCCACCGAATGCATATCCTTCTGGGGCTCATGGGGCTGCAGGTGGGCGAGCTCCACGGCAACCTGTCCCAGACGCAGCGGCTGGAGGCCCTCCGGTAAAGCCCACATGGGGCTCAGGGCCCACCCCTCCAAGTCAGGCCCTCAAGGGCACCCTCTTCACCTGAGAGTCAGGTTAGAGCCAAGGCATACAGTATTCTTAGTTACCCCAAGCCCTGCAAGGTCGTGTCTTGTAAACATTCAGACCTCTGACTTCCTAGGCTGGCAGAGGGTGAGGCTGGTGTCCCCGGACTATGGGACAGCTGGAAAGACACAGCCTGTGCATCGCTTTGATGAACAAGAGTTACAGTCAGAGCCAACAGCCATTTCTTCCCCACATCCTGTTCCATGGGCTTTTCCGTGTGGCTTAACTGTCATAATAACCAATGATGATTTTGGTGGTCTCACCATAAAGCAGAAAGGAGTGGGCCTCCAGAGCTCTGTTCCACCCCCATTTGTCACCAGGGAGCTGAGAGCTGGTTTTGAAAGAACCTCTTAGGCATTTGCATAGGCCCCCTGCCCTGGACTTACTCAGTGGTTCCCAAAGTGTGATGTGTGTGAGATTCCTGCTTCCACTCCCATCCTCAGTCCTCCACCTGCTCTGTGGGATGGTTGGTTGAAAGATGGGTGTGGATATTGGATGGGCTGTGGTTGTCTGTCCCTACTGTGCTCGAACAGGGCACCAGGGCAAGCGTCTCTGTTTGTGGCTGTCTCTAGGCGTTTTAAAGATGAACAGATTGACATCCTAGTGGCCACAGACGTAGCAGCTCGTGGACTTGACATTGACGGTGTGAAAACGGTGAGCAGTCCTCCTCTTCCTTCACCTCTCTCTTGCACAGCCATCTCCTGGCACAGCCATCTCCTGGCATTCCCCAGCTCTGACAGATGCTCCATCTTGACCTTCCAGGTTATCAACTTCACGATGCCCAACACCATCAAGCACTATGTCCACCGGGTGGGGCGGACAGCACGTGCGGGGAGGGCTGGGCGCTCGGTGTCTCTGGTGGGAGAAGAGGAACGGAAGATGCTGAAGGAGATTGTGAAGTCTGCCAAGGCCCCTGTGAAGGCCCGGATCCTACCTCAAGGTGAGCAGCAGCATGACTGTAGGGCCGGGGGGAGCTTTGAGCAGATGCTTTGGTTCTTTGCTGTCAGGAGCTAGGTTTGACTCCCATCCCTCACCTCTCTGGGCACAGACCAACGGGTCAGTCTGTGTAAGTGATTAACAACAAGGTTGGAAACACTGCTCTACACGTAGTTCTTTTTCCAACCACAGTCCCTGCTGGCCCCTTGCTTGGTGTCGGGGCTGTGGGTAGACAGATGGAGTCTCATTCTCTTGGGATGGCTTCCGTTCTTTTTTGTTGTTCTCATAGATACCCATTGCCCCTGAGTCAGTTCTGACTCATTGTGACCCTGTAGGATGGTGTTGGTGGTGGTGGTGGTGGTGTTAATTGCATCTGAGTTGGTTCCCACTCATAATAACCCTGTATAGATTTTCCAAGGAGCTGCTGGTGAATTTGAACCACTGACCTTGTGGTTCAAACCAACCTTGCAGTGCAATGCTTATCTTGCAGCACCACACCAGTAAAACTATGTTATTTCCATGACTGCAGCCTTTGTGATGCTGTGGGTTAATGCGCCAGACTGCAAAGCTGTTTGAACTACAAGGTCGGTGGTTCAAGCTCACTAGCTGCTCCTCGAAAACCCTACACAGGGTCACTGTGGGTCAGAACTGAGTCGATGGCACTTCACAACAACAACAGCCTTTATAGAAATAGACCTCCTGTCACATTTCTCTCTGGTGGATTAGATCCACCAACTTTTCAGATAGCTTACCCACTGTGCCACCAGGGCATAGGGGTCCTATCAAGCACATCTTTCTTGAAATTGATTGTTACAAAGTTACAAAAATAGTATGTGTTCGCTGTTAGTAACTGGTGAAAAACAATAAAGACAACCACCTCATTCCGCCTCAGAGTCCATCGCTGTGAGCATTTAGGTACAGGCTTCTTCAGGCCTCTTCGCCCATGCAGGCGTCTTTTGTTGGTACTTTTCCATTTCATTCATTTAATCAACGGACAATGATTGAGCACCGCTGAGGGCCAGGCACCGTTTCTTCTCCTCTTGGTGCTGGAGGTGCCGTGGGGAACAAAGCAAAGCTGCTGCTGTTCTGCTGGGTAGAGAACTGTGGTTGAGAATGGAGCCGAGTGAGTGCAGGGGTGTTCTGCTCTAGGAAAGCCGCTCTTGAAAGGCCTCTCAGCAGATGCCATTTGAAAGGAGGCCTGGATGACAGGAAGAGGGGTCCAGAGGGATCTGCAGACGGAGTGTGCCAGGCAGAGTACCTAAGTGAAGGCTCACGCTCTGAGTGTGTAAGAGAAGGCAGGCCAGAAGAGCTGAGCACTGGGGAAGAGAAGAGGAGAGGCAGGCAGGGACTGCTCTTGGAGAAGCAACAGGAAGTCACATGGCGCATTTTCTATGTCAGTACATTCACATCTACGTTAGTTCCATCTGGTGGTTTTGTGCTGTTGAGTCGGTTCCAACCCATAGCGACCCTGCATGGGGTTTCCGAGGCTGTATATCTGTATGGGAACAGAAAGCCTCATATTTCTCCTGCGGAATGTCTGGTAGTTTTGAACTAATGACCTTGTTAGCAGTACACTACCAGAGCTCCTTTTATTTTCATCTGGTATGTGGCATTTCAGTTCAGTTCCCTGCTGCCATCTGAACGCTCAGCGGTTTGAACCTACCAGCTCCTCTGTGGGAAAAAGATACGGCAATCTGCGTCCATAAAACTCATAATGTTGGAAGCCCTGTGGGGCAGTTCTCCTGTCCTGTAGGGTCACTGTGAGTCAGAATTGGAAATTGACTGGGTGGCACATAGCACTGAACATAGCCCTTACTTAGTGTTGAAGTCCTCTTCATTCTCTTCCCTCAAGATGTCATCCTCAAATTCCGGGATAAGATTGAGAAAATGGAGAAGGACGTGTACGCGGTCCTGCAGCTGGAGGCTGAGGAGAAGGAGATGCAGCAGTCAGAAGCTCAGGTGAGGCAGTGAGCTGGCCACTCACCTGCAGGCTTGCGTCCGGAAGCAGGCTGCCTAGGTCACTGCACAGTTCAACCTCTGGCGGGTCTGGGCTGGCAAACGTAGCCTCAGGAGGCCCAAGCTGCTGTGTTCTTTGTTATCAGATAATGGGTTTTGTGGTGGGCAGTGGCCACATCAGCCCCCTTTTGCTGTGCCCTCAGATCAGCACAGCAAAGCGCCTTCTGGAGAAGGGGAAGGAGGCCCCGAACCAAGAACCAGAGAGGAGCTGGTTCCAGACTAAAGAGGAACGGAAGAAGGAGAAAAGTAAGGCAGGAGATATTTAATCTGTATTCACTATCTTCCCCCAACTTACCCCTGTTGTCTCAACACAAAAGAATTTACATTGTTTGACAGCTTGTTTTTTTTTCCACTTAATTTCATAATTTGTAGCTCACTGTATAGTATACATATGTGTGCTTGTGTGTATGTATGTACTTGTGTGTGTGTATGGTGCTGTAGGCTCAACATTGGACTATTAACCACAAGATTGGCAGTTCAAACCCACCAGCCACTCCTTGGAAACTCTTTATGGTTCACCATGAGTCGGAACCGACTCAACGGCACTTAACAACATCGAGTTGATGACAGTGGGAAATGGCTCCATGTTTCCGTCTCACACGTAGAACGTCATTTATTTAGGACCTCCCAGGCTCCCAACAGCACTGTTAGATAAATGAGGTTCTCCCTGTAAGATGGAAACGTGGAGTCATTTCCCACTGCCATTGAATGTATTCCAACTCATAGTGACCTTGTAGGAGGTGCTGGTGGGGGTTAAATTCCATCGAGTTTGTTCCGACCCATAGCAACCTTGTATAGGGTTTCCAAGGAACAGCTGGTGAGCTTGAACCGCCGACCTCGTGGTTCAAACTGACTTTGCAGTCCAGCGCATTAACCCACGGCACCACCCCAGGACTCAGAGCTATGAATCTTTACAGAAGTCAATAGCCTCATCTTTCTTCCTTAGAGTGGCTGGTGGTTTTGAGCTACGGACCTTGTGGTTAATGTAGTCCAATGCTTATCCTACAGCTAACTGAAAGGTCAGCAGTTCTAACCTACCAGCCGCTGCTTGGGGGTAAGACGTGACAGTCTGCTCTTATAAAGACTGTGGCCTTGAAGCCGGTCCAGGACAGTCTTGCTCTATCTATAGGGTCGCTAGGAACCCGCATCGACTTGATGCTAACAGTGTTTCTTGGTTTAGTCCCTTGTTGAACGGCGTTGCAGTTGTTTCCAGGCTTCTGCTTTTATGAACAATGACGTAATGAAAACCTCTACAGAATCCCTTTCACAGTCAAGCAAGTACCTCTGACTTGCACGATGAATTCCCAAAAGTGAAATGGCTGGGTCACAGGGTGTGTATTTGCAATGTGTTTCCATCGAGGTTGTACCAGCCACTTAAGAAATGTTGTCCTTATTCTCCACAACAAAACAAGTTGGGGAAAAAAAGGAAAGAAACACTGTATTTGATGTCCCCTGCTGATGACCAGTCGGCTCTGACTCATAGCCACCCTCCAGGGGTTTCCAGACGGTGGATCTGTTTTTTTAAAAACTACTTCATTGGCTATCTTTATTTTAAAAGTTTTTTTTATCGTGCTGTAGATGAATGTTTACGTACAGAGCAAATTCGTTTCCCATTTGATAGTTTGTATATAAAATATTCCATGACATTGGTTATATGCCCACAATTTGTCAGCAGTTTCCGTATTTCCACTCTGGGTTCCCTGTTTGCTTTTGTCCAAGTTTTCTACCCCTTCCTGCCTTCTCATGTTAACTTTTGGGCAAATGTTGCCCTTTTGATTATTTTAAGGAACATGTCCCATTCGGGTATTACTGTTTATTTCATGGGCCTGTTGGTTATTTGGCTGAAAGGTATTCTCCAGGAAAAGCTTTAGTTCAGAGTCAGAATGCTGCTTTAGGGCACTTTTCTCCTGCTCCATTAGAATGCCAGTCAGAGCGTCAGTAATGGTTGTCGGGCACTGCCAGGATCCTGGGGGCTGTGGTTTGTTCCTAAAGGCTGGATATCCTGATGAAAATAAGTTCCCGTGTCTTTCTCCTGTACAGAGGCTGGTGGATTTGAACAATCTTTCTGTATACGATTGAGCACTTTACCCACGGTGCCAGTAGGGCTCCTTTATTTAACAATAAGGGTGTCTTTATGTTCAGTCTTCCTGTTAAAAACAGTTAAAACTGTCCTTGTGAGATGTATGGGGCAGTACTAAACCCAATGCTGTCGAGTAGGGTTTCCAAAGCTGTAGATGTTTACAGAAACAGATGGCCTCAGCTGTCTTTTATTTATGGTTAGTTTTTTTTTTTTTTTTTTCAAAACAAAAAATACATGTTTATGTAAATGTCCAAAGGGCCTCAGATTTTTTTTTAAGAAGCAGCTGGTGGACTTGAACCACCGATATTTTGGTTAGCAGTTGAGTGCTTGACCACTGTACCACGAGGGCTCTCTGTGAACTAAATCCTTAGCTTTCATAACAGGAAGTCGATAGATAACGAATGCCTCACATGGCTATAGTGGAACAAGCATGTGATCTGATGGGGTGGCGGTGACCCCCAGGAGAAAAAGTAACTGCTTTTCATTTTAAACTTTTATGACCAGTTGAGATCTGTGTGTGCTACAAACTGTTCCTGAAATCTTGTGTCCTCTTTTCCTCCCAGTTGCCAAGGCTCTGCAGGAGTTTGACTTAGCCTTAAGGGGAAAGAAGAAAAGGAAGAAGTTCATGAAGGATGCCAAGAAAAAGGGGGAGATGACAGTGAGCAGCCTCCCCTGGGACATTTGATCTCTGCAGAGCAGGTGGGTCAGGGGCTTCCTGGCCTGGTCTACCCTCTTATCTCTCCCCCTTCTCCCCAGGCCGAGGAAAGGTCTCAGTTTGAAATTCTCAAGGCGCAGATGTTTGCTGAGCGGCTAGCCAAAAGGGGCCGCAGGACCAAGAGAGCCCGAGCAATGCCTGAGGAGGAGCCAGCTAGAGGTAAGCAGTCCAGGAGTCCCGAGGAGCAGATAGGAAGCTTCTCTCTGAAACCTATGCTTGTGGTCAGGGAGGGAATTTGAGGGAGGACAAGAATGTCCCACGTCTTTTTGAGTAATTAGCTGCCCTTTTATTGTCTCCAGTATAAGAGCGGAACCTTGGTTAGTGGGAAGAACTAGGATTTTAGAACCTAGGCCATTTTGACTCTAGAGTCTAAGTCTTTAACTTGCTACTTGTAAGATCTGGGTAAGGGTGGAATGAAGACAGTCTTTGGCCCAATCTAAGTGGTCCATCTCATTGTAGGGCTCTTGCAAACACCTGGATTTTCTGATAAGCATTTTTCTGCTGGGGTTTGATGTCTTGCATCCATGCCAGCATTCCATTAGTCTAGAGCAAGCCACTGAGCTTGGAGCCATTGGCCTGAATTTCGTAACTTGCGCCAAACACAGCCACAGCTAACTCCTCTCTGTGCACAGCCAAGAAGCAGAAGCAGGCAAAGAAATCTGTATTTGATGAAGAGCTCACCAACACTAGCAAGAAGGCTCTGAAGCAGTATCGAGCTGGGTAAGGTTTGAGGTCGCCATGGAGCCCAAAACTAGGACTCTTCCATCCTCCAATTCTCATACACATAAAACTCGAACATCTATCTGGGCTCCTGTGCCCCATGACCTGTCTAGGGATCCCAGGTTGCCACCGGGAGGCAGAGGTATTGAGGCCCTCCTGCCTTGGAGGTGAAATGGCACATGTTCAGGATCAGAAATAGAGCTTTCAGAAGAATGATCTAACATCTCAGCAGTCTGTTCTACAGAGCCCTGAAGATGCCTGACTTGCTGTTGCTCTCAGGACTACCTGGGGCAGTGGGTGGGGAAGGGCTAAACTTTGGAAGTAATTTTATGCCATACAGAAGAAGGACCTTTGCTAACCTTACTTTCCTTGACTTCTACAAACCCGTATTGTTGTTGTTAAGTGCCATTGAGTTGGTTCTGATTCATATATAAGGTTTCCCAAGGAGCGGCTGGTGAGCTTGAACCACCAACCTTGCAGTCCAGTGTAATAGGTGGAAATGCAGACACGCCTGGCTTTGAGAACTTAAATGTCCATTCCAGTGCTGTGGTATTGCTATGTGCTGCTGTGGGGACGGGGTACCCATCTGTCCCACAGCCTATCTGTTTCAGCTTTGCTTCTTTTCTCCCAGACCATCCTTTGAAGAAAGGAAAAAGCTGGGCTTGCCCCACCAGAGGCGAGGAGGAAATTTTAAATCTAAGTCCAGGTAATGTGTGTACTCTTGGAGGGCTAGAGGCTGTGGCTCCTGGGGTTGGAGTTGAAAGCCTTTTTTGGGAAAGGAGCCACTTCCCCTTTGTGGTCTTGGTGCTGATCTGAATTCTGTCCATTTTCTTAACAGGTATAAGAGGAGGAAGTAGCTGTGGTGGCCTGAAGATGCCTCTGGGGCGGTGGGGCCTTTTCTCCCATCTGTAAAAAAATTCTTTCATACATGAAGTGTGTGTGTCGTTTGTGCATCAAGAACAATGGGGGTATGGGGCGGGGGGTGGAGGTGGGGGTGGGTATGTAACTTTTCCTGAAGCATTTCAGTCAACCAGCCAAAGTTCCCTTCTTGCTGATGAGCTTTTAGTTAAAGAATATACAAAATCAAAAAGTGTTTTTTGTGGTAGGGCAAGGATTCCTCTCTGATCATATGGGTTATTACTGTCTCTCCCCAGCAACTCTGCTGGTGTGGAACGAATGTGACCTCATGGGGTTTGAGGGGTGAGCTGCGTGTGTGGAGTCGGGAAAGCCTTGCTGGACATCCTCCCATTTATCGAGCACTGGTCACGTGCTGGACATTGTGTGTGCTGTGCCCCTGACACTGTGCAGGTCACCAGCCAGAAACCTTGCAGAGTTGCATGGCTGGGATCACAAGGCACTTACTGCTGGAGATGGGACCGCAGAGTGGGGAATCCCACCCTTTCCTGAATCCCAGGTCCCCTGGAGAATTAGATGAAAGCTACAAGGTAACCCTTGGGAATATTATCGTGCATGTCACATACTAGTTCAGGGGCACATACTCCACCCCCCAGCTTTCAATCCATCGTAGTTACCTGGGAACACATGTTTTAGCCACTAGTGTTGGAAGCTGCTCAGAGGCTGTGGGCAAGACTCTGCTCTGCATGTGTCTCATGAAAACATGTGAAAGAGCCAAGCACAGACCTGTGGACTGTCATCTCTAGTTTTCAAGGGTGTGAAGATTTAAAGCCTCCAAAACCCTATACAGGTTACTGTGAGTTGGAACAGACTCAATGGCACCTCATAACATGTTTACTGGTGGCTGGACGTCTCTGGGAGGGCTTGGGAAGCTGGAACAGGGTCCTCTCTAGGAAAAGAAAGTTCAGCATACTTTTTTCTATAGGACCGAAAAATAAAAAAAGACCTTTTTTTTTTTTTTTTAAAACCATAGATGAAACAGAACTCAACAACAGCTAAATACAAGTACAGTATAAAAGTTGTATTATAAAAAGTTAAATGGCCTCATTGGAGCTGCTTTTCACAGGGGAGGACAAACATGGACTGCCCAGGTTCTCAGTCAGTATTTTTATTAATTGGCTTTATAAGCTAAAGTGCATAGTAACGACAAAAAAGGAAGTGCATACATAGGAAAGGGAGGTTTGCCGCGCCCATGTTAGAAAGGACCTGAGATGCCTAAGTGTTCTAGGGACCACGGGGCTAAGGGAATGAGGACGGATGCAGGTGGTAGGTCTGGGGGCTGGCTCCTGGTATGGGGCAGAAGCTGCTGCCATGCTAACCCTGCCCAGGCAAAAGCTGCAGTAGAAGGGGTTTGAGATGAAGGGGCTAATGGGTTGGAGAGGTGTTACTGACTCTGAACGTGAACTTGTTTCCATCTGGAGCCTAGGGGAACCAGCATTGCTTCTAACCCTGTCTGACTACAGGCCAAGGAGCCCCACCAGCCTCAAACGCACGTCAAAAGCAAGGTTCCTGGATCACTCCTAAGCTCACTGGGCCTGAGGTCACTGTCTGCCCCCCAATTCCCCCTGACCTGGGGGGGCCGTACTTCTTCCAGTCTCAGGGACTATGCAACAGGGTTAGGGCTAGTGAAGTCTTGTTTTGATTACACACTGCCAGCTCCAGGAGTGGGGGTCCCTGAAGAGGGGGACAGAAGGAATGCTGTGCCCCTTGGAAAGAAGTTGGGCCTCTATGGGAATGCAAGTATGGGTCTGCCCAGAAGAATCAGTCTGTGACCTCAGCTGCCACTCTGCCTGTCCCACCGGGAGCTTGGGTGGAAGTCCTGTATGTACTCCAGGGAATTTGTCCTCTAACTTGCAGGGGAGAAAAATAGGAGAAACCTGTCCACTTTGCTCTCAGTTCTGGGGGTAAAGTGCTTACTCTAGGGCAGGGGTAAATCTAGAAACAGATGGGACAAGCCCTAAAAGTGGATCCTTAAATAGGTGCTAGGATTAAGTGGACAATCATAAAAACCCAAACCAGCTTCTTAGGGAAGCTGGCCCCAGCCATGCAGTGACCAGGGTGAAAGACAGACAGCGGCGCATGTGCCGTCCTACATCATCCTCTGGATCTCCTCAAAGTTCATCAGGTTGTTGGCAGTTTCTGACCAAGCAGGATGTTGGGCTCCATCCATCTCAGGTGCAAGCTGGTTGCTGCTTTCCAGGGTGTGACAGGTGCCACCAATCACCGCCTTACAGTCGGGACATTTGCCCCTCTGCATGGCTCCCCCACATTCGCTGATGACGTAGATGTGGCCATTGGGACACTTGAACCAGTGGCCACGAGGAAAACCCATGGCGCTGACAATCTGCACACGCTCTTCCTCGGAGATGGCCAGGCCAGAGCAGGGAAGGCTGGCTTTCAAAGCTTCCATCTTTTCTTGCACAAGCTGCTCGTCCTCCTGGGTGAACTTACGTGTGCTCATGAGGACCTTCTGGATGCTGTGCACCTCTTCAGCTAGGCTACCTCTCACCTTCCCCTCGGCCATCTTGCAGCGGGTCAGGAGGTTCACCAGGTATGTGAGCCTCTGGATTTCACTCTGGAGGTCACTCAACTCCTGGCTGGTGAAGCTCAACCGCTTCTTTTCAAGCCACTCATGAACCTGGTTTAGACGGGACTTCACATTTTTATACTCTAAGACATGCACCCTCTTCAGGGAATCCAACATGCCAGCCAAGCGGTCATAGAAGCTGATGCAGTTCTCAATAAGCCCCAGGCCCTTCACTGACAGGGATTTCTGGGCCAGCTTCTTTTTTAGCATCAGGAATTCTTCTGGAAGCCATTGGAAGAGGAGGGTCTTCCTCTCCAAGAGGGCCTTAAGTCGCTCCTGGCTGGCTGCGATTTCCGCTGCGGAGCCTTGGATCCTTTCCTTGATGACTTCGATCTCTTCCAGCCTCTGTTTGATGCTGGCTCCATACCTCAGGTTTTTGCGGATGGGCACCTGGCAGATAGGGCAGACTTTCAACTTGATGGCCACTTCATCATCTTTCTGTTCGTTCATATACTGGTCCAGGCCTTGCACCTCGAAGATGTGGCTGCAGTCTTCCAGCTGCACAAAGCGGGCATCGGGTTCATCCTCAAAGCCGAAGAAGATCTGGGTGACCTCTTCCTGGTGACACACACGGCACTTCTTGGGACATGGCTCCCCGCACAGACCAATGCAGGGGTGGCGGCAGTCCAGCAGCTTCGTACAAGGCACATAGCACGGGGGTCGGTCACAGGGCTCTGAGCAGAGTTTGGTGCACTGGTAATGCTGGCAGCGCCAGACGCAGGGCTCCACACACGGGGTGCACAGTTCCCCACACCTCTTCTTGCACTGACTGTGGACACAGCGGTTCTGGCAGACCCGCTGGCAGGGTGGGCACTCGCCGATGCACGGCTCCTGGCACTTGTGTGAGCAGATGAGTAGGCGCTTGCAGGGCTGCTGGCAGCGCTCATGGAAACGCCCTTCAAAGCAGCTGTGGCAGGAGCCAGAGCAAGGATGCCCACAGTCCAAGGTGGTGCCGCACTTGGTGGTGCAAATGACTGACAGATCAAACTTGATGGTGTCCACTTGGCCACACTCCACCTGCTGCGTATGTCCACACCTGAGTTCCGCGGAGACCATTTCTGAACACCACTGTACACATTTCTCCCCACAGGGGTGACTGCATCTGTGCCCACAAGACAGGAATTTGGGGCAAGGCTCCTGGCAGCAGAAATCTGACTCCGACACGGAGCAAGGGACCATTTGTTCATGGCCACACCGAAGAATGGTTTTGGGCACCTTCACCTCACAAGGCTGACACTCCTGGAAACAAACTTGAGGGCACCGGTGCCCATCCTCACAGATGACCTTCTGGCAGGGCTTCATGCACTGGAACTCCTTGTGCGACGAGTCATAGGGGTGACAGGCCCGGGTACAGACGTGCCCGCAGCTCAGTCGGAACTCACAGGTCAGGTTGCAGCCTCCCTCGGGCACTTTTTGGAAGTCGGCTGCTTTGGATACCAAAGTGTGGGTGTTGGGGTGGTTCTGGCAGCACAGCTGGAGCGCGGGGCCTATCTGATTGTTTTCCCGAAGGGTATGAATGATCTTGCTCCACAGGGGCACCTTGGCCAGCATCTGCATGTTTCCAATGCAGTACATGCCCTTCTTGGCCCGAGACAAGGCCACGCAGATCCGGTTGGAGATCTGGAGAAAACCCATCTTGCCTTCTTGGTTGCTGCGCACCAGTGAGAGGAGGATGATGTCATTCTCTTCCCCTTGGTATTTGTCCACGACGTGGACCTTGACCCCGGCGAAGGTCTTGGCAGGCATGAGTTTGCGTAGGCAGAAGAGCTGGCCGGTGTAGGTGGTGAGGATGGTGATTTGGGAGGGGAGGTATTCCTGGCACAGGAAGTACTTGCAGAGCTCCACCACAAAGTGGGCCTCGTGTTGGTTCTGGTGGCTTTTACCCTCTTGAATCTTCTGCTCAGGGAAATTGTGTTCTACAAAGAAAATGTTGGAGGCAACCCCCTGAAAAGGAAAACAAGTGACATTTTAGAAGGTTCACTGACGGCAGCTGGTTTCCTGGGCATCAGTCATTGGGACTCAAGAGGCTGACCCTTCCAGAGACAGACTGCACAGCACAAGGCTCAGTTCTGATGTTAATGAGTCACTAAATAACAAGCTTACATCCATTTCTGGTTTTCAGGACGCTTGTTTGATACTTACATTTAAGACCCTCAACCCCCGATTGCCATCGAGTCGATTCCGACTGGCAGCAAATCCTAAAGGACAGGGGAGATTTGCTCCTTAGGGCTTCCCAGATTGTATATCTGCTATGACAACAGGGCAAACAAGTGCTAACTTACTGAGCCCTCACTCTGCTAACTGCTTTACACAGATGATCTGTCCCACCGCGTCATAAGCTGGGAGCCACCACTCTCCCTTTACAGAAGACGGCCCTGGCACCCCGAGTCCTTCCGTCACTGCTAAAGGCAGGGGCTCAAGCTCCTTGGAAACTCTTGCCCTGAGTTGGAACCGGCTCCACGTCACTTAACTACAACACACAGCTGCTATGTGGCAGAGTCAGGATTCTGGGCTCCCAGCCCCCATAAAAAAGGAAAACAAACAAAACAAAACAAAAAAGCAGATACTGAGTCCACTCTAAAAGCGACCCCAGAGGACAGAGAACTGCCTGCCCCGTTGGGTTAACAAGGCTGTAATCTTTAAGGAAACAGACGGCCCTGACTTTCTCCCCAGGAGTAGCTGGTGGGTTCGAACTGCTCACCTTTCAGTGAGCAGTTGAGAGTTAACCATTATACCACCAGGGCTCCTCTCCCATATCACAGCCCCTCCCCCCTCAGTAGCCGTTGTGTGTGTGTGTGTGTGTGTGTGTGTGTGTGTGTGTGTGTATTTTAACTGGCTATATTCCCTTAGGAAAGGAGCTCTGGTAGTGTAGTGGTTATGAGTTGGGTTGCTACCCTCAAGGTCAGCAGTTTGAAACTACCAGCTGTTCCACGGGAGAAGGATGAGGCTTTTGGCTCCTGTAAAGATTTACAGCCTCGGAACCCTGTGTAGGGTCGCTATGAGTCGGACCACCATTCCCTCAGTCGAGCTCCTTTTCATCCTAAGGAAAGCACAACCTCCTAGGTTACTGACTGTTATTGTTAAGTGCTGTCGAGTTGGTTCTGACTCACAGTGACCTGTACAGGGTTTCCAAAGGGGCTGGTAGGTTTGAACTGCCAACCTTGTGGTTAGCAGTCCGTTTGTTGCTGACAGTACCAGAGAAAGATCAAATAGGGCAGATTTACCTTAATGTCCTCATACTTGAGAACAGAGGGGTGATTTTCTAGGTCCTGGTAAATGTGGGGGGTCAGAAGGCGGGCAATTTCAGGGCGCATGCGGTGCTGTAATAGGACAGAAGATAAATAGACAACTTCACTAAGGATGAGGCTGCTAATGGAACAACTGGGGAGGAAACATTTAAAAAGAGTACTAGAGAAAAGGAACAAAATATAGATCTGAACAGTTTCACCCACCAACACAAACTCATCACAAACTAATCCCATCATCTTCTAAAGCGAAGAAAACAAAGTACGTTTTCATCACTAAAACAGCGTGCTTTTTATGAGACTTCTCTTGCTGGCCTCTGGCAGGCTCCTAGGAACCCTCCCCTTGGGCATTTGGTAATAATAGAGGCCCAGCTTCTCACCTGGTAATTCAGGCGGACAAAGGGAATGTTTACTTTCACCAGCCGTTCAAACAGGGACACCTCAAGGTTGAAGTTCTTGGCCAGATCATACACGTTGGCATTGGGGCGCAGCTGGGAAGAGAAACATGGTTGAGGATTCTCTACTGACAACACATTTTAGCCAGGTATCCGTTTCCCTGTCCCTGAGGGGTGAGAACGACAGCACTACATGGTGAATGGGACCAGTGGCCCTGAATTACATACGTAAAGAGGGTGCAGATGGCACAAAAATGACCAACAGTAGCAAAACCAAAACCAGCCATGAGAGGAAGCACGGAGGATGGGGTGGGAACACAGTGAGCAAAGGCAAAGTGGGATGGGACAAACTAAAGGATGCAGGCTGCCACCTGTGCACATGGGCCCTTGTATGCCACCTTAAGAAGGTCGATTTCTATTATCAGTGCAATGGGCAGCCAGAGTCTTCAACTGTAAGTGACATGATCGAATTTACTTTTGTTTTTCAATCAATCTGACTCCTTCATGGAGAAAGGATGAGAGGGTAGTAAAAGTGGAAGTAGGAAGAAGCCAGGGAAAGATGTTGTTGCCAAGGTCCACTGGAGAGATGGGTGAGCTAGGGAAGCAGTGGAGGGGCAGATGCACCCTGAGTCTGCTAACACCTGCTCTGACGGGGAGTGTGGGAGGCCAGTCCACCTTCTAGAGACTCCTGCTTTACCTGCTGGTGGTCCCCAATTAGAATGAGGTGTTGGCAAGCTTTGCTCAGTGTGGCAATGGTGTGGGCCTCCAGGACTTCGGCAGCCTCTTCCACAATGACAATCCGAGGCTCCACCATCTGCAAGATCTGTCGGTATTTGGCAGCACCTTGAGTCAGGAAAGAAGAGAAAAAAGGCTCCTCTGAGCTGATCCACAGGACCCCCAGACCGCAGACGCACTGCGAACCCCCTTTTGGGTCTCCCTTACACCTGGGTTGGTGACAGTTTAGTCCTCATATTCATCCAGGGCGGTGGCGATTATCGAATGAGAGTGGGTGGGCTCCAAACACACCCACACAGGTCACTGGTAAACTCAGGGGCTAGTAGATGGATTTCACCAACGGTTCCCTAAATATGGGTTTCTCTCAATGGCCTTTCCTGGTATTTTCTTTTAACCCACTGAAGACACTCCTCCTTACTTGTCCCAGGTAATCTGATAGAAGCCTGGCCCCCGCAGTAACCATCTTACCTGTGGTTGTCATCCCTACGACTTCAGCATTTTTAAGGATAAGCAGATCTTCCTGGAGCCTGAGTTCAGCCATTCTCTCTGCCGATGTGCGGTACAAGTGCTCAAAGTTGAGGATCTTGCGGCGGGTGTCAGCCTGGTACATCTGGAGCCACAACCTGGAGAAGGGGAAGAACCAGGGAGAGGGAGTCATGTGGAAGATGAAGGAACACCCTTCTGTGCGCCCTGTGTATGAAGTGGACCACCAACCCTCGGGGAGTTTAGGGATTAGAGACCCAGATGTATAGAGGCCCGAGAATCCAAAATGTCTGAGGCTCTTGAGGTCCCTGACTCTCTTCCTGATAGTTCACACCTATTGTTTCTCTCAGCCCCTTCCTCCTTTAGCTCCTAACTGTTTCAGTTCATCTCTCTGCACATTGGTTGTGTGGACATTTTGGGATGTGGGGAGTGGGCAAAGTACCTATAAAGCTGCCACCGAGAATTCAAGTCCAACTGCCACACGTCCTGGATTTCCCTGGCCTCGGCTTCAGTCATGGTGCTTAGTTTCAGAAGCTCATTCTTCACTCTCTTCTTCATTTTCTTTTTCTGACTGCGTGGGGTCTGCAGATGTCAACACCAGCCAGGTTCATGTCTGAGCAGCAGTGGACCTAGGTCTTTACCCAGGGTCAGGGCAGTGCTATAGAAAAAGGGTTGTCCCCCCGCAAGAACAAGGACACCCCCCCCCCCAAAACGAGTGCTTTATCACACAGTAAGTAGGAGCAAGACCTAGAGAGCCAGTCTCCCTTGGGTCAGAGCCCCTCCACCTCTCCTTAGTCGTGGGGCCTCTGTGGGCCTCAGCAGCCCCTCCTAGCACATGGGAGGAAGAATAGCATCTCTTGACAGAGCTGCGAGACCAACTGGGGGAGTAACTACACGGAGAAGATTCAGAACAGGGAAACAGTCATCTGTCACTAAGCAGCTTCTGACCACAGTCTGATTCTCCTCCCTAAGACATATATGTACACAGTAAGGGGCTGCCAGGTGTTGGGGTGACTGCTGCATGCACAGGGCCTGGTACCTTAGCACAGGCCTTGCTCGGCACAGGGTCTACTAAGATAGTCTTAGAGGCATCGTGTCAACATAACAGCTCCAACAAATGGATGCGAGGCACCACCAATCAGGAGGCAGTGCCCTCCCCTGGCTCTGCCCTCGAGTCTGAAACAAGAAGGACTGGCACTTGAAACAGACGTCACCATGTTGTGGTCCTCCCCGGCCTCACGAACCAACAAAGCTCCTGAAGTCACACGGCAGAGCTGCCCGGATACAGCTGGTAACGGGCCAATTCAGGCTTCCATGCATTGAGATGGCAACTCTCAAATAATCTTATCATCAGTGGTGCTGAATTGAACCAGAACTGCTTCAGAATTTAGCAGCCAGGCTAAAAATTTGTACCTAGTCAAAACTGCCCTTGATTTCCTTAAATCATCAGTAGGGCTGAGGGAATGTGGTTTCCAGTGTCCAGTCCTCTACTGCCACAGGACTGGGACTCCGTGATAAATTCTGAGTGTCAGTGGGCCCGACCAAAGGAAAAAGGAGACAGAGATGGCCATTCAAACCACTCGGTCTTTAAGAAAAGTATCAAATCTGAGGGGGTCGATGAGGGTGAATTCCATGTAGCCTGTGGGGTGGCTTTGTCTGAATCTGCTAACATTTTAATTCATGGTCACAGATGTCATTTTGGTTAAGATGACAATCTCTCTCTGGAAACACCAAGCACTGAGATGACAGGTGCGCACTCCTACTCCTACATGCTGCTGTCTTCTAAATGCTCTAGAGAAGCATTTGGTTTGGCTTCCTGGCTTTCTAAGTTGGCATTTCCTGCTAGGGGCCCTCTGGGAATGGACCCTCTTATTCCAGAGTTAGGCTGTCAAATGGGTACATTAAGCTAATTGTGAGGGTGAGGTGGGCTACGTTGTGATAGAAGTTGACTGGGCTGAGGCTCGTGTGACAACAGATGCTCTCAGACCTACATTAGTAGAGTCTAGACCCCACCCTCACGGCAGGAATACATGCTCTCTGGTTCCCTTTTGGGGGCCAGGAAGAAGTGGGTTTACCTGCCACTCTCCTGCGGCTGCCTCCTGCCCAGCTGCAGTCCCTTGGCCAGCATTGTCAAGCCTCATGGCCAGAAGCATTTTCGCCAACAGCAGGTCAGCTACGTTCTCTTCCTTCTTCGGCCGCCGGGGCCTCACCACTTCCTCCTCCTCAATCACCCGGTCGGCTTGAATCAGGTCAGCCTCCTCTGCAATCTTGATTAGCGAAGCCTCCTCCTCCCCATCTTTCTCCTCATCGTCCCCTTCTTCCTGGGCTATGAGAGGAAGCAGGACACGAATGATGGCTCTTGAAGCCACAGGAGAGCAGATGGCACCTCCCAGAGATCACAGGCCCGAAGACATTCCCAAAAGGTGAGAAGTATCTACCACAGGAGAGGGAAACTGGGAGGCTGAATTAGCTGAGGAAGACTTCAGTTACTTATTTACATTTTTTGTTACTTTAGTATATGCATATATACCTTTTAAAAAGAAGTTTTTCCTAATAGTCAAACACAGGCGTGCATACAAGATATATATGCAATTTAAAAGAGTCATAAAAATATAAAATTAATATCCAGGTATTTTCTAAGTTAAGCAGATAATCACGTTTCTTTAAAGTGCCTTGTGGGCACGTTTTTTTTTTTTTTTTAATGTTTTATTGTGACTTATGTGATAGTTTACATGGGAGAATATTAGCTTTACATTCATCCTATCTATTATCATTTCATTGCCATGGTTACAATCCCTTCCATGATTCATCAACCAATCAAAGGGTATACACACAGCCCCTCTCCCTCTCTGGGTCCAAAGTCCCCAGCTGCTCCATCTCTCCACGTCATTGTCTCTGCCTCCATCTCTGGAATCACTGCTTCTCTGGGTAGGGTCCTGCTCTCCGCTCTTCTCCCTTGATGGTCCGAGGGACCTCCACTCTTGGACTGCAAAGTTAATCACTCCCCTCCTTTTGCTACAAAAGGTCTACCTTTACATTTCCAACCCTCACAAGCAGTTCTGATAACAATTATTCACTGTTGTATCACAATAGACCTATCCCCATCTCCTTTGATCAGTCCCGCCCAGACAGATTGGATACTACTCAGTGGAGACTCTACCTTCCTCTGTGCCCTCTGGATCTAGGCTCCCTCTTGAAAGCTTGTAAACCAGTCACTTCATGCCTTTGTAGCCCCCCATTTTGGGTAGCTAATGTCCAAGTTGCCCATCCCTGTCTACTCTGTGTGTATGGAGTGGGTGGGAATGATCCTCGCTGTAAAGATTTGCTCCCTCTTTTCAGCTACTGCATCCACAGGTGTAGGTCAAGTTCATCAAATTATATCAGATTATTCTTTTTCCTCTTCTTTCTTCTACTAGTTGAGCTCTGATCATCCAGTCACTGAAGCCAGGTCAAGTGGGTATTGTCTGGAAGTGTGGGTGTGCTTGTGCATATGCCCTCTCTTCTTATCAGCTGGACACTTCACTTTCTACTCTGGTCCTCTGTGGCTAGGTCACCGACTGGGCCCAAGAGTCCCCAGGTGTCACACTGCTGGCTGACCAGGTCTCCACCTGGGTTCACAGGAGTCTATTAAAAGTTGTAGGGCTTAGCTTGCAGCTTCATTGCTGTATTTCCCTTACTTCCCCTTATCGGTGACAAACATGGTCACTAATCAGAACGTATGTTTGCTCGTGTATGACTGCTGAATCTTAGTCTTGGAAGGGGGTTTACCCTGAGGGGACCTGACCACTTGCCTTCATGTCTCCTGGACGAGCAACTTGCTTGTTCTTGTAGTGATCAGTCAGACTGTTGTTATTGTTTTGTATTTTTCCTGTCTGTCTTTCTTTCAAGAAGTATCTACTGTTCTTCCAGCCACTCCAGGCTGGTCTGCTTGTCCTTTCAAGTAGAAATTTCCCTTGTGGGCACTTTGAACCAGAATTTATTATTTTCTCATGTTTCTGGGGTTTTTTTGGTGGGTGGTGGTGATGGAGGGATGGTAAAAAGAATTTTACTATATATATGTTGTATATGTATCTCTGAACAATATATTGGTTATTTTTGACTTTTTAAAAAAGTTTTTATTGTGAATTGAGTGCTAGTTTACTTGGGAGAACATTGGCTTTGCATACATCGTTTCATTACAATGATTACAATCCCTCCGTGCACCATCATTCAATAGTATTTGCTTCTATTCCCTGTTTTTTGTTTTGTTTTTTGGGGATACTCAGACACCCTGTATGGGGTCGCTGTGAGTCAAAACTGACTCCATGGCACATAACCACCACCACACAAAAACACTCAGGAATATATAATCATTTAAACAACCAAAGGGCACATTCTGCAAGCCTGCCTCCTGCTGCCAGCACTCAGCTTTTCTCTTTCCAGGAGTCTAGAGTCCTCAGCTGCTCTCTCTCTCCATGTCCTCATCTCTGCCTCCATCTCTGGTGTCGCTGCTTCTCTGCATAAGGTCCCACATTTCGCTCATGAATTTTGACTATTTTTGAGCTCTAAATAAATGGCATCAGATTGTTCACAAATTTTTGTAACTTGTTTTCATCAGCATTGTTTCTGAAATTCATCTACATTGCTCTGTATTCAGTTTCACAGTTTTACAGTATTTAATAGTTGGTTCATCCACTGTACAAATCCTGGTGGGCACCTGAGTTTTTCTGCTTTCATAAAGTGACTGTGCTAATGAGAAAGCCCACTAGCAGTTTCATCAGTGTCCCCATCACGCCACATTCTCACTAACACTGAATTACATCAAACTTCAAAATTGTTGCCAATCTGGTAGTTGGGTAATAGTAGTAATTCATGCTGGTTTCCCTACTTTTTACTGAGCATGTGTTCACGTTTATTGGCCATTACAATGTCCTACTTTGTGAAATGCCCGTTAAGTCTTTTATTTTGTTTTCCTATTATGCTATTTGTCTTTCTTTAACTGGTTCATACCTGTTCAACATAATTCTGGGTCTGACTCTGAAATCCTACTGTTGCAGACTTTACTAGATTCTATCTTATATTGTAATTCTAGACATGTGCTCCTTACCTGTATTCTCAGGCCCTGCTGGAATAATACTTTGGGTAAAAGAACCGACACCGAGACCCAGCCACTCCAGCATCATGGAGTGCTTCCGTCCCTGGAAGCAAATCCATTCGGGATCCTGAGGAAGGAAGGATCAGTCATGAGAATTCTCTGTCAACATGTGTGAAGTCAGTGAATTTTCTAAGGCTAAAAAATAATTCCTTTAAAATTCAGTCTGCCAGGTGGCATTCCTTGGCAATTGGACCATTTACCATGCTTTTGCACTGAATTTGAAAAACTGGAGTATTTCTTCACTCCCTGCCGACAATAAAAATCGAGGTGGCCTGCCTTTCCTGACAAAGTCAGGAGTGACGACCATGAAGGATCCACATTCCTGAATGGCTACAAGTGATGGAGCTGGCATTGCCCCACCCCTTCTCCAGTCGGCCACAGCCCCTGCCATTACCTGACGGACCCCTCTAGGCTTCTGCTCTGTAGCCCCTGAAACCATCAAGCGAATGATAATAAGGCTACCAATTCATGGGTTCCTGGTCAGCCATTTCATATCTCTTCTAGTCTTAATCTTTGTAACTCCCACCCTTTCCCTGATGGGTCTGGGTAAGAGAAGGTGTGAGAAGATGCTGACAGGTTACGACACAGTTGTGAGTGATGGTTAAAGGGTGAATTCTAATAAAACCTTGGAACTCTAATGTGGGTATACAATGAGCCATCTTAGAAGCAGGAAGGGGGGGCCTTAATGCCATCAAAGAAGAGCGGAGGGTGGAGTGTGTCCTTTGGACCCTAAGGTCCCTGTATGTTGACCCTCCTGGATCCAGGAACAGAAAGCTGCAACACTGGAGTAGCAGAGCAGCACAAATAAGAGCCGGAGCACCAGGCAGAGCGGGTGGGCTTCCCAGCCCATGGAGCAAGTAAGACTGAGTAACTTTAGACTGGTGGCTCACTTGTATAGTGGGGTGCCTCTAGAGCACTTAACTGGGGAGGAAATAGGTTTGCTGACCCACGGAGCTAGCAGAGAGAAGTGTCTTTTAGGCATTTATCAGCAGTCTTAAAGGCACTTTGTAACACTGTTGGAACAGGGCAAAAGCCCAAGGACCTGTGGCTAAGAGGTCAGGAATCAGAAAGAGGCCTGTCTTTAGGCACAGCTGAGGAGACACTGTCTAAACTGGACGAACTCTGCCCTGGGCACTTCTGCCCCGGACTTGTGGCCTGTTAATTTCCCTAATAAGCCCCACAGCTGTGAGTATGGGGTTCTGTGCAGTGAATTACTGAACCCAATGAGAAGTAGAGAGTGCTTTGGGAGGAATGGCTGGGGTTAGGGTTGGTTTGCCCTCAGTCTGAAAGGAATTGGCCTTTGGCTGATGTCGAGTTCGATTCTCCTTCCCCTGATGCTGAAGTAAAAGGCAGTCTGATGCGACTTTCCACAATCTTTTTTTGGGGGTTACTGGCCTAAGTCACACAGTCAGTTCACTTGACCTAGATCCAGGCTAGGTTGCCTCTTGGTAGGATTTTGTGCATTATGTTAACAAGCTTGCAAATATGAACTTGTTTAATCTAGTAGTAATCCAAGAGATAAGAATTAAGTTGGTCCATAAGAAATTGTTGTTTTTGTAAGTCCAATTTCCAAATATTGGCATTATTACATGGTTCAACTTAATGCTATTATCATACCCACTTGATCAAAGAAAAAACAGGCACCGAAACATTAAGAGCAAAGCCGGATTCAAACCTAGCAGACTGACTCCAGAGTCTTGTTCTTCATCAGGTTACCTGGCTGCCTCCCATTATGAAAGGGAACTTTTCACATGACGGCAGCATCAATTAGCAAAACAGTCCAACTCTGGAGCGCTGCTCCAGCTGGGGCTGACTCCTACCTGTACTGGCCCATTCATCAGACTTTTCCAGTGCTGGCTGCAGATGTACTTCTCCAGGTGCTGTTCCCTCAGCACCCCGCGCATGGTGCACTCCAGGGTCTGGGCTCCTACATGCAGCTCTTGTTCAGATTCCTTCATCTGTGTTATGATCTGCCCGGAACAGAGGAAAAGAAACGATGAGGAGATATCATCATCCTCTCAAACTTAGTGCCTGTCTTGAGGGAAAACAAAGGTAACACAGGAAAAGAAAGACGAGAGAATAAAAAGTCAACAGATCAGTCAACAAATCAGTCACCCGAAACACAGAACTGTGGTCCAGAAAACAAAAAATCTGTATCTAAAAGACAGCAAGAAAAAGAAAAAATCCAACAGAAGAACTTGCCAAGGGTACTGTGGCAGAGACTTCTAGCCTCAGAATATCTGTTCTTTCTGTCCTGGTCATAAAAGCTCAGATTTTTCATTAGACACACTGCCATCCAGCTAAGTGATAACACTTCCCAGGAATCCTTGGAAACCACTTGGCCATGTGACTGAGTTCTGGCCAATGGGGCATAAGTAGAAGTGCTGTTGGTGGTTTGGGGAAGGTAAGTATGCCCTTCATTCTTCATCCATCTTGGATCATGTGGTAAATGAATGGAACGCTGGAAGGATATTGGGTCCTTGATAGATGGTTTTTTCAATAATTTTTCTTTTTGTTGAGAATAAACAGCAAACATATTCACCAATTCAAGTTTCCCTATGTACAATTCAGTGGCATTGATTACATTCTTGAAGTTGTGAGACAATTCTCAGCTCTCATTTCTCCACTGTTCCTCCCACAATAAATTCACTGCACCTTAAAGTTCCTATCCTTTTGAGCTGTTGTTGTCAATTTGATCCCATACAGATTTCAAAAGAGTATAATGCTGTCCTCCATGTCCCTCTTGTGATCAGACGGACCCTCCACGTCTACCCTGAGCCACCATCTCACAAAGCTACTGCTCTGCTCTTACTCAAGTCCCCCTTAAGCTGCTTTGGACAACCCGAAGCTGAGACTTACACTCATGTAGGCCCTTCGGAGGTGCATGGGGAGGTTGTGGCGGAATTCCCGCTTGTTCCGCAGCTCCCTCAGGGTGAACTGTTTCAGAATCTCACTGTTGCTCCTTCCACCCACTCTCACAATGCTGGTCTTCTGACACTTGTAGATACCTGTGGAACAAAATGAGCAGAAAGCTGAGAGAAGTTCAGCTGGGTTTTCTCAGGTGGGGGCTGTGTTTCCCTGGGCCACTTCCCACAGTCCTTAGGAAAAACACTGGTGCTTATAAGACATTTACCTTCTTAGTGAAGACAAGACCTGACCTGTGGAGCCAGTAGAGCAGGGGTAGGGAACATGTAAGGTCTGGGAAACCATTTGGTCTGGCCCTGCCAAGGCAACCACAGTTCTAGCCATCACAATGTTTTTACTGTTAAGTGACTTCAAGTCAGTTCTGATTCATAGTGACTCTATGTAAGGCTTCCAAGGAGCAGCTGGTGTGTTTGAACTGCTGACCTTGGGGCCCGGTCTAGTGCTGATCTTACAGTACCACACCAGAAGTCCAGCCATCACATTGTTGTTATTGTTAAGAGCCACTGAGTCAATTGTGACCCAGAATGACCTTGTGTAGGATTTCTGAGGAGCAGCTAGTGAGTTTGAACCACCCATCTTGTGGTTCAAACCAATCTTGGGACCCAGTGTTTTATTCCACAGGGTGAGTTAATTAAATGTTTGACCAAATATAATTGGCTAATTTTTAAATTGTTAATTTTGTATGGCCCATGAATGATGTTACACGTGTTGACAGAAAAAAGGTTCCCCACCCCTGCAACAGAGCACACACAATTGCAGACCCAAACTTTGACTACATTATTTACAGTTGTGGTGTGGCCCTACAGGTTAATGCGCTGGGCTGCAAAATCGCTTTGAACTGCAAAGTCAGTGGTTCAAGCTTACCAGCTATTCCTCGGAAACCCTACACAGGGGTTGCTATGGGTGGGAATCTAATGGACGGCACTTAACAACAACCTGAGGCAGGTTACTTATTTAACCTCAGCTGCAGATACCTGTCTACTAACTGAAAGGTCAGTGGTTTGAACTCACCAGCTGATCTCAGAAGGAAGACGTGGCAGTCTACTTCTGCTAAAACCCTATGGGGCAGTCCGACTCCTGCTATGAGCTGGAATTGGTTAAGGACAATAGATCTTCCTTACAGGGTTATAGCAGGAGTGCTGGTGATGCTGTACAATAAACACTGGACTGCTAGTCACAAGGTTGTCAGTTCAAATGCACTAGCTGCTCCACTGGAGAAAGATGGCGCTTTCTGCTTCTGTCAAGATTGACAGTCTTAGAGACCCTACACAAAGTAGGAGGTGACTTGATGGCACCTAAAAATAACAGGGTAACAGTATGGATAAAGGCGATAGTATGGTCAAAGCTCCTAGTTTCTGGGCTCGGCACAAAGCAAGCAGCCAGTCAAAATTAACTGTTACCACTCATCCTACAGATATTTACTGATTGCTTATCTGCCAGGCATGTGCTAGATGCAAAGGTTCTAGTAGTCAAAATGCAGACTCAGCTCTTGACTTGTTCTCATGTCTTACTCTAGCAGAAAAAAAAACTTATTAGACAATTTATGACAATAGTGATGTGACATTATGGCCCGTGACAGGGGGATGACATGTGGCTGTGGGCAGGCAGGGGAAGGGTAGGTGAGGACCCAAAGGCGCCAAGAGTTTAGTTGGGAGAGGCAGGAAGAAGCCTACAGGGGCTGTGGTGCCCAGGTGGACAGGGAGTGAGTGGGTTTCTTGTCCAGGATGGGAGGTGGTGGGCGATCCCTGTGGCATCCGTAGTGGTAGACAGGGTGTGATGGGGAAGAGGCTCACAGCCTAGGACACACCAGGGGCACCCAATGGGCAATGATAGCATGCGGGGAGGAGACACTGGCACTTGAAGGCAGAATCTAGCACTAAGCCAGCAGTGTCAATAACAACCTGGTCTTTGTGGCCTGTCATGTCAACATACTAGGAGAGTGTGTACTTATTCATTCATTCATGCAGCTAGTATTTGCTGAGTAATATGTACCCAGATTGGTGAAAACAGCAAGAACAGGCCCAACCTTCATAGTCTAGAGTAGAAACATGTAAAATCCATTACACAAACAAGTCATGATGTAGACGTTAAATCTATAAAGAAATAAATACCACAGCAGGCATAACCTTATTGGAAACAGTAGGAAAACTCCACCTGAAGAAGAGAGATTTCAAAGTGAGACTCCAAGAATGAGCTGGAACAAGCTAGGCAGGATAGCTTAAAAGGGAGGGAGGGAGGGAGAAAAAATCCAAATACATTCCAGGTGGGGAACAGCAAGGGAGACTCTGGAGGAACTCAAGGCACTGAAAAGAAACAGCATGGCTGCAGTTTGGGAAAACTGGGAAGAGGGAGATGTGGTTCAGAATTAGGCGGGGGTAGATCACACATTGCCCTGTCAGTGTGTGATAACACAAAGTGAATAACTGTGGACGTTATTCAATGTGCGGTAGAAAGCTGGTGGTACCATTTCAAATTCAACTGTTCAATACGCATATTACCTTCTAGAAACTGATCCAGAGCATGGTTAGTATAACACACAACCAAGATGGGGAACTTCTGGTAGTTAACTTGCCAAACCAGCTTGTTGGTTAGAAGAGCCTGAACAATTTTCAGACCCACATAGGTTTTGCCTAGAAAACACAGAAAAAAAAAATGAGTTAAGAATTTAGAGACTTTCTGAAACGAGCATAACGTTAAAAAACACTTTTTTTTAAAAAAAGGTAATACATTCAGATGATTTCAAATCCAAGAAGCAGAAAAGCACATGTTGTAAAAAGTCTTCCCCACATTTCTGTCCCCTTGTTATCTAGTTCGTCTTTCTGGACGCAACCAATGTTACCAGCTTCTTAGTAACTCCCAGAAACAGTCACTCTAAGCATCTACAAATAAATACAAACAAATAGGAATATGTATGCTTTTCTAGTCTCCACCTCCCTTTTTGTATTATGAATAGCAGACTACTTTCACTGTTAAATATCTTGCTGTTTTTCAATTAATGCATCTTGGAGGCAGTTCTCTATCAATATATAAAAAAAATTCGCTCATCTTCCTCTTGTTTTTTTTTTTTGTAACTATAAGGACACATATCTTTCCTCCATTTGTCCCCCTTCAAATACTATTTCTTGAATGTCTACTAAGGTGCACTGGATTAGATGCTAGAGAGTCAATGGTGAACAAAACAAGACAAGATTCTTATCCTTCTGGTCCTGCTCGTCCTAAAGAGGAGAAAGATACCAAGTAACCACACAAATCGATGTGAAATTTTAAATGTGGAAACTGAGAAATACATGGCACCAAGAAAGCACATTATCTGGGATTCTGGCCTTGCTGATGAAGTTGGACAAGGACGAGTGGGTAGGAAGAGTGGCCAGGTTGCAGCAGTGGTGTGAAGTAGGCTGGCTGGGGAAAAGCTTCCATGACTAAACTGACTGGAAACACTGGATTAGGATTTGGCTGGGGGGTAGGGGTAGGGGAAGTGAACAGAAAAGGACAGTTTCTGGTTTGGAGGACTGGATGAGTATGGATCCTTCTGTCTGAAGAAGCAGGTTTGTACTTCAGTATTTACTCTACCCCTCCGCTGTTTCCTGTCATTTACCCCTTCACAGAGATAACTTTTGGGATTTCACTCCAATAGTGATTCCCTTTACTACCTCCTTCTATACTCACAGGTAGGCCCTTCCATAGTAGCAGTGTGTGTGTATGTCTTAAAACAAGCTAGAAATGATTTCTGTAACTTGAGTTAAAGGTTCCTAATTCAAGTGCAACAACAGGAAACATTATTTGCAAAACGTCTTACCTAGAATATACAAACAGTTCTTACAAATTAGTAAGAAAGAGAAACAATTAAAGAGAAAATGGGCAAAGAATATGACAAGATAACCCACAGGGCAGAAATACAATTATCTAACAGTTCTAAGAGGGACATTTAAGCACACTCTTAATTTAAAAAATACACATTGAACTCCTGTGATACATGTGGCCGGATGGTAATTCGGCACAATCTATTAAATTTACATATACATACACTCTTGGACTTAGCAATTATTCTCTTAAGAATTTTTTTCTGGGTATATTCCATTAATTTGTGACATAACTCACAAACAAAGCTAATCATTGAAGTATTCTTTTAACAACCATTCAACAGGGAACTGGTTAAATAGATCATTACATAGCTGTATGGTGGAAAAGAATCATAAACGGGAATGAGACGTCTCTGAGCTATTTCACAACTGAGTGTAAGCACAAAAGTGCTGACAGCATACTGGGTCAGAAAGGGGGTAAATAAACAGCTGTATCTTTTTGAGTATTCATAGTGTATTCCTGGAAGGATCACGGAAAACTGATGAACACTGTTTGCTTTAGGGAGGATATAACTAAGTGGAATGGAGAAAAAAGGATTTAAAAAAATTATGAACCATTTTTAGTAAAGCAGAAAATTAAAATTAATAAAAATGAAATATAAGCTTTTAACTTCTCAGATCAGCAAAACTAAAAAGGTCAAATCATGTGAACTGAAAAGACTATAAGGAAATGGGAACACAAATTCAATTTTGGTAGGAGTACAAATTGGTATCTCTTTTGGGGAGAGTAACTTAGCGGTGCCTATGCACTCCTGGTGTAGCGCTGTCAGATCAGCACTGGACTGTGAACCACAAGGTCAGCGGTTCAAACCCACCAGCTGCTCCTAGGAAACACTGTACAAGGTCACACTATGAGTCGGAATCGACTCAACAGCACTGAACAACAAGATATAGTTAACTAAAGGGGCCCTGATAGCATAGTGGATTATGGGCTGGGCTGCCAACCCCAAGGTTCAAATCTATCAGTTTCTCTGTAGGAAAAAGAAGAGGCTTTCTGCTCCCACAAAGATTTCCAGCCTCGGGAACTCAATAAGGGGTCACTATGAGTTGGAACTGACTCAGAGGCACACTACCACTATCTCTTAGGAACCCTGATGCTGTGGGATAAGCACTGGGCTCCTCACTCCCCACAGGGTCTCTATAAGTTGGAATCAACTCAATGGCATTAGATTTGATTAGAACTATTGATGTAAATTCCCATATTTAAGAAAAAAAAAGTCACAGAAATACAATCAGCAGAATATCCAAAGATACACACACATCTATACAGACATTCATTGCAGCTCTGTGTGTAACTGGTGTTAGGATCCTCCTGTTGGTTCTGACTTACAGCAGCCCCATACACAACACAACACCGGCTGCGCCGGCCTCATAATAGCTGCTGTGTGTGCGGGGACTGTAAAAAAAAAAAAAGAGTTATATTTCCAAATGTTACTTTAATGTAAACATGCATTATTAAAAAATTGTAAATCTCTATACAGAGAATGACCCTTCTGTTATTTAAAAAAGTGTATGCATGAACGCCAGTACACACACAGACACATGGACGCATCAGTGCCGAAGATGCACATCAAATTGCTAATAGCACCTATTGCCCCAGATGGGATCAGTGGTAGCTGGGGGTGGGGGGATGATGGTGTGTTTTATTTATTCCCACAAGAGCCAAATACTGTGTGGTAGACAGGAGTCAGGATTCTAGAACCAGAATGTCTGAGTTTAAGTCCTAGATCTGTCACTCTGTGAGCCTCAATACATTATTTAACACCTTGTTGCCTTAGTTTTCTCATTTGCAAAATGCACATAGTAATGACTTCTAATGCACTGGGTTGTTGTGAGGAAGCCATGAGTCAACATATGCAGAGCACCCTAAACAGTCATTCACTGGCAATAATACTATTATCACATACCCAATACAATTTAAAACAATATCAAATCAAATGAATGCATCTGTTCTTCATGAAGCAGAAAGAGTGCCTCTCCCTAAGCTTGGTCTTGTCTAACCATGTGATTTTAGTCGGTTATCATCCGATGGATGATCCTCACAGGAAAACCACTGTGAGCTTGATGCCCATCTTCAGAGGAGCGGTTCTAAACAGGACATTCTAAGAACTTGGAGCCAAACAAACTTCCCTTGTCTATCTCACAAGAAGATGTCAAGTGCTCCGAAAATTGTTCTCTCTTACCTGTTCCAGGAGGTCCTTGAATAATAGCCAGTTCTCTTGTGAGGGCAAACTGCAAGGCTTCCATCTGGGAGGCATCCAGCTTCAGGGCTTCCTTTGAGGGCCATTGGCTGGGCTCTAAGACATCAACTCTGGTATGTCTCAAGTCCTCAAGGCTCCTCAGAGTTTTCCCAGAATCTGAGTGACTCTGTAGCAAAGCGGTGAAATCATATCTGCCCCCTGCTAGCAAGTACCTTGGCTCCTTCACATGAGAGTCACAGTCTATGATGTTTCTCTGGAAGGGGACATCTTCCTCCTGGACTTCCTGGAGTCCTTCGAGGACATGTCGGTAGGCCTCAAAGTATGCGGTTGTCTCTACCATGAGGAAAGAGTCAGAGGGCTTGACCTCGGCCAGCAGCTGTTGGCTCTGATCATTGAAGCAGAGCTGGACAATTCCTTGGCAGAGATCTTCCTGTTCCCGGTTAGACACAGTGGCAAAAAGAAATGTCTCAAAGTTGTCCTTGGACATGCACACTAAGGACCCATAGAGCAATCGCTTGGAATTCTGCCAGCGAACAAACTTCAGTGGTTTTGTGTCAAATTTCACCTTGTAGACAATACCTGATGCTGAGCACATGGGGGTGATGATCCTGGCGTCGAAGTAGATCCGTATGTCATCAAACTTTCTCTTCCTCAGGCCCTGGTCTTCAAAGCTCTGAAGAAGTTCCAAAATCCCTTCCCGTAGGGGTCTGACAAAATCTTCTCGAAGCAGTCGGAAGTGAGTATCCAGATAGATAGCAGTGCTGTCGTATTTCCCAGTGATGATGTTGGGGCGAAGGAAGGGTCTCTCATCCATGTGCACTTCATTGTAGGTAGGATAAATGGGCATAGTCCGGTAGCCCTCAGCCTGGTCTTCGGCCTCAGGCTGCACGAGGGTAAAGGTGTCCACTCTTAAAGTACCCTCTCGCCTCTTTTCCTGCAGATGTTCAATGATGACCTGCACCTTTTCTAGGTTCTTCTCTGTCTCCTCTTCTATGTTAACTCCTGAGGCCCTCAGAGCATTAAGGGAAGCTGGCAGGAGGGAGATAAGCATGGATGTTTCCTGCACAGAGCTGGAAGGGAAGATGCTTACAAGGTCTTGGAGGAGCGAGATGATGTTGCTAATGTGCTCTGGATACTGGTTTCGAATGTCAGGAATGGGTTCAGTGATCATCCCTACCACATAGGCAGGCAGGCAGACTCGGAGGAATTCAGAGTTCTTCAATATGCCCAGTACATGGAGAATACTCTGCCGGTCCATCTTAGAGCTGCAAGCCTTCCGAAGAACCTGGCAGATGAGCTCAAGGAAGTTGGGTTTCATGAAAGAATGAGACAGGAGCTCCTCCAGACCTAAACTCGTGGCCAGTGTGATGACCACCTCAGAGGGGTCTTTCTGCAGAAGACTTTCGAGGAACTTGTAGCCCAGCCTCTTTACCTGCTGCGACTGTTCTGCAGGCTTCTGGTAGGGGCTCCGCCACTGCTGGAAGTTTTCACTGGGTCGTGGTGGTCTGCGGTTTCTTCCTTCCTGGTTGCCATTCCTCCGCCTGGTGTCATTCTCTTGACCGTGTCTTTGGCCTCTAGCTTCTTCATTGGCGTGGCCCTCATGGTTCCTCCTTCCTGGATGTGGGTTCCTGCCCATGGCCCCAAACCTGTCTTCCCTTTGCCGGCAAGCAAAAGGATTGTTGTTGGCCCTGGGATGCCTCCCAGGCTGGTTGGCTCCTCCTCTAGGAGCACTTGCCGCTGGGTTTCTAGCTCTTGGTGGTAAGTCTTCATCCACAGTCCCTAAAGACAACATGAATACTAGGTAAGTGCAGCAATCAAGGGAGAAGGGAAACCTAACAGGTCAGCAATGAACAGGCTCTCATTTTCCAAAACAACTAAGGAGGTTAGGTTTTTATGAGTGGGGGAGGGGGGAAAAAAGTTTCTGCCAAGTGGAAGATAAATGGAAGATGGATTCATAATAATACATGGATTATTGTATATTTTGGTGCTGTAGCATAAGCACTTGACTACAAGATCAGTTTGAACTGCTAGGTTGGCGGTTCAAATTCACCAGGCACTCCTCAGAACCCTATACAGGGTAGCTATGAGTCAGAACTGACTTGACGGCACTCAATAACAACAACATACATATTGTGGAAATATACTGCTTCTCAAAGGGTACAAAAGGAGAAAAGGAACAGATATCGGTTGAGTAACTAACAGGGGCTAGAGAATGAATAATACAGTAGTAGCTCATTGAATTCTCAAAAGCTGGGACTTGAATTTCAGAGGGTCAGAAAGATGAGCTCCTGGCTTCGAGTATCTTGCCAATTTCAAATAGTAGTCCACACCTGAGTTTCAAAGTTAAACATACATGTTTCTGGCTGTTGTAAAGATTAAATGTTTACAAACCTGACACACACAAATCTCTCAATAAATGTTAGTTATTACTAGTGACCCTAGTAATTATTTTCAATTGGGAATACCCTATTGATTTCGAGGGTCACTGGTTCTGCCACAGGCTATAGAGATGCCAAGTGGGATGAAACTAAAAAGGGAAACATGACTGGAATTTTAGCAGCAAATTTAACAGCAAAGGTAGTTCAAATGATAAAAGGGGAAGGTGGAGTTTGTTTTTCTTTAACCAAAATGTTTTTGAATAGTGAGGAAATCCAAAAATTAAACTCAGTGGTGGATACATGGCATTATGCATTTGTCAAATTCTAGCAGAACTTGAATACAAAGTGAAGCTAATATAACGATGGACTTTGGTTAGTAACACTGTAGCAATATCAGTTCATCAACTGTAACAAATATACAACTAATGTAAGGTGGTAATATGTGTGGGGTAGAGAAGGGATGCTAAGAACTCTACTTTCTGTGCAATTTTTCAGTGTGGTGCTGTGGGTTGATGCGCTGGACTGCAAAGTTGGTTGGAACTGCAAGGTCGATGGCTCACTAGCCACTCCTTGGAAACCTTATACAGGGTCAATATGGGTCAGAACCAATTCAATGGCACTTAACAACAACAACAACAAAACAACTGTTTTGGACTCCTATGGCCTCACAGTTAAGTACTTGGCTATTAACGAAAAGACTTGCAGTTTGAATTCCCCCATCAGCTCTTCCAGCCTAACAATCTGGCGATAAAAATTACAGCTTAGAAAACCCTATGGGGCACTTCTACTCTGTCTGTCACATGGGTCAACAACAGTGGAAATTAACTTGAAGGTAACTAACAAGAATAAAGCTATTTCGGTAAAAAGGAACCTCATGTTTTGTTTCAGAACACTGGAAACCGAAACTCATGCTTTATCTCAGGAAATTGAAACTGAAACTCAAGTCCTGCTCCCTTCTGCCATATGATTTCAACCTCATGGCACTTATCTATCACCAAAACTCATATAGGAAAGTGGGGGTGGAGCGGGGAGGAGGGAGGGAAGCCCCACCACCAGCACAAACAAGAAAGTCCAAAATCACACAGTAGATGAAGTGAAACCGGTTTTCCTGGCTCTGCCACAAACTTCATGAGTGACCTGGGCCAAAATACCCCAAATCCTGTTTCATTTTCCTTTCCTCCAAACTGATTCTGGAGCTCACCCAACTTGGCGTGACTTGGAGATTTGAAAACAAACACAATTAGACTATGTACAATGATTTGATGATAAAAATCTGGTGAAAGCTTCAAAGGTTTGTTCAAAATAATAAATATACCTTATCATGACATCAAATACTAACTTCATTTATGTACTTTTCTTCTCTTCTTATTTTGAAATAAAAAAGTTCAACATTTAATATTTTGATCTGATTAGAAAACTTGCTATCTTGGTAGAATGCACAATGGAATCATCTTTCAACTCTCAAACAGCTCATACAATATAATGTCATGGTTTTTCCTAATTTGTTCCCCAGCTAAAATTAGGGTGAAATGTTGCAAACTTATTGAAAAGCAGGAACTATTTGGTTGCTTTCTTTAAGGAAGTTCTGAACAGACACAACAATCACTATTGTGGAACTTATTTTGCTTTGGTGACTAGGATTCTTGATCTGCACGGTTTTAAAACATAGGCCTTAGGCATGAGTGAGATGCCCCAGGGATGCAACGGTTGAAGTGCTCATCTGCTAACTGAAAGGACAGCAGTTCAAACCCATCAGCTGCTCCATAGGAGAAAGATGTGGCAGTCTGTTTCAATAAAGACTACAGCTTTAGAACTCTGGTGGGGCAGTTTGACTCTGTCCTAGACAGTTGCTGTGTGTCAGAATCGACTTGATGGCAGTGGACAGGGTTGGAGCTATGAGTGGCTACCGAACACCTACAATATGGTTAGTCCTAATCCAGACGGGTAAAGGAGCTCTGGTAGCGTAGTGGTTACGAATCGGGCTGCGAACCTTAAGGTCAGCGGTTCGAAACTACCAGCTGCTCCGCGGGAGAAAGATGAGGTTTTCTACTCCCGTAAAGATTTACACCCTCGGAAACCCTGTACAGGGTCGCTATGGGTCGGACCCGACTCGATGGCACTTAACAACAACAACAACAACAATCCAGACGGGTAAGGAGCTCTGGTAGCATAGTGGTTACGAATCAGGCTGCGAACCGCAAAGTCAGCAGTTCGAAACTACCAGCTGTTCCGCAGGAGAAAGATGAGATGAGGCTTTCTGCTCCCATAATGATTTACAGCCTCAGAAATCCTGCACAGGGTCACTATGAGTCGGAACCGACTCTACGGCACATAACAACAACAACAACTCATCTGGAGTCAAAAAGAAAGAAAGAAACTAAAGATTCCAAGAAGAATCTAGTTGACAGGACTGATTGCTTACATGAACCATGGACTAATCTATCCTGAAACCAGAACTAGGTGGAACCTGGCTATCATCGCCTACAGTTCTGACCAAGGACACACTAAATGGCACCAGATAGAATGGGAGACAATTGTAGAACAAAATGCTTATAAAATGCAATAAAAAGGCCATTCTTAATGTACTGGTATAAACTAGAGGGACTCCCCTCTCCCTTGCTGAATTGCCCCTTGATGCACTAAAACTATTCCTGAAGGTCAACTCTCAGCTAAATGACCTACTGACTCATAAAATAAACAATGTCACCTGTGAGTACTGCACTTCTTAGATAAAAGGCCTCTAGGAGACCAAAAGGAGCTCTGGTAGCATGGTGGTTACAAGCCGGGCTGCTCCATGGCACATAACAACAGCAACCACAACCACAACAACAATCCCAATGGGTAAAGTGCACAGAGGGTTTCATTACCAAGAAAAAGTTAAATATTTCATCAAACTCTTTCTATGCTGATGACATCTTGAAATGGTTGTACTGAAATATTTGAGAGTAAGTAAAACACATTAAAAGAATCCAAACATTATAATAATAAATTAGTACTCAATTATCATAATATACTATTTTTGATATATTGAACTAAATAAAAAGTTAAATCACACAATTTTACTACATTAGTTTTTGAACACTAAAAATTTCATGGTTGCTTTTCAATTTTGTTAAAGGTACTAGAAAATTAAAAATTAATTTTTGGCTTGCCTGTCCTGGTGTGGCACTGTGGGTTAATGCACGAGACTGCAAAGTCATTTGAATTGCAAGGTCGGCGGTTCGAGCTCACCAGTCACTCCTTGGAAACTCTTTACGGGGTTGCTATTGGTTTGAACCAACTCAACGGCACTTAACAACAAAACACATTTCTACGGGATATGGTGCTGCTCTAGATTAGACAGATCATTCCATTTTGAACAGCCCACCTTTGTCTCTGCAAAAATATGTAAGTGTGCTCATTCATGTACTCTCTAAGTGAAAAGGGCAGGGCTGTCTAGTCTTCAGATGTCAGCTAAGGACTAAGCCATTCTGAAGGAGATGGCAGGAAGTCTTAGGTGGACCTGCTCATTCAAACAGAACTCACTCTCTTTCTCTTATCACTATAATTTCCCTTCCCAATAAATGGAAAGCCTTGCTCACCTCTGCGGTTGTTCTGGGGAATCCTGGGCCTGGCTTCCGGATGAAGTCTTCTGTCTTCCATGTCTGAGTCTCCTGACTTCCTCCACATTTACGTCACTTTCAGTTATCTAGAAATCTGTAGATTAAGAGTTATCAGCTCTTTTGAAACATAGCATGATGAAAAGGAACCCCAAATGGCACCAAGACAGGCTTTCTGCCTCAACATTTCAATACTCTGTCACCTAAGAGTTAAATGGAAAATTTAATCACGGGCACAAGTGCTTCGTTCTGGGAGTGCCTGTCTTAAGAGCTGTTGTATCAGAAATACATACAAGTGGGTGGCTTTAACAGACAGGCTTTTATTTTCAGCAAGAAGTCCGAATTTAGGCTCAAGGGAAAGGTCATTGTATCTTTTACTTGCTGCTCCTCAGTTCCTTGGTAAACTCCACAAGGCATGCATCTATCTTCTCTCTTTTTACTTGTTTACTCTGCTAATCTGTTCTTTTTCTATTTCAAAAGTCACAAATTCCAAGATAGGGCTACACTTTGGAGAGGTTGTTAGGCGGGACTAGTGAAAAAGAGGAAGACCCTCCACAAAGTGGATTGGCACAGGGGCTGCAACTCTGAGCTCAAAGTGACAGTTGTGAGGATGCTACAGGACTGGGCAATATTGTATATAAATTAGGTCACTTGATGAGTCAGACCAACTCAAAGGCACTTAACATCACACACTGATACGATTTCACTAATATAACTAAAGGAAACACCATTCCCAAATGGGATTACATCCACAGGTAAAGGGATTAGGATGCTAATACATACTTTTTGGGATACAATCTAATCTGGGACAGTGCCCAACTTTGCCATAAAGCACTAAGTTCACACAGCAACCGTCTAGGACAGAGTCGAACTGGCCCACCAGGGTTCTAAAGCTGTAGTCTTTATTGAAACAGACTGCCATATCTTTCTCCTATGGAACAGCTGATGGGTTTGAACTGCTGTCCTTTCAGTTAGCAGATGAGCACTTCAACCGTTGCATCCCTGGGGCATCTCACTCATGCCTAAGGCCTATGTTTTAAAACCGTGCAGATCAAGAATCCTAGTCACCAAAGCAAAATAAGTTCCACGATAGTGATTGTTGTGTCTGTTCAGAACTTCCTTAAAGAAAGCAACCAAATAGTTCCTGCTTTTCAATTTAGAGAATTTGAAGGTATCAAATGACCTTTCCCTTTACCCTTGCACTTTCATGGGGTAGAGGAAGGATCAATAACCCCCATTCCAGACTGTGTACTGTGTGTTTTATGCCTTTAGCCAAGTTACTTACTCAGGTGCTAAGTTTTATTTTTCTTTCCTATAAAGTACACAAATTACCATTGCCCAGGTATAGAGAATACAATTTTATTTATCTAAAACCATGTACTCACCACTCCACCCAGCAATTATTATTAAGTGCCATTGAGTCAGTTCCAACTCATAGTGACCTGGTATAGGGTTTCTGAGGAGCAGCAAGTCTATACTTTACAGTAGAGTCCTTGAGTGGCGCTGGACCATAAGGTCAGTTTGAACCACAAGGTTGGTGGTTCAAACCCACTAGCCATTTCTCAGAAACAAGGTCGATATGAGTTGGAATAGGCACGTAACAGTTTATAAATAACTAGTAAGTGGTTATCCCTGATCTCATTTGGAATGCAGCCAACTGATTAAGACCTCTGCTCCATTACATCAAAAGAAATGACTTGCTTTAATAGCCATTAGGTTATAGTTCCATGGTGCCTCAGGACTAGTTGTTGTGAAGTGCCACTGAGTCGGTTCTGACCCAAAGTGACCCTGTATAGGGTTTCTGAGAAGCGGCTGGTGAGTTTGAACCACAGACCTGTGGTTCAAACAGACTAGTTAGAAATTTGCAATTTGTTTTTTCTGTTCTATCTTGATGATTTTTGACACTAGTCCAATCAGAGGAAGAAGTTGGCTCTTTCAGGGAACTTTTAATCCAATTCACGTGCATACTGTGAGCTGGGGGCTAAGAAAAGGGTAGGAGACTCAGAGTACTCAGTCAAGAGACTTTTGAGTTTGTCCCTCATGCTGAGTTTTAGAAAATGTTCTTAGCTGGAACTTTGAATAGATTTTGGCATTACAGGTGGGCTAGCTTTGATCTTCATCAAAAAGGGAGTTCCTTTCCTTCCTACTAGGAAAAATTTTGAGGCCTCTCTTCTCTTATCTAGACGGACTCTCACCACTGGCGCAATAGTTAGGTGTGTTTTTGTTTTGTTTAATTCCCTGAGGGGAAAATGTTTTCTTCCTGTAGGTACAAAATGAAAAAGAACACAAGCATTTTCTGGAAGAAAAGTTAGAAAAGGCAAGGAGGGTAAGAGTGGAAGAGATAAAAACAGAAAATGCTATTGGGGGGGTGTAAAAAAAAAAAAAAAGGTAGACTAATATGAGTTTCTCTGGGATTCCACACCTAAAGGGCAGGAAGGAGAAACTCTGGTGATGGTCAAGTTGGAATGTGGGTCAGAATTAGAGGAGAAAGAGAATTACAATTACCAGGGTGGGATGAAGGAGAGGAAGAAGTAAGGAGGCCACAGATGGGTTTCCAGGGGGCAGTCTCCAAGGTCCTGAGAAAGAAAAGTATAAGGGTGCTGATGGAAATATTATGGGGTCAAGAAGAAAGGTGGCAGGAAAACTGTGGAACTGGAACCTGAAATGGACAAGTCTAGGTGCTAAGGACAGAGATGAATGAGATGACGGGCAAGGAGGGTCAATGGGGGGGTGGTTGGGGCAGAAAGTGTCGGCAGAGGTAGAAGCTGCGGGATAAAGAACGAGATGATGGGATCACAGGCAGATGTGATGGAGGTGGGTGATAGGGTCGCTGGGGGCGCTGGAGGAACACAGGGCACTGGAGATGGGAGGGGGTCGTGGAGGGCCCTCGGAAGAGGGTCGCAGAGGCTGGGGCGCTGAGGGGCAGCGCAGGTGGGTGACGGAGGCATTGGGCACTGACGAGGTGAGGAGGTGTTGTGAAGGAGTGGGTGGGCGACGGAGGTGACACAGGGGCGCAGAGAAAATGATGTGGGTGTTGAAGAGGGTGCGGGGCAGGTGGGTGCTGTGGGGTCTGGGGAGCTGGGGTAAGGCGGATGGGTGGTGGAGGTGCTGGGCACCGAGAAGGGGTGATGGGGGTGCTGAGGAGAGAGGAGGGGATGCTGAGGAGGGTGCAGGGGGCGCGGGGTGGAAGCAGTGGCGCAACGGCCTGGGAGCAGGGGTGGGGGGCACTCACCGGCTCCGGCGCGTCCTCTCGACGCCGCCGCCGCCGCTGCTGCCGGACCGGCTCTGACCCAGGCAGGTCCGCGGCCGCGCCCGGCACCGCGCACTTTCGATTTCCCTTCCCCGCAGACTCGGGGCGGGGCTATCAGCGGGGCGGGCGGAGGAGGCGGGCGGCAGGGCGGGAGAACGCGTGGAGTCGCCTTAGCTCCCCGGCGGCGGTGCTGGTGGGCTCCTGAGGGCGCGGCTGAAGGGTGGTGACTGCAGGGTGCGGACTAACTGTGCCCAGGGCTATCGCAGGCCTCAGCCTGGCCCGGAGGAAACTTGCCTCAGCCAGTGGCTTGGTGAGAGTGAAGTGCGACATGGCGGCGAAGCCGAGGAGCCTAATGGCCTTGCCAGTACGGGGCAGGGGGTGGCGCTAACGCGGCCCTGATAACCATGAAGTCGCTTGAGGGAAGTGTCAGGAAAACTACATTTCCCACTGTCCCGCGCGGCGGGAAGGGGAAGCGCCTCGCGCTTATTGCGCATGCGCGAGAACCTCGTCTGTGTATATAAACCAGATCCAGGCCAACTCTCGTTCTTTTCGTCTGTGGCACGTCTTACTACTGTGGATTTAGTCCATCCACATCCGATGTCAGCCTGTCCCGCGGTCTCCAATTTGCTAATGTGTCGGGTGAGCGTCAACCCCTATTGTATTCTATGGTCGTCCTTTTCCCTTCCTGTGCGTCTACTGCCGCCGTTCTTAGTTTGCCCACCAGCTCTGATTTCAGATAGGCCGTTGGGCCGTGCGGTGGAAATCTTTTGGGAAAAGCAGCGGTCTTTTAAAATTTTTGCACGGACACAAGGTCCCCATGGCTGGTATAAATGATGACTTTACTTTTTTCCCCATCAGATCGACAATGCTGATGTCTTTGCATATTTGCCAGTTACTTCTGATACACCAGCCTCAAAAAGCTCGGGACTGTGTATTTCCGGCCATGGGAAGATAGCGTTTAATGCGCTTACTTTTGTTTGCAGGTCAAGGCAACTAGAGAGTACAGGATGGTTGTTGAAGGAAGCTACCTCTTGGTCAGTGAAGGAGCCCGGTGCAGACATTTCCAACCTTCGGTTTCCTGATCCATGTTTGGGGTAAGCATTTGCCTCTTAGTTAGCTTAAAGAATAGAGGATGTATCGTTGAATTCTTGGGTGTTAATGACCCCTGGTGACGCTATATGATTAGATTGCGTGCGCTTAAATTTCCAAGTGGATGGATAATTTGTTGGTATTTTTTGAGAGCCACATCTGGGGTGAGACTTCCTTGGGAGCACATGGTTATCTCTTGACGTTGATCACACTGGCCTTGGCCTTTACCACGTGGTTCAGCGATATTCGTATTTTGTGGCACAACACAGAAATGCTCAAATGTTGATTGACTTCGCAAACATGGATGCCGACCAGGCAAATCTCTATGGCCCAATGTCTACGTTGGGGATATTTCTGCCTGGAAACACCTTCCAGCTGGCATATATGATGACCGAACTTTTTTCCCCAACAGATCGACCATGTTGATCTAACTCCTAAGCCAGTTTCTGTCTGATATGCCAGTGTGAGCAGTGCCTGCGTCCCTTCTCCCTTGAGCACTAGCTGATGGGAATGGGTCTTTCTGTTTACATCTCAGGTTTGCTGTTGGCAAGACTCTGACTTTGGACTAAGATTCCCGCTGTAGGAAAGGATTGGTAAATTGATGACCATTCCCAATGTGTCTCCTTCAGTTGAATAAAATCTAAATCTAGTTTTAACTCAAATCTGGCCATTGCAGCTGATGACATAACTTTTTTCCCCATCAGATCGACCCTGTTGATTTAACTAACTACTAGCCAGTTTTTGTCTGATGCATTGGTCTCAGAAAACAGTCCTTGTTCTTTAAGTGGGTATTGGCTTGTATCTCTCTTTCCTGCTCATCCCCCCATTGTGGTCTTGTTATTTACAGGTCAAGAGCCATGTGTGCTACTGAGCATTAAGTGGGGTGATTTCTTCTCCTCCAGCATGTTTATCCTGTAGTTAGGTGAGTTTTCGGTTTCTTCAGAAAATGGTAATCAAGTGGGCCTGGGATGAAGTGTTCTCAGGGCCAAGTTCCACCATGGGCATAAAGCAAGTTGAGAATGGGTGGCTGGCGCCCTTTCAATCTACCTGTTTTCTTTTGTTTGTAGTCTCAGTAGTGGACTCTGGATACAAGGCCCTTGAGAGAGACCCTGTGCACTTGACCATGGAAGACTCCAGCGGAACCTATCCTGCTGATTGCGTGCTCTGCGTAAGGCACTATCCAGAGCTGAAAAGCCTATGCCCGGTGTTTATTTTGGGGTGATTCTTAGGCTTTTGTAATATTTACCTTTCCTGTTTGGAGAAAGAAAATAAAATCTCTTAAATCAAATTTCTTGTTTTTAGTTTAAGCTTTGGTGAAGAACTGATTTAAGAATGTCCTAAAAATCAACGTTTAATCACAGGGTTGGGAGGTTGGGCAGTGATAGGAAGCTCAGGGAATGGTGTGACATAGGCTAGTCTAATGACTGACATCCTAGAGGACATGCTTGGTTGTTAAGTACCATGGAGTCGGTTCCCACTCAGCAGTGACCCTGCACAGGGATTCCGAGGCTGTAAATCTCACCTTTCTCCAGTGGACCAGCTTCTAGTTTCGAACCAACTAGGGCTTTTCAGCAAAGCAGAAGGAAATAATGGTCCTGTGCCCACCTCCTTGAGTACGTTGCTGCTTTCATTGCTGGTCATTCTCATTTTATGTTGTTGACCCTCCACTTTACCAAGCATGATGTCCTCCAGGGACTGATTGCTCCTGACTTGCATGTCAGGTTCCAAAGGGCCAACATTGCATGAATGCTTATCCTATAGCCCCACACCAGGACTCTTAGGTGTCCTGGCTTCTAAGGAGCGCTCTGGTTGCACGTTTGTTCTTTTGGTGACTCACATGAAGACCCTCAGGGATTGATAATGGGCACAAACAGCAATGATTGTGAGGAAGCAACGTGTCGTTATACACGGGCCCTGAGTCTGACCCCATGCACCTAATATTCACTAACCAGTGGCTGTGATCTAACAGGAACTGGAGAAAAGATTGCCCCTCTCTCCCAACTGAAGCACATCTTATGGCTGAATTAACAGGAGGTTAGAGAACCTGGTTATTAAGTGCTATGGACTGCCAGAAAAATAAACAGTATTTGTTGGAGGAAGTGCAGCCAGAGTACTCCCTGGAAGCCAGGATGGCCAGACTTCCTTATTCATACTTCAGATATATTGTCAGGAGGGATCAGTCACCAGAGAAGGAGGGGAGGGCTGGAGAAAAAGGCATGCCCCCATCTAGGTGGATTGACTACAGTGGTAGCATCAGTTGTGTGTAGATTGTGACGTCCCAGGACCAGGCAGTGTGGTTCAGCAGTTTGAAGCTACCAGCGGCGTTCTTCCCGTAAAGATTTACAGCCTCAGAAACCCTGTGCAGGGTCACTATGATTCAGAACTGACTCCAGCTGCCCCTTGGAAAGCCTATACAGGGTTGCTGTGAATCCGAACTGACTGAAACAGGGTTTGACCTTGAGTTATGGGGAGTAGGAACCTACTTGGGTTTGGATACTGTAAGTGAGCGAGGCAATAGAGGAAGGATGGAAGTAGGTTGGTGATTCAAGCTCACCAGCTCTTCCTAGGAAACCATATACAGGGTCGCTATGGGTCGGAACTTACTCAACTACACTTAACAGCATGTCTCCATAGACACAGGGTTTCTAGGAGATGGCTTCAAAAAGTTGATGGAAAATGGGATTATTGAAGCCACCTATTCTTTGCAGCTTCCTGGTCTGACTATTCAAAACCTGACTCAGCAATCCTGTGTAGGGTTTCCAAGGAGCAGCTGGTGGGTTTGAACCATCGACCTTGAGGTTAATAGTCACAGTATCACACCAGAACTGCCCTATAAGGTTTCCAACACTATTGTCCCATGGAGCAGCTAGTGGGTTTGAACCACTGACTTAGTGCCAAGCAGTTAACCACTCTGCCACCAGAGCTCCTGGTCTGAGGATTAGCAGAGGCTAGATGGCTGCTTTCTGCACACTTGTTTTTCACCTATGGAGTCCTGTTGTGGTGGTGTTGGTTAATGGGCTGGACTGCAAGGTTGCTTCAAGGTCACCAACTGTTCCTCAGAAAACTATCACTATGAGTTGGCACTGATTTAACAAACACACACACACACACCCCAGTAGCCTATGACTCCATATGGGGAGCAAGTCTGACTTCTCCATCTGTGGCAGGCAGCTACTCAAGTATGAATCAGACCCTGACTTCCTGACAGGACTGTCCTAAAGCACTTGACAGGCACACTTTTTTATCACTCTTCACAGCCCACAGAGGGAAGAACTTTGTTCCAGTTGACAATTGAGGGAACAGACTTGAGCTGTGGTTCCCCAGCTCCATAAGGAATTCAGTCACAAACCCTGATACCTTTGACTGACAAAAGCCCGCTCCTTTTTTCTTTCCTACCAGAACCAGGGTTGCTTTCCATTCTTTGCCCCTCTTGCAATTTCTAGAGCTGTACTGTGCACGTAGGTGTTCCATAAAGCAAAATACGACTGATTCCTTCAACCATTACTCACAAACTGACAGTCTGAAGACAGATTTTGGGGCCTGTTGGGGATCCGCCTCGACATAGGGGTTCGGTTCACGAGGATGAGATACCTGACGGCGATTGCAATATATCAAGAATACACAGAAGGAGACAGACAATGAGGCACCCCAAAGCCAGGGTGGATACATCACTGGTGGGCAGGTTTGGGAGTACAGGCATCGTGGCCTCTGCAGGCAACAACTCACTGCCCTGCCATCTTTACTGCATGCCCTCCATCTTGTAATGCACCACAATCTTTACTCCATGCCTTCCAACCAGTAATGCACTGCAATCTTTACTCCAGGCCTTCCAACCAGTAATGCACTGCAATCGTTACCGCATGCCTTTCCAACCAGTAATGCACACCTGGGGAGGCTCGGGTCTCTGCTTTATTTAGGGGAGGAGCTTCACACCAAGCTGGGAGGGACTTAGGCAAGGTACAGCTAACATCAGTACTTTTCCAGACATTCAGGCAACTTTACATTGTACTTCTCTGGTT
>NW_006408541.1:13739047-13740966 GCF_000296735.1 Chrysochloris asiatica | reverse complement strand
TCACTATGAGTTGGAATCAACTCGACGGCACTAAACAGCAACAACCATGTGTCAAAGGGACTGCTGGTGGCACTGTAGGATAGGCACTGGACTGCTAACCACGAAGTTGGCAATTCAAACTCAACAATCCACATGTGGGAGAAAGATGAGACTTTCTAGTCCGGTAAATATTTACAACCTCAGAAACCCTATACAGGGTCCCATGAGTTGGAACTGACCCAATGTCACATAACAATAGTACGTGTCAAAGGAGCCCTGGTGGTACAGTGGTTAAGTGCTTGGCTGCTAACTGCTAGATCAGTGGTTCAAACCCTTCAGCCACTCTACAAGAGAAAGATGTGGCAGTCTGCTTCCATGAGGATGCAAAAAACCAAGTCAAATCCCATTGCTGCCAAATAGCTTTTGATTCATAATGACCTGTGTGCTACAACGGCGGTCCCTAGGATTTCCAGGGCTATCATCTTTATGGAAAAAGCCTGGTACATCTTTCTCCCTCAGAGTGTCTAAAGGGTTCAAATCACTACCCTTTTAGTTAGCAGTTGAGTACTTAATCACTGTGCCACCAAGATTCCTCTGTGAAGACAGCAGCCTTGGAAACTTTAGGGGGCAGTTCTAGGTTCACTATGAACCAGAATCAATTTGACAGCGATGGGCTTTTTTTGACTGTGTGCCATGCGCTGTCTTAGGCACTGGGAATACACTAGACAGGAAAATGTCTGCTATCATGGGAACTGACATCGCTCACAGAGGGAGACACAGTAATAAATTTGTAGCAATAATAATAATAATTGCTCTGGCAGTGTAGTGGTTACGAATCGGGCTGCTAACCTCAAGGTTGGCAGTTCGAAAATACCAGTGGTTCCGTGGAAGAAAGATGAGGCTGTCTGCTCCCGTGAAGATTTACAGCCTTGGAAACCCTGTGTAGGGTCACTATGAGTCAGAACTGACTCCACGGCACTTAACAACAACTTAACAACATTTATTGAGCCTTTACTGTGAGCAAGTCACCATTCCTTACATGTATTTAAACATCTATTCCTCCAATAACCCTAAGAGGCAGATCATATTTTTAATCCTATTGGTTTAGAGAAGCCAGTCTCAAAAAGCTGCAAACTATGATGTCATCTATTTAACATATTTGAGAAGATAAAACTATAGTGGTTACCAGGGGCTCTGGGTGGAGGGTATACATGTGAGGGTGAGTTGAGGGAACAGGAGTTTCAGGTTTGTAAAGTGATTTGCCTAAAATCACACAGCAGTTAAGTGACAGAGCCAAGACTTGAACCCTATCAGTCTGACTCCTGAGTATGTAACCCTTGGCTTGATTGAGTCTGCTATTTAAATGTAGTTTAAGGGATAGTACTGGTAGCACAATGCTTATAAGTAGGGATGCTAGCCTCACGGTCAGCATTTTGAAAGTACCAGCTGTTCCGCAAGAGAAAGATGAGGCTGTCTGCTCCCGTAAAGATTTACAGCCTCGGAAACGCTGTACAGGGTCGCTATGAGTCAGAACCAACTCCACGGCACATAACAACAACAACAATCTGGGCTCCAACCCTGTTAGTTATGATCCCATTTTATACATGTGGAAACTGAGGCTCAGGGCGGTTTAGTAGACAGCTTAAATTGAAAGTGATGGCAGCTGAGATTTGAACCCCTGATTTCTATGCTCTGCTACCTCACCAGCTGCACCGATGAAATCACAAACATTTCTGGGAAGTTGTGGGAAAATAAGACCCACAGATGGTCATCCAGAATTCCAGCCAATAGGTGGCAGTGTCCTTGGCTGGGAACAGAGCAGTTTTACAAATAATTCAGCGCCTGGGCTTTGGTGCCCTACTGTTGTGTTGTTATGTGCCGTGGAGTCTGTTCTGACCCATAGCGACCCTGTACAGGATTTTCGAGGCTGTAAATCTTTA
>NW_006408541.1:13729059-13735433 GCF_000296735.1 Chrysochloris asiatica | reverse complement strand
TCTGTCAAACCTTTATTTGTGTGTAAACTCCTAGTCTCCCTTCCACACCTGGTCAACCTGTGTATCTAATCCCTTATCTACCTGTTTGTTGTTGATTACTGGTACTTCAGGTTTGTGTACATAACAGTATTTCCCTCGGTTCTCTTAACTCTTGCACTCCCCCCGTGACTTCCCTGCCTTCATCATTCTTCTGCCTTCCTTCCTTTTGTTGTGTATCACCTTCCCCAAATCGCTGAATTACTCCCACTTCCCTCCCACCCATGGTAACCATCAAAGCATGTTCTGTTTTGGTGTGAAAACTTTTCTAGATTTTTTACAATAGTAGTTTCATGTGATGAACTAATTTCACTCCGCATAATGTCCTTCAGGTTCATTTTTGTTAATGAGGTGTTTCACAGATTTATCATTATCCTTTAATGTTGCATAGGATCAGCACTGGACCACGAACTACAAGGTCGGCAGTTCAGACCCACCCGCTGCTCCTCGGAGACCTTATACAGGGGTCACTATGAGTTGGAACTGACTCCTTAGCACTTAACAAATGTTTCACCATATATATGTACCAAAGTGTGTCGATGGGCGGTCTTCCGTTGCTGGGCATTTCAGCTGTCTCCACCTTCTTGCTTATTGGGAACAGTGCCGTGATGAACATGTGAGTACATATGTCTATTTTTGTCACGTCTTCTATTTCTCTAATATGTATCAAGTAGAGGGATTGTCATATGGTATTTTCTATATCTATCTTTTTGAGGAAACATTATGCCATTTTCCACAGTGGTTGCCCCATTTTACAGTCCCACATGCAATGTATGAGGGTCCCAGTCTCTCCACACCCTCACCAGCATTCGCTGTTTTTTTTTTTTTTTTTTTAATTTACTATTAATGCTGGAGGAGCTCTGGTAGCGTAGTGGTTACGAATCGGGCTGCGAACCTTAGGGTCAGCGGTTCGAAACTACCAGCCGCTCCACGGGAGAAAGATGAGGCTTTCTACTCCCGTAAAGATTTACACCCTCGGAAACCCTGTACAGGGTCGCTATGGGTCGGACCCGACTCGATGGCACTTAACAACAACAACAAATTAATGCTGGAGTCCTGGTGTGGCATTGTAGGATAAACACTTGATTAAAAGGTGGGTTTGACCCGCAAGGTCGGCAGTTTAAACCTACCAGTTACTCCCCAGAAGCCCTATACAAGGTTTATTAAAAATAAGCATGGGTTCTGGAACTAGATTTCTGGGGTTTGACTGTTTGCTCTGCCGCTTATTAACCATGTGGCCTTGAGGAAGTAATTCACATCTTTCTAAGTTTCAATTCCTTAATATGAAAATGGGGATATAATGGCATCTGCCTCAGAGATACTTTGAGTAGTCAGTGAACATTTAGTCTGGAACATAGAAAGAACTCAGTAAATTCTCACAGTTTTTGGCTGCCTTTCATTTTCCTTTTCTCCATCTCCTGGAGTTTGCCTGTCTCCCTGACAATTGTGGCCCAGATGCCAAAAAGGAAAGCACGGTCCCTCTCAGGACTGGCTGGTGCAGCTTGTGTCTGCAGGGGGCGCTGTAGGCACACTTTTCTCCCACCGTTGGCAAGACACCTCCACCCTGGGCCTAGGAAAGAGGGAAGTTGGCCTCACAGGGGCCTTGGCAACCAGCATTTTTGGAGTTTACTGAAGCTACAGCCTTGGAAACCCTATATAAACAGGGTGGCTGTGAGTCTGAATGACTTGACAACAACAATAACAGCTGCAGCAAATGATTACGTTCCTCAGACCCGAGGAGTGGCCTACTGAGAGTGACCATCCTCAGGCCTGGGCAATAGAACCAAACCACCAGATTGATTTATTAGGCGAAAATCAAAAGAGCGAATTCACCCATGATCCTTCCATCTTATCATATTAAACCCAGTCTTGTGGTGTTGATTCAGACTCATAGCGACCCATAGGGTTTCTGAGGTTGTAAATACTTTACGGAAGCAGACTGACTCATATTTCTCTCATGGAACCGCTGAAGGGCTGGAACCGCTAACCTTGTACTTAGCAGTCTAACACTTAACCCAGTGTGCTACCAGGCTGCTTCTTAACATATTGTTGTTATTAAATGTTGTCAAGTCGGTTCCAATTCATAGCGACCCTATATAGGATTTTGAGGCTGTAAACCTATACGGGATAGAAAGCCTCATCTTTCTCCCCCAGAGTTGTGGGCTTGAACCACCAACCTTAATTTTAGCACTTCAGTACTTATCTTATAATTGCGACAGCTCCTCCGTCTTAACATATTGTTACGTGCTGTGGAGTAAGTTCTGACTCATAGCAACCCTGTATAGGGTTTCCAACGCTTTTAAATCTTTGCGGGAGCAGAAACCCTCATCATTCTTCAGAGGAGTGGCTGGTGGGCTAGAACCGCAGACCTTGTGGATCACAGTTCACTGTTTATCCTATGGAGCTACCATGTTCCCCTTAACATATTAGCCATCTTTTTTTTTTCACGTTTCTACATTACCTTGTGTTCGTTTTGATATTCTCATAGTTGGGTGTGGTTGGAGCTTCCCATTTTAAAGGAAATCTAGAAATATGAATTATTGTGTGAAATTGATTTAAGGAAAAAAAGATTGTCCATATGTGGCCTTTGTAAATCGACAGTCTCTTCCAGTTCTCCCTGACTCCTGAGTAGTTGCTAGGGCAAACGATGTCCAGTTAAATTTGAATTTCAGATAAACAACAAATGGTGTTTGTCCATGGGCATACCTATATTAAAAAAATTATTTGTTGTTTATCTGAAATTGAAATTTACCTCGGGTGTTTTTATTTTCTAAATCTAGCAGCGCTGTTCGCAGGAGCACCCTGGCGTGGGACAGTAACATCTGTTGTCTAAAATGTAGCTTTGATGGACCTGTTAGGTGTGTATCTTTTGAAGAACACTCTTAGCCTCTATGAAGTGGGACATTTCCTCCAAGATTTCCAGTGATTCCTTTTCTTATGGACTTCAAAGCCTGGGTGGGTGAAGGAATGGGAGGAATCAAGGTCATTGGATGGTGGTTTGTGCTCCAATACTAGCATAAAGTTTAGCAGTTTAAACCCACCCAGTGGCACAATGGAAGACTTACTTACTTGGCGGTCCACTTCTGTAAGGATCACAGCAAAGAAAACCCTATGGAACTCAGTTCTGCTCTGTAACACATGGGCTGTCACGGGTCAGAATAAACTCCATGGCAGCAGGCTTGGTTTGGTCCTGTGATCACTCCATCACATGGTCCCAATATTAATTAATTGCAGGTCTGTTTAGAAAGTAACTGTCTTTTCTGTTTATTAGCCATGAGTCAAATGGTTGCGATGAGTTGGAACTGACTTAACAGCAGTTGGTTTAGTTTTTTGGTCTTTAGTGACTTTTCTTAAAAGGGAAAAAGGAGAAATCTGATTCTTTCGCTTTGTAAGCTCCTTTAAACAAATGAAATGCTCCTTTTGTTAAAATAGACCAATGCCTATGGGCCACAGTGGGAAGGGTTGGGATTGGGATGATCCAAGTGAGTGAGAGCATTTTTTCCTGCCCTATGTTAAGGAGTCCTGATGGCACTGTGGGTAAAGCACTGGACTGCTAAATACAAGGTCAGGAGTTCAAACCCACCAACTACTTCACAGGAGAAAGATGAGGCTTTCTGTTCCCTTAAAGATACACAGCCTTGAAAACCCTTTACCACCTCGGAAACCCTATACAGGGTCACTATAAGTCAAAATTGGCTCCCTGGCATTGAATTTCTGTTGTTGATGTGTTAGGTGCCGTCGAATCAGTTCTGACTCATGGTGACCTTTGCCTGGTTCTGAGCCACCTTACAATTGTTGTCATGTTTGAGTCCATTGTTTTATGTTAAAATGGTGGCATGCATAGTCTTTGGGCCATCACCTGTCACAGTGTCAGGTGGCTTGCATGTTGCTGTGATGCTGGAAGCTGGAATCACTATTACTTCAAATATCAGCAGGAGCGCCCATGATATGATGGTTTCAGCAGAGTTTCCAGATTAAGATAGTCAAGAAGAAAGACCTGATGATCTCCTTCTGAAAAAACAGTCAATGAAAGCCCCGTGGATCACAACAGAAAGGTGTTTAATACAGTGCGGGAAGCTGACCTTATAGATTGGAAGATGTTCCAAATACTAATACATAGGGCTGTAGCAATGGACTTGAGCACACCAGCAATGGTGAGGATGGTGGGGGTGAGGAAGCATGGGTTGCCATGAGTTGGAAAAGACTTGATAGTAACAATTATTTTTAAAGTGTTATTTTCTGGCACATCAAGATGTTCCAGGCTGACTTTGTGCTGTCCCTTTTCTAGTCCTGGAATCAGCTACATCTCTAACAAACCATGGCTTCTTTTAGTGGGGGATGGTAAGAGATCAAAATCTGAGTGTTTGGATACTCATGAATCTTAACAGTCCATTTATCTCACTATATATCTGTGTTGTATATCTGTACATAACTCAAAAGCATCAGTTCTTCTGTGGTCTTCCTTATTCACTGTCCAGCTTTCGCATGCATATGAGGTTATTGAAAATACCATGGCTTGGGTCAGGCGCACCTTAGTCCTCAAGGTGACATCTTTGCTCTTCGACACTTGAAAAACATCTTGTGCAGCAGATTTGCCTAATGCAATACGTCGTTTGATTTCTTGACTGCTGCTTCTGTTGCAGCCGCCAGCCGTCAGAGTGTCAGCTAGAGTCCAAATCACTCTGACCCTGAGGTGAGCAGGAGAACAGGGTTTTATATAAGAAACACAGAGTGGTTAAAACAAACAGACTTGTCAGCTGGGGTGGTAAAATCCTGTAAGTGGGAGTAAACCCAGCAATAAAACCTTATCTTATTTGTACGGATGGGCTAAGTTTTATCCTGTTTATTCAGGTGTCCTTGGGTCATTCTGACCTTCCCCCGTTTTTCTGTAAGAAGTTTATTTATTACTTTTCCATAGGGTGGGGGGGGAAGGGGAGTGCAGAGTGAAATAGGGCTGAAAGAACTTAGCGGATACCTAGTTTAAATGGGGGCTGTTAGTCGTGCTATATAACATTTCCCCCTCTAGTTGTACATTAGCTTAAATCAGTGAGCAATTTACATCTTCTTCTTATTCTAGGCGTTCATATATATGGCTGAGAGAGGACAAGTAGTTTAATAGATTCTATTTGGGACTGTATAAATTTAATGAGGGCATTAAAAATACAGGGCCCAAATATCAGAGTGAGAGTTAGAAACAGGACGGGGCCCATTATTCCTGTAAGTAATGAGGTTAGCCATGGGCTCCAGTTGAATAGTTTTTGATACCAGTTCTCCTGGTTTTCTCTTTCCCTATGTTTCCAAGTTTTCACGAACCTTCTGGAGAGTGTCAGTTATGACCCCAGAGGAGTTAGCATAGAAACAACAGCCTTCACTGTGCACAGGCCGCCTTGGCCTAGGAAAAGGAGGTCCAGACATCGTCGGTTCTGGAGAACTACTTCTGCTGTGATTGAATTTGGTCATTCATGAGCTGAATGGTGTACTGGAGGTGACTTAAATCGGCGTCTATCTTGGAGGACAGTAGGGACAGGTCCATGTCACCTTTTATAAGGGGACTGTGTCTAGGTCTGTGGAGCCAGCAACCAATAATCCCAGTAGGAGTGGGACTACTAAGGGGGACTACTAAGGTGGCTTATTCAGGTTGAATCCTTCTTCCCCTCCATAAGCATAGATTTAGGGCAAAATCTGGACTAATATACATATTTCTATTTGGGTGGACCCTGTTATCCAAGTCTTAAGACCATCAGAACAGGCAAACCAAGTATGTTGTGGACTAATATAGGAGGTTGTTGAGGTGATGGTAATATTAGTAGAACAGACGTCCGATGAATCGGAGGCACCTGGGGAAAGAACTGGGGCTGAGACGATAGGGGAGAGGAGACAAGCGGCTTTTCCAGGTAGAGATTCGAGAGTGAGGGAAACCAGGGCCACAGGGCACGCAGAAGAATTGAATGTTGTTAGGTTACTTAGGTTACCTATGTAATATGGGGATTTGATTTTTAAACAAAGCCCGCAGTGCTGTGCTAGGTCAGGGGTGATGTTGAGTTGAGGAGGGAGTGTGTTGCCTGGAGTAATAAAAATAGAGGATGGGGGTTCGGGGTGTTCCTCAAATATAGGGTCTTGTATAAAGATTGAAGTTGTCAAGGACTTCATTCTTCTTGCATCAACTATCAACACACGCGGAAGCAGTAGTCAAGAGATCAGACGATGTATTGCATTGGGCAAATCTGCTGCTCAGGAACTTTTTAGAGTATTGAAGAGCAGAGATGTCAGCTTGAGGACTAAGGTGCGCCTGACCCAAGCCATGGTATTTTCAATAACCTCATATGGATGTGAAAGCT
>NW_006408541.1:13727404-13728359 GCF_000296735.1 Chrysochloris asiatica | reverse complement strand
TAGTTTAGCCAGACTAGGAGGGGCCCTAGGGGGAAAACCCACCAGACCCAGGAGAACACTGACTATGCAGTAGGGCTAGGGGTAACATTTCAGGTAGGTGGGGTTTCTTGCCAGATGGATAATAATCGTGTCTTATTGGGCCCACCTGTCCATGTGCCTATTTCAACTCAATCCCAGTTTGGACATTAGATAATTGATTCAGGTCATTCTGGTTAACTGTGCATAGATAGACCCCAGTTTGCTGGAGTCCCATTTCAGAGGGTTTATATTCACATCCAGCATGGATTGCGTATTCTTGAGTCGCCAGGCTTGTCCATTATATTTCGAGGCCCTATGACTTCAAGTCCATGAGGGGCTGGCCATCGTCTGGACTAGAGGAGATCTGAATAATTTGCACAGGTCGAAACGCAGGAGGGCAGGTTTGTCTGGTGTCCAGGTGATGTTGCTGATAGTTGCTGGCCAAAAGAAATTGGTATAGGAGCTATGGAATAGAAAAGGTTACTGGAAAGTTTAGATAGTATAAAAGGAGAGCAAGGCTAGTCGGAGGAGGCATTCTGGCAATGGAACCGGAGGCACAGGGGTTGAGTAGTCTCAATGGTCCAGGGTTCGTGGTAGCTGGTTTGGCTTGGGAATGGTGAAACCCAGGTGTCTATTCCAGATACTTTTAGTGCTGATGGGGTAGTCAGAATGACTTTCCAAGGCCCAGTCCAGGTTGGTTGCAAGGGCTCCTTTTTCCAATTTTTAATACAGACAAAGTCACCAGGCTGAAATGGATGACAGAAAGTGGTTATAGGGAGGGGGTTGCAGTCCTGTACCCACCGGGAGATTTGGTGGAAGACCTCCTGGAATGCCTGCAGCTATTGGGACATGTGTAGGTGTCCATGTTCCAGGTTGGCAGATAGTTTAGCCAGACTAGGAGGGGCCCTAGGGGGAAAACCCACCAGACCCAGGAGAA
>NW_006408541.1:13716188-13727304 GCF_000296735.1 Chrysochloris asiatica | reverse complement strand
TAGTTTAGCCAGACTAGGAGGGGCCCTAGGGGGAAAACCCACCAGACCCAGGAGAACACTGACTATGCAGTAGGGCTAGGGGTAACATTTCAGGTCAAGTGGATCCAGTTTCCTGGCACAATTTAGCAAGGGTGAACTTGAGGGTTCTATTTTGTCATTCTACCTGTCCTGAACTCTGAGGACTGTAGGTAGTATGAAACTTCCAAGTGATGCCCAAGGCCTTAGAAAGGTCGTACAAGATATGAGAAACAATAGATGGCCCATTGTCTGAGCCAATTGACAAGGGCAAGTCATATCTAGGAATGATTTCTTTAAGGAGTAATTTGACTACTTCTGGGCTTTTTTTTGGAACAGGTAGGCAATGCCTCCACCCGTCCCGAAAAGGTACAAATTGCTACTAACAAGTATCTGTAGCCCAAAGGAGCTGGTTTGATTTCAGTAAAGTCAATTTCCAAATGTTCCATTGGGGTAGTTCCTCTGTACCTGATTCCTGGCAGGGTGACAGGTCCCTGTTAGCATTGTTCTTTGCACATACCTCGCATCGCTGGGCCGTCTGGGTGCACAAGGCATATAGATGGTTAAGATAGAAAGTTTTCCCCAGTAGTTTGGTCATGGCTGATTTCCCCAGGTGCATGGACCCATGGAGTTGTTGCATCAAATAAGGTGCTATTGAGCCGGGAATGAAAATTCTCCGGTCCGGTAGTACCCACCATCCTGACTGTAGTTCTCCCTTTTCAGAGTTTGCCCATTCTCGTTCAGCGGTGGTATATGAGGGGTCCGAGGGGAGTACTAGGGCTATTGGTACTGAGGTTGTGGATGTATTATGGAGCGCAGCTTCCTTTGCCGTTATATCGAGGGGTAAGGGAATGGGAGGAAAACTGTAAGAGGAGAAAAAGACAGAGTAAAAATTGACCTTGTTTGGAGAGTGGTGATAGAAGGTCCCCTGGAAGAGAAGGTCATATAAAGATGATTAAGGAGATCGTTTTTGGTGACTGTGAGGATGTGTTCCCGCTTCTCAGAAGTAAAGAGGGTCATAAGGAGTTGTTGACAATCATCCCAAGTTGGGTGATGAGTGCGGAAGACTGATTCCACAAGGGTGGTAAGGGCCTGGGGCTTTTCAGTAAAGCTGTAGTTCTCTGTCCCTTCCTTCTGGAAGAGAAGGGAATGTAAACCAGGAAGAGGAGGTTTCCCATTCCAGGGCCAGGAGCAGTTTCTCAGAATGGCAGGAGGGAGTGTGTTTCAGAGGCCTGATGTGAGCACAGGTGATGAGTGAGGGGTGGCGAGGGGGAGTTGGGGGAAAGAGGAATAGGATCTGGGACCTGAGCATGAGGAACAGGGGCTGGAAGAGGAGCAAGAGGGTTGGATGGGTGGTTATGAGGGGGTAAGGGGGCATCAATGGCAGAATCCCCTGGGTCTCGAAGGATTGCGGGGATGAAGAGGAGTTTGGGGAGTTATCAGGGAGTCGTGATGGGTGGCACCATCTGGCACCATGACAAGAGTGACAGAAGCTTATGAGACTGTCCGTTCCTGAGGGTGCATTGGCGGACCCAGGGAAGGAGTGTCTTAGCGATTTGAAGCCAAGAATCTATGTAGGGAAATCGGTCCGGGTGGCCTGGTTTTCAGTGATAACTTTGTATACAGCAATGACATGGTAGAGGTCCAGGGTCCTGGAGTCTGGCCAGTCAACTTGAAAGGAGGGCCACTCAATTTGACAAAAAGTTCGGAACCTACCGGGGATCATGGGGTCATCATAGTCTTCCAAGAAGCCCTTGGAAAAGTTTTTTAACATGCAGTCAAGCACCATGCCTTTTGAGACTGAGACTGGCCCATGGCGAGGGGTAAGGCAATGGGAGGAAAACTGTAAGAGGAGAAAAAGACAGAGTAAAAATTGACCTTGTTCGGAGAGTGGTGATAGAAGGTCCCCTGGAAGAGAAGGTCATATAAAATGTCAAAAATTCCCTGCTGCATTGGAAGACAAAGGGAAATGAGGCCTGGAGTTTGTGGAGGATCGAAGATAAAAAAAGTCGAAATCTGTCTAGGCAGAGATGGGGCGTTAAAGACAGGCAGGGATCAAGGGAGACATGGAGCCCCGAAAAGACAAAGGATGACAAGAAACAGCCAACTAAGAGTAGTTTAGAGAAACAGGTCCATTCTTCAAGGGACACCATACAGAGGCCTAAAGCAAGAATGGTAATGACAGGATGACAGATGAGAAACTTAATTGTGAGACAGAGTAAGAAGTCTATCAAAGACAAGAGAATCTAAGACGTAGGTCACAGGGGAGGAGGTTCTCATCCAGTTGCCTGCCTGGCTGTGTCCTTCTCGGGAACTTAGGTCTGTCTTGGCTGAGGCGCACCCATGATCCCAGGCCAGGTCAGTCTTCTGACAGGGAGGTGAGTCACCGTTATGCCTTGTGACGTGACCACAGAATGGCAGGTGAGGGCCCAATCAGACTCAGTGGCTATTGCCATTGGAGATTCACGGACCAGGTCCCTGCAAGCAAGGTCTGGTTTCACACATTTAAACAATCAGACATTCATTCACACAGACAAATAAATGTTAAATAGATATGGTGACAGGACAGACACAAACAGGCAGACTTATGTGACCACAGTCAGGTGGACTGAAGCCCCAGGCAAATTCCCATTTGCATCTGAACGATGGGAATTTAGATTAACAGAAAAGAGTCTTAACTCATCAGAAAGACCAGGACAGGACTTTGCTCTTCCAAGATGATCAGACTTGCGTCCACTCCGTGTGGGTCACCCCAAGAACTGAGGCAGGAGCCTTGGAACATCTCAGGTGGTGCCTCTTCTTCCTGGGACATTCCAGCTGGCCCGCCCAGGGAGAAGCTGGTGAAGTTCAGGTAAGAAAGTTTACACTGACATCTCACTGGGGCTTCCATTATGTTGCAGCAGCACGCGTCAGAAAGAACTCAACTCGAAACATCTTAAAAGAGCAAAGTTTATTGCTGGCGGCCAGAGTGTCAGCTAAAGCTCAAACCACTCTGACCCCGAAGTGAGCAGGGGAACAGGGTTTTATACAAGAAACACAGAGTGGTTAAAACAAACAAACCTGTCTTGTCAGCTGGGGTGGTAAATTCCAGCAGACCCTTATCCTGTCAGTGGGAGTAAACCCACCAATAAACCCTTATCTTGTTTGTCCCGATGGGCTAAGTTTTGTCCTGTTTGTTCAGGTGTCCTTGGGTCATTCTGACCTTAGTGATTTTTCTGAAAGAAGTTTATTTATTATTTTTCCATAGGGTGAGGCAGGGGTAAGGGGGGCTCAGGGCGAAATGGGGGCTGAAAGGACTTAGCAGATACCTGGTTTAAATGGGGGCTGTTAGCCGTGCTATGACACTTCCATGATGTAAAATAGAGAGATGGAAACACCACCGTCAGATGTATACAGGCCTAGATGGAGATGTTGAGAAACAACAGCTTCACTTTTGATATTTTTGTTTAATGAAAGTGTCTATGATTCTATAGTGGTACTTTTGGACTCATCTTCCTGTAGTAGAATGAAACTTTGCCCAGTCCTGTGCCACCCACACAATGAGTGCTCTGCTTGAGTCCACTGTTGCAGCCACTGTATCAATCCATCTTGCTGATGGGCTTCCTCTTTTTCACTGACCCATCACTTTCCCAAGCATGATGTGCTTGCCAGGGACTGGTCCCACCTGACAACATATCCACAGAGTACAGGAGATAGAATCTCACTATCCTCGCTTCTAAGGCAGTATTTTGGCTATACTTCTTCCAAGATAGATTTGCTTATTCTTCTGGTAGCCCATGGTACTTTCAATATTCTTTGCCAAAACCATAATTCAAAGACATCAATTCTTGGGTCCAGTTTTTGAATGCATGTGAGGTGATTAAAAATGCCACAGCTTGGCGGAATGTGGGCCTCTATCCAGAGAAGCAGCAACACCAGAGATGGAGGCGAGATGGGGACAGCTGAGGACTCTAATCTACATGCATGGAATTAGAGGGACGGATGCCCTTTGGTGGTTTAACATGCCTGAGTGTTGAAAAAAAAAAAAGAGCTAAATTGAATAAATACTGTTAAATGATAAAACATGGAGGGGATTATAATCATTGTAATGAAACAAAATATATGATTTGTTGACTGTGAAATTGATGACATGCCCTGTAAACTTTCACTCAATTCACAATAAAAACTTAAAAAAAAAAAGAAGCCATGGTTTGGGTCAGGTGCACCTAAGTCCTCAAAGTGACATCTTTGCTTTTTAACCACAGGCATACAGACTGGGATTGACAGCATGTATATCTACAACACAGATTCATCTGTAAAACGAGACTCATACCAATACCTTATTGAGTTGTTGCAAAGATTTGGTGCAGAAATGTCTGGCATGAAAGATCAATGAAATGCTTAAGAATGATCTGTCCAATGGAAAAACTCTTAAAGTCCATCAAAGATATTAACAACAGAGGAAAGTGAATGTGATTGGTAACTGAATGTTTACTTACTCAACTATGGCTGCCGGACTGTTGTTGTTGTTGTTGTGTGCCATCGAGTTGGTTCCAACTCACAGTGATCCTGTGTAGGGTTTCTGAGGCTGTAAGTCTGTATGAAAGCAGAAACCTCATTTTTTTCCCTTCAAGCGACTGGTGGTTTTGAACTGCCAACCTTGTGGTAGTAAACTGTCCAGTGCTTATCCTACAGTGCCACCAGTGCTCCCATTTCTGTCCTAAGAACATTAAATTTTTTAAATCTATAAAATATGGAAAAAACTGAGTTCTTTATCTTTTAGACCCACTTAAAATAATTGCGTTTTATTTTCTCTTTCCCTTCCCCTTTTAAATTAATCTTCAATATACAACATTCTTAATTTAGCAAATGGAATACTGGGTCAAGAAGGTCCCCTGAGTGAAAAATCTCTTAATTTGCTGATTATTACTGGAAAAACTGGCCAATTGGTGAACTTCCACAGAGGTTAGAGAAAAGTATTCAGCCTGGTATTTTATTTGATGCCAGATCCCTTGCGATGCTAAACTCTTAAAAACTCTCTTAATGTGGAGGAAGAAGAAAATAGATGCAAGGCAAGATGCCCTCTCACCCAAAGAAGATGCTAAATAATAACTCAGGAGCTTTGAGTTATTTCAATGACTTTCTACCCTGTATCTCTAAATAGTTCTGGCTGCGATGCTTGGGAGGCCGCTCTAGGGAGAAGACATATGAGCCCAAAGGATGAAGAGTGGCTGAGAATAAGAAAATCTGAAAGGAATGAACTTTCTGGGAGCGTGAACAGAAAGTACAAAGATTCTGAGACAAGAATGAGCTTGATGACTGACACACCTTGTTTGTTTCAGCACTATTCACAACAGCAAAAAGGTAGAGACAGTCTAAATGCCCATCAACAGAAAGATGAAACAAACTTTGACACATACACACAATGGAACATTACACAATGATGAAGAATAACGAATCTGTGAGACACCTCATGGTATGAATGAACCTGGAGGACATGCTGAGTGATATTAGTCAATCACAAAAGGACAAATATTGTATGAGACCACTGTTGTAAAAAGTTAAGAAAAGGCTTTCTTGATAAAAAGAATCAGCAGTTAAAACTCACCAGCCGCTCCTCAGAAACCCTATACAAGGTTGCTCTGAGTCAGAACCGACTTGACAGCACTTAACAACAACAACAATGAATGATGGTTATCAGGGGTGGGAGGGAAGGAAAGATTATTCATGGGCTAGAGGGTAAACACATGTTAACATGGGTGATGGGAAAGGCACTATTCAACAAGAGGGAGTAGGCTGGCAGAGGTAAAAATGAAGGCAGTGGGAGACACAGAAAGAGTGCAAGGGTAAAAGGGAATAGAGGTAAATACTGTTAACTGATAGTGTAGTGGTTATGAATCGGGCTGCGAACCACAAGGTCAGCAGTTCGAAACTACCAGCTGTTCCGCGGGAGAAAGAGGAGGCATTCTGCTCCCGTAAAGATTTAAAAAGCCTAGGAAACCCTGTACAGGGTCACTATGAGTCGGAACCAAGACTCCATGGCACATAGCAGTTAACAACAACTGTTAACTGATGGTAACTGGAGGGGATTGCAGTTATTGTAATGAAACAAAGTCTGTGATTGGTTGAATGTAAAACTGATGATCTGCTCTGGAAACCTTTACTCACTTCACGATAGAAAGTTAAAAAAAACAAGTTGTGCTCAGATTTGGAACTAAGACTTGCTTTAAAAAAATAAAAAAAGAATGAAAAGAAGCTTCTTGTTGAAGCTACACAGGTTTGCATCCAACATTCTACTCTGGATATGAATAAACCTGCCCATTGGTGGGACTTGGGGCCAGACATGCATCACTGACAAACACTTATCAGACCTGGACTCATGTTAAATAAAGTATTAAACTCCAGACAGTTCTCTTTAAACATTTACATATTTCCTTTGCTTAGGAGAAATTTTCCTGATCTTTAACTCAGGGGTTTCAAAGTCTCAGCCTTTCTCTGCCAGAGAGGAAAATTGAGATGGGAAGGAAACCATTACCAGAATTTGAACGTTTTATCAGTGGAGTTCAGCTAGATATTTGGCAGCGCCACACCAGGACATAAAAGACAACAGGAAGTCCCCCCCGCAAAAAAAAAACTGAGACTCTGTGGAAATGCATGCTAGGATTGGTAAACACACACATCAACGTTGGGGAGAAATGGGGTAAAGGCAGCAATGAAGCGGCAAGCTAAGCCTCACAATATCCAGAGGGCTTCTGTAGACCCGGTTGGGGACCTGGTTAGCAAGCAGTGCGAGGAGACCCGAGGACTCCTGGGCCCAGTCAGTGACGTGGCCACGGAGGACTCGAGGAGAATGGAGCTGCTGGCTGATGGGAAGAGAGGGCATGTGCACAAGAACACCCACACTTGCAGATGACACCCACGTGACCGGGACTGGATGACTGGATGATCAGAGCTCAACCAGGAGAAGAAAGAAGGGTGGGGGTGGGGGGAAGAAGATTGAGCTGATCCAAGCTGATGAACTTAACCTATGCATATGAATGCATGACACAAAAGAGGCAACAAATCCTTACAGCAAGAAACATTCCCACTCCCTCCACAAAGTAGACATAGAGGGGTAACTTGGGACATTGGATACCCAAATGGAGAGGGAGGGACTACAGAGACAAGAAGTAACTGGCTTACAAGCTTTCAAGAGGGAACCTAGAGCTAGGGGGCATGGAGGAAGGCAGAATCACCAGTGAGTACTATCCAATTTGTCTAGGTGGAGCTGATGAAATGAAATACAGATGGGTTACGTGCGATACTGTAGTGAATATTGGTTATCAAGACAGATTGTGAGGGTTGGAAATGCAAGGGTAGATGTTTTGTAGCAAGGAAGAGAGCGATTATTTCTCCAGTCTAGGAGTGGAGGTCTCTGGGACCACCAACGGATAAGAGCCGAGAACGGGACCCCACCCAGAGAACCGGAGATGTCTGAGATGGACACAGAGATGATGACATGGAGGGATGAAGCGGCTGGGGACTTTGGATCCAGAGAGGGAGAGGAACTGTGGACTGAAGACTGAGGGGGGAGGGGGGAGTGTAGAGCATGGGCTTCTAGGATATGCCCTTTGGTCGGAAGACGATGCATGGAGGGGATTGGAACCATGGCAATGTAATGATATACGATGGAATGAATATGGAACTGAGGTTCTCTCCTGTAAACTATCATATAATTCACAATAAAACATTTAAAAAGAAAGAGCAAAAGGGAAAAAAACCAAAAAGACAACAGAAAGGCAGTTTGAGAAAGTGACTAGGTTAGCATATTGGATATCAGGGGATCTGGATTCAAGATCTAGGTAGCTTCTGCAAATGGTCATTGTTTATTTGTGGTAGATACTACTTACCACAATTAATCTCTGCCCTATTCCTACTACTATTTTACTATTCCTACCCCATCCCCAACAGTATTTTTGCTAGCAGACCCTATTTCCCATGTTGGAACTAGATGAAGTCAGACACTGCCTTCCCAATCTCCTTTGCAGCTAAGGCATGTGACTTAGTTCTGGTCAGTGTTCCGACAAGGGAAAATTGGTTAGGAGGCTTCTGTATGCAGCATCCATGGCACTTTTCCATATGATTATTAGTAATGACATGATTTCATGCCCCTGGTGTGGCGATGTAGGATAAGCACTGGACTGCTAACTGAAAGGTTAGTGGTTCAAACCCACCAGCCACTCCTCGGAAACCCTACACAGGGTCGCTGTGAGTCGGAACTGACTCGATGGCACTTAACAATAACAATAATGAGAAGCCCATAGAAAAGTCTGGACAATCTGAAGCATATGTGCTGCTGTTAAAACAGGGCTTCTCAGACCTTCATGTGGGGATCTTGTTAAAATGCAGATAGATATGGTTCCACAGGATGTTAATGCTGCTGGTTCTTGAACTGCATTGAGAAGCAGATCGCTAGATGTTCTTGACAACAAATAAGAGCGAACCCAGCTACACGTGATACGAATGGTCCCAGAAGCAGAATCGGGAAACCAAATGATGTATTTATTACACTGGACAACCTGTTGCACAAGACCTCTTTAAAGTATTAAAGAACAAAGATGTCACTTTGAGGATTAAGATGCGCTTGACCCAAGCCATTGGTATTTTCAATCGCCTCATATGCATGTATAAGTTGGACAATGAATAAGGAAGACTAGAAAAGAATTGATGCCTTTGAGTAAAGGTGTTAGCTAGGAATACTGAATATACCATAAACTTCCAGAAGAACCAACAAATCAGTTTTGGAATTGGTATGGCCAGATTGTTACCTAGAAGCAATGATGGCAAGACTTTGTCTGTCATACTTCAGACCAGTCCCTGAAGAAGGATATCATGCAATGTAACGTGGAGGGTCAGTGAAAAAGAGGATGACCCTCAAGGAGATGGATTGACACAGTGGTTACAACAATGGGCTCAAAAATAACAGAAATTGTAAGGATGTCACAGGATCGGGCAGCGTCATTCTCACAATTGAAGGGTCGCTATGGGTCGGAACCGACTCAACGGCACTTAACAACAACAACAACAACAACTAACAAAAAGGAAAGAAGTTTCTAGGAAGGACAGTTAAGGGTTGGTGGATCCAGCAGTTCAACAACTTCTTCAAGGATGCATCTACCTCTTTGCTATCCTGACTGGTTGATGTTTTGCCTTTAGGCTTGTTGTCCAAGTTCACAAGATGGCAGCTGCAGCTGGTGGACACATCCAAACATTACTCAAGTTTTAGAGAAGTACTCTTCTGGCATCAGCACTGGACTTTGAACCACAAGGTCAATAGTTCAAACCCACCAGCTGCTCCTTGGAAAACCCTTCACAGGGTCACATTGAGTCAGAACCAACTTGACAACACTTAACAACAACAACTTCCTCTCCCAGTCTCACTTTATCAGTGGAAACATCTTTCCCAGGTACCCCCTTTGTAGCCAGAGCTGGTCCATGAGCAATCCAAAGTATCATTTAATAGTCTTTACTTGAGTGGTGGCCCAGAAGTTCCCAGCAGCCTTTTCTTCACATCTCATTGACCAGAAGTACATCACTTGCTCCAGCCTAACCAGGTGTCATCAAAGGAGTAAAATTACTATGATTGGCTTTGACCAGTAATTCTCAAAATGAGATTCTTGGACCAGCAACAACAGTGCCAACAGAAGATTTGTTTGAAATATGAATTCTTGGGCTCCAAGACACCACAAACAAACCTTGGCCATCAAGTTATGACTCATAGAGACCCCATAGGACAGAGTAGAACTGCCCCACACAGTTTCCAAGGCTGTAGTCTTTATAGAAGTAGATGCAACATCTTTCTCCTGTGTAATTGATGGGTTCGAACCACTGACCTTTTGGCTAAGTTCAGCACTTAACCAAGGTGTCACCAGGGTTTCTTGGCTCCAAGACAGATGTACTGAATTAGAAATACTAGGGGTGAGGCCTAGCAATTTGAGCTTTAACAAGGCCTCCAGATGATTCCAAAGCCCTAGTGGTACAATGGTTAAGAGCACTGCTGCTATCTGTAAAGGTTGGTGGTTTGAACCCATCAACTGCTCTGTGGAAGAAAGATGAGGCAGTCTGCTTCCAGAAAGTTCACGAGCTATTGGATAGTTCTACTCCACATAGAGGGTCACTATGTGTCAAAATTGACTCTGCCAGACTGGGTTTGTGTTTTTGATTTATGTGGGATCAAATTGACAACAGCAGCTTGAAATACTAGATAGGAAGTGTAATGGGGAAGGAATAACACAGGAAAGGGAGGTGAGACTAGTCATCTCAAAGTAAAGTAATCAGGGTCACTAAATTGTACATGTGGAAACTTGAATTGGTGTAGGTTTTGCTGTGTATGATCTCAATAACAACAGAATCATAATAAAATACATTATTGAAAAAATTCTCTAGTAAAGGAGCCTCAGTGAAAGTATTTTGAAAAATCTCTTCAGGATTTTTAAATATTCAGCCCGGTGAGAACTATGGGAAGTTACTGCTTATGAACATTTGACAACTCTTAACTTACCTTTTTTTTTGTTCCTTTAAAGCTTTTATTGTGAACTGAGTGATAGTTTACATGGGAGACCATCAGTTTTACACGCATCCTATCATATACCTTTTCATTGCAATGATTACAATCCCCTCCATACATCACCATTCAACAGTATTTGCTTCTATTCCTTCCGTTGTTGTTGTTTTATGTACACAAAAATACTCAGGAATGTATAATCATTTAAACAACCAAAGGGCACATTCTGCAAGCCTGCTTCCTGGCCGCCAGCACTCAGTCTTTCTCTTTCCATGAGTCTAGAGTCCTCAGCTGCTCTCTCTCTCCATGTCCTCATCTATGCCTCCATCTCTGGTGTCGCTGCTTCTCTGGGAGGGTCCCACATTCTGCTCTTCTCCCTGCCTTTTTTTTTTTTTTAAGTATTAAAGGTAAAGCTTCTTTCCAAGTAATTTATTTCAAAAAGAAAATTACAGACTAAAAAAAAAATCACTCATATGCTCAGCATTTAATCGAAACTCAGTATTGTTGTTGTTAGGTGCCATTGAGCCAACTTCTTCTCATAGCAACCCCACACACAATAGGATGAAACACTATCCAGTA
>NW_006408541.1:13707140-13710660 GCF_000296735.1 Chrysochloris asiatica | reverse complement strand
CCATCACAATGAATTATAGAATCCAGATGAGAAGTAGAGAGCATTGTTGGTTCATTTTTTTGTACTGTGAGAAAAAGGAAAAAGGCAGACAGGGAAAGCCCTAGTCTGGGAGGGGGCAGACTAGATGTTGGGTAGGCAACTCCTGCAGCATTCAAGGAACTGATATTTAGGGTGAGGTTAGTAAAAAGGCTCAGACTAATGTTCCCAACCCCCAGCCATGCCAAAGTGTCAATGTTCACCTAAATCCTGGGGCTCCCAGACTGAGGGCCACCAGCCTGGCTCAGCAAGTTTGTCCTGAAGTCACCTAGGGTCTGCCCCTGGAGATGCCCAGTCAGGCATCTAGAGATGCCCTGCTCCTCTGCCCAGCAGACACTGTGGAGGCTGATACGTGGCTGCCGGTTGGTTTAATTGGACGTTGGCAGGGGAAGCCCAGCCTGGGAAGAGATTAATGACTCCATTATCTTCCTGGGCAATCATCCATGCGGTCCAGTTCAGAACGTAGATCTAAGGTGTAAATAAAGTCCCTGTTCTGAGGGAGCACAATTTTCATTGTCTCTAGATGGGAATTTGCTCCCAGAAACCCTTGGCTCAAATCCAGGAGGTATCTTTGTTTGGCAGAATGACTCGCGTCTCATTTTTGTAAGCTGGTTGGCTTTGGGCCATGTGATTGATCTTCTAAGCAGTGGACGATGGCTTGGAGGCATACACTGTTGGTTTTTAATGTAAACTCATTAGTAGTACATATTTGTTGTTAACAAAGTAGAAATCTGTGATATGATAAATCCCCATCTCCCATTCTCTGAATCTGACTACTGTTAACTGGTATATATTCTTCTGTATGTGTCGTCTATTTTTTTTTCCCCCCGATTTGATTCAGTATTCCCCCAACTTTATTGAAGTATAATTGAAGCAAGCTACCCACCCGACTCGACTGCACTTAACAGCAACAACAAAACACACTCCTCCTGGTGTGGCACTGTAGGATAAGAATGGACCTATTAACCGCTAAGTTGGTGGTTTAAACCTACCAGTTGCTCCTTGGAAACCCTGTTGCTATAAATTGGAACCATTTTGATGGCACTTAACAACAAAAACACAAAGCACACACTAAAAGTATACAATTTGATCCATTTCAATAGATGTATACACTCATGAAACCATGATGTTAATTGAGATAGGAATATATCCATCATCTCCAGAAGTCTCCTCATGATTCTCCGTAATCCTTTCCTCCCTCCCTCCATCCATCTTCTCCACCATTAACTTACTTTATATCACTGTAAATTGTATTTTTTTTTTCTTTTAGAATTTATGTAAGTAGAATTATACAGTCTTTTATACAGAATGCTCCTTAGAAGCGAGGATGGCAAGACTTTATCTCAGATACTTTGGACATGTTATCAGGACAGACCAATCCCTGGAGAGGGGGTAAAGTAAAGCATCAGAGAAAAAAGGAAACCCCTCAAGGAGATGGAATGACACAGTGACTAGTCCATCTCATTGGGGGGTCTTCCTCTGTTTCTCCAACCCTCCACTTTACCAAACATGATATTCTTCTCCAGGGACTGGTCCCTCCTGATAACATGTCCAAACTAAGAGATGAAGTCTGGCCATCCTGACTTCCAAGGAGAATTCTGGCTGCACTTCTTCCAACACAGATCTGTTTGTTCTTTTGGCAGTTTCAGTATTTTCCTCCAACACCATAACTCAAATGCATCAGTTTTTCTACAGTCTTCCTTATCCACTGTTCAACTTTTGCATGAGTATGATGTTATTGAAAATACCATGGCTTGGGCCAGGCACACATCTTACTTCTCAAACTGACATCTTAGCTCTTCAACACTTTAAAGAGGTCTTGTGCAGCAGATTTGCCCAATGCTATACATTGTTTGATTTCTTGACTGCTGTTTCCATGAATGTCGATGGTTGATTTGAGCAAAATGAAGTCTTTGACTACTTCAATCTTTTCTCCATCGGATGTTGTTTATTGGTCCAGTGGTGAGGATTTTTGCTTTCTTTACATTTAGATGCAACCCATATTGAAGGCTGCAGTCTTTGATTTTAATCAATAAGTATTTTAAGTCCTCTTTACTTTCAGCAAGCTAGGTTGTATCATCTGTATATCGCAGGTTGTTAATGAGTCTTCCTCCAATCCTGATGCCATGTTTTTCTTCATATAACCCAGTTTCTCAAATAATTCAATACAGATTGAATAAGTATGGTGAAAAAATACAACCCTGGCACACACCTTTCCTAATTTTAAACCATTTGGTGTTCCCTTGTTCTGTTCGAACACCTGCCTCTTTATTTATGTATAGATTTCTCATGAGCAGAATTAAGTGTTCTGGAATACTCATATTTTGAAATGTTGTCTGTAACTTGTCATGATCCACATAATCAAAAGCCTTTGCATAGTCAATAAAGCACAAGTAAACATCTTTCTGGTATTCTCTGCTTTTAGCCAAGATCCATATGACATCAGCAGTGATATCCCACATTCCATGTTCTCTTCTGAATCTGGCTTGAACCTCTGAAAGTTCTCTGTCAATGTATGGTTGCAGACATTTTGGCATTATTTTTATTAAAATTTCACTCACAGAACAAGGTAGATAGGGGAACATGGAGGTAGGTTTGCATGGACTAAATGGAACAGAGGTAAATAGTGATGTGTGCTCAACCTTGGAACAACAGGGCTCTGTGATACAGGGATCAAGGTATAGACTGAATGGATAAAAGAGGGGAAATAATGTTAAGATGCTTGACTGTCTTATGAATATTGGTTTTCCTTGCTTAGTACTGAAAAATAGAAACTTGAATGGGCTAGAAAGGAATATCGGAAAACATGATTATGAAAAACCTGTAAGTCCATCTTCAGCCTATAACTGATTGTAATATATAAAAGGGGTTCTAGAATTTGCCCATTAAAATTGGTGTCCTGCAGAGCCTTTGTAGTCTGTAGGATCTGGGCCCCATTCAGAACCCTTGGAGGTGGAACATTCCTAATTGAAAGGACAAGCAGATCAGCCTGGAATAGCTGGAGGAAGAGAAGATAGTTCTTGAACAAAAGACCAGCAGGAAAATTTCAAAACAAAAATGGTAGTCTGACTGACTACTACAAGAACAAGCAAATTATTCACTGGGGAGCCATCGAGGCAAGCAATTAAGTCCCTTCAAGACAAATCCCCCTCCAAGACTGAAACTCTAAGGGAGCACATGAGCAGGCATGTAAGCTTGCTGGTGACCATGTTGGCCTCTTGGTGAGTGGAAGGGGGAAAGGCAGGAATGAAGATATGGGCTGAGTTTAACCATGTTCCATAGACTCCCGTCGACCTGGAGATGAGAGAGAGAAGAGTAGGGGTTGGCTGGTCCAAAGTGTGGTGAGACCTGTGGACTCTGGAGCCAATGGACAAAGACCTAGACACAGATGGCTAGAGTTGATAGCAAAGAGCCCAGCTGATGTGAAGTGAGGGGAGACACACAAGAACACTCAAATTTGCATATAGTATGCATTTGACCTAGC
>NW_006408541.1:13696411-13705650 GCF_000296735.1 Chrysochloris asiatica | reverse complement strand
GAGGGGCCTCAATGGAGATGCAGACGCCATCACTCTTTCAGATGTTGACCTATACTTTTGGATGTAGTAGCTCAAAATACCAACTGAGAGGGAAGGAGTCCTCACATCCAAAATCAATCCTATCCACTCTGAATACAGAGTTGATAGGGATGGGCAACTTAGACATTGGCTATCTAAAATGGGAGGGGCTATAAAGCCATGAAGTGACTGGCTTACAAGTTTTCAAGAAGAAGTTTAGTTTCAGAATGTGGGAGTGGGAGGTAGAATCCCCACTGAATAGTTTTCATATTGTTTTGACGGGTCTGGTGAAAGGAGATGGGGATAAGATTCTTATGATTCAATAGTAAGTAATTGTTATGACTAATTGCGACTCTCACAGCTGTATAGGTAGAAGTTTTATAACAAAAAGAGGGGAGTAGTTAATCTTACTGTCCAAGAACAGAGAACCCTAGAACCATCAAAGGAGAAGAGCACAAGGTGAATGTGGGACCCTAGCTAAAGAAGTAGCAACACCAGAGATGTAGACAGAGATGAGAGCATGGAGAGAGAGAGCAGCGGAGGACTCTACACTCTTGTGTGCTGACAGCCAGGTGCTGGTGGTCAGGGGACAGGCTTGCAGAATGAGTCCTTTGGTTGTTTAAATGATTACATATCCCAGAGTGATTTTGTGTACACCCCACCAAAAAAACCCCCAAAACCAAAACAAAACAAAAAACAAAATAGAAGGAATAGAGTCAAATACTGCTGAGTGATGATGCACAGAGGGGATTGTGGTCATTGCAATGAAATGATGAGTGTAAAACTGATGCTCCCTCATGTAAACTAATCACTCAATTCATAATGAAAGCTTAAAAAAAACCAAAACTTTACTCACATGGGAAATGAATGGCATTTTCCGATGAGTTCCGCGTTCTATTGGGCACCTCTCTTTGGAATGGGCACAAATATGGGTCTTTTCCAGTTAGTTGGCTAGGTAGCTGTCTTCCAAATTTCTTGGTATAGATGAGTCAGTGCTTCCAGAGCCGCATCAGTTTGTTGAAAGATTTCAATTTGTATTCCATCAGTTCCCGGTGCCTTGTTCTTTGACAATGACTTCAATGCACATTGGACTCTTCCTTCAAGGTGATTGACTCTTGATCATATGCTACCTCTTGAAATGGTTGAACATCCACCATTTTTTATTTTGGCACAATGATGCTCTGTATTCCTTCCATCTTCTTTTGATACTTTCTGCATCACTAAATATTTTGCCCATAGAATTCTTCAATGTTGCAATTGAGGCTTGAATTTTTTTCTTCAGCCTCAACAAGGCCAAGGGACTACTATGTAACAGACACTCAATTGTTCATAAACAAGTTCAATCTGAAGCTGAAGAAAATTAAAACAAGTCCTTGAGAGCCAAAATATGGTCTTAAATATATCCCACCTGAATTTAGAGACCATCTCAAGAACAGTTTTGATGCATTGACTGAAGACCAGAGGAGTTGTGGGATGCCATAAAGAGCATCATATGTGAAGAAAGCATAAGGTCATTAAAAACAAGAAAGGAAAAACAGGCCAAAGTGGATGTCAGAGAGGCTCTGTAACTTGCTCTTGAGCATAGAGTAATGGAAGTAAAGTGATAGGAAGAAATGATAAAAGAGCTGAACAAAAAATTTCAAAAGGTAGATTGAGAAGACAAATAAAAATATTATAATGAAATGTGCAGAGATATGGAGTTAGAAAACCAAAAGAGAAGCACACACTAAGCATTTCTAAAGCTGAAGGAACTGAAGACAACATTCAAACCTCAGGTTGCAACATTGAAGGATTCTATGGGCAAAATATTGAATGATGTAGTAAGCATTAAAAGAAGATGAAAGGAATACACAGCCAATAATGTACCAAAAAGAATTGGTTGATGCTTAGCCATTTCAGAAGGTATCATGTGATCAAGAATCCATAGTATTGAAGGAAGAATTCGAAGTTGCACTGAAGGGATTAGTGATAAACAAGGCTCCAGGAATTGACAGAATACAAATAGAAATGTTTCAACAAACTGGTGCAGTGATGGAAACACTCACTTATCTGTGCCAAGAATTTTGGAAGACAGCTACCTGGCCAACTGACTGTAAGAGACCCATATTTGGCGGCCTTTCTAAAGAAATGTGACTCATTGGAATAAGGAAACGATTGAACAATATAATCAGTATAACATGTAAACTAAATTTTGCTGAAGATAATTCAAATATGGTTGTAGAAGCACACCAACAGGGAGCTGCCAGAAATCTAAGCTGGATTCAGAAGAGGATGTGAAATGAGGGATATTTGCTAACGTCAGATGGATCTTGATTGACAGCAGAGTGTGCTAGAAAGCTGTTTACTTGTGCCTTATTGACTATGCTAAGGCATTTGACTGTGTGGATCATAATAAACTATAGATAACATTGGGAAGAATGGGAATTCCAAAACACTTAATTGTGCTCACATAGACCAAGAGGCAGTTATTTGATCAGATCAAAAGGCTATTGTGTGGTTTAAATTCAGGTAAGGTGTGCACCAGGGTTGTATCCTTTTACCATACGGATTCAGTCTGTATGCTGAGCAAATAATCTGAAAAGCTGGACTATATGCAGAAGAATATGGCATCAGGATTGGAGGAAGGTGCTTTAACAACAAGTGATATACCAATGACATACCTTGCTTGCTGAAAGTGAAGAGAATTTGAAACACTTACTGATGAAAATCAAAGAATGCAGCTTTCACTATGGATTACAACTCAATGCAAAGAAAGTAAAAATCCTCACAACTGGACCAATAAACAAAATCATGATAAACAGAGAAAAGATTGAAGTTGTCAGACATTTCCTTTTACTTGGCTCTACAATCAAAGTTCACGGAAACAACAGCCAAGAAATCAAACTGTGTGTTGCCCTGGACAAATGTACTGTAAAAGACTTATTTAAAGTGTTAAAGAGCAAAGGTATCACTTTGAGGACCAAGGTGAGCCTGACTCAAGTCATATTTTTCAATTGCCTCATATTTATCTGAAAGCTGGACAATGAGTAAGAAAGACAGGAGAAGAACGGATGCCTTTGAATTATGGTCTTGATGAAGAATATACCATGGACTTCCAGAAGAACAAACAAGTCTGTCTTGGAGGGAGTACTGTAAGAATGCTCTTCAGAAGGGAGGGTGGTAAGATTTCATCTCAACTACTTTGTACATGTTATCAGCAGGGACCAGTCCCTGGAAAAGGATAACATGCTTGGTAGTAGAGGGTCAGCAAAGAAGACTGGACTGACAGTGGCTGCAATGATGAGCTCAAACACAGCAACAAATGTGAGGATAGCACAGGACCAGCAATGTTTACTTCTGTTGTGTATGGAGTTGCTATGAGTTGGAGCCAACTGGATGGCACCTGACAACAACAAACTCCACTGATGACGCTTCTCTACAGAACCTAGCCAAAGATGATGTCCAACCCAATAAAGTGTTCAGATCCAGTCTCAGCTGCTTTCGTACAAGAACTCAAGAAAGAACCACCCAGCTGAGCCCTATCAATCCACAGGCTCATGAGAGAGAATCGTAAATTACTGTTTTAAGTCATTGTGTTTTGGAGTAGTTAATTCTGGAGCAATTTAACTGGGAGAAAGGAGACTGACTAGTCCCTTGACTCCCACCCAGTGCACAGCACCCTTCAGCCCTATCCCAAGGAGAGAGGGGTGCTCCATCCCAGCTGGGCAGTCATGGTCAATTTGATGTGTTCTACTCTCTCTGTTCAGTGAAAAATAAGTTGCTTCTCTTTGTGCTCACAGATGTGGCATCTGCCAAGAGCCCCACAGTTGCTTTGTTGTTGTTGTCAAGTGCCGTTGAGTCGATTCCGACCCATAGCAACCCTGTATAGGGCTTCCAAGAAGCAGCTGGTGAACTTGAACTGCCAACCTTGCAGTTCAAAAGGCTTTGCAGTCTGGCACATTAACCCACAGCGCCACACCACAGTCGCTAGGGCCCTTATAAAAGGACAAACAAGAGAGAATTTCTGGGAACTGGGTCACAAACTACTTGGACACTTCTAACCTGGCAGGATAAAGGAGGCTGGAAACTTTACAGGAGCTGCTGGTCTTTGAAATGGGGATGGCTCAGGGACATGCCATGGTTGGGACAGTCTGCCTGCCCCCGCGTTCCTGATGTCCAGAGAGACCTCACTTTGCTCTTTTCCTCTCTCTCTCTTTGCTGTTCTTTTTTTCTTCCTTTTTCATTGTAAATCAAGTGGTATAGATGCGCACAATGAAAAGCAACCGTCTAGTTCCACCCTCCCTAACCCCGGTTCAGTTCTCCAGAAGCAATCACTGCGTTTCTTTATATTTGTCTGAATAGGTCATGCAGACATATGGTAACATTTTCAATAGGTACTGTCTTAGGCTGGACTCTTTGGAAGAGCAAAACCACCAGTGAAGTGTATATTTTGAGTATGAGGGTAAGTCAAAGGTATTGCGACCAGTTGATATATGTAGGGGTTTATTCCAAACTAAACATGTCTAGACATTTCTTCAATCAGTGGATGGCTGCAGACAGATTTTCCCAGTAATACATTTAGTTCCATTAGGGTGTCTTCACAAAAAAGTCCAATCAAAACAGTGGCTTCTGAGGGGATTGGCTGGGCCAGTTAAACTCAAGGCAGAGAGGTCAGCTCCGAAGGTGACAGTGATTGTATTTTAGGATTTCCAAGGGAATCTTGAAAGACACAGGATGACCGTAGGGGGGTTATTAGGAAGAAGTTTTAAGAAAACCATAAACTGCTTTGGTGAGAAAAAGACCAGAAAAGTTATGCTGAGGGATTTTTTCCCATCCTGACAATGCACCTCCTCTTTCTTCGAGTGTAGCAAGTTCTGTCCATAAGAATTTCGTTGGGAAGCCTTACTCCATCCCCCCTACAGCTCTGATCTTGTCCCTTTAGACTTCTTTTTGTTCCCCAAACTTGAACATTTAAATGGAACATGAATTGATTTCCTTGAGGATACCTAAACTGCCCCTTTCGACATTGTGTAAATTGACAAATACAGAATTCTTAGGGGAAGGGCTGTTGTTGTGAAGTGCTGTCAAATTAATTCTGACTCATAGCGACCTTATATGAAGCTTCTGTGGAACCACTGGTGACTTGAAACACCGACCTTGCAGTTCAAAGTGACTCTGCAGTCCAGCACATGCACCCACAGCGCCACACCAGGGGGAGGGTTAGAGAGATGGAAACACCACCCCCAGAAGTGGTTAGACCTAGATGGAGGATATGTCAAGAAATGACAGCTTCATATTTAGGTATTTTTTTGTTTAATTAAGGTTTCTATGATTTTGAAGCAATAACTTTTTGACTTGCCAGCGTGTGTGTGTATCTGTGCTTATTCAAGGAAATGGTTTACAGAGTTGGTAGGTCCCTAATCTGTGGGTCAGCCATTAAGCTGGAGGTTTCTTTGGACTCACATGGTTGCAGGGACTGATGAACCCAAATTAGTAAGGTCTGACAGCAGGCTTCTTGCTCAGGAGTTGACAAATCCCCAAACTTGTAAGTCAGACGGCAGACTGCTGGTTTACACTCCAAGAACAGGAGGCCAGAGGATGATGAGTTCAATGCAGGATTGAGAGAGGGTGCACTTTGCTAGAATACCCATGTATATTGAATGCAGGCCACCCCAAGGAAACAGTCCTTTCAACTGATTGACTGTTCACATGACGTCACAAAGTGGAGGATTGTTATATAGTATCTGCCAAACCACTGAGAATCATGGTCTAGTCAAATTAACACATAACCTTAACCATCACAGGTACTATAAGGTAAATGGAGACAAGTAAGTCCTCATTCCTTCATCTCCAGCACCTCTGCAATGGCAACCTCTCTTACAAATTTATTGCATCTCCTCCTAGAGATATGCTGTGCATTTATCACCATGGTGTGGCACCGTAGGATAAGCACTTGACCTCAAGGTCAGTTTGAACTGCAAGGTCAGTGGTTCAAACTCACCAGCCACTCCTCGGCAATCCTATACAGGATTGCTGAGTCATAACCAACTCAATGGCACATAGCAACAACAACAACAGCAACAATATAAATACGGAGTCCTGGTGTGATGCTGTAGAATAAGCACTAGACCACAAGCTCGGTTTGAACTGCAAAGTCGGTGTTTCAAACTTACCATCTCCTTCTTGGAAATTGTACAAAGTCGCTATGAATTGGAACTGGCTCGACAGTACTTTGCAACAACAAATATAAATATAAAAAAGTATATGTTAACATGCTACAAATACTGTGCTGTATTATTCTTTTCCACCTAAAAATGTATTTTGGAGGTCTTCCACTTCAATACAAACGTAACTATTTTATGATTTTAGGAGTCTGCACAGTAGGGATGGACCATAATGGATTAATTAGCACCAACTGAGGGACATTGAGGTTAATATCAACCTTTTGATAGTATGGTAAGACAGCTAATAATCGTGCACATGCATGGCTCTGTCTGTAAGAATACTTGAGTCAAATGGTTGGTGCTTTTGTAATTTGATAGATATTGGCAAATTGCCCTCCAAGGAGTTTGCATTGATATATTTGTCCACCAACTTCATAATCAAATGTTTCTTTCCCCATACACTTTCCAACTCTATTCAAATAATGATCAATCTTATTGATCTTTGCTCTCTAATTGCAGGAAATTATATCTGAGTGTACTTTTATATTAGGAGCTAGGAACTCCCTGGGTGGAGAAAACAGTTAATGTGCTTGGCTGCTAAGCACAAGGTTGGAGGTGCAAATTCACCCAGAGGTGCCTTGGAAAAAAGACCTGCCAATCTACTACTGAAATGTTCTTGTGTGTTCTGATGAGTTGGTTTAGACTCCTATGAGTTTTTGTATAGAGCTTTTGAGTCTGTAAACCCCTATGGGAGCAGGAAAGCCTCATCTTTCTCCCAAGGAGAGGCTGGTGGATTCAAATTGCCGACCCTGTGTTAAATAACCCAACGGCTATTATTAGTCAGTGAAAGCTCTATGGAGCATAGATCTACTCTGATGCACAGGGTTGCTATGAGTCAGATCAACTCCACAGCAACTTGTTTTATTAGGAGGTTGAGCATCTTTTCATATCCTTAATTGTCATGGCAACTACTTCTAGCCTTTGTAGCTATTTTTTTCTAGTTGTCTTTCTATAGAGCTAAATAATGTACTTATGTGGTCTTTTGTTGATTTTTTCCAGCTTTAGACATTACCTGTTGAGTTTTGCTCCATTGCAGCATTTTAGAAACAGCCCTAATGGCACAGTGATTATCTGCTAACTGAAAGGTTGTTGTTGTTAAGTGTTGTTGAGTTGTCTCCGACTCATAGCGACCCTGTATAGGGTTTCTGAGAAGTGGCTGGTGAATTTGAAATGCTAACCTTGTGGTTCAAACCAGCCTTACAGCCCAGTGCTTTATCCTGCATTGCCACACCAGGACAGTTTTAAACCCACCAACCTATCCTTGGGAGAAAGATGTGGCTTTCTTTCATAACTATTACAGCCTTGCAACCCTTTGTAGGGGTCCTAGTGTGTCACTGGTGGTTAATGTGCTGAACTGTAAGGTCGCTTTGAACAGTAAGGTCATTGTTTAAGCTCGCCAGCTGCTCCTCAGAAATCCAATACAGGGTTGCTATAGGTTGGAACAGATTCAATGACACAACAACAACAACATACCCTTTGCGCAGTCCTACTCTGTTCTGTAGGGCCACTATGTGTTGACTCATGGCAATAGGTTGCAGAATTCTAGTACCTCTTCTGTCTTTCTGTCCTTCTTTCCCTGTATGTATGTGTGTGTATGTGATGAAGATCACAGTATGGGTTGCACCTCAATGCAAATAAAACAAAAATCTTCACCACTGGACCAATAAATACAATCATGATAAACAGAGAAATGATTCAAGTTGTCAGACTTCATTTTGCTCCAATCCACAATCAACATTCATGGAAGCAGCTGTCTAGAAATCAAACCATATATTGCATTAGGCAAATCTGCTGCACAAGACCTCTTTAAAGCATTCAAGAGCAAAGATGTCAGTTTGAGGGCTAAGGTGCGCCTGACTCAAGCTATATAATATTTTCAGTAGCCTCATATGCATGTGAAAGTTGGACAATGAATAAGGAAGACCATAGAAAAATGGATGCATTTGAGTAGTGGTATTGGAGGAGAATATTGAAAGTACCATGGACTGCCAGTAGAATTTTTTTTTTGGAAAAAGTGCAGCCGAATTCTCCTTAGAAGACAGGATGGTGAGACTTTGTCTCTCATACATTGGATATGCCATCAGGAGGGACCAATCACTGGAAAAAGACATCATGCTTGGTAAAGTGGAAGACCCCTGTGAGACGAATTGGCACAGTGTCAACAGCAATGGGTTCAAGTGCAACAATTGTGAAGCTAACACAGGGCAGGCAGTTTCATTCTGTTGTGCAGAGGGTTGCTATGGGTTGGAACTGACTTCAAAGTATCTAACAACAACATTATATAGTGATACATTTTTTTGTGTGTTTTGAATTAATGATTCAGAGCTTTAAAAGTAAGCCCATTTAAAGGAAAATAATCAGGAAAGAAAATCATCATTAAGGTGGTAGAGTATGGTGAAAGATGGTGTTTTCAAGGGACTCATCTTTGGGTAACACAGACGCCAGATATGGGGGCTTGGTGCTCAGCCTGACTCTTAGGCTCCTTTGTTGTTGTTGTTAGGTACCATCGAGTCAGTACCGACTCATAGCGACCTTATGCACAGCAGAATGAAACACTGCCCAGTCCTGGGCCAACCTCACTACTGTTGCCACGCTTGAGCCCATTGGTGCTGCCACTGGCCAATCCATCTCGTTGGGGTCTTCCTCTTTTTCTCTGACCCTCCACCTTACCAAACATGATATCCTTCTCCAGCGACTGGTACCCTCCTGACAATATGTCTGAAGTATGAGAGACAAAGTTTGGCCCTCCTGGCCTCCAAGGAGCACTCTGGCTGCACTTCTTTCAACATGAATCTGTTGGTTCTTTTGGCAGCCCATGGCACTTTCAATATTCTCCTCTAACACCATAACTCAAAAGGATCAATTCTTTACAGTCTTCCTTATTCACTATCCAGCTTTGACATGCATATGAGGTTATTGAAAATACCATGGCTTGGGTCAGGCGTACTTTACTCTTCAAGCTGACATCTTTGCTCTTCAACACTTTAAAAAGGTCTTGTGCAGCAGATTTGCCTAATG
>NW_006408541.1:13692866-13696260 GCF_000296735.1 Chrysochloris asiatica | reverse complement strand
GTGATGAATTAAAAATCTTCTTACATGCTTTATTATCCTATCATTCTTTACCCTCCTGATCATTCTTTTCTCTCCTCCCCACTCTCCTGCTTTCCCCTTTTTCTTCCTTCTCCTCTTTCATTCTCCTCCTGCTTCTTTAATCTCCTTCCATTTCTTTACTCCCCCCTCTCTTGCTTTACCCTTCTTCTCCTTTTATCTTCTGCTCTTTCATTCTCCTTCTCCCCTCCTGCTTCATTCTTCTGCCATATTTTTCCTTCTCTTTTCCTCTACTTACCTCTACTTTTTCCTTCTGCCTTATTCTATCTTACAATCCCCTTATATACCGTTACAAAAAACATTGTTTTCATAGTAATCAATGTCCTCAGTATCATCTCTGGCACTTGTAGGCAACGGGGAACTCGGCAAACTGGTTGTGATCATTACCACTGATAATCTTGCCATTTCACCAACACAGGGAACTGTGAGAAGTTTGGATGAGACTGAAGGGAGTGGCCATCAGTGCGGGGACAGTTAGGAGGTGGGTCCAGGGAGGGATCAGACTGAGAGCCTCCACCCTGGGCGGAGGAGAACCGGTCCCCTCGGTATCCCGGCCACCAGGCTGATCCTGGCCATGGCCCCCACGACGCAGCGCCAACTCTACCTCTGCTCTTGCCCTGGCCACGGTGGGTGGCCAAGGCAGCTTCCTGGTGCTCTGTTCCCCGGGCAGGGTTGCGCTGCATTGGGCCATTGCTGCCTGAACCGTGACCCGGCCTGCTTTTGCAACCAGGCGTGCGGCGCTGCGCGGGACTGCTGTGCAGACTTACGCACAGGTCTGCTCGGGTGCGCCGGGGAGTGAGGTTCCGATAGGACTCATTCAGCTGAGAGCCGGGGCTTAGGATGCAAGGGGAAGGAGGAAGTTGGGCACTGAGGGGCTCTGGGCATGGATGGGGTGCAGGGTGGAGAAGAGCTCACGGGGAGTAGAGAGGCACAGGACCGGAGTGCCGACAGTGGGGAGCCGCTAACGCACAGGACACTTGGGGGAGCGTGGGCTTTGGAGGTGTGGACGAGGAAGATGCGTGGGGCACGATCCAGATCCAGTCGCTAGGATGTCGGAGGGTGTAACGGAGAGGGCGCTAGGAGAGCGGAGGGATGTTTAGAAGGTGGAGGCACACGGACTGCACCCCAGAACTCAGAGGGTGATGTAAGGGTACCGGACTTGTGGAAGAGAGGTGCGAGCTAGGAATGAATGCGGGTGCCCGGGGCCTAAAGGAAACGGGCACTTGGGCGCCTGGCCCGGTGCGGTTTGAACCGGGAGGGAAGAGGCGCTCAGGAAGACCTAGGGCATCAAGAGGGAGGAGTAGCGTTCTGTATGCAGCGTTAGTGAAGCCTGGAGGCCTGGGAGTGGGTTGCAAATAAAAATACCAGAGAACCAGTTGCATTTGAATTTCAGAGAACGAATACTTTTTTATTTTTTTAAATAAGTATCAATATGCCCCAAAGTTTGGGATTTCATAAATTATTGAATGCATTTCTGAAATTCTAGGCGCCGGGTACTTTGTTTAGATGGGGATGAATAGGAGGCCTGGAGGACCCTGAGGGAGGAGGCGGCCCGGGGGTGGAGAGGCACAGGAAGCTGAGGTTGGAGAAACTGGAGGATCTGAGAGCAGGTAAATGGAGCCTGGACTGCCTGAACCAGGAGACCTAGGGGCTGATTTCTACACAGGTAACATCTTGGTGTGGTGTTCTGGTGTGGCTCTGCATGTTAATGCGCTGTACTGCAAGGTCGGTTTACACCCCAAGGTCGACGGTTCAAGCTCACCAACTGCTCCTCAGAAACCCTATATAGGGTTGCCGTTGTGAGAAATTCTCAATATGGTCCGTCTTCAGGAATAAAGGGTGCCTGAGATTGCTAGACCAGACATAGGTCCTTGATTCACACCCAGGAATCTGTGAGCAGGATGAATTGGGGGAACAGGAAAGAAACCTGTTCTCTGTTCTTGACTGGGAACTTTAAATAAGAATACAGTCATTCAGACCATGGGGTCATTAAGACCATGGGTTCCATTTGGGGTTAGATTGTGGAACTGGAGGAGGAGCTATTTTGAGACAGGGGAATAAAACTTTGTGGGCTGGCCATGCCACGGCTGCCTGAATCTACTGGTTTGGGCACCTGATTTTGCAAAATGGAATAAAGAAAACCTCACTCTTGCTAAAATGAGTACAGACTGAATTTATTGAGCGTTTATCGGTATCAGAAACTTTTCTCACAAATTTGGGGGCCTGTCTGGGATTTTCTGCCTGCTTGGAGTGGCAACTCTGGTGGAAAAGGAGATGCATTCTGTCTTGGTTTCAGTTGCCTACTCCACAAGGGTGTTCCCTCCCAGTGAGAATCAGAAACAGACGTGAGACTATTAAAAGAGAAAATTAACTAGAGACATGGAGGACTGAGAACAGACTAACTGTGGCCACCAGGCAATCCATACACGGGCCAGGGCAGGAAAATTGGACTGTAAGTATCGCCTTGGTGGTCAGGCATTTTTGGGGGTTAATGTGGGTGACTGATGCACATCTTAGATGTGAAGTGAGTACGGAGTCCCAATCCAGTTGGAGATGGACAAAAGGAAATCTCGGGGCTGTATATGCGAAATCTCCAGGACAGGGAGGGTGGATATACAGTACTGGGTAACTCAGACACCAAGACCAATAGAAAATGGGGAATGAAATTCTAGGCCTAGGGAAGGAGAGAGCTGGAAGGACTCCCACAGACATTACTCCTGACAGTCCTTTGGGAGAATGTTGAGGGTTTAAGGGGACAGCCCCCGAACCCGGGAGAAAGATAAACAAAAGTCGGGGTGCACAAGAAACTTCTGGGAAATAGGGGAGTTGAGTGCACAAGGACTCAGGCGCTAGTCTGGTTAGCAGGAGCAGTGGACTGGAGTGAGGAACCCATTGATGAACTCTTCAGAGAAGCTAGAAAGTTATTTGCAGAGAGGAGGAGGAGCAAAAGCAGAGAGCCAGAATCTTGGTGTCTACTGTGAATAAAATAGTTAATAAGAAGCTAGAATAAGACTTCCCTTCTCGAGGGAAGTGGGACAGTGATTACAGTGTTCAGCCTCCTCAGAGGAAAGGGAGGAGAGGACTGGGCCAGGTCCCCACGCCCATCAGAGGATGTTGTAAGTGTGGGAAGACAGGGCATTTCACAAGAGAATGTCCAGAGATAGAAAGGGAAGAAAAGGTGATTCCCATTCCCATCATCAACTTTTGAATCTTTTGGGACGGGACCTAATTGTGAGATTGGGTTAGAATTAGAGAGGAGGAGGGGTCCATGAAAATAAATATGAGACTTCTGACTGAAAAGGAGGAAGGAAGGATTGACCCGTGGAGATGGTTTAAATAAATAAATAAAAAGGCAACA
>NW_006408541.1:13686057-13692226 GCF_000296735.1 Chrysochloris asiatica | reverse complement strand
GCACCTTAGTCCTCAAGCTGACATCTTTTCTCTTCAATACCTTGAAAAGGTCTTATGCAGCAGATTTGCCTAATGCAATACGCCATTTGATTTCTTGACTGCTGCTTCCATGTAGAATGGATTAAATATTCAGTACAGATTCTCAACAATAGTGACTGCCGTGTTTGCACAGCTGATAAACCACAGGTTCAGGTCATTCCTTTTTCATTTGGTTGGGATTCAGACATGTACTGCTTGTTGTCTCTGAACCAAGACAAGGACACTTGGGGAAATGAAACTTGTAAGGGCCTGTCAAAGACAATTTCTTGGTTCTCCATAGGGATGATGAACTACTCTTCTTATCTTTCAAGGCAGGAAGCAGAGTTTGTCGTGCCCATAGGAGAATCGACAATTTGCACCCATGTCCAAAATGTCATTGGTGAACCTGGCATTGTCAACTATTCGGCCTTCAGAGTGCCCAGGATGGATATCTGTCTGGAGGTCTTGTGGAAAAGGGAATGTCAGAGATTTGCTGCCGTCTGATTGGACTGGGACATGCGTGTTGGTCCAGCTGGCAATTCCCTTCCACAAGAAAGTGTTCCACAAGAAACCTCAGCATCATGAGAAATCTCGAGCCCAGAGATCTCTCCCTGTATCTCTTGATCCATGTATTTATATAAACTCTATTGGAATCCCTAGAGGAATTCCTGACAAACTTAAAGCTAAGAATTGGATAGATGCAAGGTTTAAGAGTATACTTTTATGGTGGCCAAAAAAATGTGGACTGAATTAATTACATCTACTATAACCAGTAAGGAGCTCTGGTAGTGTTGTTGTTGTTGTTGTTATGTGCCTGGAGTCGGTTCCGATTCATAGCAACCCTACACAGGGTTTCCGAGGCTGTAAATCTTTACGGGAGCAGACCAGCGACCCTACACAGGATTTCCGAGGCTGTAAATCTTTATGGGAACAGACCGCCTCCTCTTTCTCCCATGGAGCAGCTGGTAGTTTCAAACTGCTGACTTTTCAGTTTGCAGCCCAATTTGTAACCACTACACCACTACGCTACCGGAACTCCTTAAAAGGAGGGAGTAGTTATCTTTTATTTCAGGAATACACAATCCCAGGACCATGAAGAAGGAAGAGCATGAGCGGAGCTTGGGATCCTTGCCTGAAGAAGCAGCGACAGCAGAGTTGGTGGCAGATGTAGTGACACGGAAAGACGGAGCAGCCGTGGACTTTAGGCCCATGAACTGAATGAGGCTGAGTGTCTACAGACTGGAGACTGACTTTTAGACATTTATGTGTGCATCAAATATTTCTGCTTTGTTCATTCGTGAAATATAAGAGGAAAATGGGGCTGATGTGTTTTTGATTGTACATGTTTTAGTAACATCATGTCAGGTACAAGTATGATGCAATCTAACAGAGGCATAGTTAGCACTACTCTTAGGTGGACATCCAGAAATGATACACTTTATGAGGATTTAAGAAGAATAAATGTAAAGAGAGAAGAGGAGGATTTGTGAGAAATTCTCAAGATAGTCTATCTTCAGGAATAAAGAAAGGTTTCAGGAGATTGCTAGACCAGACTTAGGTTGTTGATTCACACCCAGGGATATGTGAACAGGATGAATTAGGGGACTGGAGAGGGGAGGAGGAAGAAATCTATTCTAGGACTAGGAACTTTAAATAAGAATACAGTCATTAAGACCTTGGTTTCAGGTTAGATTGTGGAACCCTGGGGGTAGGTTCCTGGAGATTGTAAAACTCCCTAGTACCCAGTAAAGGGGAACCGGAGGAGGAGGGGCTTTTTCAAGACAGGGGAATAAAATGTTTGTGGGCCGCCGGCCATGCAGTGCTTTTGGTTGTGTCTAACTGGGTTGGGTGCCTGGTTTTACAAAACCGAATAGAGAAAACCTCACTCTCATTAAAATGAGAACAGATTGTGTTACAACAGTTTTAGATTCGTGGTCGAAGAAACCAAGGCCACTCGGAGAGGTGAAGCTGAGTTTCAGATTTTATTAAGCTGGCTGACTCAGAGGAGCTAATTTCTCCAGATTCTGAACCCAAAATGGAGGGCAACACAGGCCTATAAGGGGTCAGAGTTGGGGAGGGGCCAGGCTGCATACCTATTTGAGGGCAGGGGAGGGGGATTGGTCCCATTTGGTGACCTGAGTAGCATTTTAGTTTGTCTCCTGGGCAGGAGAGGGCAGTGAATGATTTTCAATTGGCATTCTTGAGCGTTTGTCCTTATTGACAACGTTTCTCACACTATGAGTTGGAACTGACCTGAAGGCTTAACAACAACAACATAGTCTTGGTGTGACGTCTTAGGGTAAGCACAGTGTCTGCTAGGTCCATTTAAATCACAAGGTCAGTGGTTCAAGCTCACCAGCCACTCCTCAGAAACCCTGTACAGGGTCACTAAGAGTCGGAACCTACTCTAGGGCACCTAACAACAACAACAACAACAAATATCTCCTGGCAGGAGCACTCCTGGAAGGTTTGGGCCTTTCCCTGTGTGTTTACCAGGCTCTGAATTCAGAGGCTACTCTTCTTGAGTCCTTGTGGGAAGGACTCAGTCTCTTTTAAATCTCAAGAGCCTATTTTTCACACCAAAGGAGGCAAAAATAGAAATTTCACTATCAAAATTTAATTTTGTTATAAAATTTCCTTTGTTGAGGTGGGTGTGGGGGGCAAAGAGAGAGAAGAATGGACTCCTCCCTCCAGAGGCATCAGTTGAGCTTTGTTCTGGAATTTGCATTTAAAAGAGAGCCATCCAAAGCCAGCCCACTGCCTTCTGGGTGATTGGGACTCACAGGGACCCTAAGGCACAGAGTAGAATGGCTCCCTAGGGTTCCCAAAGCTGTAAATCTTGTTGGAAACAGACTGCCATATCTTTCTCCCACAGAGTGGCTAGTGAGTTTGAACCGCTGACCTTTTGGTTAGCAGTCCAACACTAACTCATTGCATCATCAGGGCTCCTTAAGAAAAAGAAAGGAAATTAAAAACAAAAAAAAAATCAAAACGAAATGAATGGAATGGAACTCATATTGATTGATCACCCGCTCTGTGTCCAGGATTCTGAGTACATTCTCTTAGTCACATCTCACCTGATTGCATTCTTACAACGCTCTGGGGATCAGGTACATAATAAGGTCTTGGTTTAGCAGATGAAAAAGAGTGAGATTTAGAGAGGGGGGGACAGGGGCAGCCAAAGTGGACCCAGTAGGTGCTGGAACTAGGTAGGGTCTTATCCTGTATCCATGCAACTGTTTCGTACAGGTTGAGTGGCTAATGGTGAAAATTCAGGTAGTAGTGAGAGGAAGACGTAATACTGAATGTGGTGTCTTCCCAAATCACAGCAAATGAATCTCCTCTAGATTAGTCTCTAGGGAAAGTGCTTAATAAAGTGGAGAGTAGTAGAAAAAGAGGGAGGTGGATTGACACGTGGCAGCAGCAGTGGGTTCAGAGGTAAAAATTGTGACCCATTACAATAGAAAGTGGGAACCTCTCATGGATTTCAGGTGACAGGTCAGAACTGCATTCTCGAAAAATCCTTTTGATAGATAGTAAAGAGAGTGGATGGTCAGGGGCCTAGACATTGTGGGTCAGAGACAAGATGGGGTTTTGTATAGTCCAGGCAGAGTCAGGGCCTGCCCTAATGGGAGCAGATGCCAAGGTGTGGGAAATTCCATCTGGCTCCGGTGGTTTGAGCTGACATGATGCTATCTGGGTCTCCAGAATTGGATGAGCATCCTTGTTGTTAAGTGCCTTCAAATTCGTTCAAATTCATAGCGACCCTGTATAGGGTTTCTAAGGAGTGCTTGGTGAGTTTGAACTGCCAGTGTTTTGGTTCAAATTGACCTTGCTGTCCAGTGCTTATCCTACAGTGCCACATCAGGCCTTAACCCTCCTCTTTTTCTCTTTTCTTAGTCAGAAAAAGGTCTTGTGTAGCAGATTTGCCTAGTGCAATACGTCGTTTGATTTCTTGATGCTGCTTCCGTGAGTGTTGATAGTTAATCCAAGAAGAATGAAGTACTTGACAACTTGAATCTTTTCTCCGTTGATAAAAATGTTGTTTATTGGTCCAGTGGTGAGGATTTTTGTTTTCTTTACATTGAGATGTAATCCAATGTACTCCAATATACTGTGCTCTTTGATCTTCATCAGTAAATGTTTTAAGTCCTCTTCACTTTCAGCAAGCAAGGTTGTATCATCTGCATATCACAGGTTGTTAACGAGCCTTCCTCCAATCCTGATGTCACGTTTTTCTTCATAGAACTCAGCTTCTTGGATGATTTGCTTATCATACAGGTTGAATAAGTATGGTGAATGAATACAACCCTGTTTTTATAGTGTTGAGGAGCAAAGACTTCAGCTTGAGGACTAAGGTGCGCCTGGCCCAAACCATGGTATTTTCAATAACCTCATATGCATGCAAAAGCTGGACAGTGAATAAGGAAGACCGTAGAAGAATTGATGAATTTGAGTTATGGTGTTGGAGGAGAATATTGAAAGCGCCATGGGCTGCCAAAAGAACAAACAGATCCGTGTTGGAAGAAGTGCAGCCAGAGTGCTCCTTGGAGGCCAGGATGGCTAGACTTCGTCTCTCATACTTCAGACATATTGTCAGGAGGGACCAGTTGGCGGAGAAGGATATCATATTTGGTAGGGTCAGAGGAAAAGAAGAACCCCAATGAGATGGATTGACCAGGTGGCAGCATCGATGAACAACAATAGTGAGGTTGGTCCAGGATTGGACAGTGTTTCGTTCTGCTGTGCATAAGTTTGCTATGGGTCGGTACTGACTCGATGGCACCTAACAACTCAGAAAAAGGTGGGCGGGTCATTGGTTCGAGAAACACCGCCATCTGGTGGTGATATATTGAAATGCCAACCTGTGAAACTATTTCTTAGGAACCCTAGTGATTCAGAGATTAAAGTGCTTGACAGCAAATCCAGAAACCAGTGGTTTGAACACACAGATTTCTTGAAGGAGAAACGTGGTCTCCTTCAGTAAAGATTCACAGCCACACACTGCAGGAAGGAGCAAGAGAACCTAAAGCTCACCAACAGAACAATGGATGAATACAATGTGGAATTCTAAGCTTAGGGAGGCAGAAGTAGTTGTCACAGAGGGAAACTGTCAAGGGACCTGTGGGTTCAGATTTGCACAAATTCTAGTTTTCATTGTGGTGTTTTGAGGACTTTTGCTTGTGGGAAAGATTGAGAAGACGTGGCTACTGGTCAGTCAAACCCCATAGAAGTTGCCCTTGGAGTCATTACCTTGTCTTCCTGTGTGGTGGCAGAATGGGGTGACTGGAGTCGTGCCAAGCCCTGCCAGATCTCCTACCATGTCTGTCAGAGGCACATTCTACAAGAGCCCAGGAATGGAGGTGCTCCCTGTCCCCCGCTGCAACAGCAAGCTGGCTGTGTGGAGTACTGGAGCCACCAGGGAGTGGAGTGCCAACAGTCCTTAAGTGAGTTGGGGTGACCCCAGGTGACTCTCAGTGGGGTCAGTCCGACTAGACTGTAGGGGCCCCCACAAGTTTCTAGGGAGCTGAGTTTGGGGTGGAACTTTGCCTTCCTTTGCCCTGATTCCGCATCCTCATCTGGTGAAGGAACTCAGAAGCTTTGATTTCTTCTGGGCATTTCAGTATCTTCTCTCTTTGCCTGCCTGTTTGCCTGCCAAGAAGACATGCTGCCAGGTGTCTGCCCCCACTTCTCAGGTCTACTTTCCTCTGTGTTGACCTCATAGGCAGGCACACTGTTTTCCTGATGTGGGTTTTGATAGCTCTCAGCTTCCGTTCCAACCAGCCTAGCACTAGCAGCTGGAAGAGATGTCCCCTTTCACCTTAGTTCTAGCAAAAGTCCTAGGATACTGTTAATTGGCTTGACATGAGTGATGTGCCCACTGATGAACCAATGGACGTATGTAATTTTGTTGAATTCTGATGACTCAATGATGTAAGTACTAGCATTAACTCCATTTGTTTTTTTTTCTGATGAGAGAATGGAGGCTCAAAGAGGTACAGTAACTTGATCAAATTCACTCAGCTATAAGAGGAGGTGCTGGAACTGCTGTTGTTGTTGTCAAGTGCCATCGAGTCAGAACCGACTCATAGCGACCCCATGCACAGCAGAACGAAACAATGTCCAATCCTGGGCCAACCTCACTACCGCC
>NW_006408541.1:13638179-13682942 GCF_000296735.1 Chrysochloris asiatica | reverse complement strand
TAGGCAGTGTCCCCCCTGTCGACCTGGTCTCCAGACACCTCTCACCCCGCTGCTCTGTGGTCTGGGTTTCATTTAACATCTCCACCAGGTCTGCGCAGTTCTCGCACATCGTTCAGCCGCCGCCCCCTCCATTAGCGCGACCTAGTTCCGTGCTGGAACTGGGACCTGAGATTTTGTTCTCTTTTAACTGCTCTTTTGTTGCTGTTAAGTGCCGTCAAGTTGGTTCTGACTCATAGCAATCTTGTATAGAATTTCTGAGAAGTGGCTGATGGGTTTGAACTGCAGACCTTGTGGTTAGCAGTCCAGTGCTGATCATAGGGCGCCACACCAGGACTCTTCTCACTGCTTTAGGCTGCACCAAAAGAAGCACTGAGGCTCTTGGAAGAGAAGAGGGCCAGAAGGCTGTGTGGACAGTGTGTGGACATAGGCCCAATCCCTATGGCAGCAGCAGGGGAGGTTACCTGGGATGTCCCCATGTGCCTTCCTCTTAGTTCAGCACTGGTTTTTCATCCAGCTCTATTTCTCGGGGAATTGGGAGGGATAGGGACTTCTTTGGCTGTTCTCCCCACCAAACCTCTTGTAAATTGTGGTGGTCAGATCTCCTCCTCTCTGTTCTCCTTATCTGCTTGCTCTAGGAAGAAAGACCTGAAAGTTGGCCCAGCAAAATACTTGTATTAATTGGTTTATCCATCCAACTGTCTTCTGTACCTCTTTTCTTCTATCCTTCCATCCATTCATTCATCAGTCTATCCACCCATCCACTCACACATTCATCATTTAGCCATCCATCCACTATTTTATCCATGCACTGTTTCTTTCATCTGTTTATCCTTCTACCTGTCTTCTTTCTATCCATCTGATTTCCAGTCATCGTTTCATTGATCTATCCCATTCATCTGCTCATCTGTCTTCCACCCTTCCTTTATTTCTTCCATCGTTTCATCCATACATCCAATTCTTGATGTTTTTATCTATTCATTTTTACTCACCCAGTCATTCATTCACCAAAAAAATCACTCGTTCATTCAAAGAACTTTTAATAAAACCCACTACACACAGGTCCTATGCTAGGCTCTGGGGTCTTGGAAATAAATATGATTCTGCTTCAGGTACTATACAAAGGGCATTAAGGGAGACTGACTACCTACCCTATTCTAAGATTCTGTAGTCTCCTGGGGGCTCTCAAAAAAATAACTTGAGTGCCAGCGGTACCCAAGTACCTCCTTTGTAGTGCTACAGTCTTGATGCTGTGCTCCTTGATTCTGCTTTTTCCTTACTCCACAGTCCCAGCTCTGATAACCATGGACAGCTATGGGAAAGAGTGGAAAAAGCAGAGTATACCCAAGGAGCAGAAGACAGTAGGGTAAGTCAAAGCAATTGACCCCAAAGTCAAACTAGAATCTGTGACCATTCTTCCTTGGATTAAATTCCCTTCATCATGTCTCTTTCTGACTTCAATTACTTCAAGAGTTCCCCGTTTCTTACCATGTATTTGTAAACTCATCAACACGGATTTTGAAGTCCTCATTAATTTTTTAAAAATGTTTTATTGTGAATTATGTGATAGTTTACATGGGAGAACATTAGCTTTACATTCATCCTACCGTATACCATTTCATTGCCATGGCTACAATCCCCTCCATGCATCATCAAACACCCTGCAAGCCTGCCCCCCAGTCATCAGCACACAACCCCTCTCCCTCTCTGGGTCTAGAGCCCCCAGCCACTCCATCTCTCCATGTCATCTCTGGCATCACTGCTTCCTTGGATAGGGTCCCGCACTCCGCTCTTCTCCCTTGATGGTCCCAGGGACCTCCGCTCTGGGACTGCAAAGTCAATCACTCCACTCCTTTTGCTACAAAACGTTTACTTTTACATTTCCAACCCTCACAATCCGTCTTGATAACAATTATTCACCATTGTATCACAAGAGACCTATCCATATCTCCTTTTATCAGTCCTGCCCAGACAGATTGGATACTAGTCCTCATTAGTTGTTGTTGATAGATGCAGTCAAGTTGGCCCTGACTCATGGTGACCCTCTGCACAATAGAACAAAATCCCGCCCAATCCTGCAACATCCTCACAATGGATCTATTTGAGCCCATTGTTGCTCAATCCATCTCATTGAGGCTCTTCCTCTTTTTCACTGAGCCTCTACTTTACCAACCTTGATTTCTTTCTCTATGGCTTAGTCTTTCCTGACAACATTTTCAAAGGGAGACAAGTCTCATTTCTAAGAGCATTCTGACTGTATTTCTTCCAAGATAGATTTGTTTATTCATCTGGTAATCCATGATACTTTCAGTATCCTTTGCCAGCACCATAATGCAAACACATCAGTTCTCCTGTGGTTTTCCTTATTTGTTATCCAACTTTCACAGACATATGAGGTGATTATAAATATCATGACTTGGGTCAGGCACACAAGGTCACCTCTTTGCTCTTTAATGCTTTAACAGGTTTACCTCATGCAATATGCCACTGGATTTCTTGACCACTGCTCTCATGACCATTGACTATGGATCCATGCACAATAAAGTCATTGACAACTTCAATCTTTTCTCCATTTATTGTGCTGTTATTTATTGGCCCAATTTTGAGGACTTTCATTTTCCTTACTTTGATGTGCAATCCATACTGAAGGTTGTAGTCTTTGATCTTCATCAGTATTTTAAGTCATCTTCACCTCCAGCAAGCAACGTTGTGTCTTCTGCATACCATAGGTTGCTAATGATGCCACATTCTTCATGCAATCTGGCTTCTTGGATTATTTGCTCAGCATGCAGATTGAATAAGTATGGTGGAAGCATACACATATTTCCTGTTTAAAAACCTTTCAGTGTCTCCTTGTTCTGTTCTAACAACTGCCTCTAGGTTTATGTACAAGATCCTCATGAGCACAATTAAGTGTTCTGGAATTTCCATTCTTTAAAATGTTAGCCTTAGTTTGTTATAATCTACACAGTCAAATGCCTTTGCAAAGTCAATAAAGCAAAAGTAAACATCTTCCTGTCATTCTCTGCTTTGGGCCAAGATCCATCTGACGTCAGCAGTCATATCCCTTATTCCATGTCCTCTTCTGAATTTGGCTTGAATTTTTGGCAGCTCCCTATTGATGTGCTGCTGCAACCATTTAAAAATGATTGTTAACAAAATCTTACTTGCATGTGATATTAATTATTATCTTTAGGTGATTTCCACATTCCATTGGGTCACTTTTCTTTGAAATGGGCACAAATATGAATGTCTTCTAATAAGTTGGTCACGTAACTCTCTTCCAAATTTCTTGGCATACTGGAGTGAACACCTCTAGTACTGTATCACTTTGATGAAACATTTCAGTTGATGTTCTGTCAATTCCCGGAGCTTTGCATTCAGTGAAGTTTGCACTTCTTCCTTTAGTACCACTGGCTCTTGATCATATGCTACTTCTTGAAATGGTTGAGCATTGACCAATTCCTTTTGGTACAGTAACTGTATTTCTTCCACTGTCTTTTGAGTTTGTTCCATCTCGTAGCAACCTTGTATAGAGTTTCTGAGGCTGTAAAGCTTTGTGGGAACAGAAAGCCTCATCTTTTTCCCACAGGACAGCTACTGGGCTAGAACCACTGACCTTGTGCTTTGCAGTTCAGTGCTTATCCTACAGAGTCTCTGTGTCCCCCTATTTTGCCCATCTTGTTGTTAAGTGCCGTAAAGTTGGTTCCAACTCATAGCAACCCGTGTAGGGTTTCCGAGGAACTGACCTTGAGGTTATGGTTATTAAGTGCTTTCAAGTTGGTTCTGACTCACGGGGACCCGGTATATGATTTCCAAGGAGCAACTGGTGGGTTTGAACCACTGATCTTGTGGTTTGCAGGCCATTCCTTTATCCTACAGTGCCACACCAGGACTCTGTTTTCCCATAGAATCCTTCAGTAGTGCAACCTGAGGCTTGGATTTTTTACTTCAGTTCTTTCAGTTTCAGAAATGCTGAGCATGTTCTTCCCTTTTGGTTTTCCAGTTCCCGGTCTTCTCACATTTTGTTATAGCACACTTGACTTTGTCTTCTTGAGCTGCCCTTAGAAATTTTCTCTTCAGCTTTTTCACTTCATCATTTCTCTCAGTTGCTTTAGTATCTCAACATTCAAAAGCAAGTTTCACAGACTCTTCTGGCAACTCTTTTGTTTTTTATTTCTTTTTAATAAGCTTTCGTTTTCTTCATTTATGATATTCTTGATGATCATTCCACAACTCTTCTGGTCTTTGATCATTAGTGTCTATTGGATCAAATCTGTTCTTTAGCTGATCTCTAAATTCAGGTGGAATATACTCAAGGTCATATTTTGGCTCACATGGACTTGTTTTAATTTTCTTCAGCTTCAACCGGACCTTGCATATGAGCAATTGATGGGCTATTCCACATTTGGTCCCTGGACTTGTTTTGGTTAATGATATTAAGATTCTCCATGGTCTCTTCGCACAGATGTAGTCTATTTGATTCCTGTGTGTTCTACCTGGTGAGGTCCATGTGTATAGTCACCGTTTATGTCATTGAAATATGGTATTTGCAATGAAGAAGTCATTTGTCTTACAAAATTCTGTCATGTGTTCTCCAGCATTGTTTCTATCACCAAGGTCTTATTTTTCAACTGCAGATCCTTTTTCTTTCTTTCCAATGATCAATGCATTAAATGTTTGATTAATTTCAGACTGAAGAAACTGGTAGAATTCTTCAATTTCAATGTATTTGGCTTTAGTGATTGGTGGGTAAGTTTTACTAATAGTGGTATTAACTGGTCTTCCTTGTTGGTTGGTTGGTTATGTGTTGTGGAGTCAGTTCCGACTCATAGTGACCCTATACAGGGTTTCCGAGGTTGTAAATCTTTACGGGAGCAGAAAGCCTCATCTTTCTCCTGCAGAAGAGCTGGTAGTTTTGAACTGCTGACCTTGCGGTTCGCAGCCCGATTTGTAATCACTATGCTACCAGAGCTCCTTGGTCTTCCTTGTAGGCATATAGATATTGTCCTGTTACAGACAGCAATGTACTTCAAGATAGATCTTGAAATGCTGCTTTTGACAATGAATGCAATGCCAATTTGTTGTTCCCTGTATAGTAAACTGTATGATTGTCCGACTCAAAATGGCCAATGTTAGTCTGTTTCAGTGATGCCTAGGATATCAATTTTTGTGTGTTCCATTTCATTTTTTAAACAGCCATAACTGAAAATTTTATTTTATGTACAAAGTGTTGGCATTGTTTTCTTTTTTAATGTTTTATTGTGAATTATGTGATAGTTTACATGGGAGAACATTTGTTTTACATTCATCCTATCGTATATAATTTCATTGCCATGGTTACAATCCCCTCCATGCATCATCAACCAACCAAAGGGTATATATACCCTGCAAGCCTGTCCCCTGCTCGTCAGCACACAGCCCCTCTCCCTCTCTGTGTCTAAAGTCCCCAGTTGCTCCATCTCTCCACGTCATTGTCTCTGCCTCCATTGGCAGTGTTTTTATTGAGTACATGTGTCTTGGGTAATCCACTCAATGATGATCACTTAGTCCAACTTGATGAAGCCTAGAGCCTTTGCATACTGACAGAAGGAAGCATTGGCGGCACATGCTGAGGTCATATTTTCGGATGAGACCATGTGGGTTTGAGCACATACAGCAAGAGTGGGAACCCTGGCTGAATTTTCGGCCCATCTTGCTTTGAGAAACGCACCAAGGCCAAAGGCTCCATTTCATTTTTGATGACTTCATTTTTTCTAGAGTCATACTTCGTGTATTCCACATTCTGTCTTTAAATGTGTGGTTGCAACTGTTTCTTCTTATTTTGAGTTTTGTCCCATCAGCAAATGAAGGTTTGGAAAGCTTTGCTCTATCCATATTATTAAGATCAACTCTACTTTGTGGAGGCAATTCTTCCCCAGTCATACTCTAAATGCCTTCCAACCTGAGGGTTCATCTTACGACACTATATCAGACAATGTTTCACTGCTATTCGTGAATTTTTTTCAATGGCTAACCTTTTAGTCCTGTAGAATAAGCACTGGAACACAAGATTGGCTGTTCAAAACACCAGCTCCTCCTTGGAAACGGTATACAGGGTTGCCATGAATTGGAACGGACTCAATAGCACTTAACAACATAATAGCAACCCTTCCTAAGTGGTCTGGCTCTCCTTCTTCCTAGTCTGTCTTAGTCTGGAAACTTGGTGGAAATCTGTCTACATGGGTGTTGTTTTTTTTAATCACTCCCTTCCTCACTACAAAACGTCTACTTTTACATTTCTAACCCTCACAACCAGTCTTGATAACAATTACTATTGTATCACAAGAGACCTAGCCACATCTCCTTTCATCAGCCCCGCCTAGACAGACTGGATACTACTCAGTGGAGATTCTACCTTCCTCCACGCCCTCTGGATCTAGGTTCCCTCTTGAAAGCTTGTAAGTCAGTCGCTTCTTGCCTAAAAATACGGAACGCTTCACGAATTTGTGTGTTATCCTTGTGCAGGGACCATGCTAATCTTCTCTGTATTGTTTCAATTTTTAACATATGTGCTGTCGAAGCGAGCACTACATGGGTGTTCTTGCTGGTATTTAAAATACTGGTGGCATCACTTCTAGCATCACAGCAACATATAAGCCACCACAGGACGACAAGCTGATAGACTAGTTGTGACTTCATTAATTGGTTTCCATGTATTCATTCATTCATTGATTCAATGTTTATTGAGTGCCTATGTCCTGTGGCTCTATAGGATAAAAGCACTGGACTGCTAACCACAAGATTGGTGGTTCAAACCCACCAGCAGCTCTTTGGAAACCCGACACAGGGTCACTATGAGTCAGAACTGACTCCATGGCACTTAACAACAACACATTATGTGACAAGCACTGTGTTGGACCTTGGAACACCAGCACCAACAAGAACTTCAAACACCTCCTGTCCCCATTAATCTGCTTCATGGACTGGACAGTCCAGGAGATAGACAACAAACAGATACATGGCGTGCCAGCTGTGATGTGGTCGGTCCTCTGGAGAAAAGTAAAACAGGGGAGGAAGTGAGAGTACAAGGAACATCCTCCTGAGAAGGTGACATTTGAACTAAGATCTGGAGGAGCCTATCTGGGGAAGGACATGTCTGGATGAGAGAAGAGCAAATGCAAAGGTCCTGAGGTGTAGGGCATAGCTGGTGTGTTCAAGGACCAGTGAGACTAGTGTAGCTGGAGTATAGGGAGAGTGAGAACAGAGCAAGTAAGGCCAAAAAGATAATGGGGGTCAACCAGATCTTAAGGGCTGTTGAACTCTGGCATGTTCTCTGCAGGAGATGGGAGTTGTGGGAGGGTTTTGAGTAGAGGAGTGACTTGCTCTAACTTTGGTTTAGCAATAGGATTCCTCTGGAGACTCTATGGAGAATGGATTTCAGAGAGGCAAGGGGACACTCAGGGAGACCAGTGAGGAGACTACTGCTATGGTCCAGGCAAGATATGAAGGTGGTTTGGGCCAGGATGACAACCCAGTTAAACTCAGCTATCTTGTAAAAGAGTGGGTTCAGAGAAACAGTAACGCCAGAGATGGAGGCAGAGACGATGACGTGGAGAGATGGAGCCGCTGGGAACTGTAGACCCAGAGAGAGAGAGAGAGGGGCTGTGTGCTGACAACTAGGGGGCAGGCTTAAAGGGTGTACCATTTGGTTGGTTGAGTGATGCATGGAGGGGATTGTAACATGGCAATGTAATGATATATGATAGGATGAATGTAAAACTAATGTTCTCCCATGTAAACTATCATATAATTCATAATAATAATAATAATAAAGAGTGGGTTGTAGGCATTAGAGCCAACTATGTTGCAAGATAGTGATGAGAACAGTGTCTGACTTATGGTAGGAACTCAATAACTATCATTGGAAAGAGTGAGGCCGAAACTAAGAGTGGCAATGGGGATGAATAGGAGAGCTATGGTACTTAGGAGTCTTCTGATTGCAAGTGATGGAAATTCAGCTCAAACTTGCTCAAGTGAGAAGGAAGATTCTTGGTTTGGCACAAATGAAATCCAGGACTGGACTCAAGAGCTCACATAATTTTGTCTGGATTTGTTCTCACACTCTCGTTCCCTCTCTCCATATATTGACTTCCTTCTCAAGCTGGCTCTCTCCTTGTGGTAGGCAATGGTCACCAATGCCCCATGCCTCCCAGGAAGCAACTTCAGGGGAGGCTGCCTTCTCTCTTAGACTCAGTGTATCATTCTTAGAGGAGGTGCTTTGGGGAATCCTGATTGGATAACTTTGATCATCTGTCCACTACTGTGGCAGATGGGGTTCAACACCAGGCACCAGCCACTCCAAGACTACGTAGAATGAAGGCAAGAGTTTACCTAAGAAAGCAGAGAGAGGGAAAGACAAGTATGCTGAGCAGACACTTTTCAGTTATCACAGGCGTCTTTGGTAGGGGACAGATTCCTGAGAGCTATGAAGCCTGCTTTGGGCTGTCCCTGGCAGAAGAAAGAAATCCATTAACTCCTCTGGTCTCCTCGAGACTTTATCCACCAGGGGGCAGCAGCCCCACACACTCAGCCCTGAACCCTTGCAAGTTGTATTTTGTCCAGCAGGGGGAGCCATCTATTGCTAAACTTGAAAAAAGTTGGGTAGAATAAACACTTGGGGAAATGGATTCATATTTCAGATGCCCTAGGACATGGGGGAGTTTCCTTTTGAAATAATTCTCATGGTAGATCTTTTCTATTAAGTAAGATCTTATGTTAGGATGGTGGCATGGTTAAGAATATCAGTGTAGAATTTTCTTGTTTTGTGGTGAGGGAGTCTTGGTGCTGCAATGATTAAGCACTTGGCTATTAATTGAAAGATCAGTTAATAACTGAAAGCCACCAGTCACTCAGTGGAAAAAAACGGTGATCTGCTTTTGTAAAGATTATAGTTTAGAAAACCCCATGGGGCAGTTCTATGTTGTTGTTGTGAAGTGCCATCGAGTCGGGTCCGACCCATAGCGACCCTGTACAGGGTTTCCGAGGGTGTAAATCTTTACGGGAGCAGAAAGCCTCATCTTTCTCCCGCGGAGCGGCTGGTAGTTTCGAACTGCTGACCTTAAGGTTCGCAGCCCGATTCGTAACCACTACGCTACCAGAGCTCCTTAGTGACTCTATATAGGGTTTCCGAGGAGCAGCTGGTGAGCTTGAACCTCCGACCTTGCAGTTCAAACGGCTTTGCATTAACCCACAGCGCCACCCCAGGACTCCTATAGGGAGGCTGTAAATTAGAATCAGCTTGATGGCACACAACAGTAATATAATAACAACATTGTTGATGTTTAATTATTGTTTCTGCTATGGAATTGGCTTGAAACATTGCCCAGTCCTGTGCCATTTTCATGATTGTTGGTAAGTTTTCCTTTTAAAACAAGCAAGCCTATAGCTTTGAAGTCGATTCCGACTCATGGCCACCCTATAGGACTGAGTAGAACTGCCCCACAGGGTTTCCAAGGCTGTCATCTTTACAAATCATTTTTCTGTCAGTTTGTCATGCTGCTGTGCTGTTGGAAATGATACCACTGGTATTTGAAATCCCAGCAGGGTCAATCATGGCGGGCAGGTTTCAGTGGTGTTTCCAGATGAAGCTAAACTAGGAAGAAGAAGTGGACCACTTCTAAATGGTTAGCCACTGAAAACCATTTGATGAGCAGCAGAACATTATCAGATATGGTACAAGAAGAGTAGAAGAGGAGACGCCACCTCAAAGTAGAGTTGATCTTAATGGTGTTGATGGAGCAAAACTTTTAGGATCTTCATTTTCTGATGGGGTACAATTGAAAATAAGAAGAAACAGCTGCAAACATCTATTAATAATTGGAATGTGGAATATACAAAGTGTGAATCTAGGAAAATTGGAAATGATCAAAAATGAGATGGAATGTATAAAGATTGATTTCCTTGGCACTAGTGAACTGAATTCTGTCAGAATTTGATCAAATGTGCAATCAAGATACACTGATAATTACTGGTGATTGAAATGCAAAAGTTGGAAATAAAGAGGAAGGCTTTTGGTGGTTGGAAAATATGACCCTGATGTTAGAAAAGACATTAGAGATTACATGAAAGAATTTTGCAATACCAATGACTTTTCATTGCAAATGCTTTTTTTTCCTTTTCTTTAAACTACATAAACAGCAGCTATATACTTAGACCTTACCAAGTCAAATCAATTTGACTACATCTATAGGAAGAGACGATGGAGAAGCTCAATATCATCAACGAAAACTCAATATCAAGGACAGGATTGGACTATGGAGTAGGCCATCAATTGCTCATAGGAAAGTTAAGGTTAAAAGTGAAGACAATGATAACAAGTCCACAATAGCCAAAATATGATCTTAAGTTATCCCATGTGATTTTAGAGAATCCGATTCATTAGACACTAAGGACTGAGGAGTAGAATGGTGGTGGGGTGACATCAAGAACATCATTTATAAAGAAAGAAAAAGGCCATTAAGAAGACAAGACAGAAAGCAAAGATCCAAGTGGACGTCAGAAAAGACTCTGAAACTTGCTCTTGAAAGTAGAGAAGCTAAAGCAACTGGAAGAAATGATGAAGTACAAGAACAAAATAGAAAATTTCAAAGGGTAGCTTGAGAAGACAAAGTAAAGTATTATAATGACATATGCAAAGACCTGGAGTTAGAGAACCAAAAGGGAAGAACATGTTCAATATTTCTCAAACTGAAAGAACTAAAGAAAAAATTCAAGCTTCAGGTTGCAAGATTGAAGGATTCCTGGTGTGGCGCTGTGGGTTAATGTGCTGGACTGCAACGTTGATTTGAACTGCAAGGGCGACAGTTCAAGCTCACCAGCTGCTCCTTGGAAACCCTATACAGGGTCCCTGTGGGTTGGAACTGACTCAACAGCACTTAACAACAACAACAATGGGTTAAATAGCATAGTGGTTATGAGTCAGGCTGCTAACTTCAAGGTCAGTAGTTCAAAACTACCGGTTGTTCCATGGAAGAAAGATGAGGCTTTCTGCTCCTGTAAAGATCTACAGACTCATAAACTCTATGCAGGGTCACTATGAGTTAGAACTGACTCCACAGCACACAACAACCAACCACCATGCGCAAAATATTGCATGATTCAGGAATACACAGAGTCACTGTACCTAAAATAATTGGTCAATAATAATTTTAATCATTTCAGGAGGTAGCATACGATCATGAACCCATGGTGTTGAAGAAAGAATTCCAAGCTTCACTGCAGGTATTATGAAAAACAAGGCTCCAGAGATTGGTGGAATACTAACAGAAATGTTTTTCCAACCGAGGCAACTCTGCAGGTGCTTAGTTGTCTGTGCCAAGAAATTTGGAAGGCAGCTACCTGGCCAACTGATGGGAAGAGATCCATACTTGTTTGTGCCCATTCCAGAGAAAGGTCCTTCAACAGAACGCAGGAGTCATTGAACAATATCATTAATATAGAATGCAGATAAAATGTTACTGAGATAATTAAAACATGGTTGTAGCAGTACGTCAACAAAGTTGTTATGTGCCGTGGAGTTGGTTCTGACTCATGGTGACCCTGTACAGGGTTTCCGAGGCTGTAAATCTTTACGGGAGCAGAAAGCCTCATCTTTCTCCTGTGAAACAGCTGGTAGTTTCGAACTACTGACCTTGCGGTTCACAGCCCGATTCGTAACCACTACGCTACCAGACATCAACAGGGAGCTGCCAGAAATTCAAGCCAGTTTCAGAAAAGGATGTGGAATGAGGGACATCACTGATGATGTCAGATGGATCTTGGCTCAAGTTAGAGAATACCAGAAAAGTGTTTGTTGTTGTTGTTGTTGTCAGGTGCCATCAAGTTGGAACTGACTCATAGCGACCGCATGCACAGCAGAACAAAACAATGTCCGATCCTGGGCCAACCCCACCACAGCTGTCACACTTGACGCCATCAATGAATACCACTGAAAAGTGTTTACTTGTGCTTTATTGACTATGCAAAGGCATCCAACTATGTGGATCATAGAAGGGGAATTTCAGAACACTTAGTTGTGCTCATGAGGCATCTGTATATAGACCAAGAGGCAGTCATTAGAACAGAACAAGGGAATACTGAATGGTTTAAAATCAGGGAAGGTGTACATCAGGGTTGAATATTTTCACCATACTTATTCACTTTGTATTCTGAGCAAATAATCTGAGAAGCTGGATTATATGAAGAAGAATGTGGCATCAGGATTAGAGGAAGACTCACTAACAACCTGCTTGCTAGAAGCAAAGAAACTTTGAAGTATTGATGAAGATCAAAGAATGCAGTCTTCAGTATGGATTGCTCTTCAATATAAAGAAAATGTAAATCCTCACAACTGAACCCATAAATAACATGATCCATAGAGAAAAGAATGAATTTGTCAAATATTTCATTTTACTTGTACCCACAATAAACACCCATGGAAGCAGCAGTTGAGAAATAAAACTACATGTTGCATTTGGCAAATCTGCTGCACAAGACCTCTTTAAAGTGGTCAAGAGCTAAAATGTCAGTTTGAGGAGGATTAAGCTGCATCTAACCCAAGCCATGGTGTTTTTGATAGCATCATATGTATGTGAAAGTTGGGCAGTGAACAAGGAAGACCAGAGAAGAATTGATGCACTTGAGTGATGGTGTTGGTGAAAAAGATTACCTCTGCTGTGGACTGCTAGAAGAATGAACAAATCTGTTTTGGAAGAAGTACTGCTGGATTGCTCCTTAGGAGCAATGATTAATTTTGGACATGTCGTCAGAGAAGACCAGTCCCTGGAGAAGGACACCATGCTTGGGAAAGTGGAGAGTCAGCACAAGAGAGGAAGACCCTCATGTGATGGATCAACACAGTGGCAGCAACAGTGGGCTCAAACATAATAGTTGTGAGCATGTCTCAGCACCGAGCAGTCTTCGTTCTGTTGTCAGGGGGTTGCTATGAGTCGGAACCTAGCAACCAACAACAAAGATGGCACCTAACAACCAACACCAGTCTTTATGGAAGCAGACTGCCACATCATTTTCCAGCTAAGCAGTTGGTGGGTTCACACTGCTGACTTTTCACTTAGTTTAAACATTGTGCCACTAGGGCTCCTTTGGGTGTGCTTGTGGCTGGTGGATTCAAACTCAAAATCTTGTGATTTGAAGTCCAGTGCTTATCCTACAGGGTCACTGTACTCCTTTTGGTATATTTGTTGTTGTTACTATTAAATGCCGTCGAGTTGGTTCTGATTCCTAGAGACCCTGTATAGGGTTTCCAAGGAACAGCTAGTGAGTTTAGATGGTTCCAGTTTAGATCCCACCACTTAGAAGCGCTGGACTGTTAACCACAAGGTCAGCGGTTTGAGCCCATCAGCTCTTCTGAGGGAGAAAGATGAAACTTTCTGCTCCTAGGATGATTTTCAGCTTCAGAAATCCTGTACAATATAGTGATGAGTGGGAACCAACTCAATGACACTTAACAACAATGACAACTTATTAATACCACTCTGGGTAGGTGCAAATGATCTCTCTGGTTCTCACTTCCCTAATCTGTACATTGAGGACAACGGCTGCCTCACAGGCGCTTCCTATTCCATTGGCCAAAAATGATTCATTCGACCAATATTTCTTGAGCCAGATACTATTCTAGAGGTTGGCACACTTTTGTGGAGCTGACATTCTGGTGGGGGAGACAGATGAGAAATAAAATATATAACCTATTGGATAAGGTGCATAGAACAGGGTCTGACACATAACAAGTCCTCAACAGTGTTAAATGTGAGTTTCAATTGATCTGAATTAGGTTGCCCCCTACAATAATAATGTTTTCTCATGTTTACGCAGCAAATTAGGTTCCCATTGAACAATTTCTAAATGAACTGTTAGTGATATTGGTTACATTTTTTATAATATGTGACCATTCTTGATTATTGTGTTCTGGTTGTACCATTTTCAATATTCTAGTTTCCCTGCCTCATTACCTGCTCATTTGCTTTAGAGCCATTTTTGACCATTTAGTCTCCTGATTTCTTAAAGAAACTTACTATTCATAGGTGATACTCTGTTTTATGAGTCAAGCTGTGATTTAGCTAAAAGGCGACTTAAAGAGATGGTTTTGGTTTAAGGTTTAATGAGTTTCTTAGGGTGATAGTTTTTGGGGTGTCCACTAGGCTCCACTGGTCCAGTGTCTGGACTTTTCAAGAATATTTCTGTTCCACATTTTCCTCCTATTCTATCAGGACCCATCTACTGTGGCTTTGATCAGGACAGTAATTGGTGGTAACCAGGCACCAATTATGGAGTACTGGTGTGGCACTGCGGGTTAACGCACTGGGCTGCGAAGTTGGTCTGAACCACGGTCAGTGGTTCAAATTCACCAGCTGCTCCTCAGAATCACTATACAGGGTCGGAACTGACTTAGCGGCACCTAACAACAACAACAACAGCAGCAGGCACCAGTTAGTTCTTCTGGTCTCCTAAGCAAGGAGAAATGGTAGCAACCTGGACCTGTATAGGGTGGGGCATTCAGTAGGTGCTTCATAAATGCTCACGGTGCTTGGGGTGGCGTTTCCCTCTGTGGCTGCAGGTACTGTGTCCAGTTCCAGATGGGGCCCATCCGAAGGAGCTGCAGGCAGGTGAGAGCCCCCCATGCCCAGTGGATGAGGTATCTGGCCCAGGGCCACACGGTTTGTGTCCGATGCAAATGGCCAGCCTAGGACGCCAGGAGCCGGCTCTGCTATGGGGATGGCGGTGGGGCCAGAGGGTGAGCAGTGGGACTCAGGCTTGGGAATCGTGACTGTTGATACTGGGGGCTTCTCTGCTGCTTGAGATGGTGCCATGGGGGTCAGCTGATGCTCCCTGGCCAGGGTGGGGTATCAGGGTCCTGGTCCCAATGTCCAAGGACGTCAGTCATGGATAGGAGTCAACTCCTGCCGCCTTCAACTGTGTGAACATGAGCAAGTTTCTTTGAACCCCAACTTCCTCACCTGAAAGTGCAGCTAGTGAAGACCCTCCCTGTGGGCCGGGGGCAAGGGTTAAATGAGATTATACAAATCGAGGCCTTGGCATAGTGTGCCTGACAGCCAGGAAGCACTCAAGAAAAGGGAGTTGGCATTATGGATGAATCTTCATGATTCCCTTAAAGCCAAATTTGGTTACCTTCATTTAATGATGGTGAAACCAAGGCTCAGACAGACAGCGTGACTTCGGCAAGGATCACACAGTAGAATGCAAATCCAGATCGGGCTCACATTTGTCTCCTAGATTGTGTCCCACAAGGGCAGGGAGTCTCTGAAAGTCCTTAGCACACTGATTATAATAATAGTTGACATTTATGGAAGGAGGTATGGTGGCACAACAATTAAGCAGCTTGGCTGCAAACCTAGTGGTTGGTGGTTCGAACCCACCTAGTAGCTCCGTAGAAGAAAGACATGGCAATTGTGTCTGTAAAGATTTCAGCCAAGAAAACCTTCTGGGGGCAGTTCTGCTTTGTCACAGGGGGTTACTATGCATTGAAAACCACCCAGATGACACTCAACACCGGCAGCCTTTATTGAGTACTTACTATGTGCCAGGTAGTAGTGTAAGCTCTTGATATTCATTCATTCAATACATAGTTATTGAACACTTACTACTGCACATGTGCCAGGCTATGTTTGGGGCACTGGAGATATAGTATTGAACATGGCAGATATAGACCCTTCTCTTATAGGACCAACTATGAGAGGAGAAGGACACTAGTTACAGAAATCAATTCATAATTTGTCAGGTGAGAGATGACTATTAGGGAAAAACAGGCAGTGAGGGGGAAGTTCTGGGGTTTGTTATTTTTACAAGCATGGTCAAGGAGGGGGCTACTTGGACAGAGTCCTGAGGGAAATGAGGGCAGGCGATCCAGGGAGGGCTTTCCAGGTAGCAGGAACAGCCAGTGCACAGGCTCTGAGGTAGGAGTGTGCCTGCTGCATTTGGAGAAGAATGATTGAGGAGGTCATTGGGGCCAGAGCCGAGTGACAAAGAGGGAAGGTGGGAGGAGGTGAGGTCGCATTAACACACAGTGTGCCACTGAGTCATCCCAAGAGTGTGACTTGGACCCTTTTAGGGGACCCATTTCCAGATGAGGAGACCGAGGTGAGATGCAAAAAAGGAGTCCAAGTTCACTCATCTAGAATTGGCAGAAATTGAATTTGAACCTAAATTGCTCAGGCCCCAGAGCCAAGCTCTGAAGTCTATTTTAACTGTTTCCTACTGACAGTGCTTTGGTAGGGCAAGGGATTATTACACTGCTGGAACGAAGGTTTTCTCTGGGGTCTGTCCAGGAAGTTCTGACCCTATTTCCAAGCATGTTAATTTCCTTCCTTTTAAAATTAAGCAATCTCCACCTCCCACATTCATTGAAAACTTAGTTCAGGGAATGCAAATGCCAGGTAGGATGTTAGGGACAAATATAGTTGGATGAGAGCCGCTGGGGCCACAGAGATCTGGGTTTAAATCCTGGCTCTCTTTACTAGCTGTGTGCCTCTGAGAAATACTTCCCACCACCTGATCCTGGCCACTACACAGGGTTGGTCAAAGGCTTCCTAGTCCTTTGCATAGCACTTAGCACCTCTGGGAGCGGCTGCTGTCACAGCTAACCTATAAAATGGGTACAGTAATACCTACTTATTGAAAATAATTGTACCCGTTTTATAGTGAAAATAAGGAGTCCTGGCGTGGCACTGTGGGTTAAAGCTCCAGACTGCAAAGCCGTTTAAACGGCAAGGTTGGCAGCTCAAGCTCACCAGCCGCTTCTCGGAAACCCTATACAGGGTCGCTAAGGGTTGGAATAGACTCATTGGTACTTAATAACAACAACAGTGAAAATAAGGCATCATAGATGTGATGAACATGGTGCATAATTACATATTCATTGCTTGGGCTAGGTGTGATGAACATGGTGCATAATTAGATAGTCATTCCTTGGGCTAGATGTGATGAACATGGTACATAATTAAATATTCATTCCTTGGGCTAGATGTTCTCAGAACCTAAGTTTATCCATCCATTTCTGGATGAACCTTTCCTGCCCTAAGACTATGATTGTTATTGTTGGTAAGTGCCATCGAGTAGCTTCCAATCCATAGTGATCCTCTATAGGGTTCCCAAGGAACAGCTGGTGAGCTTGAACTGCCAACTTTGTGGCTCAGACCGGCTTTTCACTGGAGTACATTAGCCCACAGCACCACACCAAGACTCGGATTAAGCTCCCATTTTTGTTTTTGTATGGAAAGACCCTGGGGTGGGAACTATGGCACTTGGATGAGGTTGAGAGGGGCATTGCAAAGATCCCTGTTTCCACCAGGGACAAGAAGGAGCAGCTACACCCAGCCAGGACTGAGCCAGACAGAGACATCTCTCCTGCTCCCACCCCATCCAGGGCCAGGCTTGCAGAACAGGTGACGGAAGGTCTGATCGGGACATGAGCTCGCCAGGCAGGACTGGGCAGATCAGGGATCACAGTGAGGAGGAAGACAAGCTGTCAGCCGGATTCTTTCCATAGGCAGCTGGTGAGGGTGGGTGGGCAGAGGGCATGGACTGGAGAGGGATTGTAGCCTGTCGTTTGGGGATTTTAGGAGAGTTTATTTAGGTTGGGAAATGTCTCTGAGTTTGGGATGAACAGAGAACACCTGCCATTTAGCTGTGTACCTACTGTGTGCTGGGAACCAAGTAGGTGCTTTATTTAGGCCTCACGGTTCTTTGGAGGCCAGGGGCAATAACACCACTTAAATAATTATGACAGCAACAGTAATAATAATTTTAATAGCTGTGAAGTGCCCAATGTGGACCAGGTGCTATACTTAAAAGCTTGCCAGTCACGCAATGGTGATTAGTATTCATTATCGTTATTTTACATGTTTTAAAGATTTGAGTTATGCATACAGAAAACTGGCTCAAGCGTATATCAACAGGTTAACAAATGACCGAAAAGGACACACACCTGGGTAGTCATCGCCTGGCAAGAAACAGAACTTGGCCAGCCCCCCAGCTCCCGTTATATGACTTCCTAATAACAGCCGTTCCTTTGCCATGACTTACATAATTTTGCTGTTGCTGTTGAGAATACACTCAACAAAACAGAAACCAAGTTCAACAGTGTCAACGTACAGTTGATGACATTCTTTCAGTCTTGCTTCCATTCTCACCCTCATTAGGGGGTAATGTCCCCTTCCAGTCTTTCCACTTGCTGTTGTCAATTTCATCCACTGACACTGAAGGTAATTCATGTTGCCGTTTTCATATAACTTCCCTCACCTCCGGTGTGCACCTGTAAGTACTGAAATTTTAATTTATTTATTTATTGACTTTACGTGCGTGCGCCCTTTGCAATCTGACCTAGTTTGCTGGACATCAGGGTTGTCAGTTTCAGTCATGTGATGGATTGCTCCTTCTCATTGCAGAAATGGTTACTGAACATCATTATCTTTATTGTTTTTATCTTCTTAGTACACAGCATCTCGCTGAACCCTCCCAGTACCTCAGAGAGGTGAGGATGATTGATAGCCCCATTTTCCAGATGAAGAGACCAAGGGTCTTAGAAGTTGGGCATGACTCCTGGTTGATTTCAGAGCCTCTGTTCATAACGACTCCACAGTGCTTCCCCTTGCAGATGACAATGCTGCATTGCTGTCTATCCCCCTGACCCTGGGACACTGAGAGCCATCTGAATGGCCCCAGATGGCCTTTTAGAGTTGGTGGCTCTGTGGTCAGTTCAAGAATGCCTTCTATATCAGGCACAGGACCCACGTAGTTTTAGGGTTCACAAATTGTTTTTTCAAATCAGAAGAAAAAATGATATAACCACAATGACTATTAATGAATCCGGAGTCCCTGGATAGTGTATATATTAAGCACTTGGCTACTGGCTGAAAGGTTGGAGGTTCAAATCTACCCAGAGGAGCCTTGGAAGAAAGGCCTGGAGATCTATTTCCAAAAGATCAGCCACTGAAAACCGTATGAAGTACAGTTCTACTTTGACACACATGGGGTTGCTGTGAGTTGGAAGTGACTTGAAGGGAACTGGTTTGGTTATAATAATAAACTCATCTTGGAATGTAGTCATCTTAATATAACAATCATAAGGTACTTTTTAAACAGAGGAAGGAGCTCACAAAAGCAAATGTCCCTGGAGCCCTCAACAGTCATAATACCACCTGAGCCAGCCTTATCTCTTGCAGGAACCAGCTGTTGCTGTGGCAAGCAGCCGGCCACCCCCAGTGCCGAGGGAGTTAGGAGCGACTCCGGCAGCTCCAGGACGGCACCTGTTCTGCCATCCACAGCCTCATCTTCATCTAGTGACTACAATCCCTCCACTGTGCAGAGCCCCTCTTCCAAGGCACATGGATGGCAGGGGAAATTCCAGGGCTTGGGATCCCATAGGACGGGGGAGTGGGAATAAACCTGCAATTTCAAGACCGAAGGAACAAGCTTTGTTGTTTTGTCAAGACACTGAAAATAGCGCCAGCTGAGTCACAGCCCTACACATCTCTTCCTCTCGTTTAGGGCTTCCTGAATTCCCTCTCCTCCACAGAGTCTCCTGGCTCCTGCCCTGCCCTTCTTACCACTACATGGATGCTCAACACTCACAACCGCTTTTTAAAAAAGTTTTAATGAACTTTAAAGCAAACATTATTAAATACATCTGTTTAAAAAAGGGAATGCTTTATCATGGCTATATTTGAAAATAAGTAATAGTTGTTGTTGTTGTTAAGTGCTGTCCAGTCAGTTCCAACCCATAGCGACCCTGTATAGGTTTCCGAGGAACTACTGGTGAGCATGAACTACTGACCTTGCAGTTCAAATGGCTTTGCAGTCTGACGCCTTAACCCACAGCGCCACACAAGGACTCCTAAGTAATAGTTGTTGTCAAGTGCTATCGAGTTAGTTCTGACCCATTGTGATCCTCTGTAGGGTTTCCGACAAGCAGCTGGTGAGCTTGAACCGCTGACCTTGCAGTTCAAATGGCTTCGCAGTCTGGCACATTAAACCACAGTGCCACATTTAATAAGCACCTCAGAAGAAAGGCCTGGTGATCTGCCTCTGACCAATCAGCCATGGGAAACGTCACAGAGCACAGTCCTACTCTACACACATATTGCCATGAGTCAGAATTGATGGCAACTAACAACAACTAGTACAAATGTTGGTGGTTTGAACCCACTCGGAGGCACCTTGAAAATCCAGAGCAGCTCCATTCTGCACACATGGGGTTGGCTTGACAACAACAGATCAATAGTGTACCAAGCAGTGCCCCAGCATCTAACATATGCTGATTCATTGGCTCCTGATTAAGTGCAATTGGTGGTGGTGTGTATGTGCCGTGGAGTCGGTTCCGACCCATAGCGACCCTGTACAGTGTTTCTGAGGCTGTAAATTTTTACAGGAGCAGAAAGCCTCATCTTTCTGGTAGTTTTGAACTACTGAACTTGAGGTTATCAACCCTACTTGTAATTACTACGCTACCAGAGTTCCGTAGGTTCAGTTAGGACCCCTATTTTATAGGTAAGGAAACCGAGGCACAGAGAAGTCAAATCACTTGGCCAAGTCTATACAGCTAGTGAGTGAAAGAAAGAGGATTTGAATCCACCTGCTGTACTCTAATTTCCCTGCACTAGGACGTCACTGCACAAGGACAGCGGTTTTAGTCTGTCTTGTTCTCTGCCGTGTCCTCAGTGCCTAATACTATGCCTGACACACAATAATAATAAATATTTGTTGAATAAATAGAATATGTGAATGACCAGTTACCATTATTAGAAGACAACCAGATAAATCAACACAATGGAAGCTAAACAAGGCTGGCTAAGTCTTGTGTCTGCTCAAGTTGCTTTTTCTTTGTTTAAACATGAAATGTGAAATGAAGAAGTTACTGGGTGTCATCGAATCATTTCCAATTCATGGCGACCCCATGTGTTACAGTAGAAGTGTCCCATAAGGAATTTCTTAACTATAATCCTGCTGTGGCCCTGTAGGATAAGTGCAGGACCGCAAGGTCAGTTTGAACCACAAGGTCGACATTTAAACTTACCAATTGCTCTTTGGAAACCCCACACAGGGTCACTATAAGTTGGAACTGACTCGACGGCACTTAATAACAACAATTACCACATTTTTTTCTATGAAAGCTGGTGGGTGGTTTTGAACCTCCAACCTTTCTGTTAGAAACGGATCGCACCTAGTTTTAGAAGCAGCTAAGCTTCTAAAAAGAATGAGAAAGTTACTGAGGATACTCTATCACCTAATGAAGGCTTTCTCTTTGGCAAATTGGAAAAATTACAAGAGATTTGAAATAGGATTCATTTTCTGCCCTCGAGGGTCAGTGACCGCTTTTTAATAGCTTCATTGAGGAAGTACAACTCATACACCACAAGACCACCTGTTTAAACTGTATGAGTACAAATCATATTTCTAAAGTATATTCACCAGATTATACAACCATCACAGCTGTACCCATAATAGTCACTCCCCATTCTGTTTTAGGGCTTTGTGGACATTTTATATAAAAGAGATCATGTAATATGCGGTGTTTTGTGGCTGGGTTCTTCCATTTAGTATCTTGTTTCAAAGGTTCATTTGTGCTGTGTATCAGGACTGGAGTCAGTGATTCAACATCCTAGCCTAGGCTCGTGTAAAACCATCTTAAATATGAACCCCCACTTTGGGAAGCATTACTGAGGAATAAACCACTCCAGGGAGTCCTGGCTCAATCTGTAACTAGCCCTCAGACCCAGGGATGAAGTGAGGGGATGGTTTCTCTTTCAGCTGTCTTTGGGTTCTTAGGAGTGGTCAGGCATTGCTGTTACTCTATTCTCTGTCCTGTTAAGACTCTGGGTCCTCCAAGGATCACCGTCTGCTCCCGCACTCCGGACTGAGAATGACTCAGGGCAAGTGTTTGGGTGGTACCTGCTGTGTGCTGGATGGAGGGGAGAGAGACCCAGACAGTTACTACCAGAAAGCCCACGAGGGGGTGGCCCCATCACGTCCAGGACTGCCCCTGAGCACTTGTTTGGGACCCAAGAGTCCATTGGATGCAGAAATGATTTTATGAGCGTAGGTGCCGTCTTCCCAAGTGTCTGGTGGTTCAGCTCTCCTGCATACTTCTAGAAGTACTTTGTAAACTTCTGCTTTTCCCAACCCTGGTGCCTGTTTTAATCCCCTCAATGACCCTGTAAGTTAGGTGATTTTTCCCCCATTGACAAATGAGGAAATTGAGGTTTAGAAAAACCAAGTGGCTTGTTCTAAGTCACTCAGACCGTGGTGGAGCTGGGATTTGAATGGAAATGGAGCCCCTGGGTGGTGCAAATGGTCAGTGTGCTCAACTGCTAATTGGAAGGTTGGAGGTTCAAGTCCACTCAGAGGTGCCTTGGAAGAAAAGCCTGGTGATCTGCTGCTGGAAAAATACCACTGAAAACCCCATGGAACACAGTTCTACTCTGACATACATAGGAGTCGTCATGAGCCAGAACAGACTCCATGGTAACTGGTTTTGGCTCTTGAAACAGGAAGACAGAGGCTGTGGTGGGCAATAATTTGACTGCTGTTGAGTCAGTTCCGATTCATAGTGACCCTGTATAGGGTTTCTGAGGAACGACTGGTGGGTTTGAAGCACTGTCCTTGAGGTTAGCAGCCCATTGCTTATCCTACAGAGCCACACCAAGACCCATATGTGTATGGTGGTGGTGGTGGTGGTAGTGATTGTGTGCCATTAAGTTGGTTCCGACTCACTGCGACCCTGTATAGGGTTTCTAAGGCTGTAAATCTTTACAAGAACAGAAAGGCTCGTCTTTCTCCTTCGGTGTGACTGGTAGATTCAAACTGCTGACCTTGAGGTTAGCTTGTAATCCACTATGCAACCAGGGCTCCTAGTTTGACTATGCTGTTGAGTGCTTTTGAGTCGGTTCCAACTTGTAGTGACCCTGTATAGGGTTTCCGAGGAGCGTCTGGTGAGCTTGAACCACAGATCTTGCAGACAACAGAGCCACCTGGGACTTTTTCAGATGGGACTACCTTGTGGGGATGGGTTGCTGGAGCTTGTGCAAGGAGTCAGGAAACATGCCAGTGAGGGGAGGAAGAGGTGTTTCGATACAGCTAATATTTAAATACTAGCGGAGAGAATGCTATGAGTCGGTACTGACTCAACAGTGCCTAGCGACAACAACAACAACAACATTTTAAAAAGGATCAGAAATGTGTGGGGAGTGGAATGATGGGCTTGGAGCCTTGCCCCACATCTGAAGACTGCCCTCAAATCTTTGGAGGATGAATGACAGAATCTAGTGCAACCAACTTGAGCAACAAAGAAAATGTATTGGCTCATGTAATTAAAATGTCCAGGATGGATCTGCAGCTTCAGGTATGGCAGGATCCAGGGGTTAAGAGGCTGAAGCTGTCGTATCACTTTCTCTTGGCCCTGCTTTCCTCTGTGTTGGCTCCGTTCTCAGTCAGGCACCTTGGCTGCCAGTAACATTGCTTTCTTTCTTCCTATTCAGCATCTCCAAGGGCATGAATGTTCATCCCTGAAAGTGGTGGAGGAGGGGTCAGTCTTACTTGGCCCACCTGGATGAACTGAGAGTAGGATCCTAACTTCAGAAGAGCAGGAATAAAGATAGTCCAGATGACAGACACTCTTCTTATGGGAGATGAAGGAGCTATCATCCTGCTAGCTGGCTTTGCCATCAAATCATTTTGTGACCTTGAGCAAGTCCCCTCACTCCTCTGTCTGAACCTCAGCTTCCCTATTGGTGCAATGGTGATCCCAGAGGCCTCATCCAGCTCTGAACTTCGGGGTCAACAGACTTCATTTAGCCAGCTGCCTAGCATCTTAGTTGACAGTGGCAAGTTGTGACTTAGGAATGCATGACCTTTGTAAACCCTGGGGTTGAGCTTGGGGTTGGACACTCAGCCTCCTGTTCCTGCCCATCCCTCAGGGTACAGGCTGTGACAGTGGGAGAGATGGGCCCTGAGGAGGTTTCTTTGCACATCCTCAGCATTCTCCGTCTATAATTGGCTCCAAATGCAATGATCTCATCCTTGAACACTGAGGAAGAAGGGTGGGGGCTGAAACAGCTCGCTGGCAGCATCTCACACAGTTTGTGACTAAACTGCTTCCCTCCAGGACACACACACACGCGCACACACACACACACACACACACACACACACACGTCTGCTTTATCTCAGACGACGTACAAGTTTGATTTACAAAAATGTCTTGGTAAATGGATTGAGCTGCTTGGGTCTTTGGGCTGCCTGAGGAGTTTCTCACTCTGTCTAAACCAGGCATCTCCTGATTGTTGTACGCAAGTCAGCCTGACCCATGCCGTCCACATTCCAGAAATTTCCTGTCCAACCCTGGCCAGGAAGGAGGGGAGACTGGCCAAATCCGTCAAGTGATTTGCCCCACATGGATTCCTGGTCAAGTTTTGTGGCCAACCATAGCTCGGTTAAATGCTCATACATTAACTTTGAAAGATGAGCTCCTAATCAACTTTTAAAAAGCTTGTCACAGCACCATCTGCCTGGCGTTTGTCACCATTGCATTACATAAGAGGAAAGCCATTTTTAAAGAATGTGGCTGCATTTAGTAATTGGATCGCCGGAGAAGAGCCAAGCCTGGGCGGATGGCACCGTGATTCCGAAATGCCATGGGCCCTTCTTTGGGGGGTGGCGGCCTCCCCAAATTCCACACAGTTTTGGCAGAGACCTGAGTGCTGTCCAGCTTGGGAGACAGGCCTAGGATGGTTTTTCTTTCTTCTGCTTTGCTCTCCGTCTTACTTTTTCCTCCCTTCCATTTGTTTCCCCTTGTCCCTGCTGCCCAAGCTCAGTTCTGTCAAGTATTAGCAATAACCAAATGGCTTCACTTCTCTGAGCCTCAATTTTCTCACCTGGATATTGGGGCTAATAATAGTACCAATCACACTGTGCTGATGTGAGGTTTAAACGCATTGATGCACCAAGGAGCTGATGGTGGGGCGCCCTTAAAGTGCTGACAATTACGTAAAGAATTGATGCTTTTGAATGATGGTGTTGGTGAAGAATATTGAATATGCCATGGACTGCCAGAAGAACAAACTAATCTGTCTTGGAAGAAGTACAGCCAGAAAACTGCTAAGAAGCCAGGGTGGTGAGATTTTGCTTCACATTCTTTGGACATGTGATCAGGAGGGATCAGTCCCTGGAGAAGGATGTCATGCTTGGTAAAATAGTTGTTGCTGCTAAGTGTTGTCAAGTCAGTTCTGATTTATAACGACCCTATATAGGGTTTCCAAGGAGCAACTGGTGGGTTTGAACTGCTGACCTTGTGGTTCACAGTCCAGAGCTTTCAGTGACAAACAGAATGGATTGACACAGTGGCTACACCGATCACTCAAATATAAGAAAGATTGTGACAATGTTGCAGGACCAGACAATGCTTTGGTCTGTTGTACATCGGGTTGATATGAGTTGGAATTGACTAGATGGCACCTAACAACAACAACATCATGAAAAACTATACCTGACACAGTAGGTGCCTTATGCATGTTTGTTTTCTTTTTTATTCCTCTCTCCCATTTGATTCAACAAGTATTTAAGAAGTGCCTACCCTAGAGGTATTGGTGCTGTGGGCTAATACGTCGGACTGCAAAATTGTTTGAACTGCAAGGTCAGTGGTTCAAGCTCACCGGCTGCTCACTGGAAACCCTATACAGTGTCGCTACGGGTTGGAATTGACTTGACAGCACTTAACAACAACAAACCCTAGAGGTATGGGGGCAATGGTGATCCTGTGGTAGAGTTTTTGCCTTTCATGTCAGAGACCTGGGTTTGATTCCTGCCCAGTGCCTTTCATGTACAGCAACCACCTTTTTCTTTTTTTTAAAAAAAATTGGTACAAACTTACCTTTTTTTTTCTAGTGGGAAAATTCCATTTCTTTTTTTTTTTTTTTTTTAAAGTTTTTATTGTGAACTGAGTGATAGTTTACATGGGAGAACATCGGCTTTACACCATCATTTCATTGCATTGGTTACAATCGACTCCATGCATCATCATTCAACAGTACTTGCTTCCATTCTGTGTTTTTTTAGGGGGGAGAGGCGGGTGTGGGATGTACACAAAAACACTCAGGAATATATAATAATTTAAACAACCAAAGGGCACATTCTGCAAGCCTGCCTTCTGTCTGCCAGCACACAGCCTTTCTCTTTCCACGAGTCTAGAGTCCTCAGCTGCTTCCTCTCTCCATGTCCTCATCTCTGCCTCCATCTCTGGTGTCACTGCTTCGCTGGTTAGGGTCCCACATTCTGCCTGTGCTCTTCTCCCGTGAAGCAACCACCTTGTAGCAGAGCATCCAGATGAAGACAGATTAGGAAGAAAGGCCTAGTGATCAGTTTCCAAAAATCAGCCATCGAAAACCCTCTGGATCAAAACAATTTGATCCACAACCCATCATAGGATGGCCCAGGATGGCCAGCATTTTTGTCCAGTGTTTCCCTACTCAACGGAAGCTAATAACAGCACAGGGCTGGTGTGAGGTTTAAATGCATTAATACATAGAATATCTGACACATGGTGAGTCTTGATACATGTGTATCATAACTATGTGTCAAATACAGCTGTGTTTGACATATAGTAGGTGCCTAATGGAGTCTGGATGCTCTGTTAAAACTTATTCAAAGAACAATGCTCTGGGAATTGGTGCAGTACAAATTGAGATCTTTCAACAAAATGATAAATCACTGGAGGCACTCACTCATGTATGCCAAGAAATTTGGAAGACAGCTACCTGGCCAATAGAGTGGAAGAGATCCATATTTGTGCCCATTCTAAAGAGTTGACCCAATGGAATGTGGAAGTCATTGGACAATATCATTAATATCGCATGCAACTAAAATTTTGCTAAAGATAACTCAAAAATGGCTGCAACTCTTCACTGACAGAGAGCTGCCAGAGGTTCAAGCCAGATTCAGACAACGACATGGAATAAGGGATATAATTGCTGACACCAGGTCGATCTTGACCGAAAGCAGAGAATACTAGAAAGATGTTTACCTGTGATTTACTGACTATGCAAAGCTTTGATTGTGTGGATCATGACAATCTATGGACAACATTGTAGACAATGACTATTCCAGAACACTTAATTGTGCTCGTAAGTAACTTGTAATTACACCGAGAAGCAGTTGTTTGAACAGAACAAGGGAACACTGAATGGCTTAAAATTAGGAAAGGTTGTATTCTTTCACCATACTTATTCATCTGTATGCTGAGCACATAAAGAAGCTGAATTATATGAAGAAGAACATAGCATCAGGATTGGAGGAAGACTAATTAACAACCTGCGATATGTTGAGGATATAACTGTGCTTGCTGAAAGTAAAGAGGACTTGAAATATATACTGATCAAGATCAAGGACCAAGCTTTCAGTATGGATTGCACCTCAATGTAAAGAAAACAAATTTCCTCACTGCTGGACCAATAAACAACATCCATATAAATGGAGAAAAGATTGAAGTTTTGAAAGACTTCATTTTGCTTTATCAACCGTCAACACTCATGGAAGCAGCAGTTAGGAAATCAAATGACATGTTGTTGTTGTTGTTGTTAAGTGCCATCGAGTCGGTTCCGACTCATAGCGACCCTATGTACAATGGAACAAAACACTGCCTGATCCTGGGCCAACCTCGCTATTGTTGCTACGCTTGAGCCCATTGATGCTGCCACTTTGCCAATCCATCTCGCTGGGGGTCTTCCTCTTTTTCTCTGACCCTCCACCTTACCAAACATGATATCCTTCTCTAGTGACTGGTCCCTCCTAACAATATGTCCAAAGTATGAGAGACGAACTCTTGCCATCTTGGCCTCCAAGGAGCACTCTGACTACACTTCTTCCAACACAGATCTGTTTGTTCTTTTGGAAGCCCATGGCACTTTCAATATTCTCTTCCAACACCATAGCTCAAAAGCATCAATTCTTCTATGGTCTTCCTTATTCAATATCCAGCTTTCGCATGCTGGACAGTGAAGTGACGTATTGCATTAGTCAGATCTGCTGCACGAGACCTTTTAAAGTGTTCAAAAGCAAAGATGTCAGTTTGAGGACTAAGGTGTGCCTTAGTATGCAAAAGCTGTACAGTGAATAAAGAAGACAGTAGAAGAATTGATGCATTTGAGTTATAGCATTGGAGGAGAATATTGAAAGTACCATGGACTGCCAAAAGAACAAACCAATCTGTGTTGAAAGAAGCACGGCTAGAATACTCCCTGGAAGCCAGGATGGCCAGACTTTGTCTCTCATACTTTGGACATATTGTCAGGAGGGACCAGTCTCTGGAGAAAGTTATCTTGCTTGGTAAAGTGGAGAGTCAGATAAAAAGGATGACCTCCAATGAGATGAACTGAGACACTGGCAGCAGCAATGGACTCAAGCGTAGCAGTAATTGTGAGGTTGGTACGGAGATGGGGCAGTGATTTGTTCTGTTGTGCATAAGGTCACTATGAGTTGGTACCGACTTGATGGCACTTAACAACAACAATGGAGTCCTGGTGTGGTGCTGTGGGATAAAACACTGGATCATAAGGTCAGTTTGAATCACAAGGTTGGTGGTTCAAACTCACCAGCTGTTCCTCGGAAACCCTATACAGGGTTACTATGGGTCAGAACTGACTCGATGGCACTCAACAAGAACAGCAACAGGTGCCTAATACATGTTGTTTTCCCTTCTTCTCGTCCTTTTCACTTAATTCAACAAGTACCAAGTGCCTGCTGGCTTCATGGGTGTGTGAGCTGCACAAGACCATGTGCTCAGCAGAGCGCTGCGCTTGCTTTCATGCTCTGTGGCCATCGTCTTGAAATTCTTAATTTTGTACATGGAGTCCTTCATTTTCATTTTGCACCAGGCCCTGCAAATTATATAGCGAGTCCTGCGTAGGATAATGTCATATTTTATTGGACTGCTGAGTGTTTAAAATAAACAATTGAGCCAATGTTGTAAAGTCAAGGGTGTTCACGTGAAAGTCTGGTTTATTTTGGAAAATTAAAACATTTTGTCATAGTGGGTCCACCTCTCCACTTGCCGCCAGTAGTGGGCTGAGGTCTGGGTGCAGCGCCCTCTATAGGACACAGGCTTCACTACACCTCAGCCCCACCACTCCTAGTGGGTTTCACCTAAATTCCTTTGCCCATTTACAGAGTGTCTGGCATATGGTTTGGGATTAAGGGCTTTGTAGTCAGGCTGCCTGGGTTCAAGTTCAAGTCAGTTCTGACTCATAGTAACACTGTAATGTCAACAGGCATTTGACCTTGGCCAAGTGACACTTGGCCTCAGTTTTCCATCTGTAAAATGGGAATGATGATAATAGTAACCTCCCCCTTAAGGTTGTGAGGATTAAACTATTTAATAGACACACTCGTATGCCATTTAGAAATACTGTGTTGTTCTTGTCATTCTTGCGCTCCCTCCTGGTGTGGAGGCTGAGACCTCAGGTCTGAGGACTACTTCTCCAGGAACTAGAAGCTGGACCTGTATTGGCTGTGAGGACCTCGCCTGTTGTCTTGGACAACGTTCCTTGTTGATGTTCACTTTCTCTTCCTCCATCTGCAGTGGCAAAGTTCATAGTGGGAAAGTGATCTAGAGACAGATTTAAGTGGAATTCAAGAAATAAAGTATCAATGTGAGGTATGTTCTAAAGTGCTACAAGAGTATTATCTCATTGAATCCGCACAGCTATCCCCATTTTACAGAGGGGGAACTGGAGCACTGAGGCTTTCAGAAGATGGCATAGTACAGAAGTGGCAAAGCTGAGATTTGAACTTAGGCAGCCTGGCTCCATAGAGCCCAAGCCATCCTCCCCGCAAACCCTCTATTTCCACCATACACACACACGTACACACACACACATGAACAAAAACTCATGTAGCATCACTGAGCTTGCCTAGCCTTCCTTTGGCTAGGTGTTGGGGGACCTCATCCCTCTGCCAATATGTCCCCTACCCCCAATGTTATAACAGCATCTCAGACCGCCAAGCACAAACCTGCGTTCCTGGTGACACTGCAGGAAGCTGTAGACTGGCTGGTTGTCATGGTGATGGCTGCCAGTCCCTGTAAACAGTCCTGCCTCCTGGCCACCTGGTTGGCTAGTTCTTACCACCCTCAGAAGCTATTTCCAGGGCCTTACTTCATGCTTAACTCCCTCTGGGTGGTGGAGTCCACCCAGAGGTCCAAATGTTCATCCTGTTTCCCACCCAGGGGCCACAGGAAGCCCAGAAGCAGGGAGTTTGTGTCCTCATCTCCCTCGTGTTGCTTCTTGGCTGTGTGAGTTTGAGCAGGTCTCTGTGACTCAGGTTTCTAGACCCTGCTTTCAGGTGATCAGGAGAAGCTGATGAGTTCATTCATTCATTCAACACATAATTATTGATCACCAGACAATGATCTAAGGGCTGGAGATATGGCAGTGGCCAAGACAGGCAACAAACACATTCTGGAGAGAAAATACTTGGTGCGATTGTGATGTGATGAGAGAACAGGACAGGAAGCTACTTAGGGTGACTGGGGAAGGCCTCTCTGAGAAGGTGACATGTGAGCTAGAGCACCAGGAGGAGATGTTGTTGTTGTTAAGTGCCGCTGAGTTGGTTCTGACCCATAGTAAACCCTGTATAGGATTTTAGAGGAGCAGCTGGTGAGCTTGAACCACTGACTTTGGATATCAAACTGACCTTGCAGTCCAGTGCATTAACCCTGAATTAATGCATAGCCATACAAATATATGGGGTAAGACTATTCCAGGAAGAGAGAGCTGAGCATGCAAAGGATCTGAGGCAGGGGATTACCTTGACCTATTTAAGGAACAGAAGACACTTTAGTATGATTCTGTTACTGATCCTGTCTTTATTTAAAAGGTTAATCTTATGTTAATACTGGATTTTTTTTTTGCAATACTATTGATAATTGAAAAAAAAACCCTTTTTATTATGAATTGAGTGAGGGTTTACAGAGCACACCATCAGTTTTACATCATATACTTTGCATCGTTACAATGATTGCAATCCCCTCCATGTACCATCAGTTAATAGACTCTCTTAACTTTTATTCTTGCATTCCTCCCTGTGTCTGCTGCTACCTTCACCTTTCCTTTGCCAAACTCCCTTTTGTAAATTGCCTACCCTGTCGCCCATGTTAATATGTGTGTACTCTTCTAGCCTTTGAATAATCCCCCCTAGTGGTTATGAATTGGGCTGCAAACCACAAGGTCAGCAGTTAGAAACTACCAGTTGTTCCATGGGAGTAAGATGAGGCTTTCTGCTTCTGTAAAGATTTACAGCCTCAGAAACCCCGTATAGGGTCACTATGAGTCAGAACCAACTCCATGGCACATAATCACCACTACCGTACCTCCTGGTGTGGCGCTGTGGGTTAATGCGCTGAACTGCAACTGCTTGAGGTTCAAGCTTACCAGCCGCTCCTTGGAAGTCCTATACAGGGTTGCTATGGGTCAGAAATGACTCAACGGCACTCAACAACAATACCCTGCTCATAGAAAGCTTCTTTTATCAAGAAACCCTTAACTTTTTACGTAGTATTGTCCTTTTGTGATTGTCTAGATTTCACTCAGCATTATGTCCTATGGGTTCAACCATATTGTGAGGTGTTTTGCAGATTCATCATTATTCTTCAACATTGTGTACTATTCTCTGTGAGTATGTATCAAAGTTTGTTTAACTATTCTTCTGTTGGAATACAATTCTTCATAGCATTCTGTTATTATCCTTTTAATTTCCGTTGGTTCTGTTGTGATGCCACCCTTATAATTTCTTATTCATTTTATTTGTATCTTTTCCTTCTTTTCTTATGTTCGATTTCCCAATGGTTTGTAGATCTTATTAATCCTTTCACAGAACCAACTTCTTGTCTGCTTGATTCTTTCTATTGGTTTTCTGTTTCATTTATTTCTGATCTAACTTTTATTATTTCTTTTCTCCTGGTGGCAGCAGGCTTACTTCACTGTTTTTTTTTGGTTGTTGTTGTTGTAATTGTTGGGTTAAGGTATTGATTTTGTTTTTTTCCTAATTGGATGTGTGAGTTTAAATTGTCCTCTTAGCACTGCTTTTGCTATGTACCAAGGTTTTGGTATGTTATACTTTTGTTCTCATTTGATTCAAGGACATATTTTTTTTTGTTTCATTTTTAAAATTTGTTCTATTACCCTGTTCCTTTTAAGCAGGGTATTGTTAAGTTTCCCTGTATTTGATTTTTTTTCTTGATCTTATTGTTGGTTTCCAGTTTTATAGCTTTGTGATCTGAGACGATGCTTTGTTTTTGATGTTTTGATGTGTTTATGTTTATTGAGGCCTCACATATGGTCTGTTCTGGAGAATGTCCCACGTTGTTGGGTTGGGTGCTCTGTATGTGTCTATGAGGTCAAGTTGGTTGATTATGTTGTTTAGTTCTTCTGTGTCTTTATTTGAATTTCTTTCTAGTTGTTCTGTCTTTCATCAAAAGTGGTATATTAAAATCTCTTACTATTATTGTAGAGTTGTCTTTCTCTTTCTTCAATTCTATTAGCGTTAGATTTATGTATTTTGAGATTCTTTCATTGGGAGCGTAGATATTTATTGTGGTTATGTCCTCTTGTTCAATTGATCCCTTAATCATGATATAATGTCCTGCTTTGTCTCTTATGCTGGTTTTTGCCTTAAAGCCATTTTATTAGAGATTAAAATTGCTACCACTGCTCATTCTTAAATGTCATTACTTTGATATATATTTTTCCATACTTTGATGTTTAGTCTATATCTGTCTTTGTGTGTAATGCATGTTTCTTATAGACACATAATGAGGGATCCTGTTTTCTTATCCATTCTGTTACTCTCTGTCTCTTCACTGGTACATTTAATCCATTTAAAGTCAGTGTGATTAGCGATAGGTATGAATTGATTGCTGCGGTTTTACTGTATGTTTTTTGTGGTGTTGCTGGTTTCTTTGTTCCACAGAATTTTCTGCATTGAATTCATTTTGCTTGTGGGTTTCTTTTCATTTTCATTTCTGTTGTGTTAATATTTACTAAATCTTTCTGATTATTAGCTTTTAAAAATTTTAATATGAGGTTGTATTAATTTTATTTGAGTTTACCCTGTAACTTAGTAATTTTATTCCTTGGTTTAAAACAGTCTGTTTTACCTTGAAGTTTACTTGGCTTCTTCACCATTTGAAGTTCTGAATCTACACTATTCTCTTTTTTCTTTGTAGCTGTCTTCATTATAAATTGATATCTCTGATTCCCTATTTTCAGTCTTGTAGGTTTGCTTTACTTTAAATACTTCCATATCTTCTGACTGTCGCTGTCATGTTTGTTAATCTCAGGTTGTTGTTTGCTATTGTTGGTTCTCAGTTCAAAGAACAACCATTAGTATTTTTCATAAAGTTGGTCTGGTTATTACAAATTCCATTTAGTTTCTCTTTATCTGGAAATGTCCTAATTTCACCATCATATTTCAGGGACAGCTTTGCTGAGTATATGATTCTTGGTTGGAAATTTTTTTCTGTCAGAGTTTTGTATATGTCATCCCATTGTCTTCTTGCCTGCTTGTTTTCTGCTGAAAAATCAGAGCTTAATCTTCTTGGTTCTCCTTTGTAGGTAATTTCATTTCCCCCCAGCTGCTCTCAGTATTTTTTCCTTGTCTTTGGTTTTGGAAAGTTTGATTATGATATGTTTTGGTGATTTTCTTTTGGGATCAGTCCTGTTTGGGGTTTGTTCAGCTTCTTGTATGCTTGTTTCCTCATCTTTCATGATGTTAGGAAAGTTTTCTTCCAAGAACTCTTTGACAATTTTCTTTGTGCTTTTTATTGTCTCTTCCTGTTCTGGAATTCGGCTCACTTGTAAGTTATTCCTCTACATGGTGTCCTACATTACTCTTAGATTTTCTTCAGATTTTTTCTTTTTTTCTTCTGATTGTTCTAGTATACTAGTACTGAGAGATTTATCTTTAAGCTCACTAATTCGGGCTTCCATTGATTCAAATCTGCTTCTTTGCCCTTTCTATGTATTGTCCATTTCTGAAATCATAGTATTTTGGATTTCTAAAATATTAGGTTTTGTATTGTTTCAAAATTTGCATTTATTTTGTCTGTTTGTTGTCATAGCATTTTCCTGAACTCTTCTAATTTTTTTTTCTGCATTCTTGTTTTCCTCACTCTTTCTGCCAATCTTTTGAAGGTACCTATAGATCATTCTTTTTAGTTCTTTTTCAGTTAGTTCCATTACCTTTTCTTCTTCAGAAACGTTCTCTGGCTCTGCATCTTGGTCATTTGTTTGAGCCATTCTTTCTTGTTTCTTTATTTAAGCTACAATTGTCTGTTGTTTCTGGGACTTTGAGGTGTTGTCATATTTTCATTTAATTGATGATTGATGTTGCTGTGTTTTTAGACTCTCACCAACTGTCTCCTTTGGGTGTAGTTAGAGAATGGAAATGTGTGCAGTGTTTTGTTTGTTCACCTCATTTTTGGGTGGGTTTGGCTGGTGTTTGCTGTGGATCTATTGCTGGTCAGTTGGTATAGGAACTGATATTGGCTCTTGCCCAGTGGGTGTTGCTGCAGAGGGTATGATTGTGGCTGGACTGTATGGGCATGACTGCTGTCTCCTGTCAGAGGACATGAAGGTTCTCTCTGCCCTGGGATCCTAACAGACACTGAAACCTGCCCCATCAAGGACTTCCACGAACTACTTCCAGTTTGAGTGTGCTGAACATAGAGAACACCTAAGCCTGTAGGAGGAGTCCTGGTGTGGTGCTGTGGGTTAATGCGCTGGACTGCAAGGTTGGTTTGAACTACAAGGTCAGCAGTTCAAGCTCACTAGCCGCTCATCGGAAACCCTACACAGGGCTGCTATGGGTCAGAACTGACTCGATGGCACTGAGCAATGACAATAACAACAACAATGCTGGTCTGGTGGCTCCGTGGGTTCTGTAGGTCTGGAGCCGAGAGATCCTAATCCAGGCACCCAAGTGGCAAGTCAGCCCTTGCCTTACACTGGTGTGGCTCACAACCACACAGCTCTCAACTCCCGGAGAGCAGGGTCTGCATTGGGGATAGATGAGGATGGGAGCTGGCCACACCTCTGGTCACCAAGGGAGCATAGGGAAAAAGAAGAAATCTCACCTTTCCCATCACTTGTGTGAATCTGCTCTGCCTGGTCACTTTCTGTTGTCAAAGTTGCTCACTAAAGTTCAAGATGGTTGTGACACGTGGCCGAGCCATTGACCAATCTCCCTCTCTCTCTGTCCCTGTACAACTGCTCCTCCCAGCAAGCACTCAGTCCACTTCTCTGACCTTTCCTCTGAAGTTCAGGGTTCCAGGATTTTCATACGTGTCTGTTTCCTTTGGTCTCTTGTATTTGTATTGTGGAGGCCCTTGTAGTGCATCTGCCTTGTTTGTTATCTTGCTGGAAGTCTCTATATTAGTGATTGAAAAAAACAAAAAGCATAAAAATGTGATTGATCTGGGCAACACTTTTGGGTATTCCATTAAATCCTGTGCCTGAGGTCAGTGCTTCATCTTAGTCAGGTATTCCTGCCTGACAGATGGAGATTAAAGGTGGTCTTGTTTGTTGTTAAGTACCATCAAGTTGATTCCAACTGATAGCAGCCTTGTATAAGTTTTCCAAGGAGCAACTGGTGTGTTTGAACTGCTGACCTTGTGGTTTGCAGTCCAGTGCATCTTGGTCTTGTTGTTGTTATGTGCCCTGTAGTCGGTTCCGACTCACAGGGTTCCCAAGGCTGTAAAACTTTAAGGGAGAAGAAAGACTCATCTTTCTCCCGCGGAACAGCTGGTAGTTTCAAACTGCTGACTGTGAGATTAGCAGCCTGATTCATAATCACTACACTACCAGAGCTCCTTGATCCTGGTCTAGACGAGGGAAAATGGAGCCATTGTGACACTACTGAATAAGCGCTGATCTGCTAATGCCAAGGTCACTGGTTCAAACCCAACGGCTGCTCCATGGGAGAAAGATGAGGTTTTCTGCTCCTGTAAAGATTACAGCCTCAGAAACGCCACACAGGGTCAGTATGAGTCAGAATTGATTCACTGTCTGTGGGTTTTGTTTTGTTTTTCAGACAAGGAAAGCCTTTCCTTCTGGCTTCTGCTGAAATCTCTGCTCATCTGGATGTGACTAGAATTCAAACCCAATTCTATCAGCCTTTTAAAGACAAGATTTATTGCCATGTCACCTATTCTGCATTTAGTGCTCCATTTTATCCTCACAGCCATTTCTGGGGTAAATGCTAGTCCATTTGGGTGGACATATATTTATGTGGGAAGTCCTGGTCAGGCACTGTGGGTTAATATACTGGACAGCAAAGTCAATTTGAACTGCAAGGTTGATGGTTCAAGCTCACCAGCTGCTCATTGGAAACCCTATACAGGGTCGTTATGCATTGGAACCAACTCGATGGCACTTTACAACAGCCAATGTCGCAGGAGCATCATTCTGCTGTTTGTGCTAGTCTGGCATCCATTCCTTATTTACCGGGTTTCCTTTGGGGAGTTAAGTCTCTCCCACTCACAGTCCCAATGGTTCAATCTGGGCTTTTTATCCCCTCCTCCCAGGTCTGGCATGTGACCCAGGAGGCCCAATCAGCATAATCCATCCTTGTGGTTCCAGAGATTGGTTAAGGCATGAGCATAAGACACAAGTTGGTCCAATAAGAATCAACCCTGGGACTTTATGGCTCTATTGGGAAAGAGAAGCCCTCTTTTAGCTAAGATTTTTAGTTTTCAGAATGATGTAACTTTGGAGCTCCTGGTGAGGGTCCACTATGTGGAGAGAGAAAAAAACAAAACCGGAACACTTATGACGTGTAGAGCTTCCTAGATTCAGCCATGCCTGAAGTCAGTTACCCCAAGACTTTTTAGTTCCATGAGTTTACAATTGGAAAAAATTTAGAACTTGAGGAGGGTACTGAAGTTCTATGCTCGGCATCTTTATACCTTATAAGCTTTAATTGCACATGGGCCCTGTGAAGAAGGGGTTATGATCATAAAGGGAAAGAAGTGTCGGGACTAAGGTCACATAGTAGTAGGTTAGAAGTTGGAGCTGGCATTAGAACTCAGGTCTCTCAGAGTCCTGAGCCTAATTGTCATTCCCCACTATTTGAGCTCTGGACAAGAGGGCCCATTGGGGAGAATAGACAAAACATCTGAGTCTCGTTTTGACCACCGCTGTTTTGATATGTGACCTTGATCAAATCAATTCTCCAACAAGGGCCTCAGTCTCCCTATCTGTAAAATGGGGAAAATAATAGTGCCTACCCATCAGGTTCATGAAGGAGCTCTGGTAGCGTAGTGGTTATGAATTGGGCTGCTAACCTCAAGGTCGGCAGTTTGAAACTACCAGCTGTTCTGCAGAAGTAAGATGAGGCTTTCTGCTCTTGTAAAGATTTATAGCCTCGGAAAGCCTGTGCAGGGTCACTATGAGTCGGAACCGACTCCGTGGTATTGAACAGCAACAACAACTCCTCCGGTTCATGAGGGTAAAGCACATAGGACAGTGCCAGGCATTTTCAGTGAATATGAGCTAGTACTATAGCAGTTACTTTTGTGAGGGGAGGATGGGCATCTCTTCCCCATTCCCTGTCCCATGTTCCCTGCCTCCTTGGCTGTCACAGGCTCCCAGCAGTCTTTGCATGACGCTTCCATCCATCTCTTGTCAGATGGCCGGACCTGGCTCACTTACATGAAGAAGCAGGCACTTAAAGAGCTGCTTCCCCAGTTTCTCTTTTAATTTTCATTACATAAATTTCACATTTCCTGGAATAGAGATCTTGAATGGCCAGGCTCATTTGGAAACTCAGTCGGCAAAGAGCCTCATTTATATTAATGGGGCTTCAAGTCTGGCTTGTGAGGGAAGCTGAGACAAAGATGGATGGCTGTGTCTTGAGGTTAAGCACCTCAGGCTGAGCTCTGACGTTGCCTAGGATGAGTCGATATCTCTGATCTGGGCTAGGATTCCTCTTATTATGTGGGAGATTCTTGGATGCCAGCGCAGTGTGACTTCCAGCCTCAACCTCCCAACAACTGTCTAGGGCTCTTAGCTGAATGCTGGGCTGCTCACCCTGCTCTACAAGCTTCCCTGTGATGGGCCCCAACTTGACCTTCCCCCTAGGTCAGCCCCTGCCTCCTAAGCTGGCCTCGGCAGACAGAGCTTTCATCACTGTTCCCCCAGCACTTACTATGGCTGGATTCTTCCCATCCATCAGGTTTATCTCCTAGTCACCACCTCAGGGAGGCCTTCCCTGACTGCCTGTCTCAAGTCCCTCTCCAGCCACTCCATAAGTATCACACCCAATTGATTTTCTCCACAATGATTAGGCTCTTCTTTCTTATGTACTTGTTTGCCTGTTTGTTTACTGGCTGTCTCTCCCATGAGAATATAAATCTAGTGAAAGGACAAACACCCCAGTCTTGCTCGCCTTTGTCTCCTTAGTACCTGGCCCTGTGCTTGACCCAGAAAAAGAACCCCAAAACTTCTTGTGGAATGAATGCACAGATTCATTCAGAAAACTATCCAGAAAAAATGCCTATCAGTTTGTCGTACTGTAGTGGCTTGTGTGTTGCTGCGAAGCTTGAAGCTAAGCCACTGGGGTTTCAAGTACCAGCAGAATCACCCATGGTGGACAGGTTTCAGCGAAGCTTCCAGAATAAGACAGGTCACGAAAAAGGAATAAACAGTCCAATTTAGAAGAATTAGCCCCTGAGAACCTTACGAATAACAGTGGAACAATGTCTGATATAGTGTTGTGGAAAATGAGCCCCTCAGGTGGGAAGGCACTCCCAATACAACTGGAAAAGAGCTGCCTTCTCAAAGTGGAGTCAGCTTTAGTGATGTGGATGGAGCAAAGCTTTTGGGACCTTCATTTACTGATGAAGAGTGACTCAAAATGAAAAGAAACAGCTGCAAATATCCATTAATAATCAGAATGTGGAATGTATGAAGTATGAATCTGGAAAATTGAAAATCCTAAAAAATGAAGTGGAGCACACATAAAGATAGATATTATAGGCATGACTGAGTGAACTGAAATGAGATGGACAGGTATTGACCATTTTAAATTGAACAATCATATTATTTACTCTGCCAGGAATGACAGACTGAAGAGGAAAGTGGTGCATTCATTATCAGAAAGAAAAATGTCAAGATCTGTCTTGAAGTACAGTGTTGTCTGTGATAGGATAATATCTATGTGCCTACAAGCAAGACCAGTTAATACAACTATTATTCAGATATGTGTACTAACCACTAAAGCCAATAATGAAGAAATTGAAAATTTCTACTGACTTCTTCAGTCTGAAATTGATCAAACATGCCATGAAGATTGGTGATTGAATTGCAAAAGTTGTAAACAAGAAGAATCAGTATTTGGAAAATAAGACCTTGGTGATAGAAATAATGCTGTAAGATTGCATGGTAGACTTTGGCAAGACCAATGACTTATTCATTGCAACTACCTCTTTTCAACAACATACATGGCAACTCTACATGCGGACCTTGTCAGATGGAATACACAAGAATCAAACTGACTACACCTGTAGGAAGAGACGATGGAGAAGCTCAATATCATCAGCCAAAACAAGGCCAGGGGCTGATTGTGGAGAAGACTATATGCAAATTCATATGCAAATTCAGGTTGAGGCTGAAGAAAAATAAGTTCGAGAGCCAAAATGTGACCTTGAACACATTCCACCTGAATTTAGAGACCATCTAACAGATTGGATGCATTGAATGGTAATGACGGAAAACCAGAGTGGCTGTGGATGACATTAAGAACAGCATGAAGAAAGACAAAGGTCATGAAAAAGACAGGAAAGAAAGAAAAGATCAAAGTGGATGTCAGAACAGACTCTGAAACTTGCTCAGGAATGTAGAGCAGTTAAAGGGAGTGGAAGACATGATGAAGTGAAAGAGCTGAACAGAAAATTTCAACGGGCACAAGTAAATTATTATAATGAAGTATGCAAAGACCCTGCGAGGCCCTGGGAGCACTCAGTAGCTTATGCAGAAATTTGGAAGACAGCTACTTGGCCAATTGATTGGAAGAGATCTGTATTTGTGTGTACTCCAAAGAAAGATGACACAACACAACACAGAAATTATCTAACAATATCATTAAGACCACATACAATTAAAATTTTGCTGAAGATAACTCAAAAACAGTTGCAACAGCACATTGACAGGAAGCTGTCAGAAATTCTAGCTGGATTCAGAAGAGGGTATGGAATGAGAGATATCAATGCTGATGTCAGATGGATCTTGGTTCAAAGTAGAGAATATCAGAAACATGTTTTCTTGACAATGCAAAGGTGTTTGATTGTGTAGCTCATACAAACTTTGGGTAACATTGAGAAAAATGGAAACTCTAGAACACTTCCTTGTGCTCATGTGGAATCTGTACATAGACCAAGATGTAGTCATTTAAACAGAACAAGGGGATACTGAATGCTGAAAGGTTTAAAGCCAGGAAAGGTGTGCATCAGGGTTGTTTCCTTTCATTATATTTATTCAATCTGTATGCTGAGCAAGTAATCTGAGAAGCTGGACTGTGTGAAGAAGAACAGGACATCAAGTTTGGAGGAAGTGTCATTAATAACCTGTGCTATGCAGATGACACAACTTTTCTTGCTGATGAAGATCAAAGGAACGCCAACCAGAGATTCATGTAGTGAAGAACTGAAGCCTCCTGCCAATAAGGCATTATCAACTGGCCAAACGTGAGTGGGCCATCTTTGAAGTGGATCCTCCAGCTCCAATCCCATCTTCAGATGACTGCAGCCCTGGTTGACATTTTGACAATAACCTCATGAAAGACTGTACCGGAAGCACCCAACGAAGCCACTTTCAAATTCCTGAGGCACAGAAACTGGGTAAGATAATAATGTTTATTGTTGTTTAAGCCACTTAAGTGTCGGGGCAATTTGTTACACAGCAATAACTGACTAATACAGTTGTCTCATCTGTAAAATGAGGATGGTGCTAATTATGGGATTTCTCACGCTTGTTCTAATAATTAATTCATAAATGCATTTGAGGTGCTTGATGCTCTGCTGATGGGACAAGTGCTTAATAGGATCAGCACTGGGCTGCGAACCACAAGGGCGACAGTTTAAATTCACCATCTGCTCCTCAGAGACCCTAGACAGGGTCACTCTGAGTTGGACCTGATTGGATGGCACTTAATAACAACAGCATGATTTCATGTTCTCAATGATTTCTGGCATTGTGAGTAGCTCAGTCTAGAAAATAAATTTCCATCAAGGAAAAGGCTTATCCCTTAGGCTCCAATGGGAATAATAATTATAGATGATGATAATGAATGCTATTATTCTTATTATTGGGCACTTGCTGTGTCCCAAGCCTCAGGTTAAGTAAGTACTTTCATTAAAGCCCCTAGCAGCCCCTTGAAGTACTTTCTTTTATTATTCCTATCTACTGATGAGAAAATCAAGAGAATTACTTGCCCTTGGGTCATACAGCTAGAAAGTAGGACAGCCACCATTGGAACCTAGATGCTTCAGTCCCCAAAGCTTCTGTTCTGAACTACTAGGCTGAGTGGCAGCTTGAAATCTCCCCACAAATCCATCTTTCTCCTTTAGTAGCTTCCTGTTGGTTGGTATTGCTGCTAAGTGTACTTGAGTTGGTTCTGACTTATAGTGACCCTGTAAAGGGTTTCTGAGAAGCGACTGATGGGTTTGAACCGCTGACTTTGAGGTTCCCAATCCAGTGCTGATCCTACAGCGTCACACTAGGACTTCTCTTTGTTGTTGTTGTGAAGTGCTGTCGAGTTGACTCTGACCCATAGCGACCCTGCATAGGGTTACCAAGGAGAAGCTGATGAGCTTGAACCACTGACCTTGCAGTTCAAACGGCATTGCAGTCTGGCACGTTAACCCACAACACCATACCAGGAGTCCTGGAGTCTCTTTGGTAGCATGGGGTTAAGTTGTCAAAACATCGGACTCCAAATGATCTGCTCCTTTAACTCCATCTGCAGTGTGTCAAACTCCTTTCCACGTGGGCGTCTTTTGTCCTGAAAGTGTTGTGTTTTTAATTCCAGTTCCTGACTTTCTCCTTTGATAGCCAGGATTGGGAATCAGAAACACACACACACACACACACACACACACACACACACACGAGTATGCAAGAGAGCACCAAAACATCTACCTGCCTTCAATCCCCAGTGTTTCATAAAGGGGGTTTCATTAGCCCCAGATCTTAGCAACCAGGCACCTCCTGATATCCTGCCAGCTGGCTCTTCATGAACAACTCTCTTAGTATTTACTATGAAGGACATGTGGCCATCTGGAGGGGCATGTCCCCAGACAAGCCATGAGCTCAGGACATGGGCATGACAACACCTGCTCCTCCACCGAGGAGGGGAAACAGTTGTGGAGTCCCTAACAACACGGCCTTTTTTGGAGCTTGTGCATAGAATTGTGAGAGCAGAGGAGGGCAAATGGAGCCCAAAGCCACGGCTGATAGCAGCTGAGGAGGGCCGAGAATGTGGACGCCTACAATGTGGCAGGGGCTGTGCTCACCTCTAACCATGACTTCCCCGATATTTTTGACCATGAGCTACAGGAAGAAGTATACAAGTTTGCACTATGATCCACAACACACACACACATGATTGTAATGAAAGTTTCATTTATCTGTGTCTGTCTAATTTTGAGCAATGCATGCTTGTATTTTCTGTTCTGTTCTATAGTCCCCCATCCCATTCCATTTCATTCTGTTCTATTTTCTTCTTTTTAAATTGTGTTTTAGGTGACAGTTTACACAGTAAATTAGGTTCCCATTGAGCTGTTTCGTACAAATTGTTCTGTGACATTGGTGACAACTTTCATAACGTGTCAGCATTCTCCTTTTTCCCATTCTGTTGGTTCTGTTCCCATTGATCTAGCTTTCCTGTCCCTCCTTGCCTTCTCCTGCTTGATTTTGGGTAAATGTTGTTCATTTGGTCTTGTTTAGTTGATTGTTTAAGGGAGAACTATCTTCATGCTGACATTATTTATTTTATAAGTTGATCTATTTGGCTGAAAGGAGACCTCTGGGAAAGGAGGCCTGAGTTCTAAGTTAATAGGCCATTTTAGGGCAATAGTTTCTGGGCTTTTCTGGAATATAGGACTGGTGTTCCTGCAGTTTCTATTAGTTCTATAAGTCAGGTAATTTTTAGGAATTTGAGTTTTGTTCTACATTTTTCCTCCTATTTTATCTGACATTTTCTATTGTGTCTCTAATATGGACAGTTGATAGTGGTAGCTGAGATTCTTCTAGTTCTGCTGGTTTCGGGCCACAAGAGGCTGTGGTTCTTGTGGGCTTCCATTTTATTCTTTCATTGAAAAGCATGCTAGTCATAACTCATGTATAAATTGGGTCAGTGAGGTTGAATGGGGGAAAAAAATCCATGGTTTTATTTTCATTGCCTTCTAGCTGAAAGACAGTACTTCCTTCAGTTAAGAATATAGGTCGTATTTGTAAAATTGGTGACATTATCACCAACAAAAATCAGATAACTTTATATCCTATTATGTCACTGTTGGTGCTGTTAAGTTCCATCGAGTTGGTTCCAACTCATAGCAACCTTGTATAGGGTTTCCGAGGAGTAGCTGGTGGGTTTGAACTGCTGACTTTGTGGTTCCAACTGCTCATCATCCAGTGCACAGGAGTCTTATAATACCCTATTATAACTGTTGCAGATGTCTCAAAACAGTATTTATGTTATTTGTTGTTGTTAAGTGTCATCAAGTCGATTCGAACCCATAGTAGGGTTTACTAAGAGTGGCTGATGAGCTTGAGCCGCCGACCTTGTGATTCAAAATGACTTTGCAGTCTAGCTCATTAACCCACAGCATCACACCTGGACTTCTTTATGTTACTTACTACCCCAAAATTTTGGTTATTATTAAACCCACTGCTGGATTTTGTTATTTAACTTGTTAATAAAGAGGTATATGTATCACACATTTAAAAATACTTTAATAATTGCATTTCAATATAATAAATTGCCTTTGTAAGCACATGTATTTTATTTAATGCACTTAAAAACCATTATTCTGAACTTGAAACTTTTATTAGAAATCAGATTTACTGGACTTACTGAGATGAGAAGAACGCCTAAATCTTACAACAGTGTTTTATAGTTTCTTGCATATATCTTTAAGTCTCTGGTTAGATTTATTCCTAGGTGTTTTATTCTTTTGATGGCCACTGTAAAGGGTGTTGTTTTCTTGACTTCCTTTTTGGAGTGCTCCTTGCTATTGTAAAGAACCCAAATGATTTTTTTGCTATGTCAGTTTCCTACTCCACCACTTTGCTGAACCCTCCTATTAGTTAGTTCTAGTAACTTTTCTTGTGGAATCTCTGGGATTTTCTATGGACTGTGTTGCTAAGTGCTGTCGAGTAGGTTCCGACTCATAGCATCCCTGTATAGTGTTTCCAACGAGTGGCTGGTGAGCTTGAACCACCGACCTTGTGGTTCAAACTGACCTTATAGTCCAGTGCATTAACCCACAGTGCCACACCAGGACTCCTTTCTATGTATAGGATCATGTTATCTGCAAATAGGAATATGTTACTTCTTCCTTACCAATTTGGATGCCCTTTATTTTCCTTTCTTGCCTTATTGCTGTGGCTAGGACTTCCAGTACAATACTGAATAAAAGTAGTGATGAGAAGCATCATTGCCTTGTCCACATTC
>NW_006408541.1:13635566-13636075 GCF_000296735.1 Chrysochloris asiatica | reverse complement strand
CATCCACCCGATCCGCCATCTTGTTTGTTCTCCCACATTCCTATTTTGCTGGGTGTTTTTATCAGGAAAGGATGATTAATTTTATCAAATACCTTTTCTGCACTGATACTGAGATGATCATGTGATTCTTTATTTTTGTTTTATTTATGTGGTGAAATGTGAAATAAGTTGATTGATTTTCTAATTTTGAATCACCCTTGCATCCTTGGTATAAATCCCACCTGGTCATGATGTATTATTATTACTTTTTGAACAGGTAATTAAAAAATTTTTTTTATTATGAATTGAGTAGTTAGTTGGCATGGGGGAACATTAGTTTTACACTCATTGTTTCATTGCAATGATTACAATCTCCTCTGCGCATCATCATTCAATAGTATTTGCTTCTATTCCCTCTTTTTTTGGGGGGGGGGATTGTATATACCCAAAAACACTCAGGAATATGTAATCATTTAAACAATCAAAGGACTCATTCTGCAAGCTTGGCCCCTGGCCACCAGCACCTGGCT
>NW_006408541.1:13632078-13633971 GCF_000296735.1 Chrysochloris asiatica | reverse complement strand
ATATGCTGTTGTACTCTGTTAGCTAGAATTTTTGTATCTACATTAATGAGGGATATTGGATAACTTTCTTTTTTTGTGTGGTATCTTTGCCTGGCTTTGGGATCAGAGTTATGCATTCTTGTCTTTATTCTGGAATAGTTTGTGTAGAATTGGTAGCAACTCTTCTCTGAATGTTTTTATTAAAATTTTTTTTTTTAACTTTATTATACAAGACAGGCTTCAAAAACATTTCTGAGTATCATAATTCACCATTGTAGATGCTGTGTTATTAGAGAAAATAATTTATTAAATGGACTAAGACATCAGACTGTCCTGTATGAAACATGTCAGAACAACATGAAGATGCTGCCGTAGTAACCCGACCTCCATGTTTGAAATGAAAATAATCTGTATGCTCTTTTTAAATGAGAAAGTAAATGTACATTGTTTTTTTTCCACTACGTTAAGAAAACACACACACAGAAAAAGAGGAGAAAGCAATGTCTAGTTTTTACCCCCTTCTGTTTTTTCTTTTCTTCCATTTCTTTTTAACTGCTTTTCCCATCACTGAAGTTAGCATGTGTCTACACTCTGGCACTGTGGACTAATGAATCAGAATGCAAGTCAGTGGTTCAAGCTCACCAGTCACTCCTCAGAAACCCTATACAGGGCGCTATGGGTTGAAACCAACTCAACGGCACTTAACCACAACAAACACTCTGCCCAGTGAATAATTCTCCCTTCCCTCCCACTCCTTGTAACTATCACAGCCTGTTTATTATAGAATGAAAACCTTTTCTTCACTTTTTACAGTAGTGGTCTCATACAATATCTGTCCCTTTGCTCTCAACTAATTTCACTCAGCATAATGTTCCCCAGGTTCCTCCATGTTTGTGGTGTTTTAGAGATTGATCATTATCTTCAATGCTGCCTAATATTCCATTGTGTGTATGCACCAAAGTTTACCATTCCTCTGCTGATGGGCCTCTAGGTTGTCCTCATTTTTTGCTATTGTGCATAATGCTGCAGTGAACATGGGTGAGCATATATTTACTCGTATTAGAGCTCTTATTTCTTAAGGATATATACCAAGTAGAGAGCTTGCTGGATCATACAGGATTTCTATCTCACCCTGCTGAGGAAGTGCCATACCATTTCCCACAGTGGCTGCACCATTTTGCAGTCCCATCAGCAATCTAGGAGGGCCCCATATTCTCCATACCCTCTCCAACATTGCTTATTTTCTGTTTTCTTGAACTTTGCTATTAATGCTGGGGTAAGATGCAATATCATTGTTGTTTTGATTTCTGTTTCGAATAGTTTGTGATCACGAGCATTTCTTCATGTGTTTATTGGCTGCCTAAATATCTTCTTTGGTGAAGTGTCTGTTCATGTCCTTTGCCCATTTTTTTTTCTTTTTTAAACTTTTAAATTGTGAATTGAGTGAAGGTTCACAGAGCAGATCACCATTTAACAAATGTAAAACAATCAACAAATCATCTACTTTGCTTCATTACAATGATTGCAATCCCCTCCAAGTACGATCAGTTAACAGTATTTACCTTTATTCACTTGAACTCTTGTATTTCTCCCTTGGGCTCCTGCTACCTTCATCTTTCCTCTGAAAAATTCCTTCTTGTTGTACATTGCCTGCCTCGTCCTCCATGCTGACATGTGTCTACGCTTTGTTGTTGTTGTTGTTAAGTGCTATCAAGTCAGTTCTGACTCATAGCAACCCCGCCATAGAGTTTCCAAGGAGCAGCTGGTAGGTTTGAACTGCTGACCTTGTGGTTAGTAATCCAGTACTTATCTTATAGCACCACACCAGGCCTCCTCTAGCTCATGAATAATTTTCCCTCTCCCATCCTCTATTAACCATCATAGACTATTTCTTTTATCAAGAAAACATTTCCT
>NW_006408541.1:13569635-13631566 GCF_000296735.1 Chrysochloris asiatica | reverse complement strand
GTTTCTTTGTTCCACATAGCTTTCTGCATTAAGTTCATTTTGTTTGTGGGTTTCTTTTCATTTTCATTTCTATTGTATTCATGTTTGCTAAATCTTTCTGATTTTCCTCTTTTTTATTTTGATGTAAAGACATATTAATTTTCTTTGAACTTATCCTGTAATTTGTTATTTTTTCCCCTGTTTAAAACAGCCTGTTTTATCTTTAAATACACTAGACAGACTTCTTGCCATTGGGAAGTTCTATATCTGCACTATTCCTTCTTCTTGCTTTGTAGTTAATTTCATTTTAAATTGATATCTCTGGTTCCCTCTTTTCAGTCTTATAGACTTGTTTTACTTTAAATATTTCTATGTCTGTATTTGAGTCCTGGTGTGGTGCTGTAGCATAAGCACTGGACTGCAAGGTCGGTTTGAACCACAAAATTGATGGTTTAAACTCACCAGCCGATCCTCAGAAACCCTATACAGGGTTGTTATAGTCCAAAACTGACTCAATGGCACTTAACAACAACAACACACTTAGACTGAGTTCTGGTTGTTGTTGTCATGTATGTTAATCTCAGATTGTTGTCTGCTGCTGTTGTACAGTTGATCTCGTTATTACAAATTCCTTTGATTTCTGTTTATTTGGAAATGTCAAATTTCCTGTTGAGGGACAGCTTTGCTGAGTATATGATTATCAGTTGGCAATTTTTTTCTTTCAGAGTTTTGTATATGCCATCTCATTGCCTTCTTGCCTGCAGGGTTTCTGCTGGGAAATCAGAGTTTGGTCATATTGGTTTTCCTTTGTAGGTAATTTTTTTGTTTTTCCTAAGCTGCTCTCAGGATTCTATGCTTGTTTTTGAATTTGGAAAGTTTGATTGTAAAATGTCTTGGTGATTTTTTGGGGGGTCTATCCTGTTTGGGATTCTCTCAGCTTCTTGTATGCTTATCTTCTCGTCTTTCATGATTTTTAGGGAAGTTTTCTTCCAATGATTCATCACTAATTTTCTTTGCTTTTTATTGTCTTGTCCCCACATAAACTGTTTGGCTTTCTTCGTGCTTTTCTTTTCTTTTCTTTTTACATTCTTCTTGCTGATTGTTCTTCTAACATGCTCGTATTAAGAGATTTATATTCAGCCTCACTAATTTGGACTTCCATTGCTTTGAATCTGCTCCTTTGTCTTTCAATGTATTGTCCATTTCTGAAATCTTAATATTCATCTTCTGGATTTCTAATGGCAGGTTTTCTATTGTTTCAAAATTTGCATTTATTTTGTTGATTTGTTCCTGTAGTATTTTCCTGAATCTTCTAAAGTTTTTTTTCTGTGTTCTCTTTGTTTTCCTCTATTGATCTGTCAATCCTTTGATGGTACCTAACCATCATTCTTTTGAATTCTTTTTCAGTTAGTTCCATTATCTTTTTCTCCCCAAGAAACATTTTCTGGCTCTGCATCTTGGTCATTTGTTTGTATCATTCTCTCTTGTTTCTTTGTGTAAGCTAAAATGGTCTGTTGCCTCTGGGACATTGTGGTGTTGTTGTAGTTGTATTTAATTGATGATGGTATGTTGATGTGTTCTTAGGCTCTCATCAACTGTCTCCTGTGGGTGTAGTTAGAGACTAGAAGCGTGTGCATTGTTCTCCATTCGCCATTCATGAACTTCAGCTCAGTGTGGGTTCAGCTGGTGTTGGCTTCTGTCTATTGTTAATTAGGTGATACAGGAGCTGATATTGGCTATTGGAAAGTAGACAGAGCTCCATAGGAAATAGTTGTAACTTGCCTGTATGGCATGGTTGCTGTCTCCTGTTGGGTGGGAAAGAGGAGAAACACTCCCCACTCCCCCACACACTAGAAAATAAAACAGAATAAACAAATAAGCAATCAACAATAGAAAGCAAATAAGGAGAAAAAGGGAAATGAAAACAGGCAGCAACCAGTAAAAAAGAATATAATAATTAAAAAGAAAAAAGAGGAACAGGAAAATGGAGCAATGGAAGTGAAAAATAAGAGAGAAAATAAAAGACATTAAACAAAAACAAAAACAAAACCTACTTAGAAAAACCAGGGAGATGGAAGATGAAAAGATAAAGAAAGAAGAAAGTAGTAAAAAAAAAGATCAAAAAGGAAAAAAAGAAGAAGGGAAATGAGAAACATAATAAAAGAAGGAAAAACAAAAGCAGAGATTGTTGTTGTTAAGTGCTGTCAAGTTGGTTCCAACTCATAGCGATTCTGTATAGGGCTAACAAGGAGTCACTGATGGGTTTGAACCCCTGACCTTGTGGTTAGCAGTCCAGTTCTTAATTTATAGCGCCACACCAGAACAAAAGTGGAGATAGAAGGGATAAGATTCAAGGGAATGGAAAGAGAAGAAGAAGGAAAATAAAAACAGTAAACAAACAAAACCAATGAAAAAATAAAAGGGAAAACAAAACAAAACAAACAAACAAATGAAAACAACAACAACCCCAAAACAGAAAAAAACCCAGTGCAGAGGAGAAAACTCTGGGAGGCTCTTGCCAGCTAAGGAGTTCAGGAGGTGGCTGTGGAGGGATGTAACGGTGGAGTTCCTGACCCTAGATGGATTTCCTATAGGCTGAGGAACTATTTTATGTTTAGGACACTCAGTCTGGAAATAGTTCTGGAGGCCTTTGTTGGAGCTAGTTTCAGTGTCTGTTAGGATCACAGGGCAGCTGGGGGCAGGATGGCAGGTTATGAGGATGTCTGTTGGTCTGGTGACTCTGCAGGTTCCGTAAATTTGGAGACAAGCCTGCCTGAATCCAGGCACCAAATTGGCGCAACTGACCCCAGCTTCACACTGCAGTGACTCACAACCACATGTCTCCGAATTCCTGGAAAGCAGGGTCTACACTGGGGTTGGATGAGGGTGGAAGCTGCCCACACCTTTGGTCACCAGGGAGCATGGGGAAAAAGAAGGACTTGTACTTTTCCTGTCATGTGTGTGAATCTGCTCTGCCAGGCCATCTTCTCTCGCCAAAGCTGCTCATGAAAGTTATCCCACATCCGGCTGGCCATTCACCAGTCTCCCTCTCTCTCCATCTCTGCTCAGCTTCTCCTCCCAGGAAGCATGCAATCTACCTCTCTAACCTTTCTTGTGAGGTTCAGGGTTCCAGGGCATTCACCTGTGTCTATTTCATTGAGTTTCTTGTATCTTTGTTGTAGAAGATCCATGTCATGCATCTGTCTAGTCTGTTACCTTCCCAGAAGCCCTCTGCCCATTTAAAAAATCAAATCATTTGTCTCCTTCTTATTGAGATGTAGAAGTGTTCTATAAATTTTAGACAGTAGTCCCTTGTCTGAAGTGTCATTGTTAAAATTGTTCTCAGCCTGTGGGTTCTCTATTTACTCTTTTGGTGAAATAATTTGATACATATAAGTGTCTAATTTTTAGGAGATTCTAATCAAACTTCGTCTTTCATACTTTGGACATGTTGTCAGGAGGGACCAATCAAGAAGGATATCATGTTTGTTAAGGTGGAGGGTCAGAGAAAAAGAGGAAGACCCCCAATGAGATGGATTGGCCAAGCATCTACGGACTCAAGCGTGGCAATAATAGTGAGGTTGGCCCAGGATCGAGCAGTGTTTTGTTCTGCTGTGCATAGGGTCACTATGAGTCGGTACCAACTCGATGGCACCTCACAATAACAACAATCATTTAGTTTGTCTTCTATTGTTTGTTTGTTTTCAGTTATATTTGATAGTATATTTATAACATGAATCAGACCACCCAAGTTTGTCCCTATTTTTCATTGACGATCGTTATAGTTATAGGCCTTAAACCATGTTGAGTTTGTTTTTGTATACAGTGTGAGATATGGGTCTCATTTCATTCTTCTGCAAATGCATTTCCAGTTTTGCCAGCATTTGTTGAAGAGATTATCCCTTTCCCATTTAATGTGTTTTAGTCTTCTGTCAAGATCAACTGAACACAGGTGGATGGATTTACTTCTGGATTCTCAGTTCTGTTCTATTGATCTACATGTCTTTTGTTGTATCAGTACTGGGCTGTTTTGATGACTTGTGAATGTGTCATAGGTTTTGAGATCAGAAAGTGAGAGGTCTCCTATTTTGATCTTCTTTTTCAGTAATCCTTCACGTATCTGGGGTCTTTTTCCTTTTCAGATCAAGTTGATGATTAGTTTTCCCATCTCTTTAAAGAATGTTGTTGGACTCTGGATTGGGATTATATTATTGCTTTGTGTAGGGTTGACATTTTCACAATGTTAAGTCTTCTTATGCATGAGCATGGTATATTCTTCCATTCTTACAAAGTCTCTTTTGGTTTCTTATAGTAATGGTTTGTAATTTTCTTTGTATAGGTCTTTTGTTTCTCTGGTTAGATTTATTCCCAAGTATTTAATTTTTTGGGTGGATATTACAAATGGTATTGTTTTCCTGATTTCCTTTTCAGAGATCCCCTTATTAGTATAAAGGAATCCAACTGATTTTTGTATGTTGATCTTGTACCCTGTCACTTTGCAGAATCTTTCAATGAGTTCCAATAGTTTTCTTGCCGAGTCTGAGATTTTCTAAGTATAGGATCATGTCATCTGCAAATAGAGTTTTTCATCTTTGTCAAATTGGATGCCTTTAATTTCTCTTTCTTGTCTTATAGCTCTGACTGACTTTTGGCACAATATTAAATAGGAGTGATGATAAAGGGCATCCTTGCCTGGTTCCTGTTCACAAGTGGAATGGTTTCAGTTTCTCTTCATAGAAAGTAATGTTGGCTGTTGGGTTTATATATATACCCTTAATTATGTTGGGGAATTTCCCTTCTATTCCTATTTTGTTGTGTTTTTTATCAGAAAAGGTGTTGGATTTTGTCAATTGCCTTTTCTGCATCAACTGAGATGATCATGGGATTTTCCTTTGTTTTATTTATATGGTGGAATCTGTTGATTATTTTTTCTAATATTGAAGCATCCGTGCATACCTGGTATGAATCCCACGAGATCATGATTCTTATTATTTTTTATATGTTGTTGGATACCGTTGCTTAGGATTTTTTGACAATTTTTTGCATCTATGTTCATGATGGATTGTTGTTAGTTGTCATTAAGTTGGTTCTGACTCATAGCCACTCTACACACAACAGAATGAAACACTGTCTTGTCCTGCGTCATCTCATAATAGATGTTATGATTGAGACATTGCTGCTGACACTGTGCCAATCCACCTTTTTGGCGGTCTTCCGCTTTTTCTCTTACCATCCAGTTTACCAAGCATGGTGTCCCTCTCCAGGGACTGGTTCCTTCTGATAACATGTCCAAATTATGCGAGACGAAGTCATCAGGAGTGACCAGGCCCTTGAGCATTCTGTCTGTACTTCTTCCAAAACAGATTTGTTGTTTCTTCTGGAAGTCCATGGTACTTTTAATATTCTTCTCCAATACCATGACTCAAATGCATCAATTCTTCTATGACCTCCCTTATTCAACTTTCACATGCATATGAGGCTATTGAAAATACCATGACTTGGGTCAGGCACCCCTTAGTTCTCAAACCGATCTTTGCTATTGAACACTTTAAAGAGGTCTTGTACAGCAGATTTGCCTAATGCAATACATCGTTTGATTTCTTGAGTGCTGCTTCCATGAGTGTTGCTTGCAGATTCAAGCAAAATGAAGTCTTTGACAACACCAATCTTTTCTCCATTTATCATGATATTATTTTTTGGTCTCATTGTGAGGATTTTTGTTTTCTTTATATTGAGATGTAATCCATACTGAAGGTTGTGGTCTTGGTTCTTTTTTAGTAAGTATTTTAAGTCCTCTTCACTTTCAGCAAGCAAGGTTATATCACCTGCACATCTCAGGTTGTTAATGAGTCTTCCTTCAGTCCTGATGCCATGAGCTTCTTTATATAATCCATCTTCTCGGATTATTTGCTCAGCATACAGATTGAATAAATATGGGAAAGGATACAGCCCTGGTGTATACCATTCTTGATTTTAAACCATTCCAAATCCCCTTGTTCTGTCTTGTTGATTCTTCTATTGTCTTTCTGTTTTCTATGTCATTTATTTATTTTTTTAACATTTATCATTTAGTTTTCTCTAGTGACTGCAAGCTTACTTTGCTGCTCTTGTTCTAATTATTGGAGATGTTGGGGTAATGTGTTGAATTTGGTTCTTTCTTCTTTTTGGATGTGTGCATTTATTGCTATAAATTGCCTCTGAGCATTGCTTTTGCTGTGTCCCAAAGATTTAGTATGTAATGTTTTCGTTCTCATTTGATTCAAGGAGATTTTTTGTTTGTTCAATTACCAGTGGTTTTTTTTTTTTTTTTTAAGCAGGGTGTTATTCAATTCCATGTATTTGATTTTTTCCCTACTATTATTTTCAATTTTATAGCATTGTGATCTGAAAAGATATTTTGTAGTACTTTAATGTTTTAAATTTATTGAGGTTTGCTTTGTGGCCTAACATATAGTTTATTTTGGAGAAGAAAGTATATTATGTTGTTGTGGGGTTGAGTGCTCTGTGTATGTCTATGAGGTCAAGTTAGTTGATGGTTTTATTTACTTCTTCTGTATCTTTGTTGAGTTTTCTTTTTTTCAGTCGTTTTGTCCTTCCTTGAATGTGATATATTAAACTCTACTATTATTGTAGAGTTGTCTATTTATTTTTTCAGTTCTATTATTGATTGATTTATCTATTTTGAGGCTCTTTCATTGGGAGCATAGATATTTATTAAGCTTATATCCTCGTGGTCAGTTGATCCCTTAGTAATAAGATAATGTCCTTTTTCTTTTATGCTGGTTTTTGCTTTAAAGTCTGTTTTTATCAGAGGTTAATTTTGCCACTCCTGCTCATTTTTGATTGTCATTTGCTTGATTTATTTTTCTCTCCTCTGATTTTTATCTTTGTTTGTAAGGTTTGTCTCTTGTAGTCAGTACATTGAAGGATCCTGTTTTCTTATTCATTCTGCTACTTTCTAGGTCTTGACTGGTGCATTTAATCTATTGACACTCAGTGTAATTATTGATAGGTATGGCGGTATGGATTAATTGCTGTCATTTTGCTGTTTTTCTATGTGTGTGGTGCTGCTGGTTTCTTTGTTTAATGTAATTTTCTGTGCTGAGTTCATGTTGTTTTAGGTTTTCTTCTCATTTACTTCAATGTTGTGTTACTAAATCTTTCTTGATTTTCCTTTTTAAAATTTTGATGTGAAGGTATATTAATTTTCTTTGAAGCTCCCCTGTGATGTGTTAATTTGTTCCCCAGTTTAGAACAGTCTGTTTTATCTTGAAATTTACTTGGCTTCCTTTTCTTTTGGGAGTTCTGCATCTACACTATTCCCTCTTTCTGCTTGGTAGTTGTCTTCATTATAAACTGATATTTCTGATTCCCTATTTTCTGTTTGTGGGTTTGTTTCACTTTAAATACTAATATATCTGAGTTGAGTTTTGGATGGGGTTGTCATGTTTATTAATCTCAAGTTATTGTCTGCTATGTTGGTTCTCAGTGCAAAAAACACCCTTTAGTATTTTCTTGTAAAGTTGGTCTGGTTACAAATTACCTTAATTTCTGTTTATCTGCAAATATCCTTAATTTGCTGTCATATCTGAGGGGCAGCTTTGCTGGCTATATGATTCTTGGTTGGCAAATTTTTGCTTTCAGTGTTGTGTATACATCATCTCATGATCTTCTTGACTGCACAGTCCCTGCTGAGAAATGAGAGCTTAATCTTATTGGTTCTCCTTTATAGGCAATTTTTTGTTTTTGCTGAGCTGCTTTTAAGAATCTTTGATTTTGGCAAGTTTGATTATGATATGTTTCAGCAATTTTCTTTTAAGGTCTTTTCTGTTTGGTATTCTTTTTTAATGTTTTATTGTGAATTATGTGATAGTTTACATGGGAAAACATTAGCTTTACATTCATCCTCTTGTGTATCATTTCATTGCCATGGTTACAATCCCCTCCATGAATCATCAACCAACCAGAGAGTATACCACGCAAGCCTGCCCCCCGGTCATCAGCACACAGCCTGTCTCCCTCTCTGGGTCTAGAGTTCCCAGCTGCTCCATCTCTCCATGTCATCATCTCTGCCTCCATCTCTGGCGTCACTGTTTCTCTGGGTAGGGTCCCACACTCTGTTCTTCTCCCTTGATGGTCCCAGGAACCTCTGTTCCTGGACTGCAAAGTCAACCACTCCCCCCCTTTTGCTACAAAACATCTACCTTTACATTTTCAACCCTCACAGTCAGTCCTGATAGCAATTATTCACTATTGTGCCACATAAGTGCTATCACCATCTCCTTTCATCAGCCCCGCCCAGACAGATTGGATACTACTCAGTGGAGATTCTACCTTCCTCTGTGCCCTCTGGATCTAGGCTCCCTCTTGAAAGCTTGTAAGCCAGTCATTTCTTGCCTTTGTAGGCCCCCCCCCCCCATTTTGGGTAGCCAATGTCCAAGTTGCCCATCCCTATCTACCTTGTCTTTTTTTTAATGTTTAATATTCTTATTGAATGTGTATCTTTTCCTCTTTCATGATGTTAGATAAGTTTTCTTTCAATCATTCTTTAACATTTTTCTCTGTGGATTTTATAGTCTCTTCCTGTTCTAGAATTCCAGTCACCCATAAGTTATCCCTCTTCATGGTAATCTACATAAATCTTAGGCTTTCTTCAGATTTTTTTCCATCTTTTTTCTGATTTAAAGTCACTTAATTAGGGCTTCCATTGCTTCAAATATACTTTTTTGGTCTTTTAGTGTATTGTCCACTTCTGAAATCTTAGAATTAATATTCTGAATTTATTTTTGTAGGATTTGTATTGTTTCAAATTTTCATTTATTTTGTCTGTGTGTTCTTATTGTGTTTTCCTGATTCTATCTATTTTTCTTTCCTGTATTCACTATGCTTTACTTCATCTTTCACTCCATTGAAAGTACCAAAATTTTACTCTTCTGAATTCTTTCTCAGGTATTTCCATGATCTTTTCTTCTGTAGAAACATTTACTGGCTCTGTTTCTTAGACATTTGTTTGAGTCAATCTTTCTTGTTTCTTCATTTGAATTGAAATTGCCTGTTGTCTCCAAGACATCGTGTTGTTGTTGTGTATATAGTTCATCGATGACTGTATGGTAGTGTATTCTTTGGTTCTCACCAACTGCCTCCTGGTGGGTGTTTGTAGAGAATAACAGCATGTTCCCTGTTCTCTATTTGCCATTTGTACAGCTCAGTTTAAGCTGGCTTTGGCTGGTGTCGGCTACTGATCAGTTTATGTAGAAGCTGATAGTGGCTTTTGCAGAGGGTGCAGTTGTGTCTGGGATGTGGGGGCACAGATTCTGTCTCTTTTCTGGTTTAGCAAGAAGAGAACACACACACAAGGCAATAAACAAAGCAAACAATAGTGAAAAAGAAAATAATACAGGAGAAAAAGGAATAAAAAACAGGGAAAAAGACACATAACAACAAGAAAAAAAAAACCCAAACCAATATCTAAGAACAGAAAAGAGGGACAGTAAAAGAGTTACAGAAGAGAAAAAATAAGAGCAGATTATAATTTAAAAAAACCACCCCCCCCAAAAAAAAAAAAAAACAAAAACCATTAGACAAAACCAGGGAGAGGGTAGATGAATAATAATAATAAAAAAGAAGACTAGAGAGTAGTAAATAAAGATCAAGAGAGAAAAATGGAAAGAAGAGGAAGAAGTGGGAAAAGAGAAACAGAATAAAGGAAGAAAATAATGAAACAGAGGTGGAAGAAAGAAAAAGAAAAGGAAGGAGAAAGGAGAAGAGTAAACAAAGAAAAACAACAACAAAAATCTCAGTGTAGGTAGGTGCTGGACCCAGAGAAAAGAAAACGCTGGGGGGCTCCTGTTAATCAAGGAACCTATGAGGTGGTTGGGGGAGGGCCTAAATGGAGTTCCTATAGGTCCCTGCTTTGTCCTTATGGGCCACAATGTCTCCAGGTCCTGGGCCAGTTCAAGACTGATCAGTTGGCTCTGAGGACTCTGTATCTGGAGCAGAACCCACTCAATTCATGTGCCAAATTGTCAGGTTAAGTTATTGATTTTCTATCCTGATTCTTTTTTAATTGCACTGAACTGCAAGGTCGTTTTGAACCACAAGGTTGATGGTTCAAGCTCACCAGCTAGCTGCTCCTTGGAAACCCTATATAGGGTCACTATGAGTCTGAACCGACTTGACGGCACTTGACAACAACAACGTGTGCATTTATTGCTGTGAATTTTCCTCTGAGCACTTTTTATTGTATCCCTGAGGTTTTAGTATTTTGTGTCTTCATTTCTATTGGATTCTAAGGCTTTTAAATTTTCATTTGGAATTTCTTCTACGATCCAGTAGTTTTGAAAGTAGGTGTTATTTAGGTTCCAAGCAATTCCAGCACACCATTCATTCCACAGGAGAAAGCTGAGACTTTCTGTTCCCACAAAGATTTTTAAAAGCTTTGGAAACCCTATACAGGATTGTTATGAGTCAGAACTGACTCTACAGCATTTAACAACAATTTATTTTAAAACAATTTCTCTTTTCAATTCGGTTAGAGTTTATTTTATATATTTTGGGACTCCGTCATTGGGTACATAAATATTCATTATAGTTATGACTCTTTACTCATTATACCTTCTTTGTCTTTTGTGGTGGAGTTTAACAGTGTATTTTAGTCACCAGGAGCTCTGGTGTGGCGCTGTGGCTTAATACTCTGGACTGCAAAGTCGGTTTGAACCACAAGATTGGTGGTTCAAGCTCACCAGCTGCTTCTTAGAAACCCTATACAGGGCTGCTATGGGTAGGAAGTGACTCAACGTCACTTAACAACAACAACAACAACATTTTATTCAAAATTATTGTTGCTGTTCCTGCTCTCTTTGGATAATGTTTGTTTGGCAATTTTTTTCCCATTCTTTGACTTTTACCTTGGTGGTTTTGTGTCTAATGTTTGTCTCTTATAGGCAGCATATTCATAGGCCATATTTATACTTCATTCTGCCCCTCTCTCTGTGTCTCTTAATTAGTGTATTTAATCCATTTACAGGCTATGTGGTTAATGATAAATATGAATTCATTGTTGTCATCTATATCTATATATATATGGTGCTAATGATTTTTTTGTTCCTCTAAATTTTCTGTGCTGAGCTCTTTTTGTATATGAATTTTATTTTCCTATCAATTCTTTCGTTTTTGTGAGGAACCACCAAATCTGTTGCCTAGAAACAACTTTTAAGCCTGGAACCAAAATTATTCCATGAAGTCATCTTTAAAGTAAACAATTTAGCTCCTTTAATAAAGAATGTTTGCTTGAGCAGTGTGCTGTTTTACAGAAGTATCTATGGTGCTGCGGGTTAATGTGCTGGACTGCAAAGTCAATTTTAACCACAAAGCAGGCAGTTCAAGCTCACTTGAGGCTCCTCAGAATCCTTGTACAGAGTTGTTATGAGTCAGAACCGACTCAACGGCACTTAACAACAACAACATGAGGTCAGATGGTCAGTGTTGTTGTTGCTAAGTGTCATCGAGTTGGTTCCGATTCCTAACGACTCTGTATAAGGTTTCTGAGGAGCAGCTGGTGGGTTAGAACCACCAACTTTGTAGTTAGCAGTCCAGTGCTTATCCTACAGCACCACACCAGGACCCCACATAGAAATATGAGATCAGATGGTTAATGTTATTGTTGCTAAGCATTGTTGAGTTGGTTCTGATTCATAATGACCTGTATAAGGTTTCTGAGGGGCAGCTGGTGGGTTAGCAGTCCAGTGCTTATCCTATAGGCCTACACCAGGACTCCAGATGGATAATAGTGACTCTAAAACACAGAAGGTGAGTTTAAGGGGCAGAGAGTGAAAGTAGAGGGTGGTGAAACAATAGTGACAGAGGGAGGGAGACTTGGGGGCACCCTGTGAAGGATATAGCCATGTTAATAAACTATACACATGAACATTGTTGAACGAGTGTGGTATGAGTTGGCTTGAGTCCCTCCCAAAATGTGTTATAAATCCTAACCTTTGTTTTGTGATTAGAATCCTACATGGGCATAGGTTTTCTTTCTTATGTTAATGAGACAGTAGCCGTATAGGGATTTGTTTTAAGTCAATCTCTTTTGAGACATAAAAGAACTGAATCACTTGGACATTGGCTATCCAAAATGGGGGGTCTATATAGGCAAGAAGTGGCTTACAAGCTTTCAAGAGGGAACCTGGATCCAGAGGGTATGGAAGAAGGTAGAATCTCCACTGAATAGTATCCAATCTGTCTAGGTGGGACTGATGAAAGGAAATGCAGATAGGTCTTTTGTGATACAATGGTGAATAATTGTTATCAGGACTGATTGTGAGGGTTGTAAATGTAAAGGTAGACGTTTTGTGGCAGGGAGGGGAGTGATTAACTTTGCAGTCTAGGAGTGGAGGTCCCTGGGACCATGAAGGGAGAAGAGTGGAGAGCGGGACCCTACCCAGAGAAGCAGTGATGCCTGAAATGGAGGCAGAGATGATGACATGGAGCGATGGAGCAGTTGGGGACTTTAGACCCAGAGAGGGAGAGGGCCTGTGTGCTGTCGACCGGGAGGGTGGGGGGCAGGATTCTAGGATATACCCTTTTGTTGGTTGATGATGGCAATGAAACCATGACAATGAAACAGTGTATGATAGGATGAATGTAAAACTAATGCTCTCCCATGTAAACTATCACATAATTCACAATAAAACATTAAAAAACAACAACAATAGAGCTGACTCAAGCAAGTAAGAGTAGCAGACATGGGGGAAGACAGATGCCAAGACATGTGGAGATCTCCAAAGAGTAGGTCAAAAGAGACAAGGATCTTCCTCCAGAGCTGATGGAGAGAGGAAGTCTTCCCCTCCAGCTGACGCCCTGAATCCAGACTTCTAGCCTTCTGATGGTGAGCGAATAAACTTCTGTTTGTTAAATGCCACTTGCTTGTGGCATTTCTGTTATAGTAGCAGTAGATAAGACAGGATATAAATGTGGTACTGTGGGTTAATACGCTGGACTGAAAAGTCAGTTTGAACCACAATATTGGCAGTTCAAGCTCACCAGCTACTCTTCAGGAACCCTGTACAGGATTGCTATGGATCAGAACCAACTCAATAGCACTTAACAACAACCAAAAATCCTTCTTAGTGTGCATTGTCATCAAAAAGTAAAAAAATGAATGATCATTCTGAAAGGGGTCTGTAGGCTTCATTGCACTGGACAGAAGTCAATAGCACTAGGGTAGTGGGAACAACCAAAGCAAAGGTCCCGAGGCAGGATTGTGCTTGGTGCATTGGAAAATCAGGACCAGAACTCAGTGTGTCTGGAAGGGAGTGAGAGGGGAGAAGAGTAATAGGACAGGTCAGCGGTGGCTGGAAGGGGTATGTGTCAGTAGGTGGGTCCTTGGTTGTCATTTCTGAGGGACATCTAGGGCACCAGTGAATCTGGAGCAGAGCACGGTCATGGGGGAGAGTGAAGGGAGATGAAATCGGAGAGGCAGACAGGAAACAGTGCTTACAGAACCTTGCAGACCATGCCAAGGAGTCTGGAGTTTATTCAAAGCATGCTGGGACACCTCTGGAAGGATTCGAAGATGAAGTAATATGATCAGTCTGACAGTTTGACATGTTCCCTCTGGCCACCGTGTGGAGAAGAACCTTGGAGAGATCAAGGGTAGGAACAAGAAGCCCAGTGTGGGGGCTGTTGCAATAATTAGACGATCGATGATGGTGACTGGGCTAGCACTGTGGTAATAGAGGGGTGAGACGTGCACATCCCAGATCAGTTCTGAAGGCTGAGCCCATAGGAACTGCTGGCGGGCTATTCGTGGTACCACTGTTTGTTAGAGCAAAAGTTAAGAAGCAACCTGAATACCCAGTATTAGGAGATAAGCAATTACTGTCTGTGTACAATAGAACAAGACACAGACTTACTCATGAACGAGGAAGCTCTCCATGCATCGGTGCAGAATGTTTCCCAAGATCCACTAAAATGGAAGAAGCAAGTTGTAGAGCAGTGTCTGGGTCTAGAGTATTTGTGTGGAGTAAAACATAACAAAGCCAAATACACACTCTTAGATGGGTTTGCAAAGATGATTTCTGGATGTATACATGGAAAACTGGTCTCAGTAACTGGGTAAATTGGAATCCAGGGGTGTTAAGGGAGTTTCACTTTTCACTGCATCTTTGGAATTTTGGAGTATGGAACACTTCCAGTGATTCTCAAAGGGAGGTGATTGTCCTTCCTTGGGGACATTTAGCAATGACTGGAGACCTTCGTGATTGTCAGAAATGGGAGGGGGTTACTACTGACATCTAGTGGGTAGGGGCCAGGGATACATTAACCTACAAAAGACCATCTATCTATCTCCATGTGCCAATAGGACCAAGGTTGAGAATAAGGTTTTGTTTGCTAAGTGTGTTCTTTTATTATGAAGTTGTATAAAGTTTTTTGAGGGTGTTTCTGAAATATCATTCGTTTTGCTAAATAATAAGTGTTTCAAAAATTTTTAGTTGGGAAATTCCAAAGTCTGGGAATAACCCTTTTCATCAGGTGGGTTTTGGGCTGTGGTGGTTTTAACATATGTACACAAGTTCTTTGATACTCTCCCCTTCAAGAGATGAAAATGACTTAGTGGCTGGCTTGCTGCTAACAAATAGGATAGGGCAGAAGTAATGGTGGCTGACTTCTGAGATGAAATTATAAAAGGCATTGGGACTTCTTGGTCATCTTCTTGGATCACTCACCTTGTGGGAAGCCAGCTGCCAGGCTGTGAGGACCTTGGAGATGGTGCTGTTGGTTAAGCACTGGGCTGTTAACTGACCGGTTGATGGTCCAAATCCATCAGTCGCTCCATGAGACTGTATGTTCCTGTAAAGAGTTATAGTCTTGGTAACGCTATATAGGGTCACTGTGAGTCAGAATCGATTCAGTGACAGTGGATATGCACAGGTCCATGCAGAAGGAACTAAGGCTTCTCACCGACGAGCCAGCAATGAGCCGAGGCCTCCTGGGCCATCTTGGAAGCAGATCTTCCAGATCCAGTCAAGCTTTTGTCAGCTTCCGTTGGTCTTGACTTCACTCACCCATGAGAGATCTCAAGCTCAAATCATCCAGCTAAGCTGTACTGATTTCCCAACCCACAGAAACTCTGAGATAACAAATGCTTGCTGTAGAGGAAGAAGGAGAGTCAGGAAGAGGAGGAGGAATGAGACTGTGTGGCTAATGGCCTCCATGAAACCAGAGGAACTGGATGGTGCCCGGCTACCTCAACTTCACGTTTTGATCAAAGATTCTATAGAACAATCCTGATCGAAAGAGAAAAAGCAGAACAGAATTTTAAATTCTCATGGGATCCAGGATTTCTGGAGCCTTTGAAGCTGAATGACCCTTTGAAAACTATTAAACCGCGAAACAAAAATATCCCCTGAACTCTTCTTCAAATCAAAAATTGTTTAACTTAATTAGTAAACAATGTGTGTGTTTAACATTGTGCTCTTTTAATGAATTCTCTGTATAAGATGATATTGACAAAAGCAGCTTGAAAGATCAGATAGGAAGCTTAGGAGGCAGAGAGTTTGTGTTCACGGGGGAGGAATGACTCAGCTAGAGAGGGTGAAAATGACTGCACAGTTTGAAGAACGTAACTGATACGTCTGAATTGTATGCTTAGAAATTGTTGCATTGGTGTATGCTCTGCTATTTTCCGCAACAACAACAAAAAACAAAATAAATGATTTTTAAAAATGTTTGTTATTGCAAGCTGCTAATTGGAGTAATTTGTTATGCAGCAATAGATGGCCAATAGAGAAATTGTCAAGTCCTATTAGTTAAGGCAGAGATGACAAAAGGTCTGTAGCCTGCCCACAGATAGTTGTGTTTCATTTGGCCAGTATAGGATTTTTTTTTTTTTAAAAAAAGGGAATTTGTTGCTAAGTCAAGATTTCTGATTTATCTTAAAAAGTCTGAAAATCTGGTGTTGCTGAGACCGTATTCCTATGTGGTGACAATGTGGTGATCAGGAAAAAAATTTACTTTTTTTTAGCTAAAGTGTTTGCTGTACTCACCACCATTCCCTTATGCCTCTTAGCCAAGTTGATTTTCTCAGTTATATTAGCTGTCTGACCTCTGTAGGTTTTTGTGCTTAGTATTTCTGTTGTGACACATTCTTATGGGAAAGGGTATTAAGGCCGAAAGTAGTTGCCATCAGATCCAAATGGAGTCCTGGTGTGGTGCTGTGGGATAAAGCACTGGACCGCAATGTTGGTTTTAACTCTAAGGTCGGCAGTTCAAACTCACCAATTGCTCCTTGGAAACTCTATATAGGGTTGCTGTGAGTTGGAACCGACTCGACAGCACTTAGCAACAATATGAAAGGGTTTTGATACATGAACACCACTTGGGTTGGGTGCCACTGACTTGCATATTGGGAGTGGTGGGCAATGAGATACCCATGTCCTTCCGCCAGCTGAAGAGAAACAGCCAGAGCTGACCCTGCAGTTCACTGGCCTCCCAGATTCTGCTGCCTTGCAGATCTTCACAGTCCCCACCTCCTTGTGCTCCCCAGAACATAAAACAAACCTCATCAAGCTTGTTTTCTCCATACCTTTTTATTGAACTCTGCAGACTTTGTTATGGGGACCATTTGCTTGGAAATTCTTAAACATTTGGACATAGTTTACAAGACAGGACAGCAGCTGGAGGTCAAACAAGGATCACAATTTCATCTCACCACATGCATATAAAGACACTGGTTTGTTGTTGTTTGGTTTCCTCATGTGAGTGTGTGTGTGTATGTGTATGTAATGCTCATTTTCACCTTCACAGGAAGGACTGGGGACAACAATTGACAAGAGATGAATAGGACCCACAGAACGTGACCCTGACAAGAAGTGGCTAAGGACATTGGTCATTTATGGCTAATGTGATTGGCTTGGCCCCCATTATGGGTGGGGCGGTCAAAATGGCTTTGCTGGCAGAAAAGCCCCAACCTCACAGATTCCTGGGAGAGACAGAAGGTCTTAGCTGATGGACTAGGGGTACATGCTATCATGGAGGGCATGTAGAGCTAGAGAACAGGAAGACCATCAGCTCTAACAGCTGGAAGACTGGCTGACCCTGTAATTTATCTGGAATCCCACAGCTCAGGGAATGAGATCCAGTTTCCAGAAGTCAGCTCCCACACTCCTGCCCCCCAGCAAGCCCAGATTTTGGGCCCTTAGCTTAGTCCAATGGAAAACCACTTTCTCTGTTCTGTCCATTGGGCGATGTGTGAGTGTAACCGCAACATGAGGCAGGGAAAGGCAGGCCAACCAGGAAGGTAGGAGACTGCGGCTGCCCGGTGGGCCCTTGCTTATCAGCTTGGAGCAGACAAGCATCAAATTTGGACATCATCTTCACCCCTGATTGAGTCAAAAACAGATGGCACTGGTGCGGAAGTTTTGGGCTTCAGTAGGAGAGTGGGCCCCTATGTCTCCTCCCTTCCCAGCTAACATTACTCCAAGTCAGGTAAGAGCCAATCAACGCCCCCTATTCCCTCACATGTTCACTCATCCATTCATTCGCCAGAAGTCATTGTTCACACACTCACTCACACAAAACAACACAGGTTGGCTGACCACTATATGCCAAGAGCATGTACTGGGAGCATAACCCTGAGTTCCTGGTGTAGAAAGTGGGGTTCCCTGCCACTGGCCTTAGACTGAAGCCAGGATAGGTCTGGAAAGCAAAGGGGCCACCTGGCCTTGGCTCCATTCACTGGGCTCGCTGCCCAGCCCAATGACTGCTGAGTCCTTCTTCCCCGCTCACCCAGCATCGAAGAGATAGCCTAAAATCCTGGGGAAGATTGGGGGCCATGAGCCAAGCCGTAGAGAATCTTCATCTCTTGGGCATTTTCTCCTGGGCATCTCCCTTCTTTCCAGACTGTTTAGTTTAGGAAGGCAGGGAGTGCAATGTGGTCCAAGCACGGCTCTTGAGAGCATCCTAATGAGACAGAATTGAGAGTTTCCTTCATTTTCCTGACGTTTCCAATCACTGCATTCTGAACTTGAGCTATTCCTGCAAAGCAGGGCCTCAGAGGCAACCTTGGAAATGATTTTTGTTTTGTTTTGTATTTGAAGGAAGAGGGCTGCTCAGTCGGTCCATCCAAATCTATTATCCTGCCTGCTTCAGAATCGAACAACCTAAGACACCTGGACTTGGGTTCACCCGAAGTTGAATTCCTACCACTTCCAAACCACCAAGAAGTCTCTGTTTGACACAAATGGGTAACACACTTTGCTGCTATCCAAAAGATTGGAGGTTCAAGTCCACCCAAAATGTGCTTTGGAAGAAAGTCCTGGAAATCTACTTCCAAAAAATAAAATCAGCCATGAAAACCCAGTGGAGCACAGCTCTACTCTGATACACATGGGCTGCCATGAGTTGGAATTTATTCAACAGCAACTATTTTTTTCCCAAACTCATTTGTTGAGAAGGACGTTTAAAACCTCTATGGTCAAATGTTCTTTTATGCGCTCTTTGGAGGTTGTAGACCCAGGTTTATCTGGGAATGGGGCTACAGATGTGGGCAACTGGGACGTTCTGCTTGGAGGCAGCCAAAACCTTGGTTTGTTGCAACCCTTGATCACAGCTGCCTCTCTCTCATGACCCTTCTAGATTTACTTAATGGGTGAGGACTTTCAAAGATCTTGAATGGGATCTTCTGTTTTATGTACTGGAAAAACAGCCCTTTTTGGAATGGTGCCATTTTCTGTTGTCTGGGCAGTTTGTTCATTGGGCAATTGGCTAGTTGGTAAAAGAGAATTGCATCTCCTCTACAGAAAATCTCCTGCTTGTGGGAGCACAGGGCCTACAGGGTCTGAGCAGAAGAGCTAAAGTGCCAGACAGATGGCTAGCAACCAGCCACTTCCTGGATTGCTTCCGTCCTGCATGGTGCCTGTGAGGCCACTGGGGATTGGATGGATAGACTTCTTTACAGTGTCATTAACATTTCCCAAGGCAGCGAGCAGGGCAGTAGCAGGGGGATCCTACTTCCACCTTTCCTCACCAGCACCAGTGGAGTTCCTGCCTAATCGTGCTCTGGCTAAAGCCTGTGCACACACACACACACACACACACACACTACATCACACTATACCACACCAAGAAACAAAGAGAATTCCTTGATCAGTCCATGCAATGCTAGGATGCCTCTGTGACACATTATCTGGTGTGTGTTATAAGGGAAAGGAGCTTGGTGGTACAGTGGTTAAAGCCCTCGGCTGTGGTTTGAATCCATCAGCTGCTCTGAGGAAGAAAGACCTGGTGATTTGTTCCCTTTGGGGGCAGTTCTACTGTGTTCTACAGAGTCACGATGAGTCAGAATCGACTCGATGGCAGTGGTTAACAGGTGTCAGGATGCTCATTATTCACTGGCATCTGGTTCCAGGGTTAGACAGTCTTGACTATTAGCAGGGCCTCTTTAATTTGAGCTGAAATTGTTGACCCCATCCCTCTCTTGCAAGAGAAGCTTGCATGCAGCCACCCTGTGACTGGGCACTTCCTTTTCCAGGTGAACAGCCCCATGTTACCCCATCTTGGTCACCTTTTAGGATATCTTTCCAAGACCTTGACAGAGAAGAACGGAGAGTTAGGATCAGAGACCAAGATGATAGGTCACTCACTTCACAAAATCTCCTCCAGATTCAGTTCTTCAAGTTGGCATTTGGGGGAATTTGGGAGAAGTTCCAGGTTAAGATAATATAAGGGGCAGTGGCTCGAAACCCAAATGATACAGCCTCTGTCTAGATGAAAACAGTCATAGGCAGCAGTGTGTGCTTATCTGGGCATCAAATTTAGGAAACTAGTAAGAGACAGTAGTTCTGGTGGTGTTAGGGTTAAGCACTCTGTTGCTAATCAAAGGGTCAACAGTTTGAACCCACCACTGGCTCTATTGGAGAAAGACCCGGTAATTTGCTTCTTTCGGTAAAGATCAGCCTGGGAAGCCCTTCATGCAGTTCTACTCTGACCTAAGGGTTGTTGTGAGTTGGAATCCACTTGACCGTACACAACAACAACACAACTGGGAAACAAATTTTGTTGTTTTTGTGCAAAACTTTACAAAATCTTAACTGTTTTGTTCGGCTCTGGTTCAAACCCGATCATCAGGAATTTGGGGGATGGGAAAACTTTGAGTAGGTTTCTGGTCTGGAATAATATATTAAAATTTGGGTTGAGTTCCTCTTGAGATTGCATTAATGGGGTTGGTTCGGTGCTGTCTGGGGGTATTGGTTTACCTCCAATTCTCTGGATTGGAGCCAGAGGTCAGAGCCCCATGGCTCACAGAGGGCCAGGCAGGGTATGAAAATCTAAATGAATAAGAGATGAGCTGACCCTTCTTCATCTCTCCCCATCAGTTGATCGATGGAAAACCATTTTCTGAAGATCCTGCCTTGTGAGTTGTCCTCTGCCCACCTGAGATTGGCACCCACCTTGTGGAATTAATTATTAGGACAGTCTAAAAACTCCCTGAGACTTGGATAGATGGAAGCTGGAAAAATACTGCTGCTCTTGCTACAAATCTCTTGCACTAAGGAGCCAGCCGGCTGGAAAGGGAAGGGGCGATGAGATAGCAGATTCTAGAGATACATCTTCTCAGAGTTTGGCCAGAAGGGTGTCTGGCCAGTGGTTTTTGGTGAGGCTGTCAGAAATGGATTGAAAGGCAGAACTGATAAAAAGTCGGTAAGACCTGAAGCCCAGCATGTTCTCCAAGGTTCTCAAGACCTGAAAGTACTCTGGCCTTCAGATCCATCCAATTGGCATTATGGGAGACTGGGGTGCTAGACATAAGAACAGGTCAAGTAAGAGGGACTTAGGTGGGTTCTGAATCTCAGAAATGCAAGCGGGCATTTGCTTGCAACTTTTTCAGTTCCAAGATCTCTGGGAATGAGAAAACTCAGTCCTTTCAGAACCTTGGTGGAGACTGGGGATGAGTGAAACCAGCTCACATCCTCCCTTGATTCTAGGACCATCTGGAGCCCTGTCTCCCTGGTCTCACGCCTGCATATGTGTCCTGGATTCTTTAGAACAATACATAGAAGAAACACACAGAGTGAATGAGAAAGCCAGCCCCCAATGTCTTTTCATCAGAAAATCAGCATCCAAAGCAAGGAAAGAAAAGACAGCCCAAAGGGCGATGGGAGGAAATGAAGAAGACCATAAAATAGTAGCTATGCTAATGAACAACAACACAATTCTTAAGATAGTATTCTCTATTACAGAAGAAATTAGAATCCATTGCCCTATTACAAATGTGCTATATATAATATATTTATCTGAACAGAATAGACTACTCGGATATAGGTGGGAATCCTGGGACGTAGGTGTCGTTGCATTTCTAGAGCCAGAAAAATGGCAACAGAAAATGCAGAGGTAAGTCCTGCTTCTGGATGTAGCCAGGGCCAGTTTAGGGTCACACTGATTGAGTGACATGAAAACATTTGGATGCTGTGTGGTAGATGAGGAACTTCAGCTCAGGACTGGAGGCTTTCCATTGTCCAGCTGAGGAATAGAGGGGACCCCCTCTCCCCCTCCTGCCAATTTTGCAGCCATTGAAAAAGCCCTTCCTCAAAGCAGCTTTTCCTAGGTTTCCTGTTCTGCTCTCATTCGATCCAAAGTTATCTGACTTGTGGCTAAGAAGCATGGGGTTGTGTTACTTGAGCTTTGTCGGCAGAGAATGAAGGGGGGAACTATAACAACTGGACTGTAAACTACAAGGTCGGTGGTTCAAACCCACCAGCTGCTCCTTGGAAACCCTATACAGGGTCTCTGTGAGTTGGAATAGACTCGAGGACACTTAACTACAACAACAGCTAGAGCTAGCGACCTGCCTTTGGTGACTCTTGTTGGGAATGAACCTTAATTTTCCCTTGCTCATGAGCTAGACAGTCCAGCCACTACTGGAGCAAGACAGAAATATACAATAGTTACAAATATTAACAATACATTACAGTTTTACAGAAGAGCATATCATTGTGTTCTTTTCCTTAGAAAGTGGATCTTAGTAAAGTGAAAGGGCAGAGATGTGGCTACAGTTAGTTACCAAGACATGGTGGAGAAGGAGGGAGTCCGTTCGAAAAAGTTTGTATCACCAGCAATTCTCAGGGACAAACTGGGTGGGTTGAAAGGAAATGGCCTTCTTCTTCCTTCTTGATTCCCCATCCTTTTGGAGGAAGGGGCTTCCCAAGAACAAATATTCTCTCCACTTTTTACTCTGTTTCTTTCCCCATTAAGTGTGCTTAAGATAAAATTCCTAAAGAAGGCACTGAGAAATCTACTGCACTGAAGCCCTGTTGTTTCCCTTTACCCAAAGATAAAAAAGTGAATAAATTGCCTCCTGCAAAGTGTACCCATCTCTATGCTGGTCTTAGACTCGACCGTGTGGTTTGGATACAGAGCTCCCTGGTCCCTAGCCCTTTCTGATAGTGGTGGGATTTGAACTCAAGTTCTTGATGAGTTTCATTGAATTCTTCAAAGGGACCAGGCATCTGTTCACCTCCAGACCCTAGCTTCATCTCTTTGGGTTAACATGTGTTCGTTGGTTCAGGCATGGATGGGAAATGGATCACCGAGTGAAAGCAGTATTTGTCTTCGAGCCGTTGCTTTCCTTTTTTTCATCAAGACCTTTATCGTTTGTCAGGATTAGCTTCTCAGTGGAGACTTTTGGGTAGATTCCCCAGTGTGTGCACATATGAGGATATATGCACAGGTTAGATGTTCCTTTTTGGTGGGCGGAAGTAGGGATTGGGAAGACTTCAAATACTCTCTTTTGAATCGGGCACAGGATAAGAGCTATATTCCCACAATACATATACACACAAGTAAAAGGAAAAAAGAAAACAGGAACCAAACCAAAATGCTTTCTAAGCATAGTATATGCTGAGTTTCAATGATTCTGTTTCTATAAGAACTCTGTAGGACTCTGACTGTTCAGCCTGAAAAGGTAGGTTCTTAATGATACTTCTGAATTTGTCCTTCAAAAGTGACTCAGTAAAATGCTACTTTAAGGTCAGACAAAGGACATGAGGAAGAAAGGCAAAAAGGGCCTTTGGTTACAAGGAGAGTTGCACCAGTTGGTTATTAGTTAAAAAGAAGAAAAAGAAAAGAAAGACAAAAACCATTTCCAATCTGTACACTTCTCATCGGCTTCAACCAACAAATGAAATGCCTCTATTTGAAGAAGGGGTGGTAAGTTCCTTCTCACGATATATGGCTATAGTTAAACATGTTCACTTTCTTGATATGTAAAATAGACTATATTACTATTAATATTATTAATTTTTACAGATAGCATCAGCTCTAAAAATATCTGAATTGGAAATCGCAACTATGTACTTTTATCAAAAAGTATATGTTTGTTTTCCCTGAATTTTCACATTTGTGCTGATGGTGGACGTAAATGGTGATGCGAACAAAGAGGAGACATGAAAGATGGCGGCAGAGCACTGTTCTGTGGTCGTTCCTCAGTGGATCGATTCCCCCAGCCCCATGGACTCAGCAAAGCACCCACGAAGTGTCACTGCCTCTTCTCCCATGTGCCAACGAGTGCAGGATGACCTCACACACTCCCTGCCACATGAGTCCCTGGGCATTTGCTGTGAGGGTGCTGAAAGACGCCTCAGCAGAGCTGAGCACTCATTCTCCTTGCTAACACAGCCAAGAACAGCCTCTTGGAAGGGTCAGTGGTCCCCAGTGATGCTGACAAGTTGTGCCAACCAGGTCTGTATACAGCAGAGAAGACACATTTTAAGGGTGGTGGAATGACTGCATGTTACTGTACTTGTGACAGGTGGACCACCTTGTACCATTGGACTTAGCACAGGAAGAACAGCACAGTGATATTTGTGTACCCACAGGTAGATCATGCCATTGTACTGACCCCAGGGGCCTTCAAAAAAGTGTGTGGAAAAATCCCACAATCTTTTAGTTCCATTTTACCATGAGCTTTTCAAGCTTCCTTGTATGCAGATCAAGGACATACTGTGTTAAGGACAAGTGAACCAACGCCATGTCTTTGTTCCATTTGACAAACATGTACCTGTTGCTGTTGTGAGAACAGTCAGACCTGCACTATGATATTGTGCTTGGGACATCAGCCATCAACCTTGTATTAAAAGAACAACATCACTCTATCAAACTAAAGACAGGCAGAGCAATAACTTGTCTTTACTGACAGATGATCCAACATTATGGTATTGTACTAATCAGTGGCTCAACACAACATCAATGTACTGAGGAATGGCCAATAACACTATGCCATTGAACTAGAATCAGGCAGGTCAAGGCCAGGTCCTCAGACTAGGACAGGAAGACCAACACCAAGAAACATGCCAGACCACTCACGATGCATACGAATACTTATTGCTTTTGTCTGTACTGGCTGCATTGATGGCTGCAGGAAGGAGAGCTCAGCTTTTTGTACAGACAGTGACACTGAAAACACATCGGTGACTGGTTGACAAGAAAGAACAGAGTGAGACACCCAATGCCCAATTATCTACTGCGTTCTTCTGAGATGTGCATGTCTCTTGTACATGTGACTTTGTGAGAGGTCCCACCCAAGGGTCAAGAACCCTTCCTGACCCATGGGCTAAGGGGAAGTTTCAGAGGGGTGGGATAGGAGCCCACAGACTTCAACATGGCAGACAGTGATACCACAGCACAAAGTCACCCATCGTGACTGGGAACAGGCTTGTAGCAACAACCCAACTGCAGCCCCAACAAATGGCCCATGGGAAAATAGTGCTCGTTTTAAAGTGCAAGATGTTGACACTGTCCCTGGTAGAACCTATGTTTGAAAAACATAAAGTGCTTTTTATTTTAACTTTTTTTTTTTTTTTTTTAGCTCGATTATACCACAGGAAATAAAAAAAGAATTTCTATTAGCATAGGTGCTTTCCTTGTAGCAGGAGTCTGAGCAGGGCATTCTGGCGGGGCAGGGGGGTGAGGAGGGGAGGGGAAGATGTAATTTTTTTTTTTCCCTTTCATGTTTGAAGCTAAAAAAAAAAAAAAAATCAGATTTTTATGCTGTGTTTCAGTTTCGGATTGTCTCTTTGAATGAGTTATTTCTTTTGCATATTTGACACTTGCATATCTTTTGGATCTATACTCTAGTGATGTACAGAACGTGTTTTCCTCCTTTAACTTGCAAGCAATACTCAGAGTTCAAACTGCTGGCTGAGTGCCAGTCTTCCGAACCCCTCCCAGATTGCCAAGGGGCAATTAGAATTGAGTACAAGTGGTGCAACTCACCCTGATATTATCTCAAAATAAAATCTCAGGTACTACAGAATACGGAAGTCAATGAAGACATTTGAGTAAGGGCTTTGTGCTGGGATTGTGGCTTTATGGAGCAGAGATTTCTCCATGATGCAAGCATTCCCTGTAGCCTTCTCACAGTGGAATCTATCCAGGAAGTGATGGACAGGTAATAGTGGTGACTGGGCATCATCCAATACCAAATTGGTCAACTCAGTCTTGCAACTCCAGCCACTTTTCCCAGCATCCTTCTCCAGCTGACCCCAGGAGAGATGGCGATGTGGCCCTCATAGGCTGGAAGGAGAGTCATGAAGAAGAACAAGGAGTAAGCAGGTGGCCTCGGTTACATCTGGGATGATGGTATTAGTGGCTGTGAGCTTTGCTCTTGTCATCCCCCAGAGAGGGCAGTAGAATTGTTACAAGGAGGTGCTATATCCTATGGCTTGACCAATTTCATCCCAGTGGACCTGTCGTGGCTCTCAAGGTCTTAGGGAGCCTTCTCTGGAACAACTCTTTTCTCTAGGGCTTTGCAGGGTCTTTCTCTTTCAGAGTTCATGTGGAAAGCTCTGTGGCAGGTAAGCTGGACAGAACTCCTTTTTGGATCTTGCCCACAAGTCTCTCCTCCGTGGTGGGTTGTTCAGATGCTCTGATCCCGTGTGCTTCCATGGGCCCCTCCACCCGGTAACACACGGACGTCAGGGGAGATGTGGTTCTCGAGTTTGCACTTTTCTTGGCCACTGGGGCCTTTGCCAGTCAATGTTTCTGTGGAGTAAATACAGTTCTGCCTTAAGAACTTAGGGGAGGTGAGTAAAGGAGAGCTTTCAAAGTGGTTCTTCTCTGATCTTGTCCCAACACTGAACTTGGGACTGGTGCTCCCAGGGAGGCTTTTGGGGGGACTGGAGTCCACACTATAGAGCAGCTGTCCCTCATCGTCTGTGTCGGCATCAATGTACTGGTGGATACCCGCCTCAAAGTTGAATGATATTGCTGTGTGTTTCTCAGGGGACCGGGGGGGTGTCCTAGCACTTGCTGTGGTGTAGATGGAGGATTCTGGGCTCAGTACAGGCCTGTCCAAAAGTGTGGCACACTCCAGTCCAGTGACGGCAGAACCCCCCCGGTTCCTAAGAGGGTCATGGTACATTCCCAGAACGGGGAGTAGTGGGCTGGGATCACCCTCCATGAAGTTCACTTTAAGTGCTCGAAGCTTCAAGGGGTTGCTGGTCTTCATGGAACTCTTGGGGCTCTCGATGAAGAAACTAGAGTGATGGCTAGCATCTAGGGTCGGGTTGGCCTCCATCAACCTACCTCCACTGGCACCCAGCGCTCCTCTCCAGCCCATCTCTGGGGCCATGCTGCCCCCGGTCTTGCTGGGGAGTGATGCCAAAGGGCTGTGGGAGAACCTGGTGGCTTCAGGGAAGTCCGTGGCACAGCTAATGAAGCTATCAATGCTTGACATGCTTCGCATGTCAATGACCCCTTCTGTACGTGTGGGCAGAGGGGCTATGGGACTGGGGATACTCTCCATTTCAAGTTCTTCCTTTGGTTTACTTTGTGTTGTTGACTCCTTGGTATTGAGGATAGGTTGAGATTGGGTTTTGGCCATCTTATTGTACATGTCTTCCAACTGCTGGACATTCAGGTGCTGGGGACTAGAAGATGATCTGACCTTCTCAGGAGATCCCTGCTCCTTGGTTTCAAAGGACTTACTTGAGCTGGTTTCAGATAGTGTCCTCTTTGCCCATTTCCATTTGTTGGGGGACAAGTGGTTATCTTGCACCTTGTCCTTCTTACCCACATTCTCCCCATTTTTCTCAACCACAATGTCCATCATCTCAATGCTTCGGGCGAAGGCATCCTTCATGTTCATGGATACAATGCTGCCATTCCTCTTGGCTCTCTCCAGAGCTTCTCTCCGTTTGATTGCTTTCTCCTGCCTCTTTTGCTCCTTGTAGAACTCAGAGAAGTTATTGACGATGATGGGAATGGGGAGAGCAATCACCAGGACCCCTGCGATGCAACAGAGACCCCCTACAATCTTTCCCAGCAGAGTTTTGGGGTAGATGTCTCCATACCCAACAGTTGTCATGGTGATGGTGGCCCACCAGAAAGAAGCTGGGATGCTTTTGAATTTGGTGTCATCCTCATCCTTCTCAGCAAAAAAGACGAGGCTGGAGAAGATCATGATGCCCATGGCCAAGAAGAGAATGAGTAAACCCAGCTCATTGTAGCTCCTCCTCAGGGTGAAACCCAAGGACTGAAGGCCGGTGGAATGGCGAGCAAGCTTGAGGATACGGAGAATGCGCATGATACGGAAGATCTGGACCACACGGCGGACGTTCTGGAATTGCAGCACACTTTTGTTAGATTCGGTGAGGAAGATGGTGACGTAGTATGGCAGGATGGCCAACAAATCAATGGCATTGAGTGGGCCTTTGAAAAACTTCCATTTCTTGGGAGAGGAGAGGAACCTCAGTAGGTACTCCATGGTGAACCATGCAATGCATACAGCCTCCACGTGGGCTAGCTGGGGGTTGTCTGTGGTCTGGCCAAATTCATCAAGGCTCTGCAGCTCGGGGAGCGTGTTGAGTGAGAGGGCAATGGTGGAGAGGACGATGAACATGATGGAAATGATGGCCAGGATCTGTGAGGAGAAAAGAATGGGATTTAGTCATCGACCACCAAAGGGATGATTGCTGTAAAGCCCTGTGCCTACAAGACACGCCTTAACTTTCCAGAGCATCTCATTAGTGGGTGATTGAGCTAACAAAGATAATTTATTCCAATTTATTTATTGTGCAGATATGGAAGCAGAGTCCAAAAGAATTGAAATGATTTAAGGCTACTTACTTAGACCAAAGCTCTGCAACCTTTTTCTGTAAAGGGCCACGTCGCTTCTGTTGTAGCTACTTGACTCTGCAGTTGTAGCGTGAACACAACCTTAGATAATACAAAAACGACTGGGTACACCAGCATTCCAATAAAACTTTATTTAACAAACAGGCAATGTGCTGGACTTGTCCTGGGAGCCATACTTTGCTGACTCCTGATCTTGACCAGTTGTTACTATTTATTGCGAGTTCATTGTGTACCAGGCACTGTGCTTCACAATTTCTGTGCATTACTTGATTGATAAATCCCATCAAGGATTGTTTTTGTTGTTAAGTGCTATGGCGTTGATTCCAACTCATGGTAACCTGGTATAGGATTTTCGAGGAGCAGCTAGTGGGTTTGAACGGTGGACCTTGTGGTTTGAAGTCCAGTGCTTATCCTGACAGCACCACACCAGGAGTCTCCATTACAGATATTACCTCCATTTGGAGTCCTGGTGTGGCACTGTGGGTTAATGCGTCAGACTGCAAAGCCGTCTGAACTGCAAGGTCAGCAGTTGGAGCTCACCAGCTGCTTCTTGGAAACCCTATACAAGGTCGCTATGGGTCAGAACCGACTTGAAGGCACTTAACAACAACAACAACCTCCATTTAACCGATAAAGAAACCTAGGCTTTCACAGATTGTTCGATAGTAAGTGCCAGGATCTTACTAGGCTTGTCAGATCCCAGAGCATATGCTTGCTTTCAAGCTATGTTAGAAACCAGGTGAAGGGTTAAGGACCCTTTTGCTAGAAAAAAGTGTCAAGATTTTTCAGATAAATTCTAGAGAGGCATAGTTATTAACTCTTGCCTGGGACTATGAACGTTTTGAGGCTAAGAACCCACTATTTATCTACCTTTGAATCTCTTGAACCAACAAAACGTGTTGGCCCAGAGGAAGGGCTCAGTGGGTGTTTGATGAAATTAATGGTCTATAGGCCAGACTGCAGACTGCAAAACACAAGCAAATTGTAAGGAACTGCTCTGGGGTTCTTTTTCAAAATGACAAATGCAATCACATCCCTACTCTGTAATTTGAATATCTTTTCAGAACTCCTCAGGACAAAATCTAACTCCCTAAACACATCAATGGAATCTTGGTGTGGCACTGTAGGGTAAGTACTAAACTGCCAACTGCAAGGTCGGTGGTTCAAACCCACCAGCCATTCTTTGGAAACCCTCTACAGTGTTGCTGAGTCAGAACCGGCTCCATGGTACTTCAGAACAACAACAAAACATCTATGAGTTCCTGAGCAGTGCAAGCAGTAATCATACTCATCTGCTAACTAATAGGCTGGACGTTCGATTCCATCCAGAGGCACCTGGGAAGAAAGGCCTGACCATCTACTTCCAAAAAACAGCCATTGAAAATCCTGTGGAGCACAGTTCTACTCTGACACACATGGGGTAGCCCTGAGTGCAAGCAAACTCCACGGGCAACTGGTTTTTATCATGGGAACAGGGTGTGTATTTGGATATCTTAGTCAAAACCATCCAGTCAGCCAGCCCAGACCACCCAGCCTTTGAATGACTCAGCTGGTCTTTGTTTCCTGCCCTTGTCCTGAAACTCTGCAGTTGTAGCCTTTAAAGTAAACCCCACTGCAGGTTTCTGTCCCTTCAATGGATCCCCCACTCAGAACACATGGTTGTCAAATGCGAGTCCCTATATTTTGACTCCAACCCCTGTCTCTGGCTTCTCCTGCCCCCGGAAGACAAACTTTACATTTTTCCAGGTGCATGTCTTGGTGTGGCACTGTGGGTTAATGCGCCAGACTGCAAAGCCATTTGAATTGTAAGGTTGGCAGTTCAAGCTCACCAGCTGCTCTTTGGAAACCCTACACAGGGTCGCTATGGGTCAGAACCGACTCGATGGCACTTAACAACAACAACAATGTAAGTGTTGGCCAATTCCAGTCATACCAAGCGTTTCCCCATTTCTGTGCCTGTTGCTGTCTGTCTGTCTGGTGAACTCCAAGCCATCTTTCAAACCCTCGCTCACACTGTCCCTCCCCTCTGAAATCTTTCCTGCTTTCCCTCAGGCTGGGTGGTCCCTTCATCCTGCAGCCAGTCTCATTATGCATATCCTAGTATAGGCTGACTTTTCAATGCTTGTTTGCTTTCAGGAATATGTTTAGCTCTACCCAGAGGTTGGGGTGGGGTGGGAGTGTTTGAGTGTAGAGGCAGGGATTAGTTCTGATTTTTCTCTGCACCTCCAGCACCCAGCCCAGAATACAAGCACCCAGCAGGTGATTCCAAAGTGTTTGCTGGTTGTTGCTCAAGTTCACAGAGCTGCAAGTGAAATGTGGGCCAGGACCCTCACTCAGCTTTCAATTAGGCAAACACTTATCTATGGCCCAGACACAGAGGGTGCCAAGGGAGAACCTTGGAGCTCTTAGATCCACTCAGAAGATGGGACGGCACTGCATGATTCGGCCTTTCCCCAACTCACTTGTCTTTCTACCAACATTTTTTGTTTTTTCCTGCCTGTGTTTTTTGAAAAATAAAAATTTGGAGTTTTGGTTTCTTAATTTACACATCACTGAAACACAAAAATTCTGTAATCATGTTTTTAAATGGATTACTTGATGCAAATCTGCTGCACAGGAACTTTTTGAAGTATTGAAGAGCAGAGATGTCAGCTTGAGGACTAAGGTGCGCCTGACCCAGGCCATGGTATTTTCAAAAACCTCATATGGATGTGAGAGCTGGACAGTGAATAAAGAAGATCATAGAAGAATTGATGCCTTTGAGTTGTGGTGTTGGAGGAGAATACTGAAAGTGCCATGGACTGCCAAAAGAACCAATAGATCTGTTTTGGAAGAAGTGCAGCCAGAGTGCTCCTTGGAGGCCAAGATGGCTAGGCTTCGTCTCTCCTACTTTGGACACATTGTCTGGAGAGAACAGTCGCTGGAGAAGGATGTCATGCTGGGTAAGGTAGAGGGTCAGAGAAAAAGAGGAAGACCCCCAACGAGACGGATCAGCTAGGTGGCATCATTGATGGCGTCAAGTGTGGCAGCGGTAGTGAGGTTGGCCCAGGATCGGACATTGTTTCGTTCTGCTGTGCATGGGGTCGCTATGAGTCAGTTCCGACTCGATGGCACCTGACAACAACAACTTGATGCTCACTAAAGTATAGCCGATGTATGTCATCATTTATGAAACATAATCACACAAACACCTGTGGACCCCACCACTCAGGTAAGAAACCGAGCCTGGAGCAACAACGTGGACAGTTTCCACATGTCCTCCCCGACGCCAGAGCCAGCCACAGTGCAGAGTTCTCTCTCTTTATTTTAGTTGCTTTTCTTACTCTTTTTATTAGTGTAACTATATATGTAACAGAGGATATTTCTACATAAGTGTTTACCTATGCTGCAAATATATCCATAAATATAGTAGTGCATGCAGGGTGCAAAGTTATGCAAATTTCTTAGCTACAACCAAACACTTTGAGGGAACGAATTGCTGAGCGTGGTTATGAGTCTGGCTGCTGACCTCAACAGTTCAAAGCTACTAGTTCCGCGAAAGAAAGATGAGGCTGTCTGCTCCCATAAAGATTTACAGCCTCAGGTACTCTATGCTAGATAACTATGAGTTGAACTAACTCCATGGCACACTACCACGGTCATTTAGCATTACGTTAAAAACAAACAAACAACAAAATATATAGTTGCTGTTGTTAAGTGCTGTGGTGTTGGTTCCGAGGAGCGGCTGGTGAGCTTGAAAGGCCAACCTTTCAAATAAACCTTGTGGTTCAAATAACCTTGTGGTCCAGTGTATTAACCTGCAGCGCCACACACATTTGCCAATTTAGAATTTTTCACATGTACAATTTAGTGACATCAATCACATTACCTATGCTGGGCTTTTTGGGCATAGTTATTGTGAACTGAGTGAAGGTTTACAGACAAGAACATCAACTTTACTTTCAACAAATCATGCACTTTGTTTCATGTCAATAATGACAATTCCCTTCACGCAACAACAGCTATCTGCTTTTTCCCAGTGGTTTCTACTGCCATTCCACCCACCTTCCCATTCCTTTTCAACTTTGTCCTTAGGAAAATGTTGCCCTTTTGCTTTTGAATGATTAACCATTCTAAGATGAGACTACCTTACTAGCATTGTTGTTTCCTCTATATACATACCTACTGCTGGGCTCTGTGGGTTGCAAAATCGGTTTGAACCACAAGGTTGGTAGTTTAAGCTCGCCAGATGCTCCTTGGAAACGCTATACAGGGTTGTTCTGGGTCGGAATCGACTTGACAGCGCTTAACAACAGCAACAACTGCTTGCATGAAAATCCAGTCCTGAAGGGAGAGTGGCTAAGGGCCATAGCCTCCGGTTCCTCCAGTCTCTTCCTGACCAATAAACTCCATGTTTTTTATTTTTATTTTTTGGCCATAGTTTTTAATACCGATGTCTGCGTCTCTAAGCAAATAATTTATTCATTTTGCTCGATTATAACAACATACTGTATGTATTCTGCTATTGGCACTACTTTTTCCTTAATATAAAACAAACAAGCTCCAAATTCACCTCTTTTGTTTTATTTTAGCCTTATCCTAAGAAATAACATTTTCAAAACTGTTGATTTCGCATACTAGGGATATCTGCATTAAAAATGCATAAATATGAATATGTATAAAATCCATAAATATGTACATAGATGGTGGTGGTGTGCTGTGGAGCCCACTCATGGCAACCCTCTACAGGGTTTCTGAGGCTGTAAATCTTTACCGGAGCAGAACACCTCATCTTTCTCCTGAAGAACAGCTGGTAGTTTCTAACTGCTGGCCTTGAGATTAGCAGCCGGCTTGTAACCACAATGCTACCAGATGATTACTGGAATAAAACATTTTGGGTGGCACACTTGGGAAACACTTGCACCATGGTTAGGAGTGTGTGCCCTAGCTCTGCCATTTCCTGGCTGTGTAGTCTTGGATATGGAAACTCTTCCTGTCTGTTCCCTTATTTATAAAACAGGGATATGCCAGCGGTTTTCGATTGGGAACAATTTTGCTTCCCAGGGTACACTTGGAAATGTCTAGAGACATTTTTGGTTGTCACAGCTGAGGGTGTGTGTGCTACTGGGTAGGTGGAGACCAGGGAAGCTTCTAAACATCCTATAGTGCAGAGGGCAGCTGGTGGGTTTCAACTGATGACCTTGTGGTTCATAGTCCAGTGCTGGTCCTACAGCGCCACACCCAAGCAAAAAGGTCAATAGGGCTGCGGTTAAGACCCTCTAGGATATGGCAGTGGTTTCTCGTACATTGTTGAGGGGTGGGGAAGATATGCACAGGCACTTACTAGGGGGGGGCTTGGTCAGTTTGAGTGTACAGCAAGAAGCTCATTCCTCCAGGCCCAGAGGGCGTCTTCTGGAAAGGAGTGGATTCCCAGAAAGCCTGTTTCTTTAAGAGCTGGGAGGTCCCGTTTCCCCCAGAGGCTGGCAGGGGAAGCCTGCTCCAGTTTCTAACCCCCAGGAGGGCTCACATAATTGATGTTCTGCCTACATATGCATGAATTATGCACCCAGCCACTGCAATCCTCCAAGCCTGTTATTCTAAGGCGGGCACCCCCTTTGTACCTGAGCATGTGCCCTCCTCCTCTGCTCAGCATTAGGACATGGCAGAAGAGAGAAGGTGCCTGGGTGGTGGTGGTGGGGAAGAGGCCCCACTGGACCCTGGGGGGTCACCTACTGTTCAGGATGAACTGGGAGGGTCAACACCAGCTTGTTCTGTGATGCAGCTGAGGGGTTCTCCCTCTACCCTATCCACAAAGACTCCATGCTTAAGGTTTTTTTCTCTTCAGGGCCATACTTCCTGGCTGGGGATTTAAGAATGTTGAGTTAAACCTTCTGTACCTCAGTTTCCTTATCTGTAAGATGGATCACAATAGCAGTTCCCTTACAGCACTGGTACTGGACTATGACCCACAAGGTCAGCAGTTCCAGACTACCAGGAGCTCTGAGGAAGAAAGACAAGGCTTTCTGCTCCTACAAACATTTATAGCCTTGGAAATAAATTATAGGGTCACTATGAATCAGAATGCAGTGCATTTGACACCAACAAAGCCCTTTGGTCAGCATGTGGCACAGTAACTATATATATATGATTCATTTTTTATTACTCAGAATATATGCAACAGAACATACACCATTTCAGCTATTTCTATGTGCACGATTTGTCCCAGTCACTCTTAGCTACAATTGCATTTCTTACTCCACAACCTCACACTTCTTTATGGGCTGGTGATGCAGTTTCCTCATTTCTTAAAGGGGCCTGAAAGGAATCAAACCCTTACCTCATAACAGCCACTTAACATATATTACGCTTGTTGTTGTTGTTAAGTGTTGAGTTGGTTCAGACTCATGTTGTTGTTGTTAGGTGCCCTCCAGTTGGCTCGGACTCAACAACCCAATATACAACAGAACGCAACACTGCCAGGTCCTGTGCCAACCTCAATTGTAATGCTTGAGCCCATTGCTGCTGTCAATGCCAAATCCATGTCATTGGGGGTCTTCTTTTTTTTCACTGACCCTCAACTTTACCAAGCATAATTTCATTCTCCAGGGACCGGTCCTTCCTGATAATATGTCCAAGACAAAGTCTCTTATCCTGGCTTCTAAGGAGCACTCTGGCTGTACTTCTTCCAACACAGATTTATTTGCTCTTCTGGCAGTCCATGGTACTTTTAATATTTTTCTCCAACTCACAGCAACCTTGTATAGGGCTTCTAAGGAGTGGCTGGTGGGTTTGAACCACCAACCTTGCAGTTAGCAGTCCAGGGCTAATCCTATAGTGCCACACCAGGACTCCTATTAAGTACTTTGTTAAGCACTTCTGTTCAGGTACTTTATTGACACCTCTACCTCAGCTCCTGGACTTGTTGATTCTAGGAGGACAGAGGTGGGTCTGTGGTCCCTGGTGTCCAGCTAAAGTAGCAGAGATCCTCTGATGGCTCTTAAACTCAAATGAGTCCAGTTGATCTGCTCTCTGGGGGGAGCCCCAGGGGTGGAGGGACAGCTACATCTGGGAATCCTTCCAATTCTAGCCTGGGACAGGGCCTCTGTATTTCCAGCCTTGCTTTCCTGGGATCTGAGCCTACATGGGTTTGGGCAGGACTCCAGGAATCCAGGGAGCAGAAGCCAGGACTAGGACTTGGCAGGTGGCCCCAAATTCTCTCACCATGAGGAGGTTCTGGATCTGAGGGCCCACTCAATGGAAGAAATGGCTTCAGTCTTTTAGAAGACCTGATCAGCATGGGGATCCTCAGGGTGGGATTCATGGGTGTTAGGAGCAAGTCCCCTCTCATTATTTAATTGATGGCTCTGTTGGCTGACCACAGAAATAAACATGGACTCTGTCATCCTTGCCTTGCATATCCCCTGCTCTTCCAGTGCGGACGAGGCACAGAACATGTATATATAAACCATCGCAAGCTCCTACCTGGAAAGAGGAGAGCTTGTCCATGGCTGTGAAGCCTGCTGACAAGCTGAGAGTTACACCCCATGTTTGGTTGTTTTTACTGTGTGTAGTGGTTATGTGTCGGACTGCTAATCTCAAGGTCAGCGGTTTGAAACGATCAGCTGTTCCTCAGGAGAAATAAGAGGGTTTCTGCTCCCATAAAGATTTACAGCCTTAGAAACCCTGCGCAGGGTCACCACGAGTCGGATGCGACTCCACAGCACATAACCACCACCACATAACCACCACCACCTCTGTTGAGTTGGCCCCTCACTCATGGCAACTCCACATACAATGGAGCAAAATGCTGCTTGGTCGTGTGCCGTCCCCACGACTGGTTGTGGATCAGACCATGTGATCATAGAATTGTCATTGTCTGATTTTTGGAAGTAGATCCCCAGGCCTTCTTCTTAGGCCATCTCAGTCTGGAAGCTTTGCTAAAACTTGTTCAGCATGATAGCAACGTGCGAGCCTCCACCGACAGAAGCAAGATGGCTGGGGATGAGGTGCCTTGTCCGGGAATCAAATCCAGATCTTCTGTATGGAAGGTGAGGATTTTACCACTGACCTCCCTCCCACGTATGTGTTGACAGAACCATTATTCATAACACCAGTGGGTAGAAACAACCCAAGTGACCACCAACTGATGAGCTGTTGTTAGGTGCCATGGAGTCAGTACCGACTCATAGCAACCTTATGCACAACAGAATGAAACCCTGCCCGGTCCTGTGCCAACCTCATAATCGTTGCTATGTTTGAGCCTATTGCTGCTGCCACTGTGCCAATCCATCTCACTGGGGGTCTTCCTGTGTTTTACTTATCCTTCACTTTACCCAGCATGATGGCTTCCTCCAGGGAATGGTCCCTACTGATCATGCGTCTGAAGCATGAGAGACAAAGTCTGGCCATACTGGCTTCCAAGGAGCATTCTGGCTGTACTTCTTCCAACACAGATTTGTTTGTTCTTCTGGCAGTCCATGGTACTTTTAATATTCTCCTCCAACACCATAACTCAAAAGCATCAATTGTTTTATGGTCTTTCTTATTCATTGTTCAACTTTCACATGCATATGAGGTTATTGAAAATACCATGGCTTGGGTCAGGCTTGACATCTTTGTTCTTGAACATTTTAAAGAGAGCTTGTGTGCATATTTGTCTAATGCAATATGTCAATTGATTTCTTGACTGTTGCTTCCATGAGTGTTGATGGGTGATCCAAGCAAAATGAAGTCTTTGACAACTTCAATCTTTTCTCCATTTATATGGATGTTGTTTATTGGTCTAGTGGGGAGGATTTTTGTTTTCTTTACATTGAGGTGCCACCCAAAGACTGAAGGCTGTGGGCTTTCATCTTCATCAGTAAGTATTTTAAGTCCTCTTGGCTTTCAGCAAGCAAGGTTGTATCATCTGCATATCACAGGCTGTTAATGAGTCTTCCTTCAGTCTCAATGCCATGCTTTTCTTTATATAACCCAGCTTCTCAGATTATTTGCTCAGCATACAGATTGAATAAACTGGTGAAAGAATACAACCCTTTCCTAATTTTAAACCATTTAGCGTCCCCTTGCTCTGTTCGAATGACTGCCTCTTGATCTATGTACAGTTCTTCATGAGCACAATTAAATGTTCTGGAATATTCATTCTCCGCAATGTTGTCCATAGTTTATCAAGATCCACACAATCGAAAGCCTTTGTGTAGTAAATGAGTGGATAAACAAAATGTGGTGTATCTATACACGTAAATGAATATGCCCATGTACGCAGATGAGTAAATAAACAAAATGTGGTATATCTATACACGTATATGAATATACTCATGTACGCAGATGAATGGATAAACAAAATGTGGTATATCTATACACATATATGAATATACCCATTTACGTAGATGAATGGATAAACAAAATGTAATGCAAAAGAAAACTGTTCAGCTATAAAAAGGAGTGAAGTATTGATGCATGCTATAACAGAACTGAACCTTGGAAACAGGAGTCCTGGTGTGGCGCTGTAGGGTCAGCACTGGACTAACCACAAGGTCAGTGACTCAAACCCACCAGTTGCCCCTTGAAAATCCTATACAGGGTCACTGTGAGTCAGAACTGATTCTATGGCACTTAACAACAACAAGTGAAAGAAGACTGATATGAAAAACCACATAGTATATGATTCTATTTATGTATAATGCCCAGGATAGGCAAATCTATAGTGATGGAAAGTAGTTTAGTGTTGGGGGCAAGGGTATGGGTGTTAATAATTAATACTATAAAGGGTTATTATATTGGGGTGATCTAAAAGTGATTTACTTGGTGGCAAAATTTCTTTAAAACAATCCATTGTACACTTGAAATGAACACTTAAAACCTCAGAAACCCTATACTGCGCTGCCATGTGTCAGAACTGAATTGAAGGAAATTCATAACACACAGTTGTCATTGGTGTGTGTGTGTGTGTGTGTCACCACGGGTTAATGTGTTAGACTGCAAAGTTTGTTTGAACCATAAGGTTCAAGCTCACCAGCTGCTCCTTGGAAACCCTATATAGGGTTGCTATGGATTGGAACCAACTCCACGGAACATAACCACCACCACCACCACCACCATATACATATATGTTGTTGGTGTTAAATGCCGTTGAGTCGGTTCCAACTCATAGCAACCCTGTGTAGGGTTTCCAAGGGGCAGCTGGTGAGCTTGAACTCCAAGTCCAGCTCATTAACATGCAGTGCCACACCAGGACTCTCTCTTTCTCTCTAGAAATTAATCTCAAAGAAATGGCACACACTAATGGAGACAGTAAGTCCCAAATACGTGGATCAGGTGTCAGACTGGAGGCTTCTCTTGACCCATGTGGTTGTAGGGACTGATGAACCCAAAATCCACAGGGCAGATGATAGACTGTTAACTCAAGTGCCAAGAACCAGAGCTCAGGTGATGCCAAGTACTGGATTCAGGATGCAGAGAAAGGGAGAGCACTGCCAGAGCATCCATCCAATGTTGTTGTTGTTGTTGTTGTTGTGAAGTGCCATCGAGTCAGTTCCAACCCATAGCGACCCTGTACAGGGTTTTCAAGGAGCAGCTGGTGAGTTTGAACCACAGACCTTGCAGTTCAAATAACTTTGCAGTCTGATGCATTAGCCCAGGATTCCCCATACATATGAGGGTGCATCAAAAATTATCTGCACTCTGGCTTAAAATTTATTTGAATCAACTTTTAGAAAAGACAAACATCATTTTTTGACATAATCTCCTTGCTTTTCAGTACACTTTGTCAATCTGTCAACAAGCTACTGTATTCCTTAATAAAATATGTTTTAGGCTGAGCCATGAGCCACAAATAGCATCACTGTCATCACTTCTTAACTAGAGGTGAATTTTCATCCTTGAAGGTGTTACTGTTAGGGTGAAAGTCCGATGGAACAAGATCAGAACTATAGGGAAGATGCTTTAACATCTCAAAATGAAGTTTTTGCAGAGTATCAACAATGTGGGCAGAGGTGTATGGATGTGCATTATCATGCAAGATCACAATGCTATTGGATAGCAGTCCTCTACGTTTAATATGAAGTTTAGGCTTCAGCTCTTCAGTAAGCATCTTACTGTAATGAGCACTGTTGATTGTTGAACCTTTTTGCTGATAGTGTTCCAATACTGGCCCTTGAGAATCCCAGAAAACTTGTAAGGATCAATTTTCCAACTGATGATTGACTTTTGAACTTTTTCTTGGTCGGCAATTAACTATGTTTCCCTTCCATACTCTGCCATTTACTCTCAGGCTCATAGTGATGAATCCATGTCTTGTCACCAGTAATGATTTTTTTAAAGAAACGTTTACCTTCCTTTGACTATGGGTCCAAATTTTATGTGTAGGTGTCCAACCGCTTCTGTGTATGCTTTTCTGTGACTTGTTTCAATACCCATCTAGAACTTTTCGAAACCCAAGTTTGTCATGGATTTTTGAATAGGCTGAGGCACAGCTGACTTGCAAATGAATTACCACACAATACACTGTGACTTGTCTATTCAACAGAATCATTTCATGTGCATGCTTAATGTTGTCATTAGCTGGTGGACATACACAGATGATTTAATATAACCAGAGTGTGAAAACTTTCCTTACATCAGAGTAAGGGTGTGACTTGTGTCACATCTTATAAGGCTGTGACTTAGGGTACACTTCACACCAATCCTGCCTCATGAACATATGGTGGTTAGTTATGTGCTGTAGAGTTGGTTCCGACTCATGGTGATTCTGCATATGTTTTCTGAGTCTGTAAATCTTTATGGGAGCTGAAAGCCTCATCTTTCTCCTGAGGAACAACTGGTAGTTTTGAAGTGCTGACCTTGAGGTTAGCAGCCCGACTCATAACCACTACGCTACCAGAGCTCCTTCATTAACATATAGAGGTTAAGATTTACAGCATATAAAACAGATCATGATGATTTCTATTACAAAGTGAAGGATAGTTACAAGTTACAAAATGGAGAGCAACCACACAATGTTGGGAAGAATGGTGTAGCCAAGTTAACATATATAGCCGGTGTGGGTTGGGTACCTCTTCTGGGCTCCTATGGGTCCCTGAACAATTTCCATCACAGCATTGATCTTGATGAACTGTGATTGTCTTCTTGTCTCTGTAGAATGCCTGCCCCATGGGCACCAGATTAGGCCTGTTTTGTTCCTGGTAGTGCCCTCAGCTATAGAAGCAGTCCCTAGCTAAACGCTGGAGTACCTGGGTGGTACAAACAGTTAAGTACTTGGCTGCTAACCCAAAAGTTGGCAGTTCCAACTCACCCAGCCGTGGACTAAAAGCCTGTTTCTGAAAAGTCAGTCACGAAAGCTCTATGATGTCCAGTTCTACTCTGTAACACATGGGGGGGACGCCATGAGTCACAATTGAGCCAATGAAAACCTTTTTTTTTTTTAAATTTAAACTCTTCTTTAGTTGATAAATGAATGAATGAGTTGTTGTTGTTGTTAAGTGCCGTCGAGTCGGTTCCGACCCATAGCGACCCTGTACAGGGTTTCCGAGGGTGTAAATCTTTACGGGAGTAGAAAGCCTCATCTTTCTCCCACGGAGCAGCTGGTAGTTTCGAACCGCTGACCTTAAGGTTCGCAGCCCAATTCGTAACCACTACGCTACCAGAGCTCGAATGAAATTGGGCTGAGAAAATGAAGTGCTGTTTTTGTTTTTACCCCCAGGATCACGCAACCTGTAAGTGATAATGCTCGAACTTGAACTCAGGCCTGTGGGTATCTCCAAAATTTCCCCAAGGAAAAAGATGGAGATAACTTCCGGAACATCAAAAGCTTTGCTCCTTTTATGGTGCTTCTGCTTTCTGAGGCTTTAAAGAGGCGGGCGGGGATTACAGCCAGGGAGTTTTAATTAGAAGGGTCACTGGCACAGATCCGATTAAGGGAATCAGGAGCAGGCTGATGGTTTTGCCCTGCTCCACTACCTAGGAGGTGGGGCTGCTGGTGGTGGAGAGTGGAGAACTGCAGTCAGGAGCCTGCAGGTGGCGCTCTGGGTACAAAGGGGACTCAGGATCTTGGATGACAAAATGGGCAATGGTGGCTTCTACCATGAGAGGGCACAATCACAAAGGTGGAGATGAGGTACCATGATGTTCTAGGTACCTCATGAAAACCAAGGGCATGGAGGTGGAAATTTTAATTTAATCCTATAAATTTGTAAGTAAACGTATAAATTAAAAGCATTTAGCTTTCCCAAGTTTCAAAGTTGGGAGATTTCACATAAAAAATCCGATTTTTTCAGACATCCTTGCAGAATCAGATGATCTGGCTACATGCTCGCCACGTTCGAGAGGACACCCACTGGCTGGAGCGGAGGAGCAGCTGCTCCTTTAGGCAAGGCGTTGTTGTTGTTTTTGCTAAATGCCATGGAGCCGGAACCAGCTCATAGCAACCTTATGCACAACTGAACAAACACTATGTGGTCCTGTGCCAACCTCACACTCATTGCTATGCTCGAGTCCATTGCTGCTATCACTGTGCCATCTTGTTGGAGGTCTTCCTCTTTTTCGCGGCAGCTCCACTTTTCCAAACATGATGTCATTCTCCAGGGACTGGTCCTTTCTGATAATTTATCCAAAATGTGAGAGACTAAGTCTGGTCATCCTGGTTTCTCAGGAGCCTTTTGGCTGTACTTCTTCCACCACAGACTGGTTTTGTTCTTTTGGTGGTCCATGGTACTTTTAATATTCTCCTCCAACACCATGATTCAACTGCATCAATTTTCCTATGGTCTTCCTTATTCATTGTTCGACTTTTACATGTGTAGCATGATTTGGGCTAGGCAATGGTACTATCAAAGATAGCAACGGCTTACTTACTGACCAATGAAACCTGTTGCTGTTGAGTCTATTCTAACTCATGGTGTCAGAGTAAGAACTGTGCTCCACAGCGTTTTCAGTGGTTGGTTTTCCGGAAGTTGGTCTCCAGGCCTTTGTTCTGAAGCACTTTAGGAGGACTAAAGAACTTTTAGTCTTTTGGTTAACAGCCGAGTACATTAGCTACTTGCACTACCCAGGAATTCTACTGACTCACTCCCATGTACGAAGAATTTTCCATACAAGATTTGCATCTAACTCCAAAAGCCAAGAACACAGAAGTCATCTTTGCCACACCTCACCCCATCTTTTGCCGCCATATCCAATCCATCATCGAATTGTGTCAAGTCTAGCTCCCAAACATCTCTGGATCTGTTCCATTCTTTCCACCTCCACAGCCACCAACGTGCTACAAGCTACCACCAGCTCCCAACAGCGTCACTGCAAACAGACTTCTCTCTGATCTCCTCAAAGCCACTCAGATTCATTACTGGCAAAGTGTACCATTGTTAAGTGCTGTTGAGTTGGTTCCAACCCATAGTGACCCTGTATAGGGTTTCCGAGGAGCAGCTGGTGAGTTTGAACCACCAACTTTGTGGTCCAGTGCTTATCTTACAGCGCCACACCAGGGTTCCTCTTATTATCTATTCTCCTCTTCTTCCATTGTCATAGAGTTGTATCTGGACAAGGGCTACCCAGAATTTCCTGGTTTCCTTGCAATTAGATGTGACCATGTGACTAGGCCTGGCCAATGGGAGGTGAGCAGAAGAGATGAATCCCTTTTTCCTTTGCTTCTTTCTTGCTAGTTAGGAGGCAGATATGATGAGCAGAGGTAGAGAAAGGATCTGGGATCTAAACTGGAAGCTAATCCCAGCACTAGACAGACTTAAACTGTTTTTTTTTAATTGAAGTTTTTATTGTGAATTGAGTGAAAGTTTACAGGGCAGATTATCAGCTGTACAGTCAATAAATCATAATTTGTTTCATGGTAATGACTGCCATCTCCTCCATGTACCATCGGTCAACAGTATTTACCGCCATTCTTTTATGTACACATACACAGAAAATACATATTCGTTTAAATGTCCAAAGGGCACATTTGTAAGCCAGCCTCCTGCCTGATGGCACCAAGTTTTTCTCATTCCATGGGTCTAGGGTCCTCAGCTGCTCTATCTCTCTATGCCATCGCTTCTGCCACTGTCTCAGATGTCGCTGCTTTTCTGGTTAGGATCCCACACGCTACTCATGCTCTTCCCTCTGGCTGGTCCTAGGGTCCTCCGTTCCTGAAATGGAAGATTAACTACTTCCCACTTTTAGTTACACATCTTAGACTGACTCTTTACAGAAAAAGTGTGCCAATCTTGGAATGCCTCATGGCATCTCCTTTAAGTCACACGATTTCATGGCAACTCAGTCTACACCCTGCCTAACTCTCTGGCATCATCTTATTCCACGTTCCTTTGTGATCTCTGATCTCAGGCACATTAGCTTTCCTTTGGTCTCTCAGCGTCTCCATGATCCTTCTTACCACTGGGCTTTGCTCATGCTGTTCCCAGTGCCTGTCCACTCCCTTTGGACAGAGACACCCATCTGGGTTTTCTCAGTCTTGAGTCCTCTGAGGACACAATAGGATCCCACTTCATCCTGAGAATAACCCTGGCCCTTCCCTGCCCCCCCACTTCCATTTTACAATTGTAGAAGTGGAGGAAGTGTCCAAGGGGATGATGAAAAAAGTGGTAGAGGTAGGGTTTAAAGTCAAGTCTACCAGACTCCACAGTTCTTGCTTCTATTTATTTATTTTTAAATGTTACCACCCTGGAGCCCTTGCTGACCTAGCATCCTGGGGGCTGGGGTGTTTCCTCACTTGAACCACCTCTCTGAAGTGACCTGACTTTCTCCACATGCTACAAGTTGAGCAATCTCTCTCTAACATTCCTACCTAGCCTTATCTAAGGCAGGGATTCTGGGAGCTGGCCACACCACAGCCTCCAGGTGTCTTGAGGAGAACGGTCTGTGGTGGTGGTGGGGGGTCCTGGACCCTGGTACCTGCAGAGTGAGGAGGTGATGGAAAGCCTTGTCTCTGAAGTGGCGAAACATGGGAAATGTCCTTTCTGCCTGAGTGAGTGCCAATTCCCTGTGTTTGCAGAGGGCGTGGGGTGCTGAGGGAGGGACTGTCAGTCTTAACGGTGATGAATGTTGTTAGCTCCTCCCTGCTGCAGAAAGCAGAGGATGGAATAAAAAACAAGAGCACAAGGAATACGAGGCAAGGACAGCGTCCGAGGGTTCTGCCCTTGAGTCTGGTGGTGTGGGGGTTGGGTGGGTAGTCTCTGAGATGATGCAAAGTGTCCAGGGGGGAACTCACAGGAGCCAGAAGCTATGTGGGTCTGGAGGGATGCTGGCTTTGGGTATCATTCTGTCTAAGGTCAGATGATGGCTCTGTCATCTCTGAGTAGCCAGATTTGATGGTTTAGCAAGAGGCATTCAATGGTTTAACAATAGCTCTTTCTCAAGCGCCATTTTAGTCTCACCAAAGATTTATTGGGAGTCCTGGTGTGATGCTGTAGGATAAGCATTGGACTGCTAACTACAAGGTTGGTGGTTTAAGCCCAACAGCTACTCCTTGGAAACCTTATATGGGGTCACTATGAGTCGAATGAACTCAATGTGGCAAAATTCTTGCCTTTCATGTGGGAAATGCAGGTCTGATTCCCAACCAATGCACCTCATGGCCACTGCTTGTTTATTAGTGGAGGTTGTGCACTGCTATGATGCCGAATTGTTGTTGTTGTTGTTAAGTGCTGTCGAGTCGGTTCTGACTCACAGAAACCCTGTATAGGGTTTCTAAGAAGCAGCTGATGAGCTTGGACCACTGATCTTGCAGTCTAGTGCATTAACCCACAGCACCACACCAGGACTCGAGGATGCTGAATAGATTTCAGCAACGTTTCCAGACTAAGACTAGGCAGAAAGATCCGGTGAACTGCTACTGAAAATCAGCCAATGAGAACTCTGTGGATCACAATGGTCTAATCTGCAACCCATCATGAGGATGATGCAATGCCGGGCAGTATTTCATTCATTTTCACATAGGACCACTTAATGGAGCTAACCACAACTACAACAGAGATTCATGGTGAGGAGAAATGGACACTTGGGTAGTCAAGAGACTTGCTTTCCAATTCTTGCTGAGCAACCTTTGACAAGCACCTTCAACAGGTGCCTTCAGTAATCTGGTCTTACTCATCCAACACTCACTGCCAACCTGCTGGGTTTCAAGACAGCCCTTCCAAGCAGTGATTCAGGGATCTAGTAGCTCGATCCTCTCACCATGTGACCTCCACTTTCACTGAGCAGGCGAAGGCACAGCGTGGAGAACTCACATTTGTTGTTGGATGCCTTAGCTCAATGACACATGCCACTCCCTTCCCTGACAGTGATACCTAGGACTTTTCCTCATGGGCAATTGGTAAGTGCTTTGAAGCCTATAAAGTACTTCATTACAGGCTAAGAAGATGGTCTCTAACGTGGGTGTGCTCACAAGTGAGGCACTGAAGAGCAGAAAGAAATTACTGGCATTTCTATTTTTTTCATGTCAAGAAATAAAAGTTCACTTCCATGGAAACTATCACTCAATTCACAATAAAAACTTAACAACAACAACAAACAAAATCCTATGGAACACAGTTCTACACATGGGGTCCCCCTGAATTGGAATCAACTCAAAGGCAACCAGTCATTTTTTGAATTCTTAGAGTAAATATAGGTGATTAAAATGGAGATAATAAAATTCTTTATCCATTCACTGATTCAATCATCTGTTCATTCATTTTTATCATGAACCATTGCTGTGGACCATGTATTGAGCTAGGTTATAAGAAAAAAAGAAAGAAAGAAAGAAAGAAGAATTCAAGTTTTACTGCTTTGGGAAACAGGAGCAAGGGCTCCGGTGTCCTAGAAGAGCCCCTCAGATACTCAGCTGCTCCCCGTGAATTCACTCATCACGTCGAAATGGCAGGTTTGTGGTCTGATTGTTGAGGGGGAGCTGACTTACTGTGCTCAGAAGAGCTGCACTAATTGCCCAGGGATGTGACAAGAAGGCGTCTGGGAACTCTGGCATGGAATCCTCAATGTGTGCTTTTGCTCTGTGACATTTGGGGGCGTCACCATGCCACCTCCCATCCTCTCAATTCTTGGGGCTCAGGGATGAGTTCCCCATGGGTTCAGAGTCACTTTTCTTTTTTTTTTTTAGTGGAAAATTCCATTATCCTTTAATTCTGTTAAAAAAATGTTTTATTGTGAATTATGTGATAGTTTACATGGGAGAACATTAGCTTTACATTTATCCTATCGTGTATCATTTCATTGCCATGGTTACAATCTCCTCCATGCATCATCAAACAACTAAAGGGTATACCCTACAAGCCTGCCCCCTGGTCATCAGCACACAGTCGCTCTCCCTCTCTGGGTCTAAAGTCCCCAGCTACTCCATCTCTCCACATCATCATCTCTGCCTCCATCTCTGGTGTCACTGTTTCTCTGCGTAGGGTCCCGCTCTCTGCTCTTTTCCCTTGATGGTCCCAGGGACCTCCACTCCTAGACTGCAAAGTCAGTCAGTCACTACCTTCCTTTTGCTACAAAACATCTACCTTTACATTTCCAATCCTCATAGTCAATCCTGATAACAATTATTCGCTATTGTATCACAAGACACCTATCCACATCTCCTTTCATCAACTCTGCCCAGATATAGTGGATACTACTCAGTGGAGATTCTACCTTCCTCTGTGCCCTCTGGATCTAGGCTCCCTCTTGAAAGCTTGTAAGCCAGTCACTTCTTGCCTTTGTAGCGCCCCTTCCCCCTCATTTTGGGTAGCCAATGTTCAAGTTGCCCATCCCTGTCTACTCTGTGTATGGAGGGGGTCAGAGTCACTTTGAAGAAAGTCAGGTGTGCCAGAGACCACAAGGTATCCATTTTGTCCTTCACTTTCACCTGGCCAGAAACCTGGTTTGCAGTTGGTTTCCATGGCTGCCCAGAGTCTCTGAGTGGCAGAAATGTATTCAACGAAAGATCAGATGTTCAAGTCCACGCAGAAGTGCCTTGGAAAAAAGGCCTGGTGACCCACTTCTGAAAAATCAGTCATTGAAAACCCTGTGAAAGCACAGTGTCTGTTCTGACACATGTGGACTCACCACAACAACTGGTTTGGTTTTAACATGGCTGCCTGGTTTAAATATCACATTTCCCAGGCTCCCTTACAGTTAGGAGGGGTCATGTTATGGATTTGGCCAATGAGATGGAAGTGAAAGTGTCTAGAAGGAAGGATTGCTTCTTTCTTCCAGATCTTCCTCCATTCTGCTGCTAGGGATGATCATGTGATGACCGGAACTCAAACAGACAGCTATGGGGCTCACAAGGCCCTGTGTAAACTGACCCCTGTAGACCTCTCAGCCCTCTCCTCTGTTTTCTTCCACATGGTCCCTCCTCTCTTGTCAAACTGGTCATCTATCTGCCCCTCAGCATGCCAAGTTCATTCCTACCTCAAGATCTTTGTACTTGCTATTCCCTCTGCTAGAATGTCCCACCTTGGCTTTCTCCATGACTGGCTCCATCTTATCCCTCACATTCTCTCCTCAGAGAGACTGTTCCTCACTACCTGGTTCAAAATACCATTCTACCTAGTCACTTGCTTTCCTCATACCATGCTTTAACTCCTTGGCAATTTGCTATAATCAGAAAGAATCTGTTGATTCATTAGCTTACTCATTTATTTTCAGGAATTCCCATTTGTTCTCATAGATCCAGGCCTGGAAACTAAGGGGTGAATACCCCAGAAGCTTGGGTCTGGGGCTACATGTGTGCCAAAGACTTCAAGTATGTATTGTTCCTTTTCTTTTGAACTCATCATGAGTTGGAAATGAGTCCACAGTAACAGCTTTTGGTTTGAACTTGAACATGTTTCTCCTTCTCTTTCCCCACAGACCTACACTGTGAGGACAGGGGCTGGTCTGTCTTGCAAAGCTGGATCCTCATTGATTAGTGTCAGCACTGGGTTGCCACTCAGCCAATATGGGTGCATTAAATGAATAGATGAATGGATGAGTGAATGAATGAATGAGTGAGTGTGTGGATGGATAGGTGACCAGGTTTAGAAGCCATGGTCCTAAATGGACCACTCATATTCAATATATCTATTGAGTATGGTACCCCAGATGGTGTGGCACTGTGGGATAACGTATGGGACCATAAGGTTGGTTTGAACCACAAGGTACGTGATCCAAACTCACCAGCCACTCCTTGGAAACCCTATGCAGGATTTCTATGGGTCAGAACCGACTCGACAGCACTTAACAATTGATCATGGCACCTAACAACAAAAACATGAGAATCTATTCTGTGTAAGGCACTCTAGGAAAGTATATGCTCAAATCAGCAGCCAAAAAGGCTAAGAGTAATGATATACTAGTGATGTTGTTGTTAGTTCTAACTCATAGTGACCCCGCGCACAACAGAACAAACAACACTGGTGCTTTATCATCACCATCATTGCTATGTTCGAGCCAATTGTTTCAGCCACTGTGTCAACCTAGCTCTTTGAGATTCTTTCTCTTTTTTCCTGACCCTCTACTTTACCAAGCATGATTGGTCCCTCCTGATAACATGTTCAAAGTATATGAGAGGAAGTCTTGCCACCCTCGCTTCTAAGAAGCATTTTGGCTGCACTTCTTCCAAGACAGATTTCTTCATTCTTCTGACGGTGCAGATGGTGTAGTCAATATTCTTCACTATCGCCATGATTCAAAGGCACAAACTCTTCTTCAATGTCCCTTACTCACTGTCCAGCTTTCATATGCATATGAGGTGACTAGAAATACCATGGCTTGGGTAGGCTCACCTTAGTCCTCCAAGCGACATTTTTGCTGTTAACATTTTAAAGAAGTCCTTTGCAGCAGATTTGCCCAGTACAATAAAATACATTATTTGATTTCTTGACTGCTGCTTCGATGAGCAATGATTGTGGATCCAAGTGAAATAAAATCCTTGACAACTCCGATCTTTTCAGTGCGTATTGGTCCAGTTGTGAGGATTTTTGTTTTCTTCATGTTGAGGTGTAATCCATACTGAAGGCTGTGGTCTTTGGTCTTCATTAGTAAGTGCTTCAAGACCTCTTCACTTTCAGTAAGCAAGGTTGTGTCATCTGCATATTGTAGGATGTTAATGAATTGTCCTCCAAACTTGTTGCCATGTTATTCTTCTTATAGTCCAGTTTCATTCATTATTTTTTCAGTAAACAGATTGAATAAGTATGGTGAAAGGATATACATCCTTAAATTAAACCACTCAGTGTCACCTTGTTCTGTTCAAATATTCTATGTGCAGGTTCCCCATGAATACAATTAGATGTTCAGGAATTCCCATCCTTGACGATGTTACCCATGAACCAGACAGTTGAATGTCTTTGCATATTCAATAAAACATTGATAAACATCTCTCTTGTATTCTTTGCTTTCAGCCTAGATCTATCTGACATCAGCAGTGATATCCCTCATTCCATGTCTTCTGATTCTGCCTTAACTTCTGGCAGCTCCTTGTAATGCATTGCTGCAACCTCTTTTGAATTTTCCTCTACAAAAATTATACTTGTGTGTGGTATCAATGGCATTGTTTGATAATTTCTACTTTCTGTTGGATCACCTTGCTTTGGGATGAGTACAAATCTGGATCTTTTCTAGTTGGTTGACCAGAGAGTTGTCTTCAAAATTTCTTGGTCTTGATGGGTGAGCACTTCCAGTCTTGCATTGTTAGTTGAAACATCTCAATTGATAGTCCGTCAAATCTTGAAATCTTGTTTTTCACTAATGCCTTCAGTGCAGCTTGGACTTCTTCCTTCAGTACCATTGGTTCTTGGTCATATATTATGTCCTGAAATGGTTGAGCATGAATTCTTTTAGTACAGTGATTCTGTGTATTCCTTCCATCTTCTTTTCTTTAGACACTTCTTGTGTTGGTCAATATTTTGCCCATACAATCCTTCAATATTGCAAGTTGAGGCTTGATTTTTTTCTTCAGGTCTTTCAGTGTACGAAATATTCTTTCCTTTTGGTTTTTTAAATCTAGATCTTTGCAGATTTCATTTTAATACTTTATTCTGTCTTCTTGAGCTGCCATTTGAAATCTTTTGTTCAACACTTTTGCTTCATCATTTTCCCCCTCAATTGCTTTAGCTACTTTACCTTCAAGAGCAAGTTTCAGAGGCTTTTTAGAACTCAATTTGGTCTTTTCTTTCTCTCCTGTCTTTTAAATGATCTTTTGCTTTCTTCATGTATGATGTCCTTGATGCCATCCCACAACTTGCTTGTTCTTCAGCCACTCGTGTTCTATGCAGGGAATCTATTCTTGAGATGGCCTCTAAATTCAGATGGGATATACTCAAGGTCATATTTTGGCTTTCATGGACTGGTTTTAACTTTCTTCAGCTTGAACTTGGTTGGCAGATTTTTCTTTTAGGGTGTTATATATGTCTCCCCATTACCTTCTTGCCTGCATGGTTTCTGCTGAGAAGTCAGAACTTAATCTGATTTGCTTGCCTGTGTAGGTAACACTTCTCTTTTCCCTGGCTCCTTTTAGGATTCTCTTTGTCTTTGATTTTGGAGAGCGTGATCATGATATGTCGCGTTGATTTTCTTTTGGGGGGTCTATCTTTCCTGGGGTTCTTTCAGCTTTTTGGATGCTTATCTTCTCATCCTTCAAGATGTTAGGAAAATTTTCTTCCAGAAGCTCTTCAACAATTTCTTCTGTGGACTTCTGTGATTCTTCCTGTTCTGGAATGCCAATAATTCTTACGTTATTCCTCTTCATATTATCCAACATGAATCTTAGACTCTTTTCAGATTTTTTATCCTTTTTTCTGCTTGCTTTTCTATCTTAGCAGTATTGAGACATTTGTCTTCCAGCTCACTGGTTCTGGCTTCCATCTTTTCCATTCTGCTCCTTTGCCCTTTCAGTGTATTGTCCATTTCTGATATTTTATTATTAATCATCTGGACTTCTTTTTGTAGGTTTTGGATTGTTTCCAATTCCATATCTATCTTGTTTGATTGCTCATGTAGCACTTTCCTGACTTCTTCCTTATTTTCCTCCACCCCTTTTTGGAGCATTTGAATTTGTCCATATTATTCTTCTGACTTCCTCCTCAGGCAGATCCTTCTACTGGAAAGTCTGTGTCTGCTTCCAATTCATTTTCTCAGTAATTTTTTTTTCTCCCTGTTTTTGGACACGTGTTGAGATCTTTGTGTTTTCTTGGACATTTTCAACAGTTAAGTGAGTTTTTAATGCTTAAATGGATGTATGTTGCTTTGTTGTTACACTTGCTGAGTGTCTCCTGGTGGATATGATCTGGAGATAGGCTTCCCTTTTCTCGTGTAATGCCTAGCAGCTGGTTTTGGCTCTTGTCCAAATGGTGGGATACTACAAGGTATGCTTGTAGCTTGGCTATATGGGCACAGTTGCTATCTCTTCTTGAGTTAGGTAGGGGAAGAAAGTTCCAATCCCTGGGAGAAGAGTGAGGCCAAAAAGACCAAAGACAGAAATAATACAAAAGCAGAGACAGAAACCACCAATCAAAAACAATAATAAAATTGTGATTGACACTGTCCACTGGCCTTTGCTGTGCAAAGGATCCCACCTAGGTAAGCTTTGGGGCTGATTCCCAGGGTCAAAACATCATAAGAAGCAGCCTGCGGGTTTCCTCTCTGTGCCATTGGAAAACTGTGGGTGCAATGCTGGACCCTTTTGGGGATATGCTCCCACCCGCCTGAAGGCGTATGGGCTGTGCAGTGAGGGCGCAAACAGGGTGAAGAGGAGAGAGATGTGAAAGATAAAAAATTGGTCACACCTTTCCCTTCGCAGCTCCTTGGCTCTTGGCGCTGGGTCACTACCTTCGCTTGGCTGTGGCCCTGCCCTCCGGCTTGAGGACTTCCAGTTTTCTATTCAGAAATTACGGTATTATGCTTCCCCAGGCAGATTTCTTGTCAATGGGCACAGGAAACTGGCACCCGGAACTTTAAACAAGATCCAAAGTTCTGCAGTTTTTCTGCGGACCACTCTTTCCCCGCTTTATTTTGGGGTTTGTCAGAGGAATTTTCACTGTCTGCTTTTCCCGCCCCCAAGCCGGAAGTTTCTTCAGCTTGAACCTGAACTTGTGTATGAGCAATTGGTGATTTTCAGTCAGCCCCTGATCTGATTCTGACGGATGATATTTAGCTTCTCCATTGTCTCTTTGAAGTACAGAAATAGCTGATTTGATTCCTATGTATACAATCCAGAAGCGTCTACATGTATAATCACCCTTTATATTCTTGACAGGCATTTGTAATGAATAAGTCATTGGTCTTACAAAATTCTGTCATGCTATCTCCGGTATTGCTTTCATTATTAATGCCATATTAATACTGTTGATCCGTCTTTGTTTTCTACTTTCAAATTCTAATTACCAATAATTATCAAATGTATCTTAATTTTAAGTTTGATCAATTTCAGATTGCAGAAGTTGGCTAAAATCTTCAATTTCTTCATCTTTGGCATTAGTTGTTGTTGTTAAGTGCCGACAAGTTGGTTTTGACTCATATCAACCCTCTGTAGTGTTTCTGAGGATTCAAATCTTCACAGGAGCAGAAGGCCTCATCTTTCTCCTGGGAAGTGGCTGGCAGACTCAAACTATGGGCTTTGTGGTTCACAGTCCAGTGCTTATTGTATGGAGCCAGCGTTGCCTTTGGCATTAGTAGCTGATGTATAAATTGGAATAATAGTTGTATTAACTGGTTTTCCTTTCGTTGTCATTGTTAAATGTGGTAGAGTCAGTTCCAACTCATAGCAACCCTGTATGAGAGTTTCCAATGAGTGACTGTTGAGTTTGAACCTCTGACCTTGTGGCTCAAATTGACCTTGTGGTCCAGTACTGTATCCTACAGAGCCATGCCAGGAGTATGGAAATTATCCTATAACTTACAGTGTTGACATCAGGATAGATCTTGAAATGCTTTTACAGGATGAATCAACACCATTTTTCTTCCAGTTGTCATTCCCAAGAGAGCAGGTCATAAGACAATCTTATCCAAATGTCCAATATCAGTCCATTTCAGCTCACCAATGTTAGGATATCAATCTTTATGTGTTCCGTTTAATTTATAATGACTTCTAATTTTCCTAGTGTGGCACTGTAGGATAAGCACTGGACTGGTAACCAAAAGGTCAGTGGTTCAAAGCTACCAGCTGTTCCTCGGAAACCAGGGTCACCATGAGTTCATGGAAGCAACTTGACGGCACTTAACAACAACAATTTTCCTAGATTTGTACTTTGTACATTCCACACACTGATTATTAATGGATGTTTGCAGATGTTTCTTTTCATTTTGACTTATGCCGAATCTGCAAATGAAGGTCCTGAAAGCTTTACTTAGTAACATGGAATAATACTAATAACAGCTAATATTTATTGGGTGGGTAAATTGGTCCTTGGATGGCGCAAATACTTTGTGCTTGACTCTGGTAACGTAGTGGTTACGAACCAGGCTGCGAACCACAAGGTCAGCAGTTCGAAACTACCAGCGACTCCGCAGGAGAAAGATGAGGCTTTCTGCTCCCGTAAAGATTTACAGCCTCGGAAACCCTGTACAGGGTCGCTATGAGTCGGAACCGACTCCACGGCACATAACAACAACAACAACATTAACCTAAAGAAAGGTTGGCAGTTTGAACCCACATAACGGCATAGGGGAAGAAAGTCTTGCAGATCATAAAGGAAACACCGTAAAGATTACAAGAAAAACCTGTTTGCAGCCATTGTACTCTGTGGCACGTGGGGGGTGTCCTGAGTCAGAATCAACTTGATGGCAAGTTTGTACGAAAATTATTGAACACACACGGTGCCAAATGCTTTCCATGACCACTCTCACTTACTTCTTGAGTCAACCCTAAGAGGTACTTACAGAGATACGACAGGTTCAGTTCCAGACCACCACCATAAAGTGACTATTGCAATAAAGTAGTCACATGACCTTTGCTAGTGAACATAACAAAGTCCTGGTGTGGCACTGTTGTATCAGCATTGGACTGCTAACCGCAAGGTCGGTGGTTCAAACCCACCAGCTGCTCCTTGGAAACCCTATATAGAGTTGCTGTGAGTTGGAACTGACTGGATGGCACCGAGCAACAACAACAACAACATCAGTGAATACAAAAACTATGCACTGCGGTTGTACTATAGTCTATTAAGGGTACAATGTTATTGTTGTTAAGTGCTGTAGAGTCGGGTTAGACTCTTAGCGACTCTGTATAGGGTTTCTGAGGAGCAGCTGGTGGGTTTGAACCACCGATCTTGTGGTTAGCAGTCCAGTGCTACAGCACCACACTAGGAGCATTATGGAAAAATGTGAACTATTGCAAGAATGACCAAAATGTGACGCAGAGACCCCAAGTGAGCATGTGCGCTTGGGAAAATGGTGCCGAGATAGACTTGCTGTACTTAAGGCTGCCACAAAGCCTTCAATTGATAAAAAAAAATGCAGTATCTGAAAAGCACAATCAAGCCAAGCACAATCGTAAAATGAGGTATGCCTGTACTCTCATCATCTCCATTTGCAGCTGGGGAAACCAAGGTACAGAGGGACGTGGCTCCCTGGAGGAGGAAGCATTGGGGCCGGAGTTTAAAGGTGAGGGGTGGATCCAGGAGACGGAGACACGAGGAGGTCACCTCCTCTACCATCCCCCAGTGGGAGAGCTAGTTTTAGCCCACATGGTACATGAGCTGCTAACATTTATTTCCTCCATAAATTCAAATTCAAATTTCTAGCTTCTCTAGAGAAATCCGAAGCTCTGGCCACTCTGGGCCCATGTTTCACAGTGGTGACCCCGAGCTGAAGCTGAGTTGTGGGCAGTCCAGCCTTTACTCTCAGGCCTTGTATGTGGCTGCTGAGTTGTTTATGAGGCCTGCTTGGCCTCTGCAGCCATCCAGATCTGTGTCTTAGCAACAGACTTTTAGAAGTGTGGTTGGTCGGTAATAAGAGCAAGATTCAATAACAGTGCTGTGGCAGCGGGAACGGGTTCCTGAAGGAACAGCGGGGCTGTAGTGGCTCTGCGGGACCCTCTGGATTAGGGGCCCATTGAACCCTCTGCTGTTAATGCAAACTCGTAGCTACCTTCTAGGTCAGAGTAGAATGTCTCCATAGGGAATCCAAGGCTGTAATCTTTATGGAAGCAGACTGCCACAGTTGTTTCCCTATGTGGCTGGTGGGTTCAAACTACAGAGCTTTCAGTTACTAGCAGAATGCTTAACCACTGGGCCACTAGGGATCCTGGATGTTGTTATTGTTAAATGCCATGGAGTCGGTTCAGATTCACAGCCACCGTGTACAAGGTTTCCTAACCTTTAAATCTTTGCTGGAGCAGAAAGCCTCATCTTTCTCCTGCCGAGTGGCTATCCTAAGAGCCCTAAACTGAGGAATCCCTGTCTGCACTAGATCTTCCGTCTTCTGGATTCTTATGAGTCAGAACTGACTCGAGGTCACTTAATAACAATAACAAAGATGTTTTTATTCTGAGAATCGTAAGAGCCACAGGCATCAAAGAGGGCTTCTTAAAATTCAAGCTGCATGTGGGGAACAGACTATTGGGAAACTGGACTAGAAGCAGGAATTGAAATGAGGGAGGGGGCCATGGCAGGCATCTAGACAAGAAAAGGTGGTTTCTGAGAATAGAGAAGGGGATGAAATTCATCAAGCGGCTGATGGCTCGGATGTGAGGGGTCAGGGACAGAGGGTTAAGGAGAACTCAGGGTTTGTCCTGAGCCTCTAGGAGGATTTGTTACAGTTGTTAAATGCTGTTGAGTAGCTTCTAACTCATAGTGATCCTATATAGGATTTCCAAGGAGCGGCTGGTGATTTTGAATCACCAACCTTGTGGTTCAAACTGACCTTGTGGCCCAATGCTTTATCTTATAATACCACACCAGAACTCCTCAAGAAGGATGAGAAAGAGAGGCTGAGAGATACCTGGGTCAGATCACAATGGGCTGTGAACAAGGGTTTGAACAAGATCCTTCTGTCTTGTCCAGACAGGAGTGGGGAGCTATGGAAGGCTTTTGAGCAATAGTAGAATATTCATGCAGTTTTCCAACAAATGTTTGCCGGGATAGGTGGTCTGGATTCTGTCTTCTTTTGGCAACTAGCCATGGGTTACTCGGCGATAAACTGCATTCTGGGACCATGTTGTTTGCTTGCTTGTTTTAATTTATTCACTTATTGTCTGTCGTCTCTCTCAAATCTTTAGCTCCATGAAAGTTGGGACCGTCTTTACCTCTTCTGTCTTCCCGGTGCCTAGACCTGTGCCTGGCACATAGTTGGTGAAGGGTTTCCGAGGCTGTAAATCTTTACAGGAACAGAAAGCTTCATCTTTCTCCCACTGCTAGTTTCGAATTGCTGACCTTGAGGCTTGCAGCCTGATTGGTAAGCACTATGCTATCAGAACTCCTTAACTAGTCATTGAGTAACTGAAATGAATTTATAAGTAAATGAGCTCCAGCCTGAAGGATTGGCTAAATAAGGCACTTTGTGGTGCCACATAGGGTCTGGCAGACATAAAAAGGCACCCCAAAAGCCATTTATTGTGGGGTTGGTTCTGACTCCCGGAGACCCCATGTGTTGCAGAGTAGAAATGCTCCATAGGGTTTTCATGGTGGTGACCTTTTAGAAGTAGATTATCAGGACTTTCTTCTAAGTTCCCTTTCGGTTAGTAGTAGAACGATGAACTCTTTGGGCCACCAGAAACTCCTAGGCATACAGCAGACAATCAGTAAGTGATGATGACCACGTTGCGCAGACATATGCAGTCTCTGTGGCCCTAGGCCCAGACTCTGGTGGGTCCTGAGGTTTCCCCAGAGATGGACAGGCCTGGGGTAGTGAGGGAGAGGCAGCCGTTGGTGACCCACTCTCCTGGACCCCTGTGTCTCCCTAGGCTTGGCAAGCAATCGAGGTGTCTGCACTAATCCTGGGTAATCCAGGCTAGAGCATTCTGTCCTGAAGCTTTACCCTGACCTTGGCTGAGATGACCCAAGGCAAATTGGATGCCATTGTTCCCACAGCCATGTTGAGCTGAGCGCTTTCACACTGCCAGGGGCTGTAAGCAAAGGGAGCCCTTCTCTGGGGTTGGGGGTGGCAGGCTCACCCAGGGCCCGCTCTACCCCAGCCAAACTTGGGGGTGCAGCTCCTCACTCCTCTCCCATTTCTGTCTCAGAGTCCTGTTGGGGGCAATGTTGTACAGAAACACGGCATTAGGGGAGCAAAGAGGACTCATTCATTCATTCAACAAACACTTGTGGAACAACTACTATGTGCCAGGCACTGTTACAGACTCTGAAGCCGCAGCTGTGGCTACAACAAGCCCTGACATTGGGTAGGAAAAACATACATGAAACAAGCAAGCAGATAAATTAATTAGTTTGCTCCAGACACTACAATGCAAAGGAAATGACCAGGTGTAGGGAGGCATCATTAACTGTGGTGGTCAGGGACGGCTTCTCTTAGGAGGTGACCTCTGCCTGAGCTGAGACCCGAAGGACAATCCAGATGTTTGCAGATCCAAGAGTAGAGTGCCCAGGCAGAGGGAAATGATTTTACCCCTTTACGTCATATGCGGTGGCACTATTGCCTCTACTCAATCCTATAGGACAGAATAGAACCGCTCCTTAGAGTTTCTGAGGCTGTAAATCTTCATGGGAGTGGAAGGCCTCATCTTTTTCCCCCACAGAGCATCTGGTAGGTTTGAACCACCAACTTTGCAGCTAGTAATTCAATGCATAATCCACAGTGCCACCATAAAAATAAACCAATTGCTGCTGAGTTAATTCTGATTCATTGTGACCCCATGTGTATGAGAGCACAACGGTGTACCATAGGGTTTCCAAAGGCTGATTCTTTGGAAGCAGATTGCCAGGTCATTCTTCCGCGGCACTTCTGGGAGGACTCCAACTTCTAACCTTTCAGTTAGTTGCCAAGCATGTTAACTGTTTGCATCCCCCCAGGGATGGCTATGGTTTATTGAGCACATACTATGTGCCCAAACCTGTTGTAAGCACCAGACTTGCAATAAGTCATGTGATATTCAAGACAAGCCATTATTGTCACCTCCATTTTATCAATGAAGAAACAAATTAATAGAGAAGTTAAATAGCTTGTCACATGTCACACAAGCAGCAGAGCTGGTATCTGAACCCAGGGCGGTTTTATCTTCCAACCTATTTGTTAGTCCCTGTCTTTAAGGCACAGGAAGGAAGAAAATTAATTGTTGAACACCGTCTGACTTGTGTCATCTTTGATTGGGCCCATGACTGAAGATCACCCATTGGTCCCCTGTCATCTACTTTCCTTTCCTTCTCCTCTGATGACACGCCCCCTTACTCCACTTCCCACTCTAGGGGTGGTTATGTGTGTTCTTATTTCACGTCTCTGTCTCTGCCACAGTACCTAGCATGGGGCTGGGCATGGAGTTGTTGTTGTTGAGCGCCATGGAGTAGATTCTGACTCATAGCAACCCTATAAAGCATTTCTTCAAAGCAGCTGGTGCTCTTGCAGTTCAAACTGACCTTGTAGTCCAACTCATTAACCCACAGCGCCATACCAGGACTCCAGGCATACAGTAGGTGCTGAGTAAATGCTTGTTAATGATTATTTCTTAGAGGCATAATTAGGCCTTCATTCTTCCATCCATCCAACCATCCAACGTTCCATCTACCCAACATCCATTCATATATGTCTTTCTACTTATCTTCTAATTCTCTATTCATTCATCTACCTAGCAATCCATTCATTTTCCCATCTACCTGTTCATTCCTTTACTACCCATTCTTTTATCCATCCATCTACTCATCTATTTTGCTTCCTCCTTTCTATCCATTCACCCATCCAACCACAATACATTTCCTTCCATTTTCTTTCTTTCTTCCCTTCCTCTTTTCACCCCTCCTCCATCCCTCTACGCATCCATCTTCCATCCATCCATCCTCTAGTCTTCCATCATCCATCTGTCTGTCACCTCCTCCCTCCCTTTCCTTTATCTCTCTTTCCATCAGCTATTGACTGAACCCCTCAAGTGTGTCAGATAAGTGTACAGCTGCTGTGGCTAACGTGACCACCCCGATCCCTTCCGCAGAGGGAGTGTATTTATTAAGCCAGTCCAGTGACTGCTCAGGGCCACGATCTCCTTCCCTGACCTCATGGTCTGTCTCCTAGGTCCTTCATAGAGCTCTGACTCCCATCCAGGCATACAATGTCCTTTAGCCATCTTGTTTTCTTGTCTATGTTTGCAATTCCCAGGTTTCTAGTACACGCATCAGGTAGAGACTGACTGTAAACATATCCTCAAATCCCTGTCTTCAAAGAATACAGCATGTGGTGACAAAACCAGTACTGAATGAGCGCCTACTGTATACTAGCATAACCTAACAACAACAACAAATAAAGAAGCTGACCGGATCCTTGCAGATCCTGAAGGGTCATGCCTGGTTCAACCTTTGTCTTTCATCTACTCTTGGAAAAGGTCCAGGAAGGGGTGTGACTGCTAAGACTCAGGATTTGAGGTCTCCTGATTCCAGCCTCCCACTCTGTTTCCTGTTCTCTCTGCGCACTGAGGGATCATTCTAGACTCAGGCTTCTGCCCCTGCTGTGCTTCTTCCCAGCCTCCTCCTGAGAATGTTAACATGTTCCGGCTCTTTTCAATTTACAAGGACTTGCAAGACTGAACAACAAAAATTGTCCGATTCTATGAACCACTCTGAGATGCACTCTGAATTTCTCCAGGTCTTCTTATCTTCTCTGACAACCCAGGCCTGTCCGTCTTTTGAATACACTTCCTTCCGGTTTTTTGAATAGAGCTGCAGGCTCAGTACTGTCTTAGAATCCACAGGATCAGGCAGAGGAAACCAAGGAGGGGGTTCCGTCCACTTCCCCAGCAAGCAGCCACTGCCAGCTCCACTCATTGTCATGAGGAAATGGGGTGGCCCCAGAGGTCTAACTCTCCAACTTTCCAAGAGAAATGAAAAAACAAAACACAACAAACTATTTTTTTGGTATTTTTGGTCAGGGAAGGGATAAAATCTCCTCCTTTCCTTAACAACTAATTAAAATATGCAAATGAAGTTCAGATCAAATAATATATAATACAAGCTAGATTTACCTCTCCCTTCTTCACAACTAATGGGGTAGCTACCCTCCCCACCTTCCTTGTCACAGGAGAACCAAGAAGAGCTAATTGTTTTGAATACAAACAACAGAATAACAGTGGCAGCTCCCACAAACTCAACATCCAAGTACTCAAATCACCCTTATGAGATTCTGTTACTCTCATTTTATAAATGAAGAAAACAGAGGCTCAGAGAAGGAACATGTTCAAGGTCGCACTGCTAAGAAGGGGTAGCGTAGATTCATGCCCAGGCTTTTGTGACTAGACTGGGATGTAGCCCAGTGATGGTGGCTCTGCCCCACAGGATGTGTTTTGGAAATGTGGGAGTGGGCAGGTGTTTCTGGTTGTCATAGCGATGGGATAGGGTGGGGCACTGCTTGTGTTCAGTGGGTGGGAGTCAGGGATGCCAGACGTCCTGTCGTTAAATTCAGTCCTACATTATGAAACCTTGTTCTGGCCCCAATGCCAACAGTTCCCCCACAGTTTTCCCTCTTCCCCCACAATGGTGGTGGTGGTTATGTGCTGTAGAGTCAGTTCTAACTCATAGTCACCCTGTATAAGGTTTCCGAGGCTGTAAATCTTACGGGAACAGAAAGCCTCATCTTTCTCCCGCAAAGCAGCTGGCAGTTTCGAATTGCTGACCTTGAGGTTAACAGCCCAACTCACAACCACTATGCTACCAGATTAAGAACCAGCTGTATGCCAAGAACTTTAGAGTCAGCAGATGAGATAGAACTGTTTGTTGGCTGTGAGACAATTCCAACTCATAGTCACCCTGCAGGGTTTTCTGGACTGGAATCTTTATGGAAGTTGTTGTTGTTGTTAAGTGCTGTTGAGTCAGTTCCAACTCATAGCGACCTTGAAGTTTCCGAGGCTATAAATCTTTATGGGAGCAGAAAGCCTCATTTTTCTCCTGTGGAGCAGCTGGTAGTTTCGAACTGTTGACCTTGCGGTTCACAGACTGATTCGTAACAACTATGCTACCCTCCATGGAGCCATTGTTGTTGTTGTTGTGAAGTGTTGTCGAGTCGATTCTGACCCATAGCGACCCTGTATAGGGTTTCCGAGGAGCAGCTGGTGAACTTGAACCACCGACCTTGCAGTTCAAATGGCTTTGCAGTCTGGTGCAGAGCCATTGGGTAGGTTCAAATAAATAGCCAACTTTTCTGTTAGCAGTCAAGCACTGTTGTACCAGCAGGGCTCCTGTATACTCTAATTGTTGTTGTTAAGTGCCACTGAGTCTGTTCCTACTCATAGGGGCAGCTGGCGAGCTTGAACTGCCAACCTTGCGGTTCAAGCTGACCTGGCATTAACCCACAGCATCACACCAGGAGTCCATAGGACAGAGTAAACCATCCCATGGGGTTTCCTAGGCTGTAATCTTTATGGACTCTGGTGTGGCACTGTAGGATAAGCAGTGGATGGCTAATGGCAAGGTTGGCAGTTCAAGCCCACCAGTGACTCCCTCAGAAACCCTTCAGTGTTGTTAGGAATTGAAAAGGACTCCATGACATTTAACAACAACAAATCGTTTGGGTTTGGGTTTGAAATCTTTAGGCACTCTGGTGATGCAGTGGGTTAAGTGTCGGGCTCCTAATGAAAGGTTAGTGGTTGAAACCCATAAATTGCCCCTTAGGAGAAAAATGTGACAACCTGCATCTATCAAGACTTACAGCTTTGGAAACCTTAGTTTGTTGTTGTTAGGTGCCATTGAGTCAGTACTGACTCATAGCGACCCTCTGCACAACAGAACAAAACACTGCCC
>NW_006408541.1:13563350-13568177 GCF_000296735.1 Chrysochloris asiatica | reverse complement strand
GGAGCTCCCAGCCCCACCATCTCTTGACGTTGTCTTCTCTGCCTCCATCCCAGGCCTCACTGCCTCTCTGGGTAGGATTCTGCTCTTTGCTCTTCTCCATTGATAGTCCCAGGGTCCTCCGCTCCTAGACTGATAATCACTCCCCTCTTTGTTACAAAATGTCCATCTTTAGATTTCCAGCTCTCTCAATCAGTCCTGATAACAATTATTCACTATTGCATCACCAGAGACCCATCTATATTTCGTTTCATCAGCCCTTCCTGGACAGGCTGGACACCACTCACTGGAGACTATCTTTCTCCACGCCCTCTGGATCTAGGTTCCCTTTTGAAATCATACTATATTTTTAAAAAATTAAAATTAATGCAAAACATTCACAGTGAATACAATATTGACACTTTAAGTATAGACTGGATCAACTGCAGTGCCCGGAAAACTCTGTGAGATTGAGTATGGACTTTTGTGCCCAAGGTGAGTGTCTGGGCCCTGAATGGCAGATCCTGGGTTTGAACCAGCGACTGTTCTAATGGCATCCTGCCTCTCTGTCTCAGCCTTCTACCCCCACTTCGCCAGGCCTTGAATGCAACTGGTTAAATTACAGACCCGGAAAGTCATGGTTTGTAACGTGGAAGACAGACAGGCCTTTAATTAGAGCCTGGTGGGTGGGTGGCTCGCTAATGCTGAGTTCTGTAATAAGCGCTGTATTTTTGAATTTGCTGGCTTGATCACACACATTTTGGAGGCCTCTTTGGAAACCCGTTTGTTGGAAACAGGGTAAACAGTTATTTCTACCCTGAGAGAGGGAAAATGACTTTGCAGCAGGGTGACTGGGAGGAGGGGAAGGGTGGGCTCTGGGGACAGCAGACCTGGGACAAACCCCGGCACTGCCACCAACTAGCTGTGTGACCTTAGGCATGGCACGTCCCTCTCTGAGTTTTCTCATCTGAAATCTGGGGGTAAGAATACCTATCTCGTGTGTTGCTGGGGAGATTAGAAATAATATGGATGCAAGCATATTATTTCTTGCTTGCTTGTGAAAAACTGGAAGGATAACAATCCAAGTAAGGTATTTGTAATTTACTCCTAAAAAGTTCTACCCTTTAAACTGTGAAGACCTGAAACTTGACATTCAAAAGCTAAGTAACTTATTTTATTTCAGATGTGGCCTCAGAGAGATGAAGGGGTGAAGGTACCATAAATAAAGAAATTTCCCCCTTTCTGTTTCTCTTCCTTTCCCAAGTGAAAACAATTCAGTTCTCGTAAATTAAGTGCTTGAATAAGACACTTTGCTCTGGCTAAAAATCTCTGGCACGTAGAATAGCTCATGAAGGGACTACTTCTGAGACACCATCAGCAGGTCTTGTAGCACTCACTGTTGCTGTCAATTGCCACTGAGCTGATGCTGACTCATGGTCACCCGGTGTATGTAGGGTAGAACTGCTCCGCAGGGTCTTCAAGCCTGTGACCTTTTGGAAGCAGAGTGCCAAGGCCTTCTTCTTGAGGAGCGTCTGGGTGGCTTTCAACACCAATCTTTTGGCTAGTAGTTGGGTGCTTAACAACTTGCACTACCCAGAGAGTCTTCAGAACTCACTAGCTGCCGGTTTCTGGCTTCAATTACATGTGTAGGCAAATATCCAGTCTGGATTCAGCCAGAGGTTGCTGACTCCCTTGGGAATTGTTAGGAGCCAGTGATGCTGTAGGATTAGCACTGGCCTGCAAATCACAAGGTTGGAGGTTCAAATGCACCAGCTGCTCCTTGGAAACCCTGTACAGGGTTGTTATAAGTTGGAATCAACTTGATGGCATTTGACAACATGTCGCAAGACTGGTTCAGACTAGTCTGTGTGTGCGCTGCCTTTTTACTCCCAAGGATAATTACACAGGGGGGGGAGGGGGAAGACAATCACTCTTGCAGCGTGCTAAGGTCCCCTCATGACATCACAGCGAGCCAGTAGGTTGGAATGAAAAGATCAACAGATAGAAACAGGTTGGATATCCACTGAGATTCCAGTGAGTCTCATCAGTTGGTACTGCCCCGATGGTGTGTTCTGGAATTCTGTGAGGGTGTCCCGGGGATGGATTCCATGGACTCTGGGTGAAGTGACCTGTAACCTGGGACCAGAAGTGACCTGTAACGTACGAGACTGTCCTGCGTCATGTTGGATAAGTGAACAACTTGCTTATAATTTCTGGAAACTAGACTACGTCTCTATACACCAACTGTATCTTTATTTTGTTGTTGTTGAGAATATCCACAGTAAAACTTACACCAACTCAACAGCGTCTACCTGTACCACTTAGTGACGCTGATTACATCCTTTGAGGTGTGCAACCATTCTCACGCCCCTTTTCTGAGTCGTTCCTTCCTCATTAACATAAACTCACTGCCCGCCAAGGATTCTGTTTAATCTCTTGAGTTGCTGCTACCAGTGTGATCTCATATGTTGTTGTTAAGTACCGGGAGTTGGTTCTGACTCATGGCGACCCTGCACAGGGTTTCTGAGGCTGTAAATCTTTACGGGAGCAGAAAGCCTCATTTTTTTCCCCACGGAACCGCTGGTAGTTTCGAACTGCTGACCTTGAGGTTAGCAGCACGATTTGTAACCACTGCTCTACCAGAGCTCCTGTGATCTCATATAGAAGTTCTTAAAAATCAATAATGCTCAAGCAGCATTTTTGCTAGATAAGCTTAAGTATTTTTTGTTTTTCACATGACTTCAGGGGGTATTTTTGGTTTAAGGTTCAAAAATGATCTCAGGGTAATCATTTCAGGGGTTCACCTACCCTCTAAATCCCGAGTCCATGAGGAGCTGAAATTCTATCTGCAGTTCCCCAGTTTTATTCCATGAATTAATGATTTAAAGAATTATTCCATGGAATCTTTGATCACAATGTTCAGTCATGGGAGCGGAGCCAGGCACCATTCAGCTCTGCTGGTCTCCTGGTAGAGGACACAGTTAGACATTCCATTTACTCTCCTTTTCATTAGCTGCTAACTGCAAGGTTGGTAGTTCAAACCTACCACCTACAGGAGAAAGATGAGGATGCCTACTCTTGTCTTACAGTCTTGGAAACCCTCTATGGGGTTGGTATGAGTTGTGATTGAATAGTGGGTCTGGGTGGGAGGGAGCTGGAGTGGAATGGTATCTCACTGGGGTTTTGATTTGCATCTCTCTAACAGCTAATGATACTGAGCATCTTACTTCCTGTGTTTGGTGGCCATTTGAATGCCCTCTTTGCTGAAACCAAATATATCTTTTTTCAAGGTTTTAATGTACCCTGAATTTTCCAGGGGCATCCCTGTGTGGTGCAAACAGTTAATAAGTTAATACGCTCTGGTAGCGTAGTGGTTACGAATCGGGCTGCAAACCTTAATTTAAGGTCAGCGGTTCGAAACTACCAGCTGCTCCGTGGGAGAAAGATGAGGCTTTCTACTCCCGTAAAGATTTACACCCTCGGAAACCCTGTACAGGGTCGCTATGGGTCGGAACCGACTCGACGGCACTTAACAACAACAACAACACAACAACAACTATCCAAAAGACTGGCGGTTTGAAAATCTTCTGAAAATCAGTCCCTGAAAACTCCATGGAACACAGTTCTACTCTGACACACAGGGGTCAACATGAGTTCGAATCTACTCCACGGCAACCAGTTTCTGGGCTTTGGAATTTTCTAGGTATGCAACCATGAAATACACCAGGGGAAGAAGTATACTTTCATTTGTTCAGAGAACTTTACCAAGAGTAATTCACCATGCCAGATAATTCACCTGGCTGATGGCTGCCAGCACACCTGGATCTCTGTTTGGGTGCTTCTATGTATAGTGCAAGCATCTGACAACTTCATCGCTTTTTCTGGTCGTGACTAGTTATTCACGTATTGAAATGCTCACGATTTTAATATAAATGAAGAAACCAGGTGCTGTGGATTTATCGATTCCAACTCATGGTGATCCCATGCGTGTCAGAGCAGCGCTGCACCCTGGAGGGTTTTCAGTGACTGTTTTTTAGGAAGTTGATTGCCAGACCTTTCTTCTGAGGTGTCTCTGGGTGGATTCAAATCTCCAAACTTTTGGTTCAGAACAACCCCCTCATTTTATAGATGAAGAAACTGAGGTCCATTCCAGGTCTTGCTCCATCACCATCCTGTTGTGTGACCTGGGTCAAGTCTTTTCCCTTTTTGGGGTTCTGTCTCCCTATCTGTGCAGTTAGATGGATGAATCTAGGGACAATAGCGGCCTGACCTTCTAGGTCTCTGGGGTGAAAGCCTCCTGCTGATGGTTGTTACCTGCCTGCTATCAAATGTCTAAGGTGGTAACCTATGCTAAGGCCTGTACTAGGATACAAAACATCTTGTAAATTACACACCACTGTTTTGGATTCCATCTAATAGCAGTGATTCTTAATCAAGGATGATTTTGTTCCCCAGAGATATTTGACAATGTCCAGTGACATTGCTGGATGTCATACAGGGAGAGAGGTGTGGCGACTGGGATCCAGTGAACAGAGACCACGGATGTTGCGGGACATCGTGACCATCCCTCATCCCCAGAGTGAAGAATCAGTTGGTCCAACGTGTGCCCAGGTGCCAAATGACACTGCCTCCTACAAGCCAAGTCCTCCTCCTAGTCACACCAGCTCCTGGGAAGGCTCCCATTGTCTTTCCATTCTGGGATTAATCACAGCCTTTTCTATTGTTGACTCCCGTTGTTCTCTGGCTGCAAGCTTGCTTTCTCTCCATAACCCTTGGCACCCCACTGGCCCCAGTTTATCTGTACTGAGCCTTCTTCTCCAGCTCCCACTTTACACATGACTTCCCTGGTTT
>NW_006408541.1:13491221-13562661 GCF_000296735.1 Chrysochloris asiatica | reverse complement strand
AGAAAGATGAGGCTTTCTGTTCCTGCAAAGATGTAAATCCTTAGCAATCCCATACAGGATTGCTATGAGTTGAAACTGACTCGATGGCACTTAACAACAACAACCCTGACCCCCAGCCCATTTTCTGAGAATCTTTGGGGTTCAGGTTTTCCTTGCCTGCCCTGCTCACCACTCTATGCCATTCTGGTGGGCGCTGAGACTTACATTGGAATAGCAACAGGAACTGTGTTCGAGATCTTCTTCCTTGGTGACTAAGCCTTTGAATTGGAGCTCAGAAGGAATTTCTGACAGTGGTGTGCAAGGGTGGGGTGGAAGCGTGGCATACATGGTGGGGACTGAGGTAGCAGTATGACATGCTGGCTGGGGTTGGAGGCTTTGAAGTCAGAACTGGAATCTAGTGTTTGGGTTTTGCCCTAGACTTAGAGCAAGTTCCTTTGCCTTTTCAAGCCTCACTTTCCCCATCTGTGAAAAGGGGCAGCGGAACTTCCTCAGTTGTTAGATTGTTAATGAAAATGCGCCTTCTGGGACTTGTTCAATGAGTGGAGCAGGGGTCTCAGCAACTCCAGAGAGGGTGGAACAAAGGGGATGTTCTGGAAGATTCTGGAAGGTGGCAGCGTGTCCTTCTTCCAGACGGTGGAAGATGGAAAAGGCCTTTCTGCCTGCCAAGTTTTCTTTTGAAGAATTCTCCCTCATGCCCCTCTCTGCTGACTGTCCTGCCACAGTCAGCACTGAGAACCTTAAACAGCAGCCCTTGGGATGTCGAGTATTTCACTAAGAGAGGGTCCAGCCTTTCTCTGGATTGGAAACAGTTGGCATTTTATGTCCATTCAGCCATCAAGTGTTGAGTGCCTTCTGTGCTCTAGGCACCATGCTGGGCTCATGGGGGCAGGAAGTCCTTATCTTTACAGTGGCTTGAAGAAGACAACAAACAGATCAACAGTAGGGAGGGAATTAATGGAAAAGCAGCGGGTCAGGAGGCTGGTAAACTGAGGTCTGATGGGCGGAAACAGCAAGGAAACAGCATGTGCAAGGTCCTGTGATGACAATGAGTTTATTTGAGGGCCAGGAAGGAGGCCGAAGCAACAAGGGAAGAGTGGTAAGAGCCGAGGATGCAGAGGCAAGTGAGAAGTCCTATCACGCAGGGCCTTGGAGGCTGGGGTGAGGAGCTTCCAGTCAGTAACGCCGAGGAAGAAGGCTCTTATCAGGGGCCATGAGACAAGCTGGCCCTAGAAATCTGGCCAGCCTATGTATGGCCTATTTCTGTGTCATGAGACCAGTCTCATGCCTGCCTCACTATCTGGAATGTCCACTCTTCTTGTCCAACGTCTCCCCAGTCCAGCCTTCCTCAGGCCAGCCATGGGCACTACCTCCTCCCCTGACCACTCCCCAGATGTTAAAATCCTGTAATGATCCAGGAGGTCTGTGGTAGGACCTGGGAAACTGTACTGTAGATAAATTATTCCAAGTGATTCTTCTAGAGGGCCTTCAAAAAGCTCATGGGAAATGGAGCTAAAGATAATGGAATTTTTTCACAAGCTTTTTGAAGCCCCTGAGCATTGTTGTTGTTGTTGTTGTTGTTAGGTGCCATCGAGTCGGTACCGACCCATAGCGGCCTTATGCACAGCAGAAGGAAACACTGCCCGATCCTGGGCCAACCTCACTACTGTTGCTACACTTGAGTCCATCTATGCTGCCACTTAACAAATCCATCTCGTTGGGGGTCTTCATCTTTTTCTCTGACCCTCCACCTTACCAAACATGATATCCTTCTCCAGTGACTGCTCCCTCCTGACAATATGTCCGAAGTATGAGAGTCGAAGTTTGGCCATCTTGGCCTCCAAGGAGCACTCTGGCTGCACTTGTTCCAACATGGATCTATACCAATAGATGATGGGCATTTAGCTTGAGTTAAACACTCAGGTGTTAAGGGGACAGTTGGTGGGACCAGAAGACCCGGGGTGGTTTCAATCTTAGCTCTGTCACTTACCCACCTGGGTGATTTTGGGCAAGCCACTTCACCAGTGTGAATCTCAGTTTCCTCATTCACAATATGAGGACAGTAACACCAACTTTGAGGTATTATGAAGGAGATGACAAATATATCATGCCCAGTCTACTCAAGGGAGTGGCTCTGTGGGATAAGCACTTGACTGTAAACTACAAGATTGGTGCTTCGAGTCCACCATCTACTCTGCGGGAGAAACATGAAGTTTTCTGCTCCCGCAAAAGATGATACATAGCCTCAATAACACTATACAGGGTTGCTATGACATGGCACTTAACAACAACATCCACTTACGTGACACAAGAGGTTAAGTCCTTTCCTACTAACTGCAAGTCAGGTGGTTCAGATCTACCCAGAGATACGCTGGGAGAAAGGCTAGTGATCTGATTCCAAAAGGTCATAGCTTGAAAACCATGTGCAACACAGTTCTGCTCTGCACACATGGGGTCACCAAGAGTCTGGTAAGTGGAGTCTAGGCCCACTGTTGTTGTTGTTGATTGCCGTCAAGTCAGTTCCGACTCAAAACAACTCTGTATAGGGTTTCTGAGGAGTGGATGGTGAGTTTGAACCACCAATCTTGTGATTCAAACCGAGTGCTTCTTGTATAGTGCTATACCAGGCCCACTGCTGGTGCTTAATAAATGCGCAGTCTTCCCCAATGGCCCACATAAAAGCAGTTGATACCACTAAGGCATGCTGTTGTTAAGAAAGCCAACTCAGTTCCGACTCATTAGTGGCCCTATGTACAACAGAACAAAATGCTGCCTGGGAGAGCAAGGGTCTGCAAACTTTTTCTGCAAAGGGCAAGAGAGTAAATATTTCATACTTTGTGGCCCATGTGTTGTCTGGTGCAACCTCGTCTTGTGTAGCACAAACAAGGCAGCAAAAACAAGGCTAGTTCGAGACTAACAGCCGCTCCACGGGAGAAAGATGAGGCTTTCTGCTCCCGTAAAGATTTACAGCCTCGGAAACCCTGTACAGGGTCGCTATGCGTCGGAACTGACTCGACGGCATTTAACAACAACAACAACATAGAAAATCCAGACATGAACAGGTATGGCTGTGTGCCAACAGAATATTATTTACGGAAACTGAAATTCAAATTTCACATGACTTTCATGTCATGAAATAGTACTCTTTTTTGGATTTGGTTTTCAACTAGTCAAACATGTCATAGCCATTCTTAAATTGAGGTCTGTATAAAAACAGGTAGTAGGGTAGACTTGGCCTATGGGTCCTCATTGGACAAGCCCCTACTCTAGACATTATTGGCTCATGTAACCCTTACGAGATCAGCACATTGCAGCTCTGTTTTCAGGCAATAGCAGCTTAGAGAGACTAGGGCCCTTGTTCAAGGAACAGTAAGTATATTAGACTTTGTGGGCCAGAAGCAGCAGTGAGATTTGAACCCAGTCAGTCTGGTTCTTGTTGATGTTGTCAGTTGCTGTCAAATCAATTCCGACTCATGGTGTCCCTAGGTATGCATGATGGCTGTGATCTTTTGGAAGCAGGTCGCCAGGCTTGTCTTCTGAGGTGTTTCTGGGAGGGGTTGAACTCCTAACCTTTTGGCTAGTAGTTGAGGGCTTAACCATTTGTGCCCCGGGTCCATGCTGTTATTGCCTTGTTGAGACAAGACCAGGGCCAGGTATACACACCACATTCCACAAACCAGTGAAGGGAACCTGGAAAGAGGGAACCAGGGAAGGCTGCTTGCAAGCTTCTAGGCTTGATGGAAAAGGATGGGAAGAGTCTGGGAATATGAGCGTGGAAAGGGGGAAGGAGAATGCCCAATACTGGGCACAGTAAAACCCAGGTAAAGAGGCAGGAAAACATTACATCACTATACAGTCCTGGTGTGGCGCTGTGGATTAATGTGCCAGATTGCAAAGGCGTTTGAACCACAAGGTTGGCAGTTCAAGCTCACCAGCTGCTCCTCGGAAACCCTATACAGGGTCACTGTGGGTCGGCACTGACTCGACGGCACTTAACAACAACAACATACAGGGTTACTATGAATCAGAATGGACTTGAAGGCACACAACCACCACCACCATCCCAGTGGCCACTAGGAGCCATAGTGACACTGTGGGTTAAGCATTGGGCTGCTAATTGCAAGGTCAGTGGTTCAAACTCACTAGCCACTTCTTGGGAGGAAGATGAAGCTATCTGCTCCTGTAAAGATTTATAGTCTCAGACACCCTATGGGCAGTTCTACTGTGTCCTGCAGGGTGGTTGTGAGTTGGAATTGATGATGGCAGTGGGTTACAGGGACCAGGATGAACCCTAGTGGTGCAGTGGTTGAAATGCTCAACTGCTAACTGAAAGTCAGGGGTGCGAACCCACCAGCCACTCTGCAGGGATAAGCTGTGGCAGGCGGCTTCTGTAATGCTCTACTCTGTCCTATTGGGTTGCTGTAAGTGGTAATTGGTTTGTTGGTAGTGGATTTTTTTTTTGGGGGTGGGGGATCAAGATCCCTGGTGGCACAATGACTAAGTGCTCAGTGGCTAACTGAAAGGTTGGTGGTTTGAACTCACTGGCCGCTCCATGGGAGAAAGATCTGGTGACCTGTTGCTTTGTGCCAGCGGCTGGTGGATTTGAACTGCCGACCTTATGGTTAGCAGCCCAGCCCAGTGTCACAACAGAACTCCTAGGAAATGCTATGGGCCGTTCTACTCTGTTCTATAAGCTGGAATTGCCTGGCCAGCACACAACAACAAAAGCAACAACCACAACAAGGGCAGGGGAAGAGAATGCTCTGATTTCCTCCCTCTGGGTTCTCGGGATGGCAGAACTGAAAACCACTGAGTGGGGGACTCGATGCGGGTGAGGCACCCTAGTCCAGGAGATCCAGATCACCACTGGCAGACAGAACTGGGTCATGGGAATTAATCTCTGCCACAGCGGGGTTCCTCTCCACCAAGCATCTGGGCTCCAGGGGACTGGCTGGGAGGCAGCTTCTTTTACACTTGGATGTCACTTCCTGGGCCTTTGAAAGGTAACGAGGCCAAACGCAGCTCCTGATCCTCCAACAGCTCCGTACAGTTTCCCCAGTCATGGCCAACGGCTCCCCGATACTCAGGCTGCAAACCCAGGCGCCAGCCAAGACCTCTGTCCATTGTAAGCCCTGTGGGCTCCACCTCCCAGATAGATTCAGAGTCTCACCACATCTCCCCATCCCCATGGCCACTGATTTATTGTGTGAGAGCTATCGCAGGTCCTCTTAGAAGGGTCCCTGCTTTCTCTCCCCCTCTCACAGTCCGTTCTCCCCACAGAAGGATCATTTAAAAATGTGTGTGGATTCTGTCAGTCCCTGCCCAGGGTGCCCCCCACTACCGCTCCCACCTCACCTCCACCCCCTTGTGCATGCTGCTTCAGCCACACTGGCCTCCTCCCTGCTGCTCGAAAACCTCATTCCAGTCCCAGGGCCTTTGCACGTGCTCTTCTCTTTGTTGGGACAGTTCTTCCCTCAGCACTCTTCCGATCTCTTTGCTTTTCATCCCTCAGGTATTAGCTCAAATGTCACCTCCATAGAGGGGCCTTCCCTGATAACCCTGGTAAAGTGGCCTTTACCCCGACTCTGTCCTAGCACCCTCTTCCAGCACTTGGTGATTATATAACAAACTACAACGTAGCTTCCCTTAGGCAGGGACTCTGCCTGCCCTAATCTCCCCTAAGCTTCCCTAGCTTCCTGGTACACAGTAGGTGCTCACTAAATGTTTTCAGAATGAATGAATACACAGATTCTTAGACTCAAAGTACCATTTTTGAGATGTCTCAGTGGTGGATCCCTAAAGATTGTCAGGGCCACAAAGCTCACTGTAAGCATATGGAATCTGAGCCCAGAGAGGGGAAGGTCTGGACCCAGTCACACAGCCCTGGAATGGTGGAAACTAGACTAAACTTAAGACTTCCACCTCTCACTCACTCATTTGCACTCATGGCCTCATAGAACCTTCCAGAAGCCGGTGGCAGATGGGGCAAGAGCACTGCCCCATTTCTCAGGCATGAGGCAAGAAAAGGTGGTGTACAGACTGGCAGTTTCCCTCCAAGTTTATGTCCCCTGGGTACCTTCACCCTTTCTGTTCCCCAAGAGCTCAATGACCCGGGTTGAGTCTGCTTATTAAGCCTCCTCCATGGAATGAGGATGTTTTTATCTGCCTCATGGAGTGAAGTGATATAAACAAGCATTTCTCAAATTCTCTCACTCATGTGCTACCTCCACTACCACTGGGTGACCACTCATTTAATCATTGTTCATTTGCTATCACTTGTTGTTAAGGACTATCGAGTCAGTTCCGACTCATAGCAACTCTGGATAGGATTTCCAACAAGTGGCTGGTGGGTTTGAACCACTGATTTTGTGGTTAGCAGTGCAGTGCCGATCCTACATCACCACATCAGGACTCCTGCTAACTTTTAGAGCTGACATTTACTGAGTTCTAACTATGCATCTTGGTGTGGCACTGTGGGTTAATGCGCCAGACCGCAAAGCTGTTTGAACTTCAAGGTTGGCAGTTCAAGCTCATCAGCTGCTGCTCGGAAACCCTATACAGGGTCGCTATGGGTCAGAACCAACTTGATGGCACTTAACAACAACAACAACTATGTATCCATGATTAAGTGCTTAGCTGTGGGTGGTTCAAATCTACTTGGAGATCTATTTCTATAAAGATCACAGCCTGTCACAGGGATCGCCATGAATTCGTACTGACTTGATGGCACATAACAACAACAAGTCTGCATCACCCAGCACGGCTTTGAGCACTTGACATAGCACTCACGTAATACCTCAGCAAGACTACAAGGTAGACAGCACATGGTCCCTATTTAAAAGGTGCGGAGGCCGAGGCACAGAGCAGTCAAGTAACTTGTCCAAGGTCACACAGCCAGGAAGGAGTAGGGTTGGGATTCTAACCATCAACTCTAGAGCCTGTGTGCTTTGCCAATAGGCTGCCTCCCTTCTCTAAACGAACTCACATAATACAAAAGACAAAAATCAAAACTCACAAAATAATGAATATCACCCGTAAGTACCGTGCTCCTTTTAAAAAAAAATCCCCTATGAGAGTCCTGGTGTGGCCCTGTAGGACAAGGTCAGAGGTTCAAGCCCACCAGCCACTCTTCAGAAACGCTATACAGGGTTGCTATGAGTAGGAAATGACAGCACTTCACAATAACAATAACAACAATAGGAGACCAAACAGTCAAGAATGACTTTAAAACAAAACTAGGGAAACTAGGTTCATGACAACAGACCAACCAGGATGAAATAACGGCAATGTTCACACACTGTGAGGAACATAACCGATCTCACTGAAAACTTGTGTAGAAATTATTGAATGGAAACCTAACTACTGTGTAAACCTTCACCGAAACACACCCCCCGCCACACACACACACAAATTTATCCTCTTCCTAAGCAAGGACAGCCACAAAACTGAATTTGATGTGCTCATGATCTTTTTTCTGATGCATTAAAATGCATATTTATGAGAATTAAAGACAAGACGTCCGAGCATGTGCCTCTGTGGTCCCACATGCACCTCACAGATGATAAAAATTGTCCAAGATGGAACCCTTGGAATATATGCTAAAAAGCTTCCAAGGCCCATATAGATCTCCAGGTCTTTCTTCCTAGTCTTAGTCTGGAAGCTCCACAGAAATCTACTCAGCGTCCTAGCAACATGCAAGCCTCCATTGGTGTGGAGGGGTGATAGCCGTGCTTGAAGCACAGAGCTTGGGAGTCGGAGCTGGAGCTTTCTCATGGAAGGTAAGAAGTCTGTTCCTCACCAAGTGCCCAGTACCTTCTGGGAGTAGCCGGCCTTCATCCCCAGTAGGTGCTCAGGAGACAGGTGGGGCAGCTGAAGTGGAGTCCAATGAGATAGTCACAGTCTTCCTGGCCCTGCCACACTGGCTGCTCACCCCGTCCTCCTGACCCTGCCACACTGACTGCTCACCCCGTCCTCCTGGCCCTGCCACACTGACTGCTCACCCCGTCCTCCTGGCCCTGCCACACTGACTGCTCACCCTGTCCTCCTGGCCCTCCCACACTGACTGCTCACCCCATCTTACTGACCCTCCCACACTGACTGCTCACCCCGTCCTCCTGGCCCTGCCACACTGGCTGCTCACCCCGTCCTCCTGGCCCTCCCACACTGGCTGCTCACCCCGTCCTCCTGGCCCTACTTCAGGGTACTCATTTTCCTCTGCTCCTCACGGGGTCTTGTGTAGACTTCTTGGCTTCTGGAAAGCCCAGGAGAAGCAGAGAACCCATAGACTTCCTATTTTAGGGGTTTCCTTTGTGACCACGGTTAGGCTGCAGAGGTCAGACCCCCAGACGACTAGGGTTGAAGGTCAGGGAGGCCCAGTGGACTGGCTACAGCTCCTGCCCATTCTGTAACCCAAGTCCTGCCAGGCCCCAGCTACCTGAAGCCCTCACTACATCAACAGCCAGATGATTCTCCCTACAGCTCGTGCAGACTCTAGGTTGGAGGGCACAGTCCTCAGGCCAGTGTTCACAGCTCTGTTGTGTATCCTTGGGACAGCCTCTGAGTCTCAGTGTTACCAGGTGTAAAATGGGACAGCAGCCACTGACTGGAAGGGGAAGAAACTGGGAAGCACTCATTTACTGCAAGGAAAGCTTCTCAGTGACCACTGTTGGCGCCCCTGCTGAATGTGTGGCGTGCTTCTAAGTGCTCTAATTGTAGCTTTCAAGCCTTCTGTACTGGGAACCACAGTAAGAAATGCATTTTATGAAACAAGGCAGTGTGCACACACATATACTGAAATAAATGCTCCATATACAGTACCTGCCTTTCTGATGATAATGCACTCTATTTTCTGTTCTTGTCTTTTCTGTGGTGGCTGTGACCCACTAAATTGATTTTATGACCTGCAGCTTGAAAAACATTGCATTAACTCATTTGGCCTCACAAAACCCTGTCGATGTTGTTCCCTGTTACGGAGTCAGCACCGGAGTCCTGGTGACTCCATGCACGACGTCACAAAACACTCCCCCAGATCAGTAGTGGATCGGACCATTGTGGTCCACAGGGTTTTCATGGGCTGAGGATTCAGAAGTAGACAGCCAGGCCTTTCTTCCTGGTCTACTTTACTAATCTGGAAATTTTTTGCTGAAACCTGTTTAGTAGCATAACAACACACAAGCCACCAGTAACAGATGGGTGGTGGTTGAGCATGAGGTAGATTGGCTGGGAAAAGAAGTCAGGTCTCCTACAAGCGGACCCCCACAAAACTGTACCTGAGAACACCTATTGATAACTCCATTTTATAGGTCAGGAAACTGAGCTTTAGGGAGATTGAGTTACTTACTCATGTAAGAGGGTGGTGCAACTGTAAAGTGCTTGGGTGCTAACCAAAACGTTGGTGGTTCAAACTCACTCAATGGCTCTCTCTAAGAGAAAGACTATCTGCTCCCATAAAGATTGTTGTTTTAAGTGCTATCAAGTTGGTTCCAATCCATAGCAACCCTGTATAGGTTTCCAAGGAAGACTGCAGCCTGGAAAACCTTACAGGGCAGTGATACAAGTTGAAACTGACTCATCATCATGTAAAAAGAATTCACATACGAGATGGAGCTTAGAGGTAAACCCAGTCCTCAATCCTTCAATCTTTGTTCTCATTACCCCTTTCAGTGCTGAGTTTGGGTCAGCTAACTTCTTCCTGAGGTGGAGAGCAAGAAACCTTTGCACAATCCTCTGGCAACTTCTCTTCCTTGGCCCCGAGCAGCTTCTCTTTTGGTTTCCCTAAGCAAGATGTCAGGGTAGTAAAACAGAGCCCAGAGTTTAATTAAAATAGTGAGCTATGCCAGAGGAAAGGCGCCAGGGCCAGACGAGTGGGGAAGATGAATTATCATTTTGCTCAGCGAGGTGGGGAGGAGGCATGCGGTAAGACAAGAAGAGAACAGAGGGAGAGATGGAGAGAGAAGGTGAATGAAATAAAATAATACACAAGGAGAGAGAGGAAGAGAAAAGGTAACAAAGAGAAGATGAGGGCAAGAGTGAATTGTGAGAAAGGCCACAGGACTCAGGAAAGGCACAGGTGTTTTGAGTTGACTCTGCTCCCACTTTTGCCTCCTCTGATCCCCTCCTCCCAGAGAATTCTGGAGCTCTTGCCACAAAATTTGATTACATCATTCCTCTGTTTCAGAGTCTTCTACAGCTCCCCAGTGCCTTCAGCATCAACCCCAACTTCTTACAATGGCCTGGATATGAACGTGGGACCTGACTCCTGCCAGCCCCTTCCCATCACCTTTCTTCTCTACACACCTTCACCTCAGCTAAGCCACCCCTGTTCCCCAATTTGGTCCAAGATCTCTCACATCTCCTTACTCTTGATATCTGGTTTAACTCCAGACCCTCCATTAAGATCTGTTTAAATGTCACAGTGCCCCCTTCCAGTGCTCATGGTTCAGAGGGGGAGGCAGACAACTCACAGGATAAACTGCGAGGCAGGGGTCAGCACCAGCTGGAGAAGCAACCGGCAGAGTGCTGACCACCCCCCTCTGTGCCAGGCAGTACATCCATTCTCCTGTTGGATCCTGTTCCTGCCCTAAGAGGTGAGTGCTAGCAAGGTCTTCATAAACCTCACGAGGAAATGAAGCACAGAGCAGTGAAGTATGGGCTCCACAGTCCCGAGGGGCAGAGGTGGGTTCTACTTTGGATGCCTGGCTTTGGAACTCAAACTCATAACCATCAGGTTTCATGGAGGCTCCAAACAGTGAGGAGATGGGGTAGGGTGAGGGGGTGAGGAAGGGGGACAACTTGAGATTAGGTGACCCTTGATGGGGGACAGACAGGGGCTGGCCATGCAAAGAGGGAAGGGAGAGTGTTCTAGGTAGACAGGACACAGGATGAGAAGGCCCTGGGGTACAGTAAGGAGGCCAGGGTGGCCGAATTGTGGGATAATCGGGCTCAGCCTCAGTGCCAGCTCCCACTCTCTCTAAAATGTGTTTGATTATGGGAAAACCACCGGCACGTCCAACGAATCCCTTGGGAAGCAGGGATGGATCCCAGCCTTGTGACAGGACATAGGGCTCTTCCCAAGGTGGGTGGTCTTGGGGAAAGGACTAGGGGACCCACCAGGGGAGCAGCTGCCAGTCTTCCCAGCCTGGACCATGCCAGACTCTTGTAACATACCGTCTTTTCAATGATCATAGATGTAGCTTCTTCTATTCAGTTCCATCCTTCCTCCCCATGGCCACTGTCCCCTGGCCTCTCTGACCTCCTCTCCCTCTCCCATGTCCCACTCCAGCCACAATGGCCTTTTTGCTGTTTCCTGTGCCATACAGAATTATCTCAGCAGGATTGGGGTGTTCAAACCCTGCACAGTCCAAAGGAGGACTGGCCCCTTTGTTGGCTTCTGGAGGGTCTTTAAGCCCTTGGAATAAAACCCTGTCTGATAAAGGGGTATTTGTATGCCTGGGGCCTTGGGTCCTGCCAGACAGCTTATGCTAGCCACGTGATTATGCTGTGGGACTTGGGCTGTGCTGGATCTGTGTGACCTTCAGAGGGATTGGAGGATGTAAAGAAGATCACGTGGGTACTCCATGTTCATGACTCCCAATTAAAAACCAAGTCTCAGATAAAATTCTCTGGGGTGGTGATGCTGCAAGAATGTGGTCACACATTGTTTCTGGGAGAATGAAATGTGTCTATAGGACTCCACTGGGATAGGACAACTAGACACTCATGCCTGGTCTCCCCTAGACCCTTTTGTCAATACCGATTGTAATCTGTAGCCCATAGGTGTAATACCTTGTGACCGTGAGTACAATAGCTTTTCTGAGTATTGCTAGTTTTTTTAGCAAATCATTGAGCCAGAGGTGGCTTTGGGGATGATACATCTCTCCAAATACTAAGCTCATTTCTGCCTCAGGACCTTTGCATGAGCAGTTCTCTATTCTCCATTCTGTGATAGCAGCTCCATGCCCTCATTCAAGCTTCAGACACCAGAAAGGGCTTGCAGGTAGGCAGAGGGAGAGTCGTTTTGATCTAATCTTAAGAGTCCCTAAAGGTACTTAAACAAGTTTTTGTGATACAGGTATAAGTTTTCTTAATGCATCATTGTTTATTAGATTGCAAAATTTGGAGATAACCTCAATATCTATTAACAGGGGAACAGTTAAACCAACAACAGGCCAGCAAACCATGGAATACTACTCAGCTATGAAAAAAGGAGCTGGCTCCATCCATACAAACAAGGAACAATTCCTAAGAGATATTCTTAGAAGGCAAAGTAAGGTGAAAGTAATGTGTATAACAAGTTTCTGCTTCAATAAAACAGAGAAACAGGAGTATGTCTGGATTTGTTTGTAGATGGGAGGGTTGGCAAGGAATTGGTAACAATCCTTCTCTGGGGAGGAGGCCCATGGCTGCGGGGCAGGGGAGGGAGAAATGCCCTTCAGAACACTCTGGCTTTTGCACTATGAAAATAAGTTACTATTCAAATAAAGGCTGACGTTCCAATATTTTTAGAATTTTGACCTTATCTCTAAATGGGTGATGGCAATGGAAAAAGTCTACGTTCGTCAGACAACGTTACCCTCACATCTTGTTACTGGATCAGCACCAGAGGACACCATGCATTTAAGACATCAATATATAAACAACGGACATAAATCCCAGGGTAAGCTTGTGTGCCAAACCTGCATGGGTTCTGTAACTCTGTGTAGAGATGTCAAAAGAATGAATCTATGCAACTTAACATTTTGAATGTACCACAAAATTATGGATGCCTTCTCTCTTTGTTGTTGTTGTTTATTTCCTTCATAAATTAATATTCCAGAAGTCTCAAAAGATAGAAATCTCCCAGGGGTCTCTTGGCGTGAGGGACGTGTCTCTGTTTTCCTCAGGGAGGAGGGAGAAGGACGAGAGGGAAGAGGGGCAATAAACTCAGGGTTGCTTAGAAGGGAAAGCAGGCCACAATGGCCACATTTAGCCACTCCACTCCCTTCTGCTCCTTTGGGACCCTGATAAGTTCACCAGGGCACAGGGACAAGGCTGGGCCTGCCCTTGGGAACCTGGCTTCTGGTGGATGTGGGCAAAAGGGAATTCCCAGCCTGTATGGCTGGGAGAGGAGTCCTGGTGTGGCTCTGTAGGATAAGCACTGGATCACAAAGTCAGCAGTTCAAACTCACCATCCGCTCCTTGGAAACCCTATATAAAGTCACTATGAGTCGGAACAAACTTGATGGCACTTAATAACAACAACGGCTGGGGTTGAGGTGGGAGGAACATCTGCTGATTTTCACTTTTCTGGAAAAAGCACCTCACCTTTTAGATCTAGAATTTCCATCCAGTTCAGTCTAACTCCAACCAAACTCCATTGCTATTGAGTGCATTTCCACTCCTGGCGCAACCCCGTGACAGAGTAGGGTTTTTGTGGCTGAAAGCTGTACAGAAACAAGTTGGGAGGCCTTTCTCCAGGGCGCTACTAGGTGGGCTTACATCACCAATCTTTAGGTTCGTAGCTAAAGACCAACTATTTGCACCAGCCAGAGGCCACTATCTGAGTCCAGCTGTTTTAACTATTACATCCAGGTGAGGGATGCTGATTTAGCTGTGGCTGCGACTTGTCTTGAATCAAGGTCAAAGTCTCCCAACAACCTGCAAGATGGCAGAAATGACAAAATAAGACTAGTGATGTTGTCGTTAAGTGCCATTGAGTCAATTCTGACTCATAAAGACCCTATGTAGGATTTCCGAGGCTGTAAGAGGCCAAGATGGCCTCTTGTTTGTAGATGGGAGGGTTGGCAAGGAATTGGTAACAATCCTTCTCTGGGGAGGAGGCCCATACTTTGGACATTTCGTCTCTCATACTTTGGACATATTGTCAGAAGGGACCAGTCTCTGGAGAAGGATATCAGGTTTGGTAAGGTGGAGGGTCAGAGAAAAAGAGGAAGACCCCCAATGAGATGGACTGGCCAAGCGGCAGCCTGGATGGACTCAAACGTGGCAACAGTAGTGAGGTTGGCCCAGGATTAGGCAGTGTTTCATTCTGCTGTGCATACGGTTGCTATGGGTGGGTACCGACTTGATGGCACTTAACAACAACAAGTCTTTGTGGGAGCAGAAACCTTCACGTTTCTCCCTCGGAGCGACTGGTGGGCTTGGCCCACTGACCTTGTGGTTTATAGTGCAATGCTTATCCTACATAGCCGCTGCATCCCCAAGCTAATTTAACACATTCATGACCATCACCTCCACTGTCTTCAAAGCCCACACTCAGCCTGTATCTCACTTGAGGCTCATTTAGGAGGTTGTTGTTGTTAAGTGCCGTGGAGTCGGTTCCAACCCATAGCGACCCTGTATAGGGTTTCCAAGGAGTGGCTGGTGAGCTTAAACCGCCAACTTTGTGGTTCAAAGCGACTTTGGAGTCCAGTGCATTAACCCAAAGTGCCACACCAGAATTTATTGCCTAGGTTCTATGGTGCTGTAGGATCAGTATTGGACTTTGAATCACAAGGGCAGCAGTTCAAATCCAGCAGCTGCACCTTGGAAATCCTATACAGGATCGCTATGAGTAGGAACTAACTTGATGGCACTTAACAATGACAACAATTTATGGACATTTCAGAGTGAGAAAGGGACTTGTCCAGGGTTGTGCAGCTGGGAAGTGTTGCAGTTCAGGTCTTTGGTGCCGAACTTTCTCTTAGACACCACCTAGAGGAGAATCCAGAGTAGGTTTAGTTCAATGCCTTAGTCTCCTCCTTGCCTGGTAGACGGAACACTGGGCAGAGGCCAGGGAACTTGTCTAGACTGTCCTGCCAAGCCTCGGGGAGGCTGGAGGTGAGGGAGGCGTGTCTACCTGCAAGGACTCAGATGTATCATTCATCAGCAACCCTTGTCCAAACGCCTTGCTCTTTTTACATTTTTTTAATTGTGGCAAATATTTATGTACTAAATCATTTGCTATGTCAACATTGCTAATGTGCATAATTCAGTGTCATTAGTTGTATCTATCTGCTATGAATCGGGCTGCGAACCTCAGAGTCAGCAGTTAGAAACCACCAGCTGTTCCATGGGAGAAAGATGAGGCTTTCTGCTCCCGTAAAGATTTACAGCCTCGGAAACCCTGTACAGTGGTTGCTATGAGTCGGGACCGACTCCACGGCACATAACAACAACAACAATCATGCTGTTCAACCATTACTATTGTCCATTTCCAAATTCCCATCACCCATAGCAGTAGTTCGGTAACCCCTGTGCAGTGAGTCTCCCTCTCTCTCCCACTCAGCCCTGTTGTTGCTGTTAAGTGCTGTTGAGTCGGTTCCGACCCATAGCGACCCTGTATAGGGCTTCTGAGGAGCAGCTGGTGAGCTTGAACCACTAACTTTGCAGTTCAAACGGCTTTGCAGTCTGGCACATTAACCCACAACATCACACCAGGACTCTTGAGAGTCGCCCTGCTAATCATTAATAAACACTGGTCTCTATGCACTTGCTTAGGTTAGATAGTTCATGTAAGTAGCATCACCCACATATTTGTCCCTGCATGACTGATTTATTTCACTCAGCATAATGTTTTCAAGGTTCACCCATGTTGTGTGTGTTAGGACTTCATTTCCCTTTATGGTTGAGTGACATTCTACTGATGGAATATTATTCACATTTTGGTTATCCATTCACCTATTGATGGACATTTAGGCTGCTTTCATCTTTGGATTATTGAGAATAGAGTTGCAATAAACATTGGTGTAGTGATGCATCCAGATGTCTCTAAGAGGTATCTGGAATGTGCCCACCTGTTCCCACTTTCATAGGTAACCTCTGGATCGAACCACCATCTTCGGACTATTGCAGAAGTCCCTTTACTTCTTCCCCTGTTTCTGTCCTGGCTCCCACAATGAAAGACAGTCTGTTCTCCATTTTAATCCAGAGGGACTCCGCTAGAACCTAAGCCAGGTCACGTCATTCTTTCTCCTTTGTTCAGAACTGTCCTAGTGCACTTAGACGAATGCCATAGTCTTCCAGTATCCCACAAGACCCTGCATGACCTTTCTTACCTCTCTGACCTCCTCTCTCACTCCACACCAGCTACACTGACCTCCTCGCTGCTCCTGGAACACACTGGGTAGGTTCCAGACTCAGGGCCTTTGCACTTGCAATTCCCTCTGCCTAGCAACTCTCTTCCCAAACATACACCCGACTCTTCCCTTGTTTCTTTCAGGTTTCCGCTTAAATGTCACATCTCCAGAATGGCTTTCCCTAACTACTCTATTTTAAATGGCACCCATTTCCCATCAATACCTGCCCCTGACTTCTGACATCCATGATACTCTATATTTAATTGTGTCTTGTTGTGTATTGTTCTGTCCTTTCTAGAAAGCTTCATGAATCATAGGATCCCCGTCTTTGTGTGTGTGTGGTTGTACCTTCAATCCCTAGTATGGGACTGTCATTAGGTAAATACTAAATAAAGATTTGTGGGATGAAAGAATGAGTGAGTTCCAGGTCTTCAGACAGACTCCTCAGGACGCTGGGCTCTGAAGGCCTCAATGCCTCTCTTTCTCTCTTTCCAAGAAATGCAAACCTAGCATTTTTGTGGGGCAGGCAGCTTATCTGCTATCCATATGCCCAGTTGTTTGCAGTGACAATACCCATTAGCTAGTACATTTTTGTTGGTGGAGGCAAAACAAACTTCATTTCTCAAGACAGTCAAATAGACATAATGGGAACATTCTGGAGCTTAAGGGAAAATTTGTAGAGTGAAATCTTGCTGCAAATGCATGGTTTACAGGGAAGCAGAGGGGAGCCAGGGATTAGGTATTGCTTTGTAAATAGCAACTGAGATCATGTGCAGAATTGGGTTTCCTTGAGTTGCTTCCTATGTGTGATGGCTAAAGTTGTGTGACTGAGCCAGGATTCTCAGCGGGTCAGCAGCTGAGATGTTGTTATCTCCATGGTGAGATCTGATACAATACAATCAACTCCATGAGGCCGTCAGCTATCAGCAGCCCACCAGTTGAAAGGAAGTTTCCTCAGGGGTTTGGCCTGCTTCCAATATACTGGACACTCAGGCAAAGCTTGCTTGCTTTCTGCTGGGTCTGGATGCAACATATGGCTGTCATTCTACCTCTGGTTCTTTGAACTTGAGCCGATTTGAACTTTGGACTGCTCTATTGCATGCCATCTTACCTGCTCGATCTGCCTGCCTGCCATCTGACCTGCCAATCTTGGCTCAACTTGGCATTCTTCCACCTCGACAACTGAGCCATTTCCTTGATATAAACTTTCTTTAGATATACATGTTTCATTGGTTTTGCTTCTCTGGAGAACCCAGCCTAAGACACTATGTGCTTCTAAAAAATGTTATTATTGCAGTATATAATCATTCATAAGGCACACTTTTTTGCTAGCGGAAATGTTGGTGGTGGTTCAAACCCACCAGCAGCTCCGCGGAAGTAAAGACCTGATGATCTGCATCCATCAAGACTACAGCCCAGGAAACTATCGGGTAGTTCTACTGTGTTCTGTACATTACTACGCGTTGGAATTGACTCTGTGGTAGACAATAACACACATACTAACCCATATTAATGGCAGCTACCTGGTGGAGCAAGAGTCCTCGTGTGGCTCGGTGGGATAAATGCTTGACGGTCAACTGTAAGGTCAGTGGTTCAAACCCATCAGTGGCTTCTCAGAAACCCTTTACAGAACTGACTCACAGCACTCAACAACACTGGTCTGCTATTTGAAAGGTTGGAGGTTTGAACCCACCAGCAACTCTTTGGGAAAAAGATAAGGTTGTCTGTTTTCCTAAAGGTTTACAGCCTTGGAAACCCTGTGGGGAAGTTCTATTCGGTCCTAAAGGGTTACTGTGAGTCAGAATCGACGTGATGGCCATAGGTTTGGGCTTTTGTGGTACCATTAACTGAGCAGCGACTAGGGGTGAGGCACTGAATTATACACTTGGTCTTATTTAGTCATAATATCCTTGAATAGTATTCTTAAATAGAACTGAGGCTCCGAGAGGTTAGGAGCTTTGCCTGAGGTCCCATTGCCAGTACTCACCCCTAATCTTAAGAACAGATTTTCCAAGGATACTGGCACTGGCAAGTTGCTGATACAGCAAGTTACGCAGATTAGCACAAGTCCACTGGCCATTGTTGGAAAGAAGAAAGGATTCTAATCACACAAAGGACAAAGGTGGTCGGTCAGTCATGAGTTAAATGATTCCAGCTCACTGTGGATGTGTTCCGGGAAGACATCAGAAAGCTCAGGCCATTTTATTTTTCATTAAAAAAATTTTTTTTTATTGTGAATTGAGTGACAGTTTACATGAGAGAACACTGGTTTGACATTCATCGTTTCGTTGCAGTGATTACAATCCCCTCCGTGCACCACTGTTCAACAGTATTTGCTTCTATTCCCTCTCTTTTTCTTAAGGTTTTTATTGTGGATCGAGTGAAAGTTTACAGGGCAGATCATCAGTTTCACATTCAACATATCATACACCTTATTTCATTACAGTGATTATAATCCCCTTCATGTACCATCAGTTAACAGTATTTCTATCTACTTTAGCTTTTTTAAACAAAAACAAAAAAAACACTCAGGCAGATATAATAATTTTCATCTCCAAAGGGCACATTCTGCAAGTCTGCCTCCTGGCCACCAGCTCTTAGTCCCTGTCTTCCCATAAATCTAGAGTCCTCAGTCGCTCCCCTTCTCCATGACCCTATCTCTGCCTCCGTCTCTGGTGTCACTGTTTCTCTGGATAAGGTCCTGCATTCTGCTTATGCACTTCTCCCTCGATGGTCCTAGGGTCTTCTGTTTCTGGACTTTAAGATTAACCACTCCTCTGTTTTTGTTACAAAACTTCTACCTTTAAAATTGTGACAGTCGCAATTAGTCATGGTAACTATTATTCACTATTGAATCATACGAATCTTATCCCCATCTCTTTTCACCAGACCCATCTAGACAAGATAAAATCTATTCAATGGAGAATCTTTCTTCCCCCCATACTCTTAAACTAAACTCCCTCTTGAAACCTTGTAGGCTAGTCACTTCATGCCTTTATCACCCCCCTCATTTTAGGTAGCCAATGACTAAGTTGCCCGTCCCTATCTACCCTGTGTACAGAGGGGATAGCATAGATACTTGATGTGAAGACTCCTTCCCTCTCTGTTGGTATTTAGAGTAACTGGTAGCGTAGTGGTTACGAATCGGGCTGTGAACTGTAAGGTCAGCAGTTCGAAACTACCAGCTGTTCCACGGGAGAAAGATGAGGCATTCTGCTCCCGTAAAGATTTACAGCCTCGGAAACCTTGTACAGGGTCGCTATGAGTCGGAACCGACTCCACGGCACAGAACAACAACAACAACAACCTCTCTGCAAGTTTGGGTGTTCTTGTGCATCAACCCTGACTTCTTATCAGCTGGATGCTTCACTCTCAGCTCTAACCCTCTGTGGCTATGTCCTTGTTCATGGGCTCAAGTGTCTTCAGGTCTCACCACACTTTGGACCAACCAGCCCTTCCTCTTCTCTCTCTCATCTCCAGGTTAACCGGAGTCAATGGACTGTGGCTGAACTCAGTGATTTCTTCATTGCTGCCTTTCCCCCTCTTCCACTCACCAGTAAACCAATGTGGTCACCAGCAAGCTTACATGTTTGTTTGTGTGTTCCCTTTGAGTTTCAGTCTTAGAGGGGAGTTTGTCCTGAGGGAACTTGATTGCTTACCGTGATGTCTTCCTGGTGAACAGCCAGTCATGTTGACATTTTTGTTTTGGGTTTTTCCTGATGTTCTTTCTTTGAAGATGTATCTTCTGTCACTGTAGCTGTTCCAGGCTGGTCAGCTTGTCCTTTCTAGTGGGAATGTCCCATCTCATAAAGTCCTGGATGGGACTCAGGATTCCACCTAAGGTCCTATACTCTGTTAAGGCTTTGCAAGAGGTCTATTTCACTGGGCAAGTTCTAGAACCCCTTTTAAGTATTCCGATCAATTATAGGCTGAAGCCAGGCTTACTAAGTTTTCTCTAATCATGTTTCCCAACATTCTGTAAAATGTAAAATGTCTATTTTACATTAGTAGGCAAAGGAAACTAATATTCATAAGACAGTCAAGTATTTTGGTATTATTTCCCCTCTTCAAGCTATACCTAGATCCCTGTATCCCAGTGCCCTGTTGTTCCAAGTTTAAGCATTCATCACTATTTACCTCTGTCCCACTAGGCCATGCAAACCTGTCTCAGTGTTCCCCTATCTATCTTGTTCTTCTGCCTCCTCCCCCTTCTTGTATTGCCCTCCCCAACACCCAAAATAAACCCCTCATACCAACCCCATTGTTGTAATTACCTTATATTCCATGAATTTTCCCCTCCATTTAAGACAGTCTATTTTATCCTGTAATATACCTGACCTTCCCACCCCCTGGATCTCTGTTCCTCTGTGTTTACCTTCTTCCACATTGTAATTGTTTTGATCATAGACTGACCTCCCAGATCCTCTGTTCTTATCATTTCATTCTGTTCTTGACTCTTCCATTTGTCGATTGAGTTCAGGGTTATGCTGCCACATACGTCATACTCTAGTTGTCTGTTCTTCTTGGTTCTCAGTCCACAGAACTTCCTTTAGGATGCTTTTCATAGCAGGATTGGCTTTGGCAAAATCCCTTAGCTTCTGTTTATCCTGGAATGTTTTGATTACACCATTGTATTTGATTGACAGCTTTGCTGGGTAGAGGATTCTTGGGTGGCAGTTTTTTTCTTTCAGGGTTTTATATATCTCCCCCCATTGCCTGCTTGCCTGCATGGTTTCTGTTGAGAGATCCCAGCTTAATCTGATTTGCTTGCCTTTGTATGTTACACTTCTCTTTTCCCTAGCTGCTTTCAGGATTCTGTCCTTATCTTTGATTTTGGAGAGCTTGATTATAATTTGTCATGGTGATTGTCTCTTAGGGTCTGTCCTTCCTGGGGTTCACTGAGCTTCTTGAATGCTTATCTTTTTGCTTTTCAGGATGTTAGGAAAATTTTCTTCCAGAAGCTCTTCAACTATCTCCTCTGTGGACTTGTGTGATTCTTCCTGTTCAGGAATGCCGATAATTCTTAAGTTATTCCTCTTTATGTTGTCCAACATGAATCTTAGGCCTTCTTCAGATTTTTTTTTATCCTTTTTTGTGTTTGCTCTTCTATCTTAGTAGTGTTGAAAGATTTATCTTTACTAGTTTTGGCTTCTATCTCTTCAATTCTACTTCTTTGCCCATTCAGTGTATTGTCCATTTCTGATATTCTATTATTAATCATTTGGACCTCTTTCTGTAGGTTTTTAATTGTTGTTTCCAATGCTGTATCTATTTTATTTGATTGTTCCTGTAGCGCTTTCCTGACTTCTTCCTTATTTTTCTCAACTCCATTGTATAGTGTTTTGATATATTTTATAATCATTTTTGGGAATTCCTTCTCAGGCATTTCCAAAGCCTGCCCATCTTCCAGTATGGAGTGTAGGTCTACTTCCAGCTCATTTGCCTCAGTCACTTTATCTCATTTCTGGACATGTGCTGATATGGTTATCTGCTTCTGTTTTTTGGGCATATTCAGGAGTCATCTGTGGCCTTAATACTTAGACGGGTGTTTATTTTGGTATTTTTTATGCTTTCTGATTGCCTCCAGGTAGATGTGATCAAGAGATTGGTTTTTCACTCTTCTTCCTGAGAGATTTCAAGATGCCACTGTTGGTCATTGTAATGTAACTCGGGGTTCAATTTTTGGCCTATTTCCTTTTTGGTCTGGCTGTTCCACTCCACAATACCCATTCAGGCCCTTTCCCTATGATAAACAGTTCAGGGTTGTTGATTGAGCCAGCTGTGGCTGTTTGGTTTTAAGTGAAAACTGTCACTTTAAATTTTGAGATCTGTGTGCATGCGTAGTAGAATCCTCTGGGGTGGGGGTGGGGGGTCCACTTGCTCAGGCATCCCCTCTAGTTACTAGAATGGAGGTGCCTAGACAGGGAAAGACCAATGAACAGATAACAAAAAAAAAAAAGAAAGAAAGAATGTCCACACCTTTATCTCCACGGTCCTGTCAGATGTCCGTGGCTGCTCTGATCCTTCCCCTGTTTGGTCTCACCCAAGATGGCGGCTCCGGGAGCAGCTGAGCATCTTGAATTAGAAAGCAATGGATTTCTTGCTTCTGTTACAAATTCCCTTAGCTGTAAGTCTTTCAACCTTCTAAATATTCCTTTATATGTGGTTCAGAGTTCTGGCACCATCCCCTGAGCCTGCTTGGTCCGGTATTCTGTATTGTTGCTGATGGAGGTCTTCACTGTACTTCCACTCAATCTGCCATCTTGTTTGTTCTCCTAGTCCCTCTCTTTTTGTTGTTGTTGTTTGTTTGTTTTTTTTTTGGGGGGGGGAGGTACACAAAAACACTCAGCAATATATAATCATTTAAACAACCAAAGGGCCCATTCTGCAAGCCTGCCTCCGGGCCGCCAGCACACAGCCTTTCTCTTTCCAGGAGTCTAGAGTCCTCAGCTGCTCGGTCTCTCCATGTCCTCACCTCTGTCAGGTCATTTTCTTTCAGAAGCTCTTCCTTAGGTGAAGGAAGGCATGTTTGCAATGCATGCTCTGGGTCCCATTAAAGCAAGGATCCTGGGCTATAATGGCACACACACAATGTCCCTTGGACTCAGTTGCATCCCTTCACAATTCTGAAGATGAACAGGATGCCTAGATTTCCAGGTATACAACCCTTCAGGGAATGAGGACTAGGACATTGGCCTAGAGACAGAGTATAGACAAGATAAGGACCTGCTTCCCACTTTGACCCACTAGGCAAAATGAACTTGGGCCTAAAATAACTTTGGTGGTGGTTATGTGCCATGGAGTCAGTTCCTACTGATAGTGACCCTGTATAGGGTTTCTGAGGCTGTAAATCTTTGCAGGAACAGAAAGCCTCATCTTTCTCCCACAGAACAGCTGGTAGTTTTTAACTGATGACCTTGAGGTTAGCAGCCCAACTCATAACCACTACGCTACCAGAGCTCCTTAAAATAACTTTAGTCAACATGAAGATCTAAGGGAACGTCTCGTTGGATGGACGGTTATGGTTGCATCATCTTGTAGAGCATTTTCCTTCAAAACTTTGGAGCCATTCATATGCCATGAACTTAACTATGCGTTTTAAACAACAACCCCACATTCTTTGATACTTCTTCAATCAAGAGGTGAAGTTTATGTCCTTTCCCTTTGACTCTGGGTTCTGCAGTTGTTCGTTCTATGCAATATGACCGAAATGATACAATGACAGTTTTCAGACTCAGATCTTGGGGAACTGGTGTCCTTCACTTCCTGTTTTTACCATGCTCACTCTTGGAACCCAGAGATCATGCTGTGAGGAAGCACAATCTATCTGTGGAGAGGAAGTGAGAGCCAGAGACTCTGCAGTCAAGCAAGTGAGGTCCAGTTGGGCCACCCCAACTGACACCATGAGTGGGACAGAGATGAGCTACCCTCACCCGGCCTGGTCCACATGGCAGATTCATGAGCAAATAAATGATTCATGTTATTTTAAGGCACTAAGTTTGGAGGTGGCTTGTTATGCAGCAATGGGCAACCAGAACACCTCCCCAGGAAGGAATTTCCTGCATCTAGCCACCACCCAAATTCTAGAGGTAGAACTTTAATCGTAACAGAGTGGCCTGGTTATTTTAAGGAGGGCTAATAAATCAGGTCAGAAAACTTACATATTGACCTTCCTCCATTTCTGTATCTCTGTTCAGGCTCCTCAGGAAGTTTCCGAAGCTGGAAACAGAAGCAGATGACCTTCCTTATTGAGTTAGAATCTTCTGTGAATCAAATGCACCTCAGGATCCTCTAATGGTCAAGGGGGAAGGTGGCAGACATGGGGACATAGATTTTTTCTTAGCTGGGAAGGCAGGATTTTAGATGGTTTTCATGGAACCTGGAATTGTCTGGTAGCTATAGCTCTATTTGGATATCAAAGGAGATTAGGCTGCTGGGTAGAAAAACACCAGAAACCTCTCCTTCTGTTCTTCTCCTCTTTTATTTATTGTGTGGGCTGCCATGGAGATGCGAATGAACACCACTTTTTCTTGAGTAGAGCTGGGAATGGCTTTTCGAGGAAGTGGGTTTGTTATGTGATTTTAAAAGTCTCTAAAACTCAGCCTGCCAAACAGTCTCTTATGTTACCCCCAGAATTCCCCTAAGGGCCATAATGACAGCACCTGGCTCAAGTAGTACCAGCTGATTCATCTGGGTAAGCAAGCCAGCGTGTGTGCCATACCGGCAAAAGTGCTCAGAAAGCTTTTGTCAACAGGATCTTGGAAAATCCTCTCAGGAAGCCAGTGAGGGTGGTAAGAAATGAGACCAAAAAGCGGCTGCATACCCTTATGAAGGAACACTACGCAGTGGTAAAAAGGATGAAGTGCATGCTAGACCTGAAAAACGGTCCAAATGAAAGAGGTTGGTCACAAATGACCACATATTGTATTTATATGAAACATTCAGAATAAGCAAATTCAGAGACAAAGTGGATTAGTCAGTGCCTGGGGCTGAGGGTGGAGTCTCTGGGTGCTGTAAATGATTAAGGAGCTAGTCCTGGTGTGGCGCTGTGGGCTAATGTGTCAGACTGCGAACTTGGTTGAGCCACGAAGTCGGTGGTTCAAACTCACCAGCCACTCCTTGGAAATCCTATACAGGGTCACTATGGGTCAGAAACGAATCTATGGCACTTAACAACAACAACAACAACAGCTGCTAAGCAAAAGGTTGGTGGATCCAGTACACTCAGAGGGGCCTCAGAAGAAAGTTCTGTTGAGCTCCTTCTGAACATGTTGTTGTCAAGTGCCGTCGAGTCAATTCCGACCCATAGCGACCCTGTATAAGGTTTCCAAGGAGCAGCTGGTGAGCTTGAACCGCTGATCTTGCAGTTCAAACAGCTTTGCAGTCTGGAGCATTAACCCACAGCGCCACACCTTCTGAACATAGGTCAATGAAAATGCTATGGAGCACAGTTCTGTTCTGACATATATGGGGTCACCACGGGGCAGGGTAGGTGTGATAGCAACTGGGCTATGGCTGGAGGTGGGAAGGAGACATGAATGCAAGTGAGCATAAGGCTTATTTTTGAGGTGATAGAAACACTTTTAAATTGGATGATATTGATGGCTACACAACTCTGTCCATTGACTAAAAATCGCGGGTTGTACACTTAAAATGACTAAGTCTTGTGGTAGACACAATAAACCTTCACCATCACCCAGGGAAAAGGATGTCGGAACAAGGGTAACGGTTGGGGTTGTTAAAGCGGTATATGGAGAAGGGCAGTGGAATGTGTAACTGGGCAAGGTAGAAGTTGGAAATAATAACTGCCGGCAATGCTTGTTGTTGTGTGTGTCATTGAGTTGATTTCGACTTCGGCTCCTAGTGGCCCTATAAAGCAGACAAGAACAGCTCCACGGGTTTTCCCAGGCTGTAGTCTTTATGGGAAGGAGTTCTGGTAGCATAGTGGTTACAAGTCGAGTGGCTCATCTCACGGTCAGCAGTTCAGAACTACCAGTGGTTCTGAGGGAGAAAGATGAGGCTTTCTGGTCCCGTAAAGATTTATAGCCTCAGAAACCCCGTACAGAGTCGCCGTGAGTCAGAACCGACTCCCCGGCACGTAACCGCCACCAATCTTTACAGGAGCAGATCACCAGCTTTTTCTCCAATGGAACAGCAGGTGGGTTCTAACCTCTGACCTTTCCACTGGTAGGCCCAGCACTTCACCATCACACAGTCAGGGCACAGTTTAAGGGCTAATTCTATGAAGCACTGGACCTGTATAAACTCATTTATGAAGTCACATTGGGAGGTAATTGTCCACAGACCTCTCCCATTTCTGCGTGTCTTCTGGACAAGAGACACTGAGAACTTTGCTCTAGACTATCTTCTAAGGATGCAGACAAACTTGGAAGATTTCTTTCATGACCAGTGTAATGAAGAGAATGTCTCCCTCTGGGGCAAAGGGTGGGCAGGTTTCTAGTAGTCCCCTTATAGGATGGGATGTTTCCTAAACTTGGGTTCCTTTGACAGAAACCCAGTGTGTGTGCAGTATTCTCCTGGGTCCGTTTGAATGACCTCTACAGAACCTGGAGGAGGCGGGGTAAGGAGAACTAACGTGAACATGACGCTCAAGTTGTTGCTGTCCTGAGTCATAAAGTCCTTTGTCTCTGACCCAGGGGTCTCATGTCTTCTGCCAGTATCATTCTTGACAGCTGGTATTCAGACTACCCCCATATTACAGATGAGTACTCATGCCCCAGAGAGGTGATGTTTCTTGTTCAAGGTCACACGGCTAGTAAGTGGCAGAGCTGGGAACACAAGTCAGGCAGCTTGGGAATGAAAGGAGAAACAAGCAAGGGACTGGAGAAGGTAACAGCTGGGAGCCGAAGGTCCGAAAGACACACAGAAGGTCGTGCCTCTCAGTTTCCCAACCCCGCACACCCCCAGATGCTGCTGCCTGTCCCCAATATCCGGCTGCTGGGGCTGAGCAGCCAATTTGGGACAGCAGCGATATATTTAACAGTGAGTCACGCTCTCCCCCAGCAATCAGCAGGGGCAGGCTTGGGAGGATGCAGGGAGCATCTCTGGGAATCCATGCCCAAGGGTCGCTATGGCAACCCCACCGGAGTCGCTTGCCAGCAGCTGGGATGCCAGCGCCTGAACCAAGGCAGAAAATAGTCTCTTAGACTGAGTGCGGCCGAGGACAGGAGCAGGCCTGCCGCTCAGCACCACCAGTGGGTTCGCTAGGGTCTGAGGAGAGCTTCGTGAGGACTTGGTAATTAGGGACTCTCATGGTCCCACTGCTCAGGTGGGAATCCCTGATGTCCCTCCCTCAGGTAAGGACAGTGGGCCTGATGGAGATTTTGAGGCCCATCGCCTTCTGCCTTTGTTCCTTTCAGCTTGTCTGCCTCTCTCATACGTACCCAGTCTCACAAACAGCATTCTTCACCTGAGGCTTTCTAACCAGTGCAAGTTCAACATTTATGGAATGATGGTTATTCAGAAATGCTAACCAAAGTCCTGGTGTGGCGCTGTAGGATATGCACTAGACAGCTAACCATAGGTACGCAGTTCAAACCCACCAACACGTCTCAGAGTCAACTGGAAGGCACTTTACAACAACCAGAGACCTAGCTGCCAGGGTAACTCTGAAAACTCAGAACCTAAGATGATTCAGTCACACACATCACACCCACACCAAATACAAGTATTTCAGAGAAAGTCATTCATTCATTCATCAATTTGTTCTCAGTCCAAATTAAAAACAGGGACTTATAAGGTCCGTTGGAGATATGGACTCAGTTATCACTCTATCTTCATCTCCTTCCACTCTTCCCCTCTGTTACTTCACTTTAGCTCACTGGCCTTGTTGCTGTTACTTGAGCATACCAGACACTTCCCTACCGCAGGGCCTTTGCACTTGCTCTCCTATCTGCTTGGAAAGATCTTCCCCCACACTGTCAATAGTCGACTGCCTCATGTCCTCTAGACCTCTGTTCAACTATCACCTCCTCAGAAAGACCTTATCAAGACCATCCAAGGAGGAAGCACCCAATCTAACCTCAGAGATTAGCCTAATTATGTATGAGGGGGATTCAAAAAGTTTATGAAAAATTCCATTATCTTTTCATTCCATTTTCTAAGAACGTCTTGAAGAATCTTTATAATGTGTGTGTATATGTATGTATGTATCTACTTTCAGGAGTCCTGATGTGGTGCTGCAGGGTAATGCGCTGGACCTCAAGGTTGGTTTGAACTTCAAGGTAGGCAGTTCAAACCCACCAGCAGATCCTTGAAAACCTTATGCAGGGTCACTATGAGTCGAACCGACTTGATGGCACTTAACAATAACAGCAACAACAAATCTACTATCTATCTAGTTATAATATAGCATATTCTGTGACTTAGTCTCTCTATATAAACGATTTGCTATCAAGTCTTTTCCTGTATAGGGTTTCATGTGGTCAGTGTTTATCCTACAGCATCACATCAGGACTCCGTATATATATGACTTAGTTTTCCCTATCTTTAATAAGGAGTAGGACATTGAAAATAAACTGATGACCCATAAACTGAATCCATTTTGTTTGGTCCAAAGGGTATTTAAAATTTTTTTTAAAATTGTTGTTGTTGTTGTTAAGTGCCATCAAGTCGGTTCCGACCCATAGCGACACTGTACAGGGTTTCCGAGGGTGTAAATCTTTACTGGAGTAGAAAGCCTCATCTTTCTCCCGCGGAGCGGCTGGTAGTTTCGAACTGCTGACCTTAAGGTTCGCAGCCCGATTCGTAACCACTAAGCTACCAGAGCTCCTTAGTTGGTAACATTTGTAAATTTGGAAGACTTCATTAAGAACTCCAGTTTTCTGATTCTCTTGACAAACTGGAAGCTTTCAATCTCGTTTCATCTCGTTTTATCATCTACTTTTATGACAGCATTCAGGATAGAGCTGAACTGTGGTCACACCCTTGGACAGGCCAAGGACTTTCCATTCAGGCAAAGACCCCACCTTGCCCTCTTTGTTCATTTATGCAACCATGGTCAGCTTCTCGGGTGAGGGGTCTTTATGCTTGCATGACAAGTCTCCAGTTAAGACTGCTAAAGGCCTTTTGTGTGGCATGGAGACACAGAGCACAGAGATGAAGAGACGGGCAGGTGAGGCTGTAATGCCAGCTCATTTCCCTGGCCACAGCCTCAGTTTCCTCATGTGTAATATCAAAGAACATCAGCAAGTTGATGTACAAATTGGAAATAATAAAGTCTTAACCTCCCCTGGAGAAAAAAAACAAAACAAAACAACCATTGCCTTTGAGTCAATTTTGACTCGCAGAGACCCTATTGGACAGAGTAGAACTGCCCCATAGGGTTCCCGAGGTTGCAAATCTTTACATAAGCAGATGGCTTCATCTTTCTCTAGAGTGGTTGGTGGGTTTGAACTGCTGATCTTTCAGTTAGCAGCTGAGAGCTTAACCACTGAACCACCAGGGTTCATTCTACAGAACTTGGAAACTAACAAATACTTGATTGTGGGAACTAAAAATCCAAAACACTTTCTAGTCTTTGGTAACAGTTCACCCCTTGCGTAGTGGTTATGAGTTGGGTTGCTAACCTCAAGGTCAGCAATTCGAAACTACCAGTCATTCCATGGGAGAAAGATGAGGCTTTCTGCTCCTGTAAAGATTTACAGCCTCGGAAACCCTGAACAGGGTCGCTATGAGTTGCAACCAACTCCATGGCACACCACCACCACCACCCCTTGACCTGGCCCAGAAGCTATCTTCTCTCAAATTGGGAGATGAGGAAGAGTTGGCTTTTGCAGTTCATTTGATGGCGACGCAGAAAGACTTTCGAGAAAGGTTTAAGATCAACACTTTTTATTTCTCAAATGAGCAAACGAAGTCCCAGAAAGGGGATGTGTCTTGCCCAGAAGAGTGTTTAACCATTCTTTCCCCTGATATTTGTATTCCAGTGAAATCTACTTAGAGTTAGAATTGACTACTGCTACTGCTGCGTGCTAAGGAGCTCTGGTAGCGTAGTGGTTACGAGTCGGGCTGCCAACCTCAAGGTCACCAGTTCAAAACTACCAGTTGTTCTATGGGAGAAAGATGAAGCTTTCTGCTCCTGTAAAGATTTACAGCCTAGGAAACCCTGTGCAGGGTCACTATGAGTTAGAACCGACACCATGGTACTTAACAACAACTGCTGCATGCTGGTGTGGCGCTGTGGGTTAATGCACTAGACTGCAAAGCTGTTTGAATGGCAAGGTCGGTGGTTCAAGCTCACCAGCTGCTCCTCAGAAACCCTATACAGGGTCGCTATGGGTTGGAATCGACTTGATGGCACACAACAACAACAACACTGCCGCGTGCTGTGAAGTCTGTTCTAACTCATTGCGACCCTGTATAGGGTTTCTGAGGCTGCAAGGCTTTATGGAGGCAGAAAACCTCATCTTTCTCCCATGAAACTCCTAGTGGATTCAAGCTGCTGGCCTCATGGCTAGCAGTCCAAGATGTACCCCACTAGCTAGAGCTCCCCAATTTTTCTGTGAGAATCACCCTTTCCCAGCTCCCAACAATTGCTCCAGGTGTGAGCACATGCCCAGACTGGGCTGATCTGAGCATTTCATTTGTGACCACAGTGATTGGTTCAGGAGTGGTCATATGGCATAATCTGGGCCAATGAGCGCCAACTCTAGGGCTCTTTCAGAACCACTGGTACCCACTGGAGTTACTGTGCTGACTGGATGCCAGCCTAGGGCACCTGAGGGCCATCTTGGGGCACTTGGGGCAGCTGCTGAGAGTGAAGCCAACACAGTGAGAAGTCAGAGGAAATGGATCCCTCACAACATCGTCTAGGCACCTTGATTCAGCTATGCCTGAAGCCATAGACACCTGGACTTCTCAGTTACATAAGCTAGCCACACACACACACACACACACACACACACAGAGCCTTTTTCTTTCTCTCTTTCAATCTGTTCAAATTGAGTTGCTGGACGAATCCAGGCATTCTAGGTGAAGGCACTGTCAGGTGAGCAAAGGTCAGAAACATGAAAATGTAGGACAAGTTCTGAGACTACCAGCAAGCAGAGTGGCAGGAGGAATGAGGTCAGCAAAGTCATGTGGGGCCAGAACCTAGAGGGCCTTGAATGTTGTGCTAAGTCATTTTGGTTTCAGTCTGAGAGTAATGGGGAACCAGAGAAGGCTTTGAAGGAAGGAAAGGGAGGGGATTCGTGGCAGGAGCCACATGAAGAATTGGGAGAGAAAATCAACTTGGATATCAAGTCGGGCTCAGGGTTCTCTTGGAGCCAAACTCCAGCTTGGAGCGCATCCAGGGTGAGAGGGATGGTTTCTTCCAATAGCACACCTCAGCTCCCAGATCCCTCTTCTGGCTGTCTTATAATAACAGTGTTTTCAAGACAGATGATTTGGATCCCCTGCCGAGGATCACTCAGCCACCCTTCCTGGGAGAAAACAAAAAGCGGTGTTTTTCCGTGTCTATTTTAGGCTCCTGCCTACATCTTTGTTCCTCGTGAGGAACACACACTCCTGGGGGGCCCCCCTATCTCAGCTGTGGCCTGGCAGCTGGGTCTGGACCACCAGGCTGGGTTCTGTTATGGGAGAGAACCAGCAAATGTGATGGAATCTTGCCAATTAGGATGGGAACTGTATGGGGAAGATGATATCATTACCTCCCAGAAGATGTGGAGGTGAGGAGGAAGGTAGGTCACCAGAGGCCCTCTGCCCGTCCCAGGCCAATTAACTGTCTTCCCGTTCTGTCCTCTTTGGCTCATTCTGAGCCCTGCAACCCCAATTCCCACCCCCATGGAGTGAGAGGAACTCTACTGCACTTGGATGGTTGCTCTGCCTACCATCTTACAGGTGGTAAGACTGAGGCCCGAAGAAGAAACAATGGTTTGCTCAACATTATAGAACAACTGGCCATAGATCTGGAACTGAAAAGATTTTACAGAATGTAAACTCTTAGTGGGCATGGAATTTGTCTGCCATGGTTAACATAGTTTTCTCATCACTTCACATGTTGTTGTGTCATGAAAGCAATTCTGACCCGCGGAGACAGAGAAGAACTGTTCCATACGATCGCCTAGGCTGCCATTTGTCACCACAGCAGATGAACAGACCTTTTCTCCAGCAGAGCGGCTGATGGGTTTGAACCACTGAACTTTTGGTTAGACGTCAAGTGTGTAACCATGGTGCCACCAGACATCCTGATCAATATTTACCGGATGAGTGAATAACATCTTCAGCTTTTACAAAGAATTCTCCCACACATTCCCTCATTGTAACTGCTATTATGTTTGCCTTTGAAGCCAGAATCTGCTCTTGTCCTGATTTTACAGCTGACAAAATGAGGTACAGAGAGGTTTCATCGCCTACCTAAGACCACACAGACTAGAAATGACAGAGGCCGGATGAAAACCATGATCTCCAGCTACACACTGGGCAACCCTTACCATTTTCAGGTAGAGGAAGAGATCCTGGAAACCTCAACTGAGAGGTAAAAGCCTTGGTCCACAAGGACAGTTCTGGTCTGAATTATATTATAAAATGAGGGGAGAACAGATACAACGATCGGGGTCTCAAACAGTTAAACATAGAGTTAAGTTACCATGTTGTTGTTAAGTACCGCTGAGTTGATTTTAGACTCAGAACAACCACATATGACAAAATAGACTGTAATCTTTATGGGAGAATATTGCTAGGTCTTTTCTCTTGCAGAGCCGCTGACGGGTTCAAACCAACAACCTTTCAGTTAGCAACCAAGCACTTAACTGCTGCACCACAAGGCTCCATAGAGTTACTGTACAACCCAGCAATTCTACTCTTAGGTGTACAGCCAAGAGATTTGAAAACCTATGTCCACATGAAGGAACCCTGGTAGCATAGTGGGTTATGTGTTGCGTTAACCACAAGGTCAGTTATCTGAACCCACCAGCTGCTCCGCAGGAGAAAGATGAGGCTTTCTGCTCCTGTAAAGATTTACAGCCTCAAGGAGCTCTGGTAGCGTAGTGGTTACGAATTGGGTGCGACCTTTAAGGTCAGCAGTTCAAAACTACCAGCTGCTCTTCAGGAGAAAGATGAGGTTTTCTGCTCCTGTAAAGATTTATAGCCTCGGAAACCCTGTAGAGGGTCACTATGAGTCAGAATGGACTCGATGGCACATGCAGCAGTAGCCGTCCACACAAAAATGTATACCCAACTGTTCTTAGCAGCGCTATTCGTAATAGCTTCCTAATGGAGCCAACTCAAATGTCTATCAACTAATGAAGAATAAAAACAATGTGGTCTACATCTGTAATGAAGTATTAATTGGTCATAAAAAGAAATGAAATATTGATGAAATACATCATAGACGAACCTTGAAAACATTGTGCTAATGAAAAGAAGTCAGTCACAAAAGATTCCATATTATACAATTCCATTTATATGAAATGTCCAGAATGGGCAAATCTAGCATCAGAAAATAGATTAGTGGTTGCCAGGAGCTTGGGAGGAGGCCAATGGGAAGAGATTGTTAATGAGTATGGGACTTTTGGAGGGTGAAGAAAACGTTCTAAAACTAGAAGGTTGTGGTGGTTGCATAACTCTATGAACATACTAAAAACTATTAAATAGATGAATTTTGAGGATATAAATTATATCACAATAAAGTCATTTTAAAAAAAGGAAAAGAAGAAGACCACGAAGTGTTAGAAGGGTAACAACAAATGAGGAGGAGTACTGAACACATGAAAATGCTGTCTTGCTGGATGTTTCAGAAAGGATTTCAAGAATCCCAACTCAAGCCCCAAGAATTTGCCTGAGGGTTAGTCCCTAGAGACTTGAGAATCTACAGGAAACCTCCCATAGTCAGTCCTCTCAGACACCCCAGTTAGAGTGGAGAAAAGAAACCCAGCATGTAAACTGGGCGTCACACTACAAATGCAGAATCCATATGGCCCAGGCCCCTTTTTTCTATCCATTATCAGTGTCGACAGGCAGGTCCTGAATGATCATTTAGACACACAGGATCTAGCTGATCCCAGTTTCCAACTCCTGCATCCAAGTTTATTTTGGGGAATTTTGGTACTCCCCCTCTCCCATCTCCTCACAACGCTGTCTTCCTTGATTTACTTCCCACATTTACTCCAAAAGCTTTCTGAGCAAAGTCACCATTTTGTCAATGACTGCTCAGATTGCAAAATGGCCACTGTCATGGCTGCTCAAAATGGCCGACCCAGGGATAGGTTTCCTTGGGCCCACACAGTTCTTAAAGACTTATTATTTGCATTCTTTGCCAAAAATAAAAATAACTGGGGCAGTGTGCCTACAATATAAACTTGCTGCTTCTCTTAAATAATCAGAAGGTTTGGCACTACCGGGTCCATTTTCTGCATGAAAGCTACTCCCTGGAGCTGGGCTGCAGTTGCTCCTTTAAGGGGGATACCAGTACCCGCTTCACTCCAGGGCCCTATTGCCCACCCTGTCTGGCCCCATTCTGAGGTTGCAGTCCATTCTCAGCTGACAGGGCATGAGTCAAGCAAGCATGTGTGGATGAGGTCTGTCCCAAGCCCAGGCAGGACACTACCCTCTCTCCTCAGAAGGAAGCACCTTAGTTACCATGACAACACACTGTCATCTGTACACATCTTCCACCTGAAACCGAGAGGAGAGGACAAGCACATCTCTCTTCTCAGGTCAGACAACTTAAATGGCTGATGTGCCAAAGCAGGTGAATGAGAAGAGTGGAAGGGCTCCATCCATTTTTTCTAGTATAGGCCCTGAGCGCAGAATGCCTCAAACAACCCCCACTTGTTCAGCCACCCCAGAGATGGGGTGTTGAGAGTGGTTGATTTAGATTCCAACTTATGTAAAAAAGACAAAAAAATGGTTTTTTTTGAGTAGAGATGGAGGAAGACGTGGGTGTCCGAGACATGGTTCGGTTTCTGGGCACATGTCCACAGTCCTGCCCTTCCACTTCCTCTGGGCAGGAGCATAGATCCCTCTTCCTACTCAACTCAGCCATATTCCCTTCAGAAAGGACCCTGGTCCCTCCCCAACACCCTGAGCCCCCCACCTCCATGTGCCAAGTTTCCAGGCGCTGAAAGAATCAGAAGGAATGAAATGAGAGAATCAGAGCGAAATAAGAAAATGTGCCGTGGGATGTTTCCTTTGAGATGAAGAAAAGCTGAAACCTAGAACAGTAGCAGGACTCATTCAGAAAAGAGGCCCAGAGAGGAGTTCCAATTAGCACCTAGGTCCCCTCCTGGGAGAACCAACCCATAAATATTAATGGCCGTAATCATCTGGTATTAGTTATTGTGCCTTGTAAATTAAGGTCATTTTACTTGTAGTAAATAGCTGTGTTCATGGTAGCGAAAGACAACAGAACTGCTGGCTGCGTGCCACGTGTTTGGTCTGAATCTGAAAGGGCAGGCCCAGTATGGGTAGGGGGGCAGTGGCATTGAGGGCTGGTGTGGGGGAAGAAGCAGGAGAGGGGTCTTACCTTCTTAATGTCCAAAGTCTCCCCACCCCAGGGTCCTCACTTCTCTTAACAGGAAACAGCTTTAGACAGGGGAAGTCTGACAAAGGTGATTCAGGAGTGGGTGGGAGGAGGGGGTCTCGAAGTGGTGGCCCCTAGAGTTCAGTGGATTAAAGGTGGAAGGGCTGTGGTTTGAACTTCTGCCTGAGATTTTCTGTGCAGACTTTGAAATGTGACGTTAGCCCCTTCTCTTTGTGGTTGCCGTTTTCCCTCCTCTTCTATCTCCCTTCTTCTCTTCTCTTCTTGCCAGGGCCATCCCACAGATACAGTACCTGGGTGCCACCCCACAGACACAGACACAGACACAGACACAGAGCCTGGGATCGAATAAATACAGCTGTTGTTGTTAAGTGCTGTTGAGTCAGTTTCAACCCATAGCAACCCTGTATGGGGTTTCCAAGGAGCAGCTGCTGAGCTTGAACCACTGACTTTGTGGTTCAAACTGATTTTGCAGTCTGACGCATTCACCCACAGCACCACACCAGGACTCCAATAGACAAAGCCTATTAAAAAAAAAAAAAGTAATTTCTCTTCTAATTAAAAGAAAAAAGAAATAACCTTTTAAGTTCAAGATGTTTCAGTATGTAGTATTAACATATTCATCTTTATCCCAATGCAGCAAGAAGATACAATGTTTAGAACTTTTTTTATGAGGTAAACGTGTCCAGGACCCATGAAATTCACAAGATGGGCCTGCTTTCTGCTCTCACCCCTTCTCCAATCCCTCTTTCTTGTTCTCCTTGTCTTGAGCTTTCCCACCTTCTCCTTCTCAACCCCCTTCTGCCTTTCCTCTGTCTGCTCCCCTCTTCCCACTAAATGTGGGGCCGGAAGAACTAACATTGCCTTAGAGAACCTCAGTTTTATCCTTTGCAAATCGGGCAATAATGATGATGATGATGCGCCCCAAACCGGATTAAGAGAAACAACGTCAGAGAAAACTTCTGACACCAAGTGGTAAACAGTCAATTATTTCCCTTCCTTTCTAGAAGGTTTTCAGAGCTTGAGAGTAGGAGATAGGACTTACTTGAAAATCTCAGGGGATGTGACTGCCTGCTGGTGTGACCTCCCCCACTTTCAACACACATCCACGCACACCCACTAAATGCACCCTTGCCCCCCTCCCCCATACTTCCTGGACTCTCCCATTCCTTGGAAGCGAAAGTGTTTTTCCTAAGAACTCAGACCAGAGAATGCCTCTCTACTTCAGCAGAGAAAAAGCTACCACTATGCCAGCCTCCACTCCAGCAAGCTGGGGAATGAAGACATGGGGCCCCTCATTCAAAAGTTATTAGGAATTTCAAGATGGCAATGGTATAGTGTGAAACCAAGTGTGGGGCCCTTCTGAGGGCAGAGTCTTGCACCCCATGAAGTCGGCCCTGTTGTCAGCTCCAGCTTGAAGGGCTGTGGTGGGCAGTAGTGGAGGAGGGTGTGACTACAATTATGCTGACTCTGCTTGGTCCCCTCCCATTCCACTGCTGCTTAGCATAGTGGTGTCCCAAACACAGTAGGTACCCACTAATACTCATCCACAGCTCACTCACCTGACCCCTTAGTGCTGAGACTATCTTTCCAGATAAGATCTGTTCTCATCAGGGAAGAAGCTGGACATCTGGGCCAGGCCTGCAGTCAAAAGGCCCTGGACCTGGAGGCAGGCTTGCAGAATGTGTCCTTAGGTTCTTTAAATTCTTATATATTTCTGAGTGCTTTTGTGTACATCTTCCCCCAACCCTCCCACCAAAACAAAAACAAAAACAAAAACACAGAGGGACTAGAGCCAAATACTTTTGAATGATGATGCACAGAGGAGATTGTAATCATTGCAATGAAACGATGAGTATAAAACCGATGTTCTCCCTTCTTCATTTTCCTCCAGACAGAAAGGCATGCTTCTAAGTGATTCTGACTAGAAGCACTCCCACCTGTACTAATTGCAAAATGCATAGGCCAGGAGGAAAAGTAATAAAAGAATAATAATCAAAATAGTAAAACAAAATCTGCCAAGCATTATACTAAGCAATACCACTGCCTGTCTTATCAGTTTGTCGTACGGGGGTGGATTTCATGTTGCTATGATGCTGGAAGATATGCCATGGATATGTCAAATACAAACAGGGTCACCTGTGGTGGACAGGTTTCAGTGAAGCTTCCAGAGTATGGCAGACTGGGAAGGAAGACCTGTTGGTTGATTTCCGAAGCCCTAGAGATCACAAGAGAACACTGTCCAACATAGCGCTGGAAGATGAGACCCCTAGGTTGGAAGGCATCGGGAACACACAGTGGCCATAACAACGAACTCAAGCATACTCACAATTGGGAAAGTGGCACAGGGCAGGGTAACCGACATGTTGTCATGTTGTAAAGGGATCATTGTGGATCGCAGCCTACGTGACAGCAGATAAGAACAGGTATTGTTCTAAGTACTTGATAGGTATTAGCCATTTCAATTCTCATGACAATCTACTTAGGAGGATCTTATTATTGTGCCCATTTGGCAGATGAGGAAGGTGAGTTACTGAGAGGTAAAGTCATTTGTCCAAGACTACACAGACAGGAAAGGAGCTCTGGTAGTGTAGTGGTTACAAGTTGGGCTGCTAACCTCAAAGTCAGCAGTTCGAAACTACCAGCTGTTCCATGGGAGAAAGATGAAGCTTTCTGCTCCCATAAAGATTTACAGCCTTGGAAACCCTATACAGGGTTGCTGTGAGTCGGAACCTACTCCGTAGCACATAACCACCACTACCACCATACAGACAGGAAATGCCAGAACTGGGATTCAGTTGATGCTGGGCCAGAGCAGAGAGAGCAGGGAGGGTCATACTGCCTGTTTTCAGCCTCTGATAGGGGTCTGCAGCGGTAACAGAAGAGGGGAGGTTTGACTCTAAGAGAGCACTGGGCTACAAGTCCTGAGACTGCGTTTGAATCTGGGCTGGACCCGGGATGGTCACTCCTCTTTGACCTCACCTCCTACGCAGAGGCTCCCTCAACCCACTCCAGGAGAGCACACTCTCTGTTCCTACAACCTGACAATTGTTTCCTACCCCCAGGATCTTTGCACCTGCCATTTTCACTTCTGGAGCGTTTCCCCTGGAACTCTCCACATAGCTAGCCCGGGAGGGTTCCGGAGCCCTCTTAGAGAGTCTTTCCTTGACTACTTCACCTGGTAATTCGAGACTGCCTGACACCCAGTAAATAATCTAGTGTTGTTGTTGTTACTGGGAGCTCAGTGTCTCCAGACCATGCACTGGACTGAGAACCACAACATCCACAATTTGAGCCCACCAGTTGCTCCCCGGGAAGAAAGATGAGGTTTTCTGTTCCCGTAAAGACGGAAAGCCTCGGAAACACTATGCAAAGTCTCTGTGAGTCAGAACCAACTTGATAGCATCTAACAATAATCATCATCCAAACTTGCAACTCAACTCTCCTCTCCTTTTTTCTTCATTGCATTTATCCTTCCCTGAAATTATATGAGGGAACTTCAAAAAGTTTGTGGAAGAATGGAATTAAAAAAAAAAAAAATTGGTGAATTTTTTCCATGAACTTTTTGAAACCCACCCATATTACAAGTATATCTACATATCTGTCACCTATTATATGTGTGAGCTGCGGAAGCGTGGGAACTTTGCCTCAATCACTTTGGGTCTTCAGAGCCGAGAACAGGAATCAGTACCAAGTATGCACAAATCTCAGTAAAGGGGAGCAATGGTCCTGAGACCAGTGCAATCCCCTCTCTGAGTCTCCCTTTCCTTGCCTGTAAAAAAGGAGGCACACTCCAGAGGGGGAGAGGGGCAGTGTGCTGACGACTGAGGGGCAGGCTTGCAGGGTATATCCTTAGGTTGTTTGATGATGCATGGAGGGGATTGTAATCATGGCAATGAAATGATAATCGATAGGATGAATGTAAACCTAATGTTTCCCCATGTAAACTATCACATAACTCACAATAAAAACTAAAAAAAAAAAAAAGAAAACACAAGTGGAGGAGAAGTGGAAATTCTGCCAGGGCTCTGAGACACTGGGGAGGGAGCCGCGGAGATGTTGCGGGTCCTGGAGCTGCACCCAGCAACACTGGCCTCAACCACCCATCAGCAGCCCAGGTGGGGCTGAGGATGTCATGACTTGGCACCCAGTGTCACATTCCATGCCCAGATGGCCACCAGTCACGTGAGTCAACAGTAGAAGAGTGGCCTGATGATCTACCCTGACCCAGCCTTGTACAATATCCTGGGGGGGCCTATCAACAGCTTCTCCCCAGGGCTCTACAAACTCTTGTGGAGTCCCAGTTTCAGGGTTGTGACGGTTTCTGTCCAGAGTCCAAATGTCTGCTCTGTTTTGACCTTGGCTCAGCTCCTACAATCAATTTCTGTAAAAAACCTAATCCCACCAAACATTTGATCACTCTGGCCAATTTAACTGAGGACTCAGCTTCTTCATCTATGAACTAGGGATGATAATAGTAGATATCTTGTAAGATTGTTGGCAGCGTTAAATGAGCTAATGCATATAAGAGTGCTTAGAACAGTATCTAGCTTGGGCTTGATAAATGTTGGCTCTTATGATTACTTTGAGGTTGGATTCTGATTAGTGGTAGGAAGCATTTGGTGAGGACAATGTCTTGAAGGATTCTGACCCAGGGCTCTCTCTCGTCCATCATCCCACTTTCACTGGCAAATTGCCCTCTCTGTCTCACGTGACACAATCTCATTCTCTTTCTGGGAAGCACTGGCCTTACCCACCCACAGGGCGTATCTATTTCAAGAAGTCTTACTTAAGAAGCCATCTCCCCAACAATGCTGGACTCCTGGGAGGAATCCTCCTGCTAGTCGCAAAGAGAATACATTTTATCTGTATCCCATCACACACCCAGGAGGCAATGAAACTACAGAAAGATGAAGACATTTGCCCAAGTTCTTAAAAAAATAGATGTGGCAGTGACGGGAATTCAATCTACAGCCAATGCTAAGCTGAGTGGCAAAAGAAGAAAAGCTAGTTTTATTGAGTGCTTATTATGTACGAATCGGGCTGCGAACCTCAGGGCCAGCAGTTCTAAACTACCAGCTGCTGTTCCGTGGGAGAAAGATGAGGCGTTCTGCTCCCGTAAAGATTTACAGCCTCAGAAACCCTGTATAGGATCGCTATGAGTCGGAATCAACTCCATGGCACATAACAACAACAACAATTATGTACTAGGCATTTCAACAACTGTCTTTTTAAAAATTGTATTTTTATAGAAGTCAGATTACATGCAGACAGTTTGACATTTTAGAAAAGGTACAAGAGTATAGGTATACCTCAGAGATACTGTGGGGTTTTTCCCAAAACTATACTGCTGTCTAGTCAGCGTGCGCTAGAATTATGGAAAAGCCTGAAATACTTTGAAAATTCTCACAAGGTGACATAGAGACATGAAGTCAGCTGTGGGAAAAATGGCGCCAGTAGGCTTACTCAACAAAGGGTTGCCACAAGCCCTCAGTTTGTATAAACACGGTATTTTTAATCATACTAGAGTTGTTGTTATTGTTAGGTGCCGTTGAGTTGGTTCCAACCCATAGAGACCCTGTACAGGGTTTCCAAGGCTGTAAATCTTTATGGGAGCAGAAAGCCTCATCTTTCTCCTGAGGAGCAGCTGGTAGTTTTGAACTGCTGACCTTAAGGTTCACAGCCCGATTCGTAACCACTATGCTACCAGAGCTCCTTAGAGTAGAGCACAGTTAAATGAGGTATGTCCATATACAGCTAAATGGGAGGGTTCCCTCCCACCCCATCCCTGTCTCCTAGCTCCCCTTCCCAGAGGCAACCATTGTTCCCTGGGTTATGAGTGGTAGATTCTGTTAGTTGCCTATTCAATATCCATTCTTCACCTCTCCCTAACTGTTTTTGTTGTTAAGTACCATCGAGTCCAATCAGACTCATAGTGACCCTGTATAGGGTTTCCAAAGAGCAGCTGGTGGGCTTGAATCCCCGAACTTGTGGTTAGCAGTTCACTGCTTATCTTACAGTGCCACACCAGAAGTGTCCCTTACTAAGAGACCCCAATTTTGTTCATGCATGTGTCCAAATAAAACTCCTCAGTTTCCCAGACTTCTTTGCAGCTAGGAGTAGCTATGTGACCTAGTTTTGTGCAATGAGATAAAGGGGGACATTACTGGGGATGGTGGTGGCTTTTCTTTCCACCCTCCAAAGATCCAAAGTGTCTGGAAAGGAAGATGGCTGCCTCTCCCCTTCTCCCCACACTCTCTTCATCTCTTACTCTTCTTTGTCTTCCTGCCTGAACTGTGGACTTGATGTCTGGAAGTGGAGCAGCCATATTGAAACCATGAGGATCAAGTCCACACACTCAAAATAGAGGTGTGGGAAGAAAAAAGATGTCGACATCTTTGAGCAGCTACACCGGCTCTGAGCTGCTCAGCTCTGGATTTCTTGTTGCGCTTGTTCAGGCCACTGTTTGTTGGGCTTTCTATTCCACACAGCTGCATGCCTTCCTAACTGATACACTGCACATAAAGATTTATATTTATTTGTACTCTTTTCCCCCACAAATATGGCAGCATAGACCACACCAAATCTTCAGGGTCTTACTTCATCATTTAATAACTGACCTATCTTGGGAGATTGCTAACGATCAGTACACATAGAACTGCCCCAAATGTTTAACGAATGTGGCAAAAATCTAGTATAGATGGACCAAAGAATCCAACCTGTATACTCTTGGTACACCGTTGGGTTGTTCCCAATTTTTTGCTATTGTCAAGAACACCACAAAAGCCAGATACCTATTTTATTTCCCACATGTGAGGGAAAGTTTACAAAAGTAGAATTGCCGAATGAAAGGACAGGTGGATTTTAAATGTCCTTGCTGTTGTTAGGGGTCCTTGAGTTAGCTTTGACTCATGGCAACCCTCAATATGACAGGAATGTTGCCCAGTCCTACGCCATCCTCACAATCGATGCTCTATTTGAGTCCATTTTTTGTAGCCACTGTGTCATTCCATCTTGTTGAGGGTCTTCCTCTTTTTCTCTGACCCTCTACTTTAACAAGCATGATGTTCTTATTTCTCCAGGGATTTGTCCCTCCTGATAACACTTCCAAAGTAATCAAGGTGAAGTCTCACCAACCCATACATTACCTCCAATTCCTTCAACAACAAAATATGGTTGTGCTCAGGGAACGTACGTGACCTGTCTAGGGTTACAGCAGTTAACTGTGGAACTGGAATTCGAACCAGTGAGTGTCTGAAGTCAAAGTCTATTCTTGTAAATATGACATTGTAAACATGACATTGTTTCCCAGGTAGGCTGGATTTCATAGACACTGTGCTGGTGTAAGAGATGGGAAGACCCACGTGAGGCCTAGTATCTCTGGGAATCCATTTCCCCCTGTGTAAAATGGGTGCCTTGAAGTTGCTAGTCTCCCCGTCCTTCGATGCTCAGTTTCTGATCCAAAGGGCTCCTGGGAGCTGTGCTTCAGACTCCAAAGAGGAAACAATCTTCAGAGTCATTTTCCCTCCATTTCGGACCAAGCAGAGGTCAGAAGAGTCCGGGGGTTCTATTTCTATCTGTGGACTGAAGTTATACTCTCTGGGGGAGGCTGGCCTGCGAGGACAGGCAGTGGCCTGGCGGTCCTGTTTTCTCTGCAGAGCAGCCATCCTCTTTCCCTCTAGTGCTCCCAGATTCCCAGACTCTCAAGATAAAGATTCTAATGATGACTTCACTTAAGAGCCCTCACCATCGGCCAGGAACTTTCCAAATAAAATCTGGAAGGTAGAGGCTATTATTCCTCCCATTTTACAGGTAGAAAAACAGAGACATCGTAAGGTCAAACAACCTGCCCAAGGTCATTCAGCCAGTAAGTGACAGGGCCAGAAGTTGGCTCCAGGAAATTTCTCAAACTTGGCCCTATTGACATTTAAGGCCCACAAGCCGCTCCTCAGAAACCCTGTACAGGGTCACTACGAGTCAGAACCAACTCAAAGGCATATAACAACAACATCAGTGCCTAATTACATATGTAAGGCTGTCCTGTGTCTTGTGGGATCTTTCAGCACATCACTGGTTTCTATCCAGTACATACTAGTAGCAAGCCCTCTTTAAGTGTGACAGTCAGAAACGTCTCCAGGTATTACCACGTATTTCTGGGGAGGGGACAAAATCCCCTCTGTCTGAGAACCAGCTCTGCCCTACTCACAGCTCTGGAGAAGCGTTTTGGGTCTACCTGGGGACTCTCACTGCACAGAGCCTGACTCAGGCTCCCAAGAGGCACTGCCAAAGGCTGAGAGAATTTGGCCCGAGGACCATGTCCCATATGGGTGACCAAGGGGAGCCTACTCTGAGGCTGGTGATGGGAAAACCCAGCGACAACACCTGCAAGCAGCGAAGGAAAACTTGGGTGCTGGAGTGGGTGTGGAATTCGGTTTTGTGACTATGAGCAAGTGCCTTAACTTTTCTGAGATGCAGTTCCTCTCTGCGTGTCCTCATCTCTGCCTCCATCTCTGGTGTCATTGCTTCTCTGGATAGGGTCCCACATTCTGCTCGTGCTCTTCTCCCTTGATGGTCCTAGGGTCCTCTGTTCCTGGACTGTAAGATGAACTACTCCCCCTTTTATGTTACAAAACTTCTACCTTTACAGTTGTGACAATTGCAATTAGTCATGATAATGTCTGTATTCATTTTAATTATTAATTTTTAAATAACTGGATTACAAAATGGGCAAGAAGGCATAAATTGCCCTTATTATTACCATGTGGACAAGAACTGCCTTTTGAGGACCCATTCTGTGCCAGGCATTGTGCTGGGCGCTGGACACAGGCAATGAGCAAATTAGAGACTAGAATCAGCCCCAGGACTGGAAGACAGTAAGTACAAGGGTCATTAGGGTTACAATGGAACCTACAAGAGGGGGACCTTCAGGACTGCGGAGTTGACTAGGGGGAGGGAGCCTGGGCCCCAGCTTGACAGGTACCCTGAATCCTAACCCCGGTTATGCAGTAAAGGTTGACCTGGTCACTGACTGAGTCTCGCCTCTGACCATAGACTGATCTAAGTTGCACACTGAGCCCTGATCCTTACTACTGACTGATCCCTCATCCAAGCTACAGAGTCTACCCTGATCTAATCTTAGGCTACACCATGACTCGGGTCCTATACCGACCTCTGATCCTAGTCACAGATTGAATTCAGACCCCGGTCACACGCTGAGCTCGACCCTGGCCTCAGATGGTCACCTCCTCCAAAGGCTGCCGCATATTGTCCAGAGATCTGGAAAATTTCCAGAATGCCCTCACTTCTGGGCAAAGGCCTCTTCTCACCTCACCCCATTATACCTGTCTACCTTAGGGCCACCCAGGCTGCTATTCCTTCAGAGCCATTCTCTTGGGGCGGGGGCCTAGAGAGCCCTGAGAAAGCTAAATCCTTGGGAGGTCCCTTTCCATCCAGAAACCCCCCAAACTCCTCCTGTTTCCCTCTGCCCATCTCTTTTTCCTCCACTCACTCTCATATTTATTTTGAAATAAAATTCAGCAGCAGAATTCTGTCTTTAAGGAAGGGAGGTCAGATAGCAGTCTGACCAGCATCTGGGCAGAATTCTATTATCAGAAGCGAGTGCCAGCCAGTGGGAGAGATTGTGCCCTCTCCCTCCTCCTGCAAAGCATTACTCATTCTCCCTACAGCCAGCCAGCCGGCTGGGCACACCCTGCCTCATTCAGCTCAGTTCTGAGGGGCTATGCAGGTCTTGATGGGTGAAAGCCTGCTGAGTGAGAGGGAGGCTGCCCCCACGGCAGTGGCCATCTCCCCTCAGACAACCAGGCAGGATCTGCCCTCAGCCCCAGTGTCTGAGCCATAGAGTGAAATGATTTTGAAAGGGTTCCCCAAAGTGCTTTCTTGGGCACAAGGAGTGCCTTGTGGCCTCCTTGAGGAATGGAGTTTCCCCTTTAATGCCTTGGGGAGTTCTCTGAAAATGGTGGGGGTGGGGTGGATGAAGAATCCAAAGTTCATCACCTCTGTCCCTCTGTCCTCACACCCAGGAAGAGAAAACACTTGAAAACAAGTAGACATAAGCAGACAGTGAGGTTTCTCCCTCCTCTGAAAGGGGAAGGAGGTTCGCTCCTCTGGACTAGGAGTGAGGTGGCAGGTGGTGGTGGTGAAATGGGACATGGAAAGTAGGAGAGATTGTGGCTGCAGAGGCTAACCCTTCAAGCCCTACTGACTTACCTGTATGTCCCTGTCAGGGGAGTCAAGAGGCAGTTCTCCAGTCTGTCCATTGGGCAGACAAGAGGAAAACTGTCATACTGTCAGTCAGACATGGAGATCGGCAGATGTCAGTCAGCCATCTGATGGGGCTCAGGGAGGGTCTGTCAGCTGACAGATGAACCATCTGTCAGACAGGAAGATAGGCAGATAGACTGTTGTTGTTTTTGCTAAGTGCTGTTGAGTCAGTTCTGACTCATAGTGACCCTGTATAGGGTTTTCAAGGAGCGGCTGGTGGGTTTTGAACCGTCAACCTTGTGATTAGCAGTCCAGTACTGATCCTACAGCATCACACCAGGAGACCTGTTAATTATCACTTATTAATTAGATACAACAGACACTTCAGCAGACTGAAAGACAGAGAGATAAGTTTGTCAGTCAGATATGGAGACAGATTGGCAATCAGTCAGTCAGACAAAGAAATGGACAGACAGACTTAGTCATTTCTACAATTACAACCTGTCAAACACTCTGGAAAACAGACAGATAGATAGACTGTCAGTATGTCAGGCAGACATGGAGACAGACAGATCATTTGTCAACCACTCATTCATTTAGTCAGACTATTAGACAAGATGAAGTTCTGGTGTGGTGTTGTAGGATCGGACCACAAGGTCAGCGGTTCAAACCCACCAGCTGCTCCTTGGAAACCCTAAACAGGGTTGCTATGAATCGGAACTGTCTCGACAGTACGTAGCAACAACATCATCAGGCAAGAGAGACAGACTGTCAGTCAGTCAGAAAAGCATTCAAACAAGATGGTCCGAAAGGCAATTTGTTACTCATATAAGGAGTCAGATACAACAGCCAGTCAGACAGACAGACAGACAGACAGTCAGACAGTCAGTCACCATTCAGTCAGAACTCCAACAGTCATGGAGCCAGTGAGTTACACATCCAATCAGTTAGATGCACACAGCCAGTCAGACATGAAGACAGACTGTCAATCACCCAGCCAGTCAGACAGCTGGCAGGCAGCCAGACACCTAGGCAGGCAAGCAGACAGACAGATACCATCAGACACCATTCATCCAGTCAGTCAGACAGACAGGCCATTTCCTGGCTGACTCTGCAGGCAGCCAGACTCCCAGGCAGGCCTACAGCAGACAATGAATTAGGCCTGTTGTTAAATGGCCAGAGGGGGCGAGTTTATTAGTTGGACATCAGATAATCAGAAGGCAGAGAGCAACTGGACACAATCAGGGATGTTGGGAAATGAGATGGGTTGTTCTGAGTCCACGGAATAATCAGAAGACTGAACATCCCTCACAAGATCCTAACCAAGCCCACAAAGCAGACTGGGCAAGCTCTCTGGAAGAGGAGGAAGAAGGAATCAGGCTCAGCAGACAGAGCATTCAGAGAAGGCTAGTTGTCCCTCCCCCAACCAGGAGTTGAGGCAATTTTTCAGTTTGTTTTCCCTTTTTTCCCAACCCCATGCCTCTTTGAGCTATCAGGATGGAGTCCACACATCTTCCTAATCCTCTTAATCCTAGCTGTGCCCTGCCTGCATGGCTGATCCTAGTCACACACTGAGCCCTGATCCTCACTACTGACTGATCCCTCATCCTGGTCACTCCCCTTCTCCCTCTGAAGAGCCTCAAACATATTAGTATGGCCTGGGAACACCACAAGTCCTACTATTTTTACAGACCATGTGGCTAGTGTAGCACTCATCTTGTGTGGCTGGGGGAGAGGGTATTTGTTGGCCTTAGCCCCTCCTTTCTCCCAGCTCTGCCAACATCTCCCTTCCCCCCTCCTCTGCTGGAGCTGGGGGCTGGGAGGTTTTCCCAGGTCATTTCCCATTTTGGGAATTCGGCTGAGAACTATGCAGGAGACAGAAATAATTCCTTTTTCGAGCCTAGCCAGGGCCATGGCAGCCCAAACACTGGCATAGAACCAGTACTGGGGAGGGGCCTGGGAGGCAGCAGCGAGGTGGACAAAGGCAGAGTGAAGAAAATCCTCCCCACCCACCCCGGAGCTGGATACCAGGAACTGAAGACTCAGAGGTGCTGGGATCTTCACACCAAGAGAGACCAAGAAGTCAGAGGCTTTGCTGGTCAAGAAAGCTAGAAAAATAGACCATTTTGGGCAGCCATTCAGGCATCCCTGATTACATGCCCCTTAGATGGACAGACCAGGTGTTGTAAAATAGGGGAAGATCCACTGACACCCCCCACCCCAAGTAAGAGATGGTGTCAAGGAAGCACACAGTATCTTTCTGAATACGAATTCAAAAGCTTTTTGAACCCCCTGCAGGATAGCTTCCTGGTATGTGACTCCGGGCAGGTTACCTCAGCTCTGGAACTTACTTTTTCCATCTGTAAAATGGGGACTATGATAGAACCCATTTTCCAAGGGGGTTACAGGGCTGAATGACAAGTTGGATGTAGCCAACCTAGCACATCATAGGTGATCAATACCCTTTTGCCCTTACACCTTTCCTTTCTTCTCAGTGGGGTCTGAGGCCAATCCAGTGTAGATATCAGGCGCTGGTTTCTGGAACGAGCCCCTTCTCTCTGAGCTTTAGTTTCCCTTTGTGCACAATGATAGTGAAAGTCACGTGGAGACATCCCTGAGAGTCCTTCAGAGCCAGCCCCAGAGCCTCTGGTGATTGTCCAGCATCTCATTGCATCATTCCCAGCATGCATTTTCTCCTTCCCCTTTCCCACCTTCCCTCTGTGTCTGCTGGGGATCCATGTGATTCTGAGAAAGCTGGCTCCACCCCTGTCTCGGGGATAAGCCAATCAGTACATGGCATCCCTCAGCCACAGAGATTTACTCAGAGTGGGGCATGTGACCCAAGCTAGTCCAATCGGTTTGACTTCTGGGACTTTTGCTGGGAATGGGTGGGGGAGGCGCTCTGCTTCTGGACAGTCTGAGCGTAGAAGGGAAGCCTGCAAGTGCTACAGCCTTTGGGGTTTCCGGGAGGGGCTCTGACTCACAGAGGAGTCACTGACATTGAAATGACATTGAGATCCCTCAGACTCCCTGGATCAAACCTTGCCTGGTCCTGTTCTGTTTATACTATTTTTGTTTGTTTTTCTGTTTCTTGCCCCCAGATGCATTGACATAGACATACCTCTTTTACCAAAGTGTTTTGCCAGTTTATTGTGATCTAAACAGGTACTATCACTCTTCCCATTTTAGAGATGAGGAAACTGAGGTTCACAGAAGTGAAATGTCATGTCCCAAATCACAAAGCCAGAAAGTGTCAGAGCTGGAATTTGAACCTGGGAATGTTCTATGCTCATTTTATCTTGTTGGGTGACGTATCCTTTTTGCCTCTATCCCTGAGCAACAGAGAGAGAGGGAGAGAAACAACCACCAAATTCCAGTAAAAGTTGCCCAAGGGAAGACAAATCTCATAATGTTTAGCCTGGAGTATGCTTTTCCAAGATGGGGAGACTGAGGCCCAGAAAGTGGAAGGGAATGGTAGAGTGGCATCCAGGGCCTAGGATAGCAGGAGCAGATTATTCCTTGGTCCTTTTGGGGACACATCCATGCCCCATGCTCAAGCCACATGGCTTACTTGAGGCCAACCCATCCCTGGCTCTAGTTGGCCAGTCAGACCATGCATTCCCCTAACATGATGATTGGATTAAAGTAGGGCATGTGATCCAAATCAAACCAATCTGGGTACAGAGAACAGAGCCAATTAGGGCTTAGCCACTGAGTTATGCTTCCATGTATTAATCTCTATATCTGCATCCAGTTTAGGGAGATGCACTCATCCTCATTTGCTGTTGCTGTTGTTAGGACTCCTGGTGTGGCACTGTAGGATGAGCACAGGACTGTGAACCATAGGATTGGTGGTTCGAACCCACCACCTGCTCATTGAAGCCCTATATAGAGTCGCTATAAGTCGGAGCTGACTCTACAGCACATAACACTAACAAGTCCTCCTGGTTTCCTGGGACCATCCCAATTTGAACACAGAGCATTCCAAAACCGTCTCAGTCCCAGGCAAACGGGACTTCAAAAACAACTTCAATTTATGGCCTCAGATATTGATTTTTCATACGGGACAGGTTCCATTCAAAATAAAATCTATTTCAAAAAGAGGGCCATTTAGAGTAAAAAATACTAAGAAAATAACAGTGCAGTTGGTAAAAGAAATTGGCGATACATCATGAAAGTGGTCTGTGAGTTAAAGTACTGGGAGACACACAATGCTTGCAAGTCTGGAAACCTAACTTTATCCCTGGTTCAGTGGAGGACTTGCTATTTGACCATGGGCAAGTTGTTCACCCTCTCTGAACTTCCATGGTCTCCCCAGCTCACACAGCCAACCATGGAAAGGACAGAGGTAGGACTGGTGGGGGCAGGCTGGCATTCGTCACACCATTAAAAGAGATGCGGCTGAACACAAGCTCCTCTGGGGTCAAGGCCAGGAGCCAGCAGCAGCGCCAATTTGAATTCTCTGGGGGCACTTCATTCTCTATTCAGCTACTGCTGTGCTTGGTGGATGGGGCCCTATGTGCAAGTTAGCCACTATTGAAGCTGTGATGCCCTTTAGGGATGCTAATTACCTGGTGTCCAGGCACCCTCAACCCTCCCTGGCACAGGAGACTGGCTGCCAATCTCTCACCATTATTGTCTGATAACAGTGTTTGATTTTGTCTGCATAGACCAGGACCCCTGCACACCTTTAGCGTCTAACTAGCAGCACAGGGCATGGAGAGAGACTCAATGCTTACATTCACTGCACACAGGGACCCACAGAGATCCATTCCGCAGACGTACCTGTGAGCACCTCAGCATGCCAGCTTTAGGCCCCCATATGTGGTGCTGAACCTATGTACTTGTGCACTGGTGTGAACTGAGCCTGCTCAGAAACAGCTGTGTGCACACAGGACCAAGCGCACATATGTGCACACACATATACACATATGCTGTATAGGACTGCTATGAGCATTCAATGACAGAACTCCCATCATGTACCTGAAATAGTGCCTGGCACACAGCTACCCCCTCATTGCCTTCGAGTTGATTCCAACTCATAGAGACCTTGAGACAGAAGAGAACAGTTCCACAGTGTCTCTGAGACTGTGGATCTTCGGAGTGCCTTGTCTTTGTCCCTCCAAGTGGTTGGTGGGTTTGAACAGCCGACCTTGAGGTTAGCTGCCCAATGCTTAGCCCATGGTGGCACCAGGGCTCCTTGGCACATAGTTGCCTCCCCACCCACTTCAATCGAGTCGATTCTGACTCATTGGGTGTCTGAGGCTATCCATTCTTACGGGAACAGAGCCTTCCATAAATAATGAGATTTCTTTTTTTTTTTTTTTTTTTTTACAACACTCTTGTGGTTGTTGAGTTGATTTCAATTCATGTTGACCCCACATGACAGAGCATAACTGCCACATAAGAATTTCTAGGCTGCAGTCTTTACAGGGAGTACTGGTGTGGCGTTGTGGGTTAATGCGCTGGACTGTAAGTTGGTTTGAACCATAAGGTCGGTGGTTCAAGCTCACCAGCTGCTTCTCAGAAACACTATACAGGGTTGCTATGAGTTGGAACTGACTCAAGGGCCCTTAATAACAACAACAAAAGTTAGATGGAACTTGAACAGCCATATTAAAGCAGTAGTTATAGTTAACGTTCAACACCCTTCCTAACTGCATCCCAAAGCGGATCACTCTTTTTAATCTCCAAAGCCGAATATTTGACCCAGATGAGGGGAGATGACGCTCCTCCTCAGGAACAATAGCAAAATCAGCAAATAGGACAAATCAAAACAGTCACTATGTCTGGGACCCTGCCACCCTAACTTCTGGGATGGAAAAACAATGCAACAATATCTTACCACAAATTCCTCAATCCTGATTTTCTTTCCCCTTAAGAGCCCCAGGTCACCCTCCAGTCAGGGAGGCAGAGCTGGGAGTTTCCCATTCCCCTGTGCTCCTGTATACTGATACTCAGTAATGTTTTGCTCTTTGTTCTTTGTATTGGCTGCTACCATTATGCACTCCAAGACCCCCTTTCATACAGCCCTGGGACCAGGCACTGAGGTGTGTGAGTGAACACCACATACCTGCTGCCCTGCCCTCATGAAGTTGACACCCAAGTTGGGGAGACAGATGATACACAGACAAATACACATAGAGACTTCCAGGTGATGGTTAATGCAGGCGAAAGAACCACAGCAGGAGGAGGCAGAGTTTGTGCTGGTTGGGGACACTGGTGTAGAGACCTATGGCAACTGAAGAAGAAGGCCACATTGTGCAACCACCATCCCAATTAAGGTACAGAACATTTCTCGTACCCACAATGCTCCCTTTCCAATATTTAGGGAGAGTATTGGTCAGTGTTTCATTCTGCTGTGCATAAGGTTGCTATGAGTTGGCACCAACTCGATGGCACCTAACAACAACAACAAATTGCAGGCAGAGGGAATGGCAAGGGTGGAGTCCCCAGACTGTGGTAAGATCATCAGAGGGTGATGGATCAGGACATTCACGGCCTTATTTGTCAACTCCTAGAAAGCACTGAAGACCTCTCAGAGCCATGTTTTCACTCTGGGTAAAGTGGGAGCTATTGAAGGTCTCTGAGCAGGGGAGGGACAGAATCTGACTACTGTCTCAGTAGGATCCCTGTCCTTGTGTGAGTCGAATGGACTGGGATGAGGGCTGGGGGCTGAAGCAAAGAGACCTAGAAGGAGGAGATATCTGTAGTTGCCCAGTGAAAGATGGTGGTGGCTTGGACTTAGACAGCAGTGGAGGTGTGAGCAGTGTCTGGAGTCTATCTGGTTTTGAAGGGTGAACCAATAAGCTTAGGAGAAAGGTCAGCTGTGCAGTGAATGGAGCTTTCAACATTGCTGGATGGCAGACAACCTATCCATTTTGCAAATGAAAAAAACTGAGGACCAGAGATGTGAAGGGACTTGCTCAAGATCACACAGCTGGTTGGAGATGGAGCTGGATGGACACCCCAGACTGTCTGAACCCCCCAGAGTCCACACTTTCATCTGCTCTGCAACAAAGGTGTGCTCATACAGGCATTCAGAACACAGTTTTTCATTCATTCATTCAACAAACATTTCTTGAGCCCCTCAGTGGTCTACAACAGGGGAAAGAGAAGACTCAAGCTTGGTTGTGGAAGGTCTTCAGTGACTCTAGGAGTGACCAGTCCAGGCTCCTTCCTTAGCCTTTGTCTGGACTCAGCTTCTCCTTCCTGGGTCCTGTGACTAAGGAAGGTGGGGGCATGGCCAGCAACTTCTCCCTGGGGTGACCTCAGAGCGGCACTTAACATCTGTTTTCTCCTCTGTAAAATGGAATAAAAACAACATCCTTCTCATACTAAACCTGTATGTGCGTGCTGAGTGGATTCCATCTGATAGAGGCCCCGTAGGACAGAGAACAGACTGCCCCATAGGGTTCCTAAGATGTCGTGTTTACAGAAGTGGACTGCCGCATCTTTCTCCCACGGAGCAGCTGGTGTGTTCAGTTCGCAGCTGAGCGCTTAACTACTGTGTCACCAGGGCTTTTCCTTCTCATAATAACTCCCTTGTATTGCACTCTATCTACCAGACACTGTTCTGTGGGCTGTACTCATCCTAATGCATTATATCCTCCCACAAACCTTATATTTTAGATAAAGCCATTACCTTTCTCCTACAGGTAAGGAGTCCTGGTATGGCTCCATAGGATAAGCACTCGACCTCAAGGTCAGTTTGAACCTCAAGGTCGGCAGTTCAAACTCACCAGCCGCTCCCTGGAAACCTTATACAAGGTTGCTGTGTCGAAATCAACTTCATGGCACTTAACAGCCACAGGTTAGGAACCTAAGGCACAGAGAGGCCCAGCAGGTTATCCAAAGTTGCACAGTTAGGAAGTGGCAAGGCTGGGATTTGAACCTAATCTGGCAATAGAGCTTTCACTCACCCTCATTATATAGCAGCCTGCCTCACAGAGAAGCTATGTGACTCACTGTTGATACCGTGGCTCACAACCCAAAAAGCCCACTGCCATTGAGTCGATTCCGACTCATAGCAACCCTGTGTAGAGTTTCCCAGGCTGTAAGTCTTCCTGGAAGAGGAAAGCCTGATCGTTCTCCTGTGGAGTGGCTGGTGGGTTTGAACTGCTGACCTTGTGGTTAGCAGTCCAGTACCTATCCTACAGCACTACTAGATGTCATGTTGTTGTTACTGTTAAGTGTCATCAAGTCAATTCCGACCCATAGTGACCCTGTATTGGGTTTCTGAGGAGCATCTGGTGAGCTTGAACCAATGACCTTGCAGTTCAAACAGCTTTGCAGTTGAGTGCCATCAAATTGGTTCTGAGTCATAGCGACCCTGTATAGGGTTTCCGAGGAACAGCTGGGGAGTTTGAACTGACGACCTTGCGTTCATGTTGTTGTTGTTACGTGCCGTGAAGTCGGTTCCAACTCATAGTGACCCTGTACACGGTTTCTGAGGCTATAAATCTTTACGGGAGCAGAAAGCCTCATCTTTCTTCTACAGAATAGCTGGTAGTTTCGAACCTTGCGGTTCACAGCCCAATTCATAACCACTATGCTACCGCTTAATAAGTGTTAGGTGTGGCTTCTACAAAGAACATTTACATTCTGTAATGCTGTCGAATAAGCACTGGACTGCTAATCTCAAGATTGGTTGTTCAAACCCACCAACTAGCTTTTTGGAAACCCTATACAAGGTTGCTGTGAGTTAGAACCAACACCATGGCACTTAACAACATCTCATTGATGCTTCAGAACAATTCCATTAAAAGGTGAGAAGACTGAGGCTCATATATCAGTGACCATACACATAATCCACATCTTCTGATTCTAAACCCCACGTTCTCACTATTCCTCCCAATAGGAATATTTTATTCCATAAGGGCAGAGACTTGTCTTGTTCATTGCTATGTTCTCAGCACCTAAAACAGTGCCTGACACATAGTAAGCACTCAATAAATGTTCCATCACTGAATAGGTACAGCCCTGCCTCCTCCCTCTGTGGCTGGGGGACCAAGACCCAGAGAGAGGTATGACTTGTCCAAGGTCACACAGCACCTAACCATCACTGAGTCCATCATTTCCTCCCTGCCTAGTTCCCGGGCCAAAAGATCTGGGAGCCCCCGAGGCAGTCTCCAAAGGCTACCTTAATGGGAAGTTGGCACAGAACCTCTCCCAAATTCATTAAGCCGTCTAAGGTCAGCTCGGAAGGCTGCCAGGCTTGGCCTCAGAAAACACTGGCCAAAAGGAAGCAAGGGTCAGTTTGCCAGAGTGTTCACACCGGGCATGGAGAGCGTTCCTGGCAGACAGGGAGGGAGGGAAGGCCGGGCCAGCCTTTAAAAGCCCTTTGCAAACAAACACTTGGATATAACCCACTTTGGCCATTGCCTCTGTTGAGTCAGCAGAAAAGCTAGAACTCTTCATGGGGACAGTGAGGAGTGGCTCAGGGTCTGTGCTTGTGGGGATGGAGTCACTGAGAGTTCAGTCTGAAGACAGAGGGGACATAGAGATGTCTGAGACAGAGGTCACTTTTAGATGCCAAGCTTCAGCACTTGTGTGCAGGTGTGCATTTTAAACACACCAATCCCTCCTCTGAGCGATGTCCCTAGAAGCAGCACCTGAGATGAGGATTCTTGTGCATGTGGTTGATTAAGGAAGTGTCTTCAGGAGACAGGGAGAGAGGGTGCCAGACAAAGCGGAACATAGTTAAACATGGATGTGACCTTTAAGGAGTTGAGCTTCAGTCTGACCCTTTCAGGGTTGGATGTGGGAGTCTTGATTGCGAACTGCACCACAGAGTTGAAGGAAGAGGGTTGAAAGGTTCGTGGTTCAAACCCACCCAGCAGCTCCATAGAACAAAGGCCTGGGGATCTGTTTCCATGATGATTACAGCTAAAGAAATCCTATGGATAGTGTTGTGATGAACGTCGGTGTGCATGGATCTGCTTGGGTCCTGGCTCATATCTCTTGTGGATATATTCCAAATAGAAGAATTGCTGGGTCATACAGCATTCTATTTCCACCTTTCTGAGGAAGCGCCATACTGTTTTTAACAGCAGCTGAACCATTTTACAGGTCCCACCAGCAATGTAGGAAGATCCCAGTCTCTCCGCACCCTCGCCAGAATTTGCTGTTTTCTGTTTGTCTTTTTCAAACTTTGCTATTAATACAGGGATGAGATGATATCTCATTGTTGTTTTGATTTGCATCTCTCTAATGATTAATGGAAGGATCTCTGGTAGTGTAGTGGTTATGAATTGGGCTGTGAGCCTCAAGGTCAGCAGTTCGAAACTACCAGCTGTTCCGCGGGAGAAAGATGAGGCTTTCTGCTCTTGTAAAAATTTACAGCCTTGGAAATCCTGTTCAGGGTTGCTATGAGTTGGAACCGACTCCATGGCACATAACAACAACAACAACAATGGTTAATGATTGTGAACATTTCTTCATATGTTTTTTGTCTACCTGAATGTCTTCCTTGGTGTTATTTGTTCATGTCCTATGTCCATATTTTTAAAGTGGTTTGACTTTTTTTTTGTAGAGGTATTGTAGCTTTCTATAAATTTTAGAGATTAGTCCCTTGCCTGATACGTTGTTGCAAAACAATTTTACCAGTCTGTGGGCTCCATTTTTTTACTCTTTTGGCGAAATATTTTGAGGCACATGTTGTTGTTGTTGTTATGAGCCATCAAATCAGTCCCAACCCATAGTGTCCCTGTATAGGGTTTCCAAGGAGCGGCTGGTGAGCTTGAACCACTGACCTTGAGGTTCAAACTGACCTTGCAGTCCAGCGCAATAACTCACAGTGCCACACCAAGACACCTTGAAGCATATAAATGCCTGGTTTTAGGAGGTCCCTGGTATAGCGCTGTAGGATAAGCACTGGACTACAAGCCACTCCTCAGAAACCCTATGAATTATGAATTATGAATCAGAACTGACTAGACAGCTCTTAACAACAACAACAGTCATCTATTTTGTCTTCTACTTGTTTGTGTATTTTCAGTAATGTTTGATAGTGTATATATATCATATATTAAGGGAACTCTACAGGGCACAGACAGGTCTCCTTTGTAACCACATACAGGGTCTCCATGAGTTGGAATCGACTTGCCAGCAATATGTTTGACTTTTGATTGGGAGCATCTATATTCCTGGCTGATACGTCTATTCCACTGAAGAAACCCTGATGATCTGCTCCCAGGAGCCTCACAGCCTAGAAAACCCGGTGGAGCCATCCTACTCTGTCACATGGGGTCACTATGAGCTGAGAACGGACTCAACAATGCTTCCAGTCATCAGGGGGACGGGTGCCCCTACAGTATCTACCACATTGTCCCCTTTAATTCATCAATTTAGGGCCGGTCCTCAGAAGAAAAGGGAGGCAACAAAATTAGCCTGAGATTAGGTTTCCTTCCACCACTCTCCACGCAGCCATTGCTGAAAAGTCTGAGCTCACATGTCTGAGATTACGGAGTGCAAGTTGTACCCACTACATCTGTAGAGCTCTGGAACCTTCGAGACACTGAGGGCGGAACTTCAGAGTTTCTGTTTTCCGGCTCTCAGAGTGGCCATGCCTCCTGGGAGATCTCCCTCAGGAAAGATGGGATGGGATCCAGGCAGATGAAGTTACAAGGTGAAGAAAGACAAGGCGGTCTGCTCAGGCCTCAGGGGAGACCCCAGGGACAGGCCAGGCAATGCTGGGAGGATGTGGAGATCTGATCTCAGAAGGAAGTGGTGTGAGGGGAGAGGCACCTTGGGGAAGGTGAGGGCCCAGCCTGCAGTCCCTACCCCAGCACAGTTCAAGGCTGAACCTCATATTCACCCAGGTCAAGTCAAAAATGTGGCCACAGCACTGTACAATGAGCAAAACACGTGTTACCTCAGCATTTTCAGGGAAATGATAAAGGGGCAAATTCAACGCCGGAGGTCCTTTTATGTGACTTTATAGGACTCCTGGTGTGGTGCTGTAGGATCAACACTGGATTGTGAATCACAAGGTTGGTAGTTCAAACCCACCAGCTGTTCCTCAGAAACCCTATACAGGGTTGTGATGAGCTGAAACCAACTCACCGGCCTTAGCAACAACAGAGTCACACTGGAGCCCTGGTGGTGGTGTGGCTTATGTGATGGGCTGTTAACCACAGGGTCAGTGGTTGAACCCACCAGCCACTCCTCAGGAGAAAGATGAGACTTTCTGCTCCCAAAGATATCTGCAGCCTCAGCAACTCTATGCAGGGTCACTATGAGTTGGAACCGACTTGACGTCAACAATGGTGGCACTAAGGTAATAGGAACCCAGGCAATATTCTTTGAGCGGAAGTTCTGAGGAGTGTCTTGCATAAACATCCACTGAGAGCCTTGTTAGGAATGCAGATTCCTGAGCAGTCCCTAGAGACTGATTCTGTGGTCTGGGGTGTGGACCTAGGAATCTGAATTTTTTCTGGGGCTTGGGAACTCTTAACCTAGGGCTTGAGCTGGGGGTTAAAAGTCCTGTGCTTGCTTCCCTGCACAAAGACTCACAGAATGGAAGTGCCTTTAAAGACCACGCAACCCAGCTCTGTGTCCCCATTATGCAGATGAGAAACCTAAAGGCTGAGTGACTTGCCCATGGCTGCACAGCTGACAAGCTGCAGAGCTGGAACTGGAAGGATGGATGGATGACCAGAGAGATTCAGGTAACAAGCAATCTGATTCAGGGCGAGGGCAGAAGGCGGGGGGAGGTGGATAGCAGTAGGAGTTGAATTTCATTACAGAATCTAATCCTTCTGGACTTGGAAGATGGGAGATATTTTCTCCCACACAAGAGGTTTCAATGGTCCTCCCCAGACTTCCTTGGAGAAGTGGGAATCCGCTGTCTGTGAGACACCCTAGCCAGTCCACGGCACCCAGCCTCCTGTGGACCCATTGCGTCAACAGCCCTCAATGAACAGAAACTTGGATTTCTCAACCCTACTGCACAATAGCTCCACCTTGGCCACTACGAGAATCACCAATCCCTGGTTCCCACCGGAGACACTCTGATTCCGTTATTCTGGGGACTGGGTGTGGGGAATTGACAAGGATCCCTAACTGGCCCTCAAGTGCAACTAAGACTGGTTTAGTAGAAGACAGACAAGACTCCACCCCCCAGTGACTCACAGAGTGCAAAGGTGCCCTTGTGTGTTATTGAGTCCATACTGACTCATGGCAACCTATAGGGCAGAGAAGAACTGCCCATTGGATTTTCTTGGCTGAAATCCTTACGGAAACAGATCACTAGGCCTTTTCTCCTGCAGAGCAGCTGCTGGCCTTTTAGTTAGCAGCCAAACACTTAATCATTGCACCCTGGCTCCACCAGCGTTTCTTTGAGAAGGTGTTATCCTTTCTGATTCTTCTTCAGACTTTCACACTCCCTTAAGGGGAAATTCCCAGCTTGAAGCTAATGGGGCTTTAACACCTCTCTAGCTCACACCTGCCTCACCTTTTAACCCAAAGAGAGCAGGTGTCAGGCTCCAGCATCTAGCTGGAATTTCATGACATGATATATGGCAAATGGTACCGAGTCTTCACCATATCAAACTCCCTTTTAAAATAACTTGTTTGAAGTACACAAAATGAATTACTTTAAAGAAGACTATGAGCAAAGCCATTTTCTGGTATCTCTTTTCCCTCCTCCTGGACCCAGGGATAGACTGTGACCCATGCTTGTCCCATACCATCTATTCTAGCTTGGCCACAGGGATTGGTTTAGAAATGAGCAAATGACTCAAGTCTGTTCAATGGGAACCAATCCTGGGATTTTGGATGGAAGGTCCAGGTAACAGGGATGGAGTTTAGAGGAAATGTCACCTCAGAGAGGGAAAAGTGACCTGTCTGAAGCCATAGGCACAAAGTGGTGGAACTAGGATTTGAACCAATGTCTGCCTTCTCCCAAAGGTCATGCACTTCTGACGAAACCACTCAAAAAGACAGTTAGCACTGAGTTGACTCCGTAACTCATGGAGACCCTGTAGGTGTCAGAGTAGATCACAGGATTCTCCTGTGGCTGATTTTTGGGATGTAGATCACCAGGCCTTTCTTCCAAGACATTTTCAGGTGAACTAAAACCTCCAACACTTCTCTAAGATACAATTATTGATCTCTCTTCAGTCTAGAGCAAAAGAGAAAGAAGGAAAACCCAAGATTCAGAAAAGAAACTAGTCGATAGGACTAAGAGTCTGCACAAACCATGGCCTCACTTCCCCTGAGATCAGAAGAACTAGAAGGTACCCAGCTACCACTAATGATGGTTCTGATCAGGGACACATGGATGGATCCTGACAGAATGGGAGAAAAACGCGAGACTTACTGAACCGTTTGAGACTAGAAGACTCCCAGAGAGAATATCATTCTCAGATACTCCATACACCTTGAACCCAAACTATTCTCTGAGGTCATCGTCTAGTGAAATCACAGATTGACTCATACAACAAAGAATAGTACCAGAGGTACAGTGCACCTTAAAAAAACAACTCATCTCTATGAGACCAGTGGTCAACAATTATTCTAAAACAAAGAGGAAAGGGAAAAGGCAAGGAAGTGAGAAACCCAATTACTGAAAGGAAACTTCCAGAATGCAATGAACGAAAACGCTGGCACAGCAAGAAAAACATACCCTATGGTACTGAACAATCTGTGTAGAAGTCGTTAAATGAGAACCTAGTTTGCCATGCAAACTTTCACCCAAAATGCAATAAAATATTAAAAAACAAACAAACCCAACTCCAATATTTCAAGTGTGTTAACTATTTTCACGACTTAGGGATTCCAGTTAAACCATGTGTCTGGTGAATTCGCTTGGATTGTTTCTTCTAGTTTCTCCCCACCCCGCTTCTGTATTCCAGATCTTGGGTCTTTATATGTAGAATTTGCTTGAAGTTCAATGTTGTTGTTAAGTGCCGTCAAGGTGGTTCCAACCCAAAGTGACTCTGTATAGGGTTTCTGAGGAGCAGGGGTGAGCTTGAACTGTTGACGTATGCCTGTGGCATCAGATAGGTCATTTTCCCTCTCTGAGCTAAGATTTCCTCTCACCTTTCTCCTGGTGCCCTGTAAAATAGTACCCAAGTACATATCTTTTAAAAGCTGCTAAAGACACTAATTATCATTCAACACATTCTGAGTCGCTGAGAAGAAATTCAGCTGTTTGTAAAGAACGTGGTGGCCTTGTTCCTTTCAGGAGAGAAAAGCTTCCTGATTGGAGTTCTTCTAACTGGACATTTCTGACCATCTCACCCACTTCCTACCCAAAGGAGTGTGACTTTTGGTTTTCTGACAGAAACCTCTAGCCTCTGAATTCATTCATTGTCTAGCCTCTGAATTCATTCATTCAACTACATTTGATGGTGTGCTTACACAGAGGTAGGTATAGTGCTAGATGCAGACAAAGTCCTACCATCAAGATGGTCACAGTCTAGACAGGGAGGCAGATGGTATAGTCCAGCAACTACTTATACTAACGTCACATTTCAATGGAAACAAGAGCCATTCAAGAGAGGCACATGGGACTTGGAAACCCCATGACTTCAAAGAGATCAGGGAAGGCTTCCCAGAGGAGGAGGCATTTGATCTGGGAGCCCCAGAATGAGTTGACAATGACTGAACGAAGAAGAGAAGAAAAGCATTCTGGGTAGAGGGAACAGCAAGAAGGAGTTTGGTAAGTATGATATCAGTGTGGCTAGACACAGAGAAGTGGAGATTAGGTGGGAGATGAAGTCAGGGAGGTGAGCAGTCCACACGGCCATGAGGAGATTCATCCCTGTGCCCTCATCCTCATCTCAACAGAACACACCCCAGACCTTTACCCTCCTTCCTCTCTTACGTTACAAATGTGTGGGGAAAAAATTCACTGCCCTCTGATTTCTCAGGAGCACGGTGGCTCTGTAGGATCGGTTGACTGTTCCAGTCCTCCAGACACGAGCTTTCTGCTTCCACAAAGATTTACAGCCTCGGAAACCCTACACAGGGTTGTTATGAGTTGGAACTGACTTGGTGGCACTTAACAACAACTATGATTTCTGAAATGTGAAGAGGCCAAATAGCCTGAGAGACATGAGAAGCTATGAAGGGGCTAATACCTCTCTTTGCTGTTTCCGCTCCCCCAACCCCAAATATCTGTACAGGAAGGGTGGGTAAGGATTAGAGATGAGCTCTGTATAGAGTGATTTTGGAGTTCGAACTAAGACCACATCTGAAGGAACAACATTAATTTATTCATTCACTCAACACATAATTATTTAGTTAGCACCCACGATCTGAGCCCTGGTGTGGCACTGCGGGTTAATGCACGGACTGCTAGGTCAGTTTGAACTGCAAGGCCGGCTGTTTAAGCTCACCAGCTGCTCCTCAGAAGCCCTATACAGGGTTGTTATGAATTGGAACTGACTTGGTGGTACTTAACAACATGTATGGCGCTATGAGTTAATGCGTTAGCATACAGTCGGTTTGAATTGCAAGGTTGACAGTTAAGGCTCACCAGCCATTCCTCGGAAACCCTACACAGGGTTGCTATGAGTTGAAACCGACTCGACGGTACTTAACAACAAAAATGATATGCCATGGACTCCTGGTGTGGTGCTGTAGGATCAGCCCTGGACTAAGAACCACAAGGTTGGCAGTTCAAACCAACCAGCTACTCCTCAGAAACCCTATACAAGTTCGCTATGAGTCGGAATTGACTTGACAGCACTTAGCAACAAAACATATGCCAGGCAGGAGTCCTAGTATGGCACTGTAAGGTAGTCACTGGACTGCCAACTACAAGGTCAGCAGTTCAAGCCCACCAGTCACTCCTTGTAAACCCTATATAGGATCACTATGAGTTGGGACCAATTCAACAGCACTTAACGACAGCATATGCCAGGCAGGAGTCCTAGTATGGCACTGTAAGGTAGTCGCTGGACTGCCAACTACAAGGTCAGCAGTTCAAGCCCACCAGTCACTCCTTGTAAACCCTATATAGGATCACTATGAGTTGGGACCAATTCAACAGCACTTAACGACAGCATATGCCAGGCAGGGCCCTGGTGGCACTGTGGTTAATGTGTTCAGCTGCTACAGAGAGGTTGACAGTTGGAACTCGCCAGCCGCTCTATGGGGAAAAGATGTGGCAATCTGCTTCCACACAACCTTGAAACGCTTTGGGGCAGTCCTACTCTGTACTATAGGGCCACTATAGTCAGAATTGACTTGGTGGTAACGGGTTTGGTTTTGGGATATGCCAAGCAGGTGTGGCGCTGTAGGATCAGCACTGGACTGTGAACCTTAAGATTGGCAGTTCAAACCCACCAGCTGCTCCTCAGAAACCCCGTACAGGGTCGTTATGAGTTGGAACTAACTCAACAGCACTTAACAAGAAGAAGGCATGGAGTATCTGGGTGGTACAAACAGTTAAGCATGTGACTACTAACTGAAAGGCTGGCAGTTTAAATTTACCCAGGGGTGCCTTAGAAAACAGTCCTAGGGATCTCTTCCAAAGGGTTAGAATTTTGTCCATTGAAAACTCTGGAGCACATGGGCTCTCCATGAGTTGAAACGGACTCAACAGTAACAAGTTCTGTTTGGATTTCTGGTACTGCCAGGAACAATTTCAGGCAGTGGGAAGAGAGCAGTGAAAACGACCATGTCTTCCTCATGGAGCTTACAATATACTGAGACGAGAAGTTTTGTTGTTGTTGTTAAGTGCTGTCGAGTCAGTTCCAATTCATAGAGACCCTGTATAGGATTTCCAAGGAGCAACTGGACCTTATGGTTCAAAACTACCTTGTGGTCCAGTGCCTTAACCCACAGCACCACATCAGGACTCCAGGACAAGACGTAATGGGGGTCAAATAAAATTAATACACTAGGCGGTGAAAAGTCCATGAAAACAATAAAGCCCAGTAAAGTAAGGGACCATGAGGATGAGGCGTGTGGGGTTATGTCCTGACCACTGATGAGACACTGTAGCCCTGCATGGCGTCTTGCCAACCCCCATGCTGCTGAATGCCTATTATTTGCACCACTGTCAACTGAGTTTAAAGTTGATCCTTTAAGTCCCTTTCCACCCCATGATCAATGAATTTCCCAAGCCCACTGGCACCAACAGTGCATTTATGGTGACCGCAGTGACCAGTGAACTTTTCTACTTCCCCACAGTTGCTGCCAGCCACACATCTCCCAGCTGGGTAGCCACAAACCCTTGGCACTGGGTTCTGGCCCTTGCCTGACACTGTTTGTCTTTCTCAGGGTAATCGGGTGGTGATATCATCCAGGTGTCCCCCAGGGGCTTTGCTGGACTGCTTCCCTGGGCCTGCTCCAAGTCAGCCAGCAGCCATTGAGAAGAAACCCAAATCAAACCCTTTGCCGTAGAGTTGATTCCAACTCACAGAGACACTGGAGACCATATGGACTGCCAAGTAGGATTCCCAAGGCAGTGGTCTTTACGGAAGTAGGTAGTCATCTCTTTCTTCTATGAAGTGTGGTGGGTCTGAACTGCTGATCTTTTGGTTAGCAGATGGGAGAGAAGTGGATTTAAATGGACAATGAGCTCGAGGGGGTGGGGCAGAGGAGTCCTCCTTCAGTCATTTTCCTGTATGGTGAATGAGGGTCAGAAACAGAGAGAGCCAGAGACAGAAATACCAGAAGCCCGCTGGTTAAACAAAAGTTTGGGGGTTTCTGGGGTTCACATTTCTGCAGAGACAGCTGCCAGGAGGATGAAGTGTTAATGACATGGCAAAGGGACGAGACTCACAATAAAACCAGCTGGGAACAAAAGTTTCAATTCCAAACACCAAGTTTTGAATGTGCTGCCCAGAATTCCAATCCGGAACGCAGCCCAAGTGTTCTGACCTTCAACTTTGGAGTTCTGATTTTGAACGTGAGTTCCAACTGGGAACATCAGCATTCTGACCTTGCCCTCTGGAGTTTCAGTCACAGAAAGCTATGTTCTGCCCACGAACTCATCCAAGTATGGATCTGAGGATTCTAACCCAGGATGGCAGACTTTCTATCTCAAATCTCAGAGTTGAGCCCTTGAGTGACAGGGCTCCAACACAGAACCCCACAGCAGTGATCTTGGAAGTCGGTTTACACCTGGGCTGCCTAATCTCTATAGAGAATTTCTGAACACCCAAATTTTCCACCCTGAATATCTTCTATTGTTGTTACTGTTGTTGTTGTTGTTAAGTGCCGTAGAGTTGATGCCATCTCATAGCGACCCTGCATAGGGTTCCGGAGGCTTTTTAATCTTTGCAGGAGCAGAAAGCCATCAAGTTGGTTCCAACTCCACGCTCTGTACAACAAAATGACACACTTCTAGGTCCTGCCTCATTACCATCTTGTCACTCCACCTCACTGAGGTCTTCCTTTTCTGTGGTCCTCTAAAAGGATGTAGTTGTTAAGTGTGTTGTCAAGTCAATTCTGAGGCTGTGAATCTTCGCGGGAGCAGAAAGTCTCATCTTTCTCTCAGGGAGCAACTGGTGGGCTGGAACCACTGACGTGTGGTTTACAGTCCAGTGCTTACCCTATGAAGCCTTTGCGCTCCCTTCTATGAGGATGTAAAGCTTACATGTACTCTCTGAACTCTTCCGCAGGCCCATGTCTCCTAGACACAAGCCAAATTCTTGAATGATGACCATGGCTAAATGATGATGAAGACGGAAATAACACTACAACTAGACTTCTTGTTGTTGTTGTTAAGTGTTGTTGAGTCAGTTCTGACTCATAGTGACCCTGTATATGGTTTCCAAGGAGCGGCTGGTGGATTTGAACCACTGACACCTTGCAGTCCAGTGCTCATCCTAACTTCTTAGAATCGTTAGCCAACCAATGCAGTTCCGCTGTCCGTGGGGGTTTGTGTGTTGCTCTGCTGCTGACTACGTTTCAGCAGTGCGCCCAGACTAAGAAAGACTAGGAAGAAAAGCCTGGTAATCAACTTCTGAAAAACGGGGTATTGGAAACCCTATGAGGCACAGGTCTCTGACACTCATGGGGTCATCATGAGTCAGAATTGATTTGAAGGCAACTGGTTTGATTTGTGTGTGTGTGTGTGTGTGTGTGTGTGTGTGTTAGCACTGCCAGGCACGAGCTGCCTTGATTTTTGGAGCAAGTCCCACATGGGTGGGGCAGTCATGCATTCAACAAATACCTGCCAACCAGGATTGCACTCAATCCACGAGTAAGTGGGGGTGAGTGGTGGGAGGGAGAAAGGGTCAAACTCCAGTCTCCTACCCACATCTCTCCTCTAACTTCTAGCTGTCCAAATTTCTCAGTGGTAAAATTCTCCCCTTCCATGTGGGAGGCTGCTGCACCCCTTGGCTAGTAAGTAATCTGTCACTAAAGGCGTGCTTGTTCCTATAATGCTGAGCAGGCTTCAGAGAACCTTTCAGGCTAAGATGGGCTACTTAGGAAAAAGGTCTGGTGCTCTACTTCCAAAATCAGTCAATCACAACCCATGTACAACCAACTGAGGACATGACGCAGGACCAAGCAATGTTTTGTACCGCTGTGCATGGGGTCACCATGATTTGGGAACTTGATAGCAATGGCATTAGATACACAATTGCTTCTCCAGCACCAAGCATGGCGCCTGGTCTATAACCCGTCATAAGTGTGTGTTAACAAATAACAGTAGATTGAAAAAGGACCTCAATACATGCACATTGTTTTTGTTGCTGTTGTTGTTAGGTGCCATGGAGCTGGTACTGACTCACAGCAATCCTATGCACAACAGAACAAAACATTGATCCATTCAGAGGCAGGGGGATTCCAGGCAAGTGATAAGCAAATAGAAGGCTGGTTCAGCATCATCCTTTTCCCACCTTTCTTTTTGCTTCTTCTGTGCTTCTAGAAGGGCAAACAAGACTGCCTCCTTGGTACAATTAGATCCACGAGGACTCGGAAAGGCAGGCTGGCCAAGGTCAACAGTCCTAAGGCTTAGACAGGCCTTGGAAAGATGGCGGAATGGGCCCCAGGTAGCAATTAGTGAAATATCACCCTCTATTTTTAGCAGCTGTTTGATTCCAGGTCCATTACCTGGCGGACATGAGCGGTGATGTGGAATTGGCAAATACAACATTATTCCCTCAAAGAAAGTACCCACCTGCCAGGCCACCAGGGCAGTGATGACCAGGATCAGTCTCGAAAGAGAACACAAATTAGGCCACTGGGGTGCGAGGGAACACCTTAAATGTCTCATTTAATTGTTTCCTTGCTGTGAACTAAGGGCAAGAAGCCCCCTCCTCGTGAAAGTGTGGGGATGGTAGTAGAATGAAGAGACAGGGAAGGTGGGAGGAGAGGAGGGTAGGCTCCACCCGGGACACCCCTGCCTTTGCAGGGGACACTTCTGGCCTATCATAACAAGATCATGCACACTTGTTCATTCATGACTCAGTAAACATTTGCTGCCACCATACACTTTCACTGCAGTAATAATAATAATGGGGAACCCATCCTGGAAGCTTGAGGAGGGCTCAGTTCTGCTCTGAGCACCCCAGGAAGAAGTCTCAGAACCCTGGGAGCTGTTGTTGATAAGTTCTGTCAAGTTGGTTCTAACTCATAGAGATCCTGTATAGGGTTTCCCAGGAGTGGCTGGTGAGTTTGAACCGCCGACCTTGTGATTCAAATTGACCTTGCAGTCCAGTACCACGCCATGGTGCCACGCCAGGGTAACTAGGTATTGCTATTTGCCCCAAATTGTTGTTGTTATTGCTGTTAGGTGCCGTGGAGTCGGTTCAGACTCGTAGTGACCCCATCAGACCGAGTAGAACTGCTGCACCTGGCTTTCTAGACTGTCTTCTTTACAGAGAAGCTGGGTGGATTTGAACCACCAACCTTTCAGTTCTAAGCTGAGCACTTAATCACTGTGTCACCAGGCCACCCTTCCTCACATTGTTGTTGTTGTTGTCAAGTGCCGTCGAGTCGATTCCGACCCATAGCGACCCTGTACAGGGTTTCCGAGGGTGTAAATCTTTATGGGAGTAGAAAGCCTCATCTTTCTCCCACGGAGCGGCTGGTAGTTTCGAACTGCTGACCTTAAGGTTCGCAGCCCGATTTGTAACCACTACGCTACCAGAGCTCCTTTTCCTCACATTATGGATCAGGAAATTACAGCTGAGGAAGTTGTCCTTCCCCCAAGCGCACAGAGATTCAAAGTGGTCGAGTTGGGATTTGAACCTAGGTAGCTGGCTGGGATGCAGAGTCTGCGATCCTAAGCATTTCTGCCTCCCTGTGGGCCAGGCCTGGCATTTGCAGAACCCACAAGCTAATCTGCACAATGTTTTGCATGAAGGAGAAAAAGGTTTCCAGAGCATAGCTGAGGGAGTAGTTCTGCCTGAAGGAGTGGGTGGGAGTGGGTGTTGTGGGGAGGAGGTTAAGAAGGCTTCACAGAGGAGGTGGTACGAAAGTGCAGCCTTGGAACGGGGTAGAGAGTCTGGGGCAGAGAAGAGGAAGAAGGGGGTCCAGGGTAGAGGAACAGGTTTAGGTAAATGTGTGCAGGATAACATACCAGGGGAATGAAGAAAGGTGGGTGTGGGTGTAGTGGAGGGTGTTGTGGAGACTGAAAGGGCAAGAGAAGATGGTGGAGAGGTTGGTTAGGGCCTTAAAGGCAGGCCAAGGTGGTAGGGTAAATTCCTGGGGACAGTAGGAACCTTGGAAAAGGTTTTAGAAGTGGGTGATTAAAATGAGCAGATTACTCTTAGGAAAAACAGCTGTGGCTGCCCTGCAGAGAAGGGACAGAGGCAGGGAGGCCAGTGTGGAGGCTTGGGGCTCGCAGGTAAGGCCTCAGAAAGTCACTCCTGATGTGATCTCCAGCCACTCTCAACTGGTTCACACCTAAAGTGAGCACCCCAGATGTTCTCCTGCCCCAGGGCCTTAGCACAGGCTGAGCTCTTGTCTCTACCAGGAAACAGGACTTTGAACCAGTTAATTTCAGTCTGATCCCCTGCTGAGAATTTGCATTTCTACCCCAGATGTATACTGACTCAGAATCTACATTTTAACATCTGTAAGAATCACCTGGGGACCTATAAGAATGTATATACGCAAGAATCACCAAAGGATGTTGTCAAACTGTAGGTTCTGATTCAGAAAGGAAACGCAAATTCTCAGCAGGGGGCTGAATTAGAATGAGCCAGTTCCAAGGCCTGCCTGGAACACTCTTCTCTCTGGCTTCCTGCAGGTATCTGCTGATTTGGTGCCCCCCTAAGTGGGCCTTCCCTGATTAACCCCTACTGAGTGCTCCTTTCCCCTCCCCTGCAGAACTTTCCTCATAGCTCCTGCCATTCCCACCTACCATGTTGTTGTGAAGTGCCTTTGAGTGGATTCTGACTCATGGTGACCTTGTATAGGGCTCCCAAGGAGTAGCTGGTGGCTTTGAACCAATGACATTTTGTCTAGCAGTCCAATGCTCATCCTATAGAGCCACACCAGAATTCCCAGCCACTATGGTGGTGGTGGTGGTGTGCCAATGTGTCAGTTCCAGCTCATAGCGACCCTATATACAGTTTCCAAGGCTGTAAATCTTTATCGGGGTAGAAAGTCTCATCTTTCTCCCTTGGAGCAGCTGGTAGATTCAAGCAGCTAACCTTGTGGTTAGCAGCCCAACTCATAAACTACTATGTTACCATGGCTCCTTCCCCAGAAACCATAGCACAGTTAGTTATTTGATTTTGTCTACAAATAGTTCCGTATGCTTGTCTCTGGACTCTTGGTGTGGCACTGTAGGCTCAGTACTAGACTGAGAACCACAAGGTTTGAAGTTCAAACCCATGAGCTGCTCCTCGGAAACTCTATACAGGGTCACTATGGGTCAGAACTGACTAAATGGTACTTAGTAACAACAACAACAAATGCTTGTCTCAAAAGGATGAAGATTTTAAAAACATAATCACAATAGCATTGTCACACTTAAAAATAGCACAAATTCTTCAATAACATCAGCTATTAAATCAGCCTTCACCTTCATTGAGTGTCTCATGGTTTCTTTCGCACCAGTCAGAATACAGCTTTATTTATTCTTGAATGGTCTCCCTCTCTCCCCTATTACAATAGCAGAACTACAAGGGCTGGGATCTCTAATATGTTCTCTGCTGTGTTCCCAGTGCCTAGCATAGTGTGGGTCCCAGAGCCCAGCACACACTAGGTGCTTAATAAGTCATACAGTGGCCTAGAGGCACAACACTTGACTAGAGGTTGGTGGCAAGAGGGGTGTGGTTGTCTGTTGTTCCCCACACCCTCTAGGTAGCCAAGCCTGGGCAGTCCCCAATCTTACCACCCCAGTAGCCAGGGGCACCCCTCCTGCAAAGCTTTTGCTCTGCCTGGGACCAGGTGCCAGGCATGCCACCCTAGTGTCTATACACACATGAACCTGCCCTGAACAACACTACTCAGAGAACTGCATTCACACTTCCATTCTCTATCACACCCACCAGGAGTCAGGTGGTGAGGGTCAAGAACACACCAACCTACAATCACCAATTAAATATAAATACAATGAGACCATGAAGTCTCAGAGACAACAGGCAATTTCAGCTTACAAGAAGAAACAAGACAGAGTGCCTCAAACAAATGACCAAAATACAGTCAGAAAATATAATACTAGAAATGGTATCAGAACTACTCGATAAGGACTTTTTTTTAAAAATGATACTTAGGTACCTTCAACAGATTGTGTGAATGAACAAGAAAACTACAGATGAAATCAAGGAAAACACAGACAAAACTTTAGAAGAATTCAGGAAAACACTATAAGAACAAATTGACAAAATAAATGGAAAATTGGAAACCATTCAAAAACAGCAATTAGAAAGCCAAAAGATTAATACTGAGACTTCAGAAATAGATAATACATTGAAAGGGCAAAGAAGCAAGAGTTGAATCAATGGAAGGCCAAATTAATGAACTTGAAAACAAATTTCTCAATATTTATCTGTGTTCTGGGGTGGCACGGTGGGTTATATGCTGGACTGCAAAATCGGTTTGAACCACAAGGTCAGCAGCTCAAGCTCACCAGCTGCTCTTTGGAAACCTTATACAGGCTCGCCATGGGTCAGAACTGACTTGATGATACTTAACAACAAGGAGAATAATCAGAAAAGGAACAAACAAATCAGAAGAAAGTCCAAGATTTATGTAGGACACTAACAAAAGGAATAACTTATGGATGATTAGAATTCCAGAACAGGAAGAGACAAAAAAAATAACCCATAGAACTATTGAAGAGTTGTTGGAAGAAAACTTCTCTAACATCATGAAAGACGAGAAGATAGCCAACCAAGACACTGAATGAACTCCAAACAGGGTAGACTCTAAAAGAAAATCACCAAGATATAATAGAATCAAACTTTTCAAAACTAAAGACAAGGAAAGACTCTTGAAAGCAGCTTGGGAAAAAACATAAAGTTACCTACAAAGGAGAACTAATAAGACTAAACTCTGATTTCTTAGCAGAAACCATGCAGGCAAGAAGACAATGAGATGATGTATATAAAACTCTGAAATAAAAATATTACCAACCAAGAATCATAGACCTAGCAAAATTGTCCATCAAATATGATGGCAAAATTCGGGCATTTCCTGATGAACATAAATTTTAAAAATCTGTAAAAACCAGACCAACCTTACAAAAAATCCTACCGGGTAGAGAACCAACAACAGCAAGCAACCTGACATTAACATACATGACATATCACCTAGAATCCAACTCAGATATAGAAGTATTCAAAATAAAATCAACCTACAAAACTGAAAATAGGAAATAAGAGATACCACTTAGCAACAACAACAAAACTAAAGGAAAAAGAGGGAATAAGGTAAAGAACTTCCAAAAGGACGATGAAATCAAGCAGATTTCAAGAAAAAAACAAACATTATTGTAACCCTAAAGTTAGACTAAACCTTATCTTAGCCCTAGCCCAATCCTTATACCTAACACTAACTAACCCTAGTCCTATCTATAACTCTAACACTAAACAAAGTCCTAGGCCTAGCCTAGATCTAGCCATAGTCCTAACCCTAACTCCTTACTCCTACCTCCCCACCATTTTTTTTTTTTAAAGTAACAGCTAATAGCAACAGCTAATATTGACCAGAAGAGCTCTGCTAGCATAGTGGTTACGAATCGGGCTGCGAACTGCAAGGTCAGCAGTTCAAAACTATCAGCTGCTCCGCGGGAGAAAGA
>NW_006408541.1:13466369-13488936 GCF_000296735.1 Chrysochloris asiatica | reverse complement strand
TCGATGGCGCCTAACAACAACAGTATTGACCTTGTGTGTATTACAGGCTCATTATTCATTCACCATATTACCTCATGTAATCCTTACAACCTACTTACGATATAAGGGCTATAATGAGATTCATTTTACTGATGAGGAAGTAGAGTCACTTGGCTCAAGAATTCAGCTAGAAAATGGCAAACTTTCCCAACTCAAGTGTGATCATTTTTAAAATTAATGTTAGGTAGCAATTGTTATAACTGTTGTAGCTAGAAGGGTCAAATCTACGAGGCTGTCCCCTGTCCTTTCCTGGTGGAATACCCTCATATAGAGAAGGCACTGGCTGGGGCACCCGCCAGATGAAAGGGTTTCAAATGTCCTGAAAAACCACTACCTAAAGAATGAAGTATGTCATGAAGAAAGGTCTCCCCCAAATCACTGACCCAGGCCCTAGAGGAGGAGGCAGGACGCTGAAGTCCCAGAGCCACCAGGACACACTGGTGACCAGTAGCTGCAATTAGAGAAGAGCAAGAAGTCTGTTCTAGGTCTTGGACGCTATCTAGATCCATGGCCTTAATGAATTTTGGAAAGGTTGTCTTGGACCACTGCCAAGAGTGCATTTCTAAGACCTCTGAAAAATCCTGAGCTACCAAGCCTAGCCCCCAAAGGGAGACACACTCCATTCAGTTATTAATCAAAATACTTATTGAGAACCTTGTTGTTAGTAGGTTCCAACCCATGGTAACCCTATGTACCACAGAACAAACACTGCCTGGGCCTGTACTGTCCACACAATTGTTATGCTTGAGCCCATTGTTGCTGCCACTGTGGAAACCCTGGATCTCACTGGAAGTCTTCTTTTTTGTTGACCCTCAACTTTACCAAACATAATGTCCAGGGACTGATGCCTCCTGATAACATGTCTGAAGTATGAGAGGTGAAGTTTCACCATCCTGGCTTCTATGGAGGATTCTGGTTGTACTTCTTTCAACATGTATTTGTTTGTTCTTCTGACAGTCCATGGCACTTTTAATATTCTCCTTCAATACCATAACTCAAATGCATCAAGTCTTCTATGATCTTCCTTAGTCATTGTCCAACTTTCACATGCATAGGAGGCTATTGAAAACAGCATAGCTTGGGTCAGGTGCACTTTAGTTCTCAAACTGACATTTTTGCTCTTTAACACTTGAAAGAGGTCTTGTGTACCAGATTTGCCTAATGCAATAAGGTGTTTAATGTTTTGACTGCTGCTTCTATGAGTGTTAATAGTGAAACCAAGAAAAATGACACCTTTGACAACTTCAATCTTTTCTCCATTCATCATAATGTTATTTATTGGTCCAGTTGTGAGGATTTGTGTTTTCTTTCCATTGAGGTGCAACCCATACTGAAGGCTGTGGTCTTTCATCTTCATCAGCAAGTATTTTAAGTCCTCTTCACTTTCAGCAAGCAAGGTTATATCATCTGCATGTTGCAGATTATTAATAAATCTTCCTTCAATCCTAATGTCATGTTCTTCATATAATTCAGTTTTTCAGATTATTTGTTCAATATACAGATTGAATATGTATGGTGAAAATAAAATCCTGATGCACACCTTTCCTGATTTTAAACCATTCAGTGCCCCCTTGTTCTGTGTGAATGACTGACTGCCTCTTGGTCTATATACAGGCTCCTCATGAACATAATTAAGTGTTCTGAAATACTCATTCTTTGTAATGTTGTCCATATCTTTTAATGATCCACACAGTCAAAAGTCTTTGCATAGTAGATAAATCACAGGTAAACAGCTTTCTGGTATTCTCTGCTTTTAGCCAAGATCCATCTAATGTCAGGAATGATATCCCTTGTTCCATGTCCTCTTCTGAATCCAGCTTGAATTCCTGGCAGTTCCCTATTGATGTACTGCTGCAGCCATTTCTGAATTATCTTCAGCAAAATTTTCCTTGCATGTGATATTAATGATATTGTTAGATTATTTCCACATTCCATTGGGTCACCTGTCTTTGAAATGGCACGCATATGGACCTCTTTCAATCAGTTGGCCAGGTAAGTTGTAGTCCAAATTTCTTGGCATAGATGAGTTAGTGCCTTCAATGTTGTATCAGTTTGTTGAAAGATTTCAATTTGTATTCCATAAATTTCTGGAGCCTTGTTCTTTGCCAATGCCATCATTGCATGGTGGAGTTTTTCCTTCAGTACTATATGCTCCGGTAGCGCAGTGCTGCGAACCTCAAGGTGGGCATTTTGAAAGTACCAGCTGTTCCACGGGAGAAAGAGGAGGCTTTCTGCTCCTGTAAAGATTTGCAGCCTCGGAAACCCTGTGCAGGGTCACTATGAGTCGGAACCGACTCCACGGTACTTAACAACCACCACCACCATATGCTAACGTTTTGAAATAGCTGAATATCAACCATTTCTTTTTGGTACAGTGACTCTCCATATTCCTTCTATCTTCTTTTGATGCTTTCTGCATCATTCAATAGTTTTCCCATGTCGTTGTTGTTAAGTGCAGTCGAGTCAGTTCTGACTCATAGCAACCCTGTGTAGGGTTTCCAAGGAGAAGCTGGTGAGTTTAAACCACCAACCTTTCTGGTTCAAACCAACCATGAGGTCGAGTACTCATCCTATGGCGCCACACCCGGACTCCAACTTTGCCCATAGAAGCCTTCAGTATTGCAAGTTGAGGTTTGAATGTTTCTTTCTTCATTTTCTTCAGCTTGAGAAATGCTGAGCATGTTCTCTTTTAGTTTTCTAACTTCAGGCCTTTGTACATTTCATTATAATATTAGACTTTGTCTTTTCAAGCTGCCCTTTGAAATTGTCTGTTCAGCTCTGTTATCACCTCATTTCATCATCTCTATGCTGAAAAGTAAGTTTCAGAGTCTCTTCTGACATCTATTTTGGTCTTTTCTTTCTCTATTCTCTTTTTAATGTCACCTCTTGCTCTCTTTGAGTATGATGTTCTTCATGTCATCCCACAATGCTTTCTGGTCTTTGGTCCTTAGCGTCTAATGCATCAAATCTGTTCTTGAGATGTTCTCTAAATTCAGGTGGGATGTTGCAGGTCATATTTTTGGCTCTTACGGACTTGTTTTAATTTTCTGCAGCTTCAGCCTAAATTTGCATATGAGCAATTGATGGTCTGTTCCACAGTCAGCCCCTGGCCTTGTTTTGACTGAAATGGAGCTTTTCCATTGTCTCTTCCCACAAATGTAGTCAGTTTGATTTCTATGTATTTCATTTTGTGAGGTCCATGTATATAGTCATCTTTTATGTTATTTTAAAGATATTTGTAATGAATAAGTCATTGGTTGTGCAAAAGTCTATCATGTGATCTCCTGCATCATTTCTATCACTGCGGTCATATTTACAACTACTGATCCTTCCTCTTTGTTTCCGACTTTCACATTCCAATCACCAGAAACTATCAATACATCTTGATTGCATGTTTGATCAATTTCAGACTGAAGAAGTTGGTAGAATTCTTCAATTTCATCATTACTGACTTCTGTGTTTGATGTGTAAATTTGAATAATAGTGGTATTGACTGGTTTTCCTTGTAAGCATACCGATACTATCCTATCACAGACAGCATTATGCTTTAAGGTAGATTTCGAAAGGTTCTTTTTAATGGTGAATATAATGTTATTTCCCCTTGAATTGGTCATTCCTGGCATACTAAACTATATAATTGTCAGATTCAAAATGGCCAATACCAGTCCATTTCAGCTCACTAATACCTAGGATATCGATTTTTATGAGTTCCATTTTGTTTTTGACAATTTCCAGTTTTCCTAGATTCAAACTTCGTACGTTCTGTATTCTGAATATTAATGGATGTTTGCAGACATTTCTCCTAATTTTGAGTTGTGCTCCACCAGCAAATGAAGGTCCCAAAAGCTTTACTTCTATTCGCATCATCATGGTCAACTCTACTTTGAGAAGACAGCTCTTCCTTAGTGATATTTTCAGGGCCTTCCGACCTGCCGTGCTCATCTTCTGGCACTATAAATGACAATATTCTGGTGCTATGCAGGATGTTTTCATATTCTGGTACTATATCTGACAATGTTCCACTATTATTCATAATGTTTTCAGTGGCTAAACATTCAGAAAGAGTCTGCCTCTTCTTCATCCTAGTCTTAGTCTTGAAGCTCAGTTGAAACCGGTCCACCATGAGTAACTCTGCTTTAAAGTCCCCGTGAGAGAGCGTCCAGTTTCACAGTAACACACAAGACAACAGTCTGTGGGACAAACTGACAGATGAGTTGTTGCTTGAACACCTACTCTATGCCAAAGGAGCCTGGTGGCACAGTGGGTTAAGTATCTGACTGGTAGCTAAAAGGTGGGCAGTTTGAACTCACCAGTCAGTTGCTCCATGGGAGCAAGATTAGGCTGTCTGTTTGTGTAAGGATTTACAGCCTCAGTAACTATGGAGTGGTTCTATTCTGACCTATAGGGTTGCTGTGAGTTAGAATCAATTCAATGACAGTGGGTTAGGTTCACGCCAACCTCCATACCAACAACAAAGCAGCCGTATCCCTGCTGTGTGGGTGAGAGAAGGTGAACAAGTAGACAATCATTTCTGAGAGTCATCAGTTCTCTGAAGGTAACCAGATGTGGAGTGAGAGGCTGCTTTAGTCAGGTGGTCAGGAGGGTCTCGTGGAGGAGGTGACGGAGTGGGCTGTGCTGGGAGACAGTGTGGCTGGAGCCAACTCAGCAAGGAGCACGATGAGAACCTGCGGACAGCGGGCCCATCAGGCAGTCTTGCAGGTCTGGGTTTTATTCTAAGTCAGAATGTCTCAATCTTGGCACTATTGACATTCTTTGTTGTGGGGGGCCGTCTTGTGCACTGAAGCATAGTTAGTGGCATCCCTGGTCTATAACTACTAGATGTCTATAGTATCTGCTCCCCAACCATAAATGTCTTCAGATACTGCCCAGTGTCTTCTAGGGGACAAAATGGCCTCCCAGTGGGAACCATTGTCTGAAGTGCAATAGGACTTTAGTAGTTAGTTGCCATGTATTGATTCCAATTCACAGTGACCCCATGTGTGCAAAATGAAATTGCTCCATTGCTTTCTTATGGTTGTGACCTTTTGGAAGCAGATTACACAGCCTGTCTTCCAAGCAGCTCCAGGTGGGTTCAAACCACCAACCTCTCTGCTAGTGGTCAAGCATTTACCAGTCTGCGCCACCCAGGGACTCCGGACAGGGGATTTGAAACCAAGCCAGAAAGTGGCAGGGTCTTGATTTATATGTGTAAAAGGGTCCTGCCACTGTTGCATGGAGAACAGTTGTTACAGCAAAGAGCTTGGAACACACACTGGGAGGGTACTACAATCTTCTAGGAGGGAGATGATGGCTCCTTGGATGAGGTGGAGGAAGGGCAGTCAGTGAAAAGTGTCGCTCTTGGGATATTTGTGGAGTACAGGTGTTCTCTACAAGCAGTTGTAATGCCCAGTCCATGTATTGGCTCTTGAGCCTTGGTCTCCAATTTTGACAGCAGCCAGCATACCAGCATCTAATTTATTAACATCCTTGTCCCTTTGATTGGGACTCTTCTGATCACTGACTCCTTCCCTCACTGGGCCTAATTGGAGGCCCAGTTCCCTTCCCAGCCTCATTCATCTAAAACCCATCAGGGTAACAGTATAACACCAATGGCTGAACCCTGACCATGTGCCACAAACTCAACAGCCATCCCTGCAGGGTTGACAGCTCAGTAAGCAAGTGGCTGTAAGGCAATGGGAGTAGTGGGCATGGCGGTAAACGGAGCACTCCATGTATAGAAAATAAAGGCCAAGAATCCACTTTTGTATGTGTAATCTTTAAGTTGTTACACCTTGACAACAAATTCAAACTTTTAAAAATAATGTGGTATACTCTTAAACTGGACTCCCCCCTTGGGACCTGGTAAGTCAGTTACTTTGTGCCTCTATCGCCCCCTCATTTTGGGTGGGCAGTGTCTATGTTGCCCAACCCTATCTACCCTGTATTCAAAGGGGTTAGCATTGATACTTAATGTGAAGACTCCTTCCCTCTCTGTTGGTATTTTGAGCTACTACATCCATCCATAGGTCAAGTTCATCAAATTGTAGCAATTTACCCTCATTTCCTTACTAAAAAATTTTTTTGAAAAAATAAAATAATGTGGTAGACTAAAATACTTTCTGCAAAGAATATCTGGCCTGGGGCCTCTGTTTACAGGCATTATATTCACTGAATCTTCACCACTACTGTGTGAGGAAGAGATGGGCAACCATTTTATAGCCAGGAAGACTGAGGCCCAGAGAGGCTATTCAGCAGTAAGCCCAAAATACATGAGACACAGAGGGCAGAGTTCAGATTTGCACTCAGGTCTGAGGGACAATGAAGCACGTGCTCTAGACAATGATTCCACCAACCGAGTGTGACCTGGAGCTTCAGGTGGCTGAGTTCACCCTCAGATGAGAACCCCTGAAAGGGACACGGGACCCAAGCTCCCCACCATCCTCTAGACCAGCCCTGAATCATTCACAACAAGGGGTGATTTTGTCCTCCAGGGATATTTAACAATGTCTGGAGATATTTTTGGTTATCCGCACTAGGGCAGTTGATATCTAGTGGGAGGAAGTCAGGGATGCTGCTAAACACCCTTCAAAGACAGGACAGTTTCACAGCAAAGAATGATCCAGTCTAAATGGCAATAGTGCTAAAGTTGAGAAATCAGACTTTCTGCATCTGGAACACGGCAGAAGCAAATAAGACTCAGTCTTTTAGAAATGTGTTAGTAATAACAACAAAAGTTCCCAAGTTTGAGAACAAATTCCTTTTTCATCAATTAGTATGTATCCCTGTTATCTCTTGGATAACACCATCCATCTATCCATCCATCACCCACCCACCCATCTATCCATCCATCATCCACTCATCCATCCATCCACCCATCCATAATCCATCTATCCATCCATCATCTACCCATTCATCCATCTATCCATCCATCTTCCATACATCCATCCACCACTAAGCATGGAAAACACTGTTCTAGGCCCTGGGGAGACAACAATGAACACAACAGACAGAAATCCCTATTATTAGACACGTATATTAAAGTGGGTGAGAAAGAAAGTAATTGCTTAATTGAATAATAAGATGCTATTCTAGGCACTGGACTTCGAACCACAAGGTTGGCAGTTCAAACCTACCAGTTACTCCTTGGAAACTCTATACAGGGTCGCTATGAGTTGAAAACGACTTGACGGCACTTAACAACAACATGCTGGGTGGTGGTAAGTGCTATGGAGAAAAATAAAGCAGGACGTGGGAGTAGAGAGTTCAGGAGGGCGCCATTCTATGTAGGGTGATCAGGAAGGGCCTCACAGGACAGATGGCATTTGAGCTAAAACCTGAACAAGGTGAAAGTGAATCTTGTGACTGTCTGCAGGAAGAGTGTTCCAGGTAGAAGGAACAGCAAGTGCAGAGTGCAGTGGGTGGGAGTGTGCCTGATTGTTTGAGGATCAATTCTAATAGCAGCTAATCCAGACGGGCACCCTTTGATCCCAGATGCTGTGCCAAAAGCTCCATTCACATGTGATCATCTTCAATGGCTGAGCTTCCCAGTCTCCCAGTTGTTATTTTATCCAAAAGACGACTATGACACTGACTTAGCCTAGCTAGTCCTGGGATTTCTTTTTTAAATATAAGCCAATCCTTGCTAAGGATATAGATGCCCCCTTAAACCAGAACACAGTACCAGGACACTAAGTAAATGAAGTTCCCCACATGTCTTGGGTTGATTCCCCCAGAAGTAAGTCATAAGATGAGAATCTGAGTACAAGGTATCTGTGGGAAGTGTTCTCAGAAAACGCAGAAGAGTGGGAATGTGAAACATGGAAGAAGCCAAGCAGGCTGTTTTATCCACAACTGGAGCCTAATCCCATTGTGCCCCTCTGGGAGATGGTTTAGCACAGTCATCTCTGAGCTGTTGCCCCAGACCCAGGGGTGAGGGAGCTGGAGAACTGATTCACCTTCTTCCATCAGTCAATGGCTCAGGGATGCTCCCAGAGGGGTGTTATTGTTGTTGTTGTTGTTGTTGTTAAGTGCCATCGAGTCAGTTCCCACTCATAGCAACCCTGTATAGGGTTTCTGATGAGCATCTAATGAGTTTGAACTGCTGGATTTGCAGTTCAAACTGATGTTGCAGTCCAGCTTGTATTATGCTAGACTTCAGTGGCCAGAAAAAGTCTCCAGACCAAGAAGTGCAGGTGCAGTAGCTGGGAGTGGGACTTTGTTGTTGTTGTTAAATTCCAACTCATAGTGACCTTGTATAGGGTTTCCGAGAAGCGGCTGGTGAGGAGTTTGAACTACATGGGTCTGAAATGGTAAGAGCTAAGAGGACATGGGTGGGGCCCAGACCACATCTGCCTTATCAGAGGAGGTCTCTATTCTGCCCCAAGTGCTTGTTGACCTTGAGCAAGTTAGTTACCTTCACCTTACAAGTAACCATGTACCACCTTGTGAGAATAAAACTTTTTATTGTTTTGTTTTTAAAGGAGCTTGTTTACAAGGGTTAAATGAGATGACAATGTTTCAAAAGCACTTAACAATTACTGAGGACTTTCTATGTGCCAGGCACTATATTCTAAGTTATTCTTCTAACTTACTATTGTATATATTGAGTACAGTGGGAAAAGCATTCGGTTGCTAACTGAAAGGTTGGTGGTTTGAACCCACTAGCCGCACAGCGGGGAAAAGATGAAGTGGGCTACTTCTGTAAAGATTTCCAGCCGCAGAAATCTTGTGGACTAGTTCCACTCGGTTCTACACGTTCACTATGAGTTGGAATCAGCTGGACAGCACTGGGTTTGGTTTTGGTTTTATTGTCTGCATTAACTCACTTGATTCTCAAAGTAATTCAGTGAGACAGGCACTGCTATCATCTCCATTTTATGAGCGAGGAAACCAAGGCACAGAGAGGTGCAATCGTTTGTCCCAAATCACATGATTAGTTAGTAGAGGCATTAACTCCTTTAACTTGGGTGATCCAGCTCCCAAACCAGGACTCCCACCATGAAGCTATCAAGTGTAGAGAAGTACACAATGTTCTGGATATGGAGTTGGTGCCTAATGCATGCTTGTTCTCTTCCAGTTAATTAAGTTTTGGCCACTCTGTTCATCTGGCCAGTACTTTCCCTTCCTATGCGTTTTTTTGCATTCTCCAGCCCATCAAAGCTCCTCAAAAGCCCAGAGAAACCAACTGCCAAGATATATCTGGATCAAGCTTCCTGAAGGAGTAAGAAAATCCCTGAGACTTGGTGAGGGTTCTGGTGGAGCCAGAAAGGTCTGGGGATGGTCCCTGACCTTTAACTTACTTGCTATGTGACCCCAAGCAGGTTACTAAACCATTCTGAGCCTCTGGGTTTCCTTTTATCAATGGGGATACTGGGTTTACCAAGTAGTGTCTCACAGGCACTGACATAGTTACTCCTTCAACAATTCCATCATCTTCTTCATTTACAGATTGGGAAATGGAGGCATGAGAGGTGAAGTTCTTTGCCTAAAGTCCAGAGTTAGGAAGTAGTAGGGCTGGGATTCAAACCCAAGACGATGTGATCCACAGCCAAGATTCTGAACCTCAGATATATTTTTTTCAGCAAGATCCTCATCAGACAATTTATAAGATTGAAGGAACCTCACAATTGAGAGGTGGTTCCTCTCAATATTATTCATGATAACATATGAATCCTTCTGATTCAGGTCAAGGAAGTAGAGGCCTCATCATACTAGAGGTATGAAATCTGAAAGGGGTATAGCAGTGACCCCACAATCAACATTAACATAGGAGTTGCTGCTGCCAACCTGAGGTGTAGCTAGAATAGAGGGGATTCTATGATCACACTAATAATCACGTGCCAAGCCCTGGACTAAACTCTTGATGTAGATTATCTCCTAATGTCCCTACGCAGTTGGCTTCATTGTAATTCCCATTTTCTAGATGAGAAAATGGACTGTGAGAAGTAAGGAACTTGCCCAAGATCATCCTTGGTAAGTGATGGAGCCAGGAAATGAACCTAGATCTGTTGAACTCTAAAACACAAGTCATGAATCAAATCCATGATGGGCAAAATACTGATTACCCTGCCATCATAAAAAAAGGTCGCTCCCACTTTTGAATGTCAGAAAAGTAAGAATTCACATTTATAAGGTACTTTCCATTTGCAAATCACACTCACATCTGAAATCTCACTGAATTGTCCAAACAGTCCAAAGATACATGCCCCACTATCACCACCATTTAGCAGATGAGGTCACTTAGATTCAGAGAGCTCAAACTACCTGTCCAAGATTCTAGGATTAAGAAAAAAAAAAGGCTTGGGAATCAGTAGTACCTAGGTTCAATCCACGGCTCTGCCATTTTCATTCCTTTGACAATTATTTACTCAACATTTAACTGTGGACCCTCAGGCAACATTTTTCATTTCTTGTTCTGTGAAAGGGTCTTAATATCGCTATGAAATCTAGTCTCCTCACCTGAAAATGCGAGACGACGTTTGCTTTCCCAGGATCCCTTGCAGCTAGAGTATGAGCATGTGACCGGATCCTGGCCAATTAGATTTAAGGAGAAGTCTACTGGTGGTTTTTCTCTCGGAATAAAAAAGGAGGCCAATGGACGGGTTTCACTGTATCTATATTTGAAGCCTGGCACTGGGCAGCTATCTCATGATATGGGGTATTAACACCTGCAGGGGTTGAAGAAGCAGAAAGATGAAGAAATTCTGGCATCCTGATGGCACCTTCAAACCATTAACTCAACCTTAGGACTTTGTGTTTTGTGAGATGAAGCATCTTCCTCCTTATTGAAGCTGTTCTGTATTTTCTATTCTGTGACCTACAGCCCAAAGAATCCTTAACTGGCACATTTATCTAATTGGATTGCTGCAGGGATTTCAATAAGAATGTGGATATAAAGTACCCTTAGTCCCTAGTGAAGGAGCTCTGGTGACATAGTGGTTATGAGTTGGGTTGCTAACCTCAAGGTCAGCAATTCGAAACTACCAGCTGTTCCACGGTAGAAAGATGAGGCTTTCTGCTCCCGTAAAGAGCTACAGCTCCTCTCAGGAGGGGAGACAGAATGATTTATCAGGTCTGGAATGTCTGCATTCTCTAGAACAGTTTCGGGGTTAAAGCTCTGAGAGAATTTCCTAATTTCCAAAACTGTTGTTAAGTGCTGTTGAGTCAGTTCCGACTCACAGCGACGCTGTATGGGGTCGGAAACCCTGTCCTGGAACCAACTCCACAGCACATAACCACCACCACCAACACTCCCTAATAGTACTGTGGATTAATGTGCTACACTGCAAGGTCAATTTGAATTTCAAGGTCGACGGTTCAAGCTCGCCAGCTGCTCCTTGGAAACCCTAAACAGTTTCAGAACTGACTCAATGGCACTTACCAACAATAACAACTAAAATCAGTGCCCGTAACAATAAACAGCAGCTACTCTGGAAACTGGGAGTCTGGGTGTGGCACTATAGGACAAATACTGGACTGTAGTAAAAGGGTTGGCAGTTCAAATCCACCAGCTGCTCCTCAGAAACCCCATACAGCGTCGCTACGAGTTGGAACTCACTCAACAACAGTTTTGGAAATTAGGAAATTCTCTCAGAGCTTTAACCCCTAAACTGTTCTAGGGAATACAGACATTCCAGACCTGATAAATCATTCTGTCTCCCCTCCTGAGAGGAGCCCTGCTGCCTTTTCTGAGAAAGCAGAAACTCAATGGTGGCCCCAGTATTACAACATTGTAAGCCCACTGGGACTGACCCCAGCTTCCAAACAAGAATCAATCACACTGCCTTTCGCCTAATGGACTTTGATTTTTGCTCCCCTGACGGCCTATCCCAGGACCTGTGCTTTGTGTCCACATTGCCAGAACAGCCCATCAATTATTAACGGCATCAACTCAGCCGCTCCAGTGCCACTATCAGAAGGAAAAGGTTTTTCTGCAGCACAGCCCACCAGTCCTAGAGAAAGGACTCTGTTTCTTATCATTGATAGCAACAGCACCCATCTCTGTGTTGAGCACTGAGCTGAGTTCAGGAGGCCGGCAAGGTGGGTCTGTTATCTCCATTTTACAAGTGGGAGCCTGGGGCAGGGAGAGGTGAGGAACATGCCTAAGATATAGGGAGGTGGTGGAGCTGGGACTGGAACTTGGGTCTGCCCTTGCTCTTAAGTATATGAGATAAGGGCCACTTCTTAACCTTATAACCCAGAAAAGGCCCAGCGGCCGCTCTCTCTCTCTGTGGCCTCTAAAGAATTTTCCACAGGCCTCTGTCCTGACAAGTAATACATCCAAGTTAGGGGGGATGATTAGAGATGAGGTGGGTAGAGTACAAATGATTGCAAGAGGCCGGAGGCACAGGGATCTGGGTCACAGGTGGGCAGCGAGGAAGGAGTGACATATCTCCAAAACCAAGAACCTCAGTGACTGATGGATGGTTCATTTATTCATTCCACATGCAGTTATTGGCAGCTCTTCTGTGCAGGCACCAGGGTGGGAGTTGGGAACAGAGCAGTGAATGCAATTTACGGCACTCACTTTCTCATGGGGGGAAGCAAGAGAAAAAGACAAGGAAATGAAAGCAATTTCAGATCGTGCTTAAGGCCTGTTGCAGAAACACACAGCGCAATATGATAGAGAAGCATGGGAGAGAGGATGTTTTAGGCAGGGTTCAGGAAAAGTCTGCTGAGGGGACATTTGAGCAGTAACCCTCATGAAAAGGAGGACAATTTAGGGAAGAATGACCCACGTAGCAGGAGCAGCAAGTGCAAAGGCCCTGAGGTGAGATGAAGCTGGCCTCTATTGGGAACAGCAAGGAGGTCAGTGGGGACAACAGGACACCATTTGAGCTCAGAGAGTTCATGGGGCTGGCTGCTGGAAGGCCTGGTCTGCCACGGTGAAGAGTTTGGATTTTAGTCTGAGTATGATGAGAAATCCCTGCAGGATTTTAAACCGATGAATAATGTGATCCAATTTACATTTTGAAAAGCTCACTTGCTTCTGTATGGAGAAGGGATGGCACAGGGCAACCTTGGAAGCAGAGAGACCAGGGAGCGGGTGTTGGCATTTAACCATGATGGAAAGAACAGGGTCTTCAAAGTCATACTTGGCTTTGAATTTGTGACAGCACCTCTTGGCCTGCTGTGTGACCTTAGCCAAGTTACTTAACCTCTCTGAGTCTCCCAGTCTGTAAAAGGAGGGATAGTAGCAGAGTTGGTGTTGCATAGTTGTTGTTGTTACGTAGTTGTGTTGTTGCTGTTGTTGTAAAGTACCGTGGAGTTGGTTCTGACTCATAGTGACCCTGCACAGGGTTTCCAAGGCTGCAAATCTTTACGGGAGCAGAAAGCCTCATCTTTCTCCTGCAGAACAGCTGGGAGTTTCGAACTGCCGACCTTGAGGTTAGCAGCATGATTCATAACCACTACGCTATCAGAGCTCCTTATGGTTACGTAGTAGGTGTTTGAAAAGTGGCAGGTCAGGATTTCTACATTGAGGACCATCAAGCCTGTCTCTCTCCCCATTTCAGCTCTGGCTGCAGAAAATCCTAGACTATCCATCTGCCAGGAATCCGAGCTGACAGCCCCCACCTGGGATCACAGAGAGGTCACCAAGCTCGTCCCCTGAGAGTGGATTAACCCAGGAGAGGTTGTCTATTCACAAACATTCACCAACAACGCCTCTTGCAAGACCGAGCTCCCTGCTTTGCTTCATGATGCCAACCCAAACACAACCCCTGATCCACTTCTCCGGAAGATCAAGCCAGTCCCTTCCATGTCCCTTAGTCTCATGTCTTAGGGACAAGGCAAGGAGGATAGAGAGTCACGTTTGGGACTAAATGGGGAAGGAGTGGGGTGGGGGGAGGCCTGAAAATAGCAAAATAAATCTGTTGATCCTAAGCCGGTTAAGAGTGAGTGACTTTGCCTTAAGAGGAAGCCGTTTTGTACACAAAACCTGGGGCAAGTTTATGGGCAGAGGGAACCACTGACTCAGAGGAGGAAAGCAGGCCCAGGTGCCTCAGGTCCTCTTAAAATTGACAGAGGGAAGAGACCAGGCAGGGCTTCTCCAACCTCCTACTGGCCACCCACTTCTGTATCTACTGGTTCCCCAGCAGCCAGATCTGGGGAAAGAACCTAGTCGCTCCCCTCTACACCTGAACCTGCAATGAAGGGACCACAAAGAATCCCCCAGAAGGAGGCCAGCCCTCAGTTAAAATTATGGCTGAATGTGTAGCCTTCCTCTTCCCTCATCATTTTGCCATGAATATGTTTATCTAAAAATTCCTAGCGATGCAAACAGTTAAGCAGTTGGCTGCTAACCTAATAATGGTTGGTAGGTAGTTTGAAGCCACCCAGCGACTCTGTGGGAAAAAGAACTGACAGTTTGCTCCTGTGTCCATCAGTTCTGTTTTGTCACATGGGATTGCTGAGTTGAAATCAACTAGACTGTACCAAACAACTATAAAGCCCCCTTTCAGGCCCCCATCTTTCCCTCCTTGATCTGCCTGAATGTCTACATCAACTCTGTCTTCTCTGGGTTCCTCCCAAGTCCCGTCAGCCCAACACCCAACACAGTGGCACTCATTTCTCTGAGGCACCCCTGAATGCCAGACTAACACAGAGCAAGGACTCACAAACAAACAGCCTCCTGGACTGACCAGTACCCCAATCCTTTCTCAGCTCCTGACAGCCTCTAACTTTTATCTAGCAGCACGTAGGACCCCTCCACACACACACACTTCTACCCTGGCCCACCCTTTGTGCTCAAACTCTTTCTGCATCCAGCCTGTTTCCACCTGGGGTTATTTGCTCTCCTGTTTGAAATTTACATCTTCTTCCAACAGCGAAAGCATCTTTGCAAGCTACATCAAACCATGCTTGTAATAAACTCCGCAACTACATAAATAACAACAACGTCGACCCCTCGCCCACAAGCATCCGCAGCGGACTGCCTGCATTGTGCAAGCTCCCATTCCACCCCTCAAAGTTCGTTTGCCTCATTTTTCTTGTTAAAACTACCTGACAATATCGGAGTATCTGTAAGCCGCTTTAACTCCTTTCAGGGGGCAAAGTGGCATTATAAATACAGGAATGTGTACTAAAATCGCAGGACGGCCCATCTCCAGCCTGGATCTTCCGCAGAAGACTTACATAGGGTAGACCAAACCAAACTCTACTCAATCTCAGCAAAGCTTTATTATTCCTCCAGACTCTTTCTTATCTATTTTTCCATGCCTGCTATTTTGTCATGGTTTTTCTCCAACAAAGTAAGGGGATAAATTCTTGAACGATAAAAGAATGGAGGTGACCAACGCCACATAGAAAAGTCTGAAGGAGTTGGTTCTCACACTTTGGAGGACTCAATTATAGCGCTCCCTCCCAGTTCCTGGTCTTCATCTCTGGGAACGAAGGCCCCCAGATCCGGTCCTCGACTTGAGGACTAAGCCAAAGCCCCCAGTTCAGCGGCCCCTGCTCCTGGATTTCAAACTCACCTTGGCAGCCACAGAGGAGTTAGGTTTCTCCAGGAGGTCCCAGAGCTTCTTCCTCTTCTCTGCACAGCACGTGTTGTCAAACTCCTCGCCCTCGCGTTCCCTGAGGGTCTCGGCCTCGCGCTTCAGTTCCTCGTTCATCTGCTCTTTCTTCTGGTGATAGCGGGCCTGGCAACAGGACTCCAGGTAAATCTCGTCGATGCCCCAGTAATCGAGCTCCTGGCTGAAGCTGAGGGCGCACATCTCCTCCATCATGTGCAAGCGCCCTGTGCGGTAGAAATTGAGGATGGAGGTGAACGCGCCTGGATGGCGGTCGAAGAAGTACTCGTTGTCGTCCAGACTGTAATCATCGCACACCTCGAGCAGAGAGTCGTGCGTGTTGCAGTCACGGAGCTTGCCCAGTCGTGTGCGGGGCAGGCGGTCCAGGGTGCGCCAGAGCACCTCGTGTGCCAGGCCCCCGACGTTGAGGCGGACACGCCGTGAGCACGCCTTGCTGCGAACGATCTCCATGGGCTCCGGTGGCAGTGAGCTGGTGGAGCGGGAGCCATGCTTCGTCATGCCCGCCGGCATCGCTGGTCCGGCCACCCCCGCTCCCCCTGCCCCCCAGGCCTCTGTCACTCGACGGCAAGGCCGGCCGCAGCGGGGAGGGGGGCAGGGAGCGATGTGAGGTGCTGGGGGTGCAGGGGGCCGCGCGTCACGGCCGTCTTCTCACCTCCATCCCGACGGCTGCGAGGCAGAAAGCGAACGCGGGTCAGTAATCTCCGAGCTGGACCAACCCGGAGCTCCTCCCAACCTCTCAGCTGGGGGCCCAGTGGGCCTTGACCTTCCAGAGCTAAGAGGCTCAGGGGGCCCAGAACGACTGGACGCTGTCCCTCCCTCCAGTGCTGAAGTATGCCCGACCCACCCAGGAATGGAGGAAGGGGGACGCCTCTAGGGCTGGAGGAGGGCTTCAAGTGACGCCCCTGGGGTCCCAGAGGCTCCACCCTACGCTTCCGCGGCCCCAGCCCTACCCACCGCCCGGGGCGCTGTCCGCCCCTTCGAGTGCTGAAAATCGATTCTCTCTCGGTCTCCCCGTCGAATGCTTAACCTGGCCCTAGGAGAGGGGCGCTATAGGAAAAACTTTGTGTCGTTGTTTGTGTTTTGACTTCCAACCTTTTTCCTCCCCCGCTCTAAGATAATCAGGATATGGGTTCTTGGCGGGGAGAGGCGGCGGATTTTCTTTATCAGACATTTTAAAAGATTTAGGAGTTCTGGGATGTGGGAGACCTTCTGTGCCCACCTGTCCGAGGTCACAACGGACTGATCGTACAAAACAGTCCCCCTATCCTGGCGGGACCCCTCTCTCCAAACCACGGGAGCACCTCCTGAGAATGCCCGGGTGGCAAGATGAGCTCCAATATGCAAAGGAGAGCTCTGCTCAGGGTGCCCCCTAGCCCTCAGCGCCCCCCACCCAGGAAAGGAGGGGCGTTAGAGGTCCTCAGGATCCGCCTACCCCCCCCGCTCCTTCCCCGCCCCCCTCTCCTTCTTCTTCTCCTTCTCTTCCTCCTCCTCCTCCTCCTCCTCCTCACTCCTCTCCTGCGAAAGCTTTTTATAACTCCGGGTTCTGCATCTTTCCCGGGGCTCAGAAGGAAAGGAAGGGGTGGGGGAGGTGGGAGGCGGGGAAACAGCCTGAATTTTCTGGCTGTTTCAAAACGTGCCCTCCTCACGCGGTGCACTGGGGATTTCGAAAGGCACCTCAAACCTCCCTTCACCCCATCTCAGCATGTGGGGCGCACGCCCTCGACCCTTACCCGGGAGCGGAGATCACGCTCTTCCCAGGCCCCAGCCCTTGCCCGGCCCCTCATCCTGGAGCCGCGAAAACCTGGTAGACTAACAGGCCGAACCACGCCAGGCAAGCCCCCCGCCCAGGTCCCTTTGCGTCTCCGCCGCAGGCCCCGCGTCCAGCACTCACCCCCAGGGCGTCCGCCTCCCGGAGCCAGGGAGCGCGCATGGCCCCGGCCGCCCGGGTGCCCCCGCCCGCGGGCAGCGGCGATCCCGGGGCCGGGCTGGGCCGGGCCTACGCCAGCCGGGCAGACGACGCGCACGGGCTGCAGGCGCCGCGGAGCCGGGGCGCGCTCTCCGAGGCAAGAGCGTGGGGGCGCGGATGGTAGGACCGCGATCGTTGGCGCCTCCTCCACCACCTCCTCCTCCCGCGGCTGTGGCGGCTGTGGTTGCTGGACGAGATCAACAAGTCTGGGCTGAGCTTCGGCTCCGCGCTCGCTGCGATTCTGTCCCGCACTTCGGAGTGCCGGGAGTCCGGCACCTAGGCGGGACGGCGCCACCTGCGGGTCGGAAGCACACTCGCAATTTAACTCCTGCCTGCCCGGCGCCACCGACTGGTGAGGCTGGGGGACGGCCTGGGATCTTGGGCCAAGGAGATCACCCCGGAATGTGGGAATGTGCGTTCTTCCCACCTTGGCTACCTACCTCCACTGCCTACCTTGCAATCTTCCTTCGTTTGTCAAAAGCATGGGCTGAGAACCTACTATGTGCAAAGGGCTTTAGGCGTTGGCGATGGCGATACATCTGTGAAGCAAACACAGGCGACCATCGTGGAGCTGACAGGCAGATTCATAAACAAAAAAGTACCATATAGAATATGTCAGAACTAGGGGGATAAGAAAACAGAGTAGAGGGAGGAATAGAGTGAAGGGAGAGCAGGTTGCAATTTTAAATAGCCTTTGCTTTAATTGACCTTCGATTCTAGATGCTCAAATGCTAGAATGGAATTCTAGATTCTAGTGAGGGAAGGTGGGAGATGAACATGTTCACAATAAATGTACAACGCGCCAATTGGACTACCAGAACAAACTAATCTATTCTGAAAGAAGTACTGCCCGATTGCTTTGTGGATGGAGGAAGGCAAGACTTTGTCTGTCTTACTTTGGACATGTTGTCAGGAGGGATCAATCCCTGGGCAAGGACATGGTGCTTGGCAGAGTGGAAGGTCAGCGAAAAAAAGGAAGACCCTCAATGAAATGAACACAACAGAAGCTGGGAAGATGGCACAAGATGAGGCAGTGTTTCGTTCTGTTGTACATAGGGTCGCTATGAGTCAGAGCCAACTTAAGGGCACCTAACAACAACAGCAAAAAATGGCAGCTGGTGATTAATGCTATGAAGAAAAATAAGTAAGGTGAAGGGAAGAGTGAGTGAGGGCTGAGTTGTGTTATATATATAGCCTGGTGGTTTGTTCATTCATGATACACTAATTCAACAGCTGGTCACCGTGAGCTTCCTGTGTGCTGGGCCCTATGCCAGGCTCAGGGAAGGTAATGTCCTCCCCTGGTGCTCATAGTCCAGTGGGGAAGACAGAATGGATCAAATAATTCCAAAATGAATATAGAAGCTGAGGAGAGATCGGCAAGGCTTCCTTACTTGTGTGGGAGTTGGGCCTTTCACTTCCACATGTCTTCTTTCAAAGACACACTTGCTGCATGATAGACAAATAGGTGCTGGGAACACAGCGGAGTCTCTAGGTGGCACAAGCAGTTAAGTGCTCAGCTACTAGCTAGAAGGTCGGTCGGTGGTGGTTGTCTGTTTCTGAAAGATCACACCCTTGAAAACCTAATGAAATCAGAACAACTCAATGGACACTGGTGAGGCACAGTGGTGAGCCCCTTCTCTGGAGGAGGGAGAACCAAGATGAAGCCTTTCCCTGCTCTGGCCTTTATTTCCTTCATATTTCCATGGAACTGGACATAATATTATTAGATCTCTTTTACCTGTCTATCCTCACCAGTTCTCACATCAGGATCCTGGTCCAACGCATCCTCATCTCCCTTTGCAACCTCCTCCCTACTCTCCTTGTCCCCACCCTTGCATCCTCCTACAATTCCCTCTCCTATGGCAGCTAGAGCAATCACTACATTTTATACATAGTAGATGCTCAGTAAACATTTAGGCGAATTCCATCAATCCTCTCTTGTCCCCTCGCATTGCTTTCCTTTTCTTCATTTCCTTTTCTTTATCACAGACGACACACTGCACACTTATTTGTTGATGTCCATCTTGCCCCACTAGAATCTAGAATTCCATTCTGGAATGTAAAATCGAACAATCAATGAAGTCAAGGGTCAATTAAAATTGCAACAACCCCTCCCCATTTTCTCTCACCTGTTTAAATCCTTCCAAGGATTTCTCCTTGCTATAGAAGGATATCATGTTTGGTAAGGTGGAGAAGGGTCAGAGAAAAAGAGGGAGACTCCCAACGAGATGGATTGGCCAAGTGGCAGCATCGATGGACTCAAGTATGGCAACAGTAGTGAGGTTGGCCCAGGATTGGGCAGTGTTGGGTTCTGCTGTGCATAAGGTCACTATAAGTCGGTACCGACTCAATGGCACCTAACAACAACAATAGATGAAAATCTGAATTTCCAGCCCAAGTTTACAAGATCCTGCTACCTTGATTTGATTTAGGCCTTCTCCCTGAGTTTCTCAACCAGTAAGGGGAAAACAGATACTGAAAGCAGCACATTTAAAAAAAAATTCTACCACTTCAGGTAATGATGAAATAAATGAGCATCATGATTGGGTGGAGAGAGTATAGGAGACTAGGAAGGCTTCTCTGAGGAAGTGACATCTGAGCTGAAGGACAAGAAGGAACTAGTCATGGGAAGAATGGGGAAGCACATTTCCAGCAGAGGGAACAGCAGGTGCAAATGCTCTGGGATTGGGGGGGGGGGGGGGCAGAAAATTTTTTTGGGGAAAAAAAGGGATGTTGTGGGGAGGGGGGGGGGTGGTTAGGGGGGGGGGGGGGGGTGCAGATTATTGTGGGCTTGTGCACCATGTTAAGAACTTTAGCTTTTACTCTGAGAGAGGTGGGTGAAAGTCATTGGAAGTTTTGAGCAATCAGTGACTTAGGTTTAATTCAGGGACACTCAGGCCATGTGGGAACAGGCAGTAGGACGCAAGGGTGGGAGTGAGGAGGCCAGGAGGAGGCTGTTGCAGTGGTCCAAGGAAAAGATGATGATGGCTTGCTTGGTTCAGGATGGTGACACTAGACTTGGGAAGAAGTGGTCAGACTCAGAATATGTTTTGAACGTAGTGCTGTCAGGATGTGGGATGGATTTAATGAGGAATCAGATCCCCCTTCTGCCTTGGGCTGGTGGCCCTGGGCTCAGGCTCTCAGCTCATCTTTTCCTGAGCTTAATGGTTGAAGGTGACCTCCACAGAGAGGTCATTCCCATTAAAGGCTACAGAGAACAATAGTATGTGCTGTGGGTTAATGTGAACCACACAGTTGGCAGTTCAAACTCACCAGATGCTCTTTGGAAATTCTATATAGGGTCGCTATGAGTTGGAAGTGACTTAATAGCACTTATTAACAACAATCGTGGAAAAAATGACTCTATAATGGTGGAGTTTCCCAGCACTACTGCAGAATATGGAGTCCTGGTGTGATAGGATAAGCAGTAGACTGCTAACTGTAAGGTGGGTGGTTCAAACCCACCAGCTGCTCCTTGGAAACCCTATACAGGGTAGCTATGAACCTGAACTGACTCAAGGACACTTAACAACGACAGAATGCAGTTTTCTTGGGGCATCTAAAATACCACCAGAAGTACCTTCCTCCTCACTTCTTTAGCCAAGGAGTGGGGGTGAAGATTTACTGAGCACTTGCCACGAAGAGCCCCCTGAAGTCCATAACAGATGAGGTTATATACAGCTGAGAAAATGGAGGCTCAGAGAGAAAGGAAAGTGGAGGGAGAAGGGAAAGTGCTGGAAAGCGGCTGGCACAACCAACATTTGGATTTCTGACTCCAAAATCAGTAAGCTTTCCAAGTCTCAGAGAAGGTTGGGCAAAGTTCTCTACCCTTCGCTTCATTTACTGATTCACAGAACCATCCCAAATGTTTACTGAGCATCTACTATGTGCCTGACATTCAGATCAGTGCTGAGATGTCAGGGAAAATAACAGGCATGATCTCTGCCTTCTCACCAAGGCCTGGAGCAGGACAAACTGCTTGCTACTTACTGTTTTTCTTCTCTGTTGTTTTATTCATTCCTTGATTCCTTTACATCCCCATTATCCTTCTACTCTCTTCCTTACCCCAGAGGTATCAATTGTCACATGCCTACTGGGTATTGTTTTGCTTGTACAATAAAACCTGTGAAAGCAGGAACCCATGTAAGGTGGAAACCTGTCAAAGATGGAAATATAAAATATTTTCCACTAAAGAGAATCTATGGAGTCCTGGTGTGGCGCTACGGGTTAATGTGCTGGACTGCAAGGTCGGTTTGAACCGCAAAGTCAGCAGTTCAATCTCACCAGCTGCTCCTCGGAAACCCCATACAGGGTTGCTATGGGTTAGAACTCGACAGCACGTAACAAGAACATTTTTAACCTTATGGTTTGACTTTTTAAAGTTTTGCTTAAGGAATCCTTCCCTGCCCCCAAGTTGCAAACATTTTTGTAATTAATTTCATATTTATATCTTTTCATTTTTTAGTCTTTAAGTTGTGGTTGTTAAGTGCCATCAAGTCGGTTCCGACTCATAGCAGCACTGTATAGAAATTCTTAGTCTTTAAATCTTGGCGGGAACAGAAAGCCTCATCTTTCTCTTGAAGAGTGGCTGGTGGGCTCAAACCGCAAACCTTGTGGTTTACAGTCTAGTGCTTATCATATGGAACCATGGTGCTCCCAGTCTTTAAGTAATCATATGTTGTTGTTGCTGTTGTTAAGTGTTGTCGAGTCAGTTCCTACCCATACCAACTGTATATAGGGTTTCCAAGGTGAGCTTGAACCAACAACCTTGTGATTCAACACGACTTTGCAGTCCAGCACAGTAGCCCACAGCACCATACCAGGACTCCAAGTAATTATACACACACACACACACACACACACGTAGTATCCTGGTGTGGCGCTGTGGGTTAATGTGCTAGATTGCAAAGTCGGTTTGAACTACAAGGTCAGCAGTTCAAGTTCACCAGCCACTCATTGGAAATCTATACAGGGTCACTATGGGTCAGAACCGACTCAACGACACTTAGCAACAACAACAACATATATA